>NC_052023.1:27901938-28506759 GCF_015832195.1 Motacilla alba alba
ATTAACTTTCTTTCTGGGAGCTGGTGAGGCCTTCCAAGTGCCTTTGGGGGTGTTCAAACAGATCTCTGACAGTCGTGTTGCTTTGAAAAGCACGAATTAGAAAGGGAGGGAAGGGAAGCACAAGACCCACAGCTCTGTGACAGAAATAATGAGCTGTGTGCAGCTGCTGGCTTTCCCTTCTCTCTGGGCAGCTTGGGCTGAGCAGCAATGACTGCTACGGCTTCCAAGTGGACCTGATGTTAAAGCAGCTGAGAGACATGACTGGTCCTTTTTGCATGTTGCAATCAATGCAGCTTTGCAGGGGCTGCAAAGGAGAAGTGTGAAAGGGAATAACTTGCCTGTTTCCCGAGCTTTTCCCTAGATGCTGTACTCTTTGTGAAGCTACCTTTGAAATCTTGCTCCTGTATCACTGTATTCTTCTTCTGCTCCACCATCCCATGTCCAGGCCCTTTCCTGTTCAGTAGGGATCAGTACCAGTGCAGGACTGGTATAAAATATAGATATATAAATCATAAAATTGCTACAATATATAAAATCACATAAGACAAGGCTCTGCTCCGCCTGTCCAGGCAGGTCTGCTTTGTGCATCTATCAACGGAGCAGCTTGGCCAAGGAAATGAAAGAAGAATGGTGCTTCAAACAGACACTCAAAATAGCACCAGTGGAAAACAGACCAAAAGCAATTTTACTTCATTGAAAACCAAAGGAATGCTGGGTTTCTATAATGGTATTTTCCATTGGATTGAAATTGCCCCCTTTACAGCATTGGTCGTAAATAGTGTTTTCATTGCTTCAGTGATATTATTGTACATCTGGACTAAAGGTGATCCTTCTTGGATATTACTGGTGCATTTGTAGGAATGGACTGTGCACAGGCTGGGAGGGTGAAGTAAACTTCTTCTGTCCTCCACATGTGGTAGTTTTAAAATTGTTTGAGAAAGTTTTGTGTTAGGCTAAAAGGGAAGCCAGGTCTTTTTATAGTTTTGTTTCTCTGCTTTCTTAGCTCTTATTTCTGGTCTTGCAGGAGTGGTGTCCTAATTAAAACATTCTGCCTTCTGAAGCCTGTTGAACATATGCCAACTGTGTTTTTAAATAAAAAAAAGGTCATATAAAATGAAATGAGGAAAGTCTGTTGGAAACTCTACATTTCTGCTTTCTGTTTAGATGTTTGGTGCAGTTTGTGTCTCTAAATGCCTCTGCATAATTAAATGATTAACTGTTTTATGGGTTTTTAAGCTGTAAACATTAAAAATAATTTTCTAGTATAAAAATACAGAATTATGCACTCTTACTGAAATAGAAACTGTAATTTAAGATGGCTTGGTGTGGTAATGTGAATATTCTGTCTTTAGATGGAAATCTTAGAAGAATCTGTCTTAATAAAGAGCTGAATAAAGGGCTTTATTTATGTGTCCTAATTGTCAACCTTGTTTCTTTGAACATTAACCATTACCATTATTGTCATGGGAGTAACCCCTCAAGCTTTCCTGCAGCTGATGGATTCACTAAGGGCAAGACTCGGCTGCCCTTTCTCCTGGCTGCAGTGTTTGTCTGGTTGGTTGTAGCAGGTGAAGAGCCCCAGACTGCTGTGGTGGCTTTTCCATTTCCACCGCCTTGTGAGTGCTGATGGCAACTCATCCAGGCGCCCTGCAGCTCCTGGGATATCTGGAGGGGCTCAAGTGTTTGTTGTGGCTTGGAGTGTGCTGTCTGAAGGTGTGGCCCTGGCCAAAAAGGAAGGTGGAGGGGAGAAGGTCAGGTTGGGGTGAGCTGGCCCTCACCCTGACTCCTTTCTGCTGTTTATCTGGGGCAGTGTTCCCCTAGGAAACCTGAAATGCTCCTGTGTCTCCTTGCTTCTTACCTCTTCCGAGTCTTCTACATGTTGGTTGTTGTTGTTTTGTTGGTTTTTTTTTTAAAGCAGCATGTACTGATGCCCCGGGGCTTTCCATGAGGACTACCAGCATTAACATAATGTAAATACACGACAGTCAAGTCCTCTCTGTGCAGAAATCCTTTCAAGTTGCATCACTGCTAAAGCCTGACAGCCTCAGAATTGCGAGTGCTTTAATCAAAGCAGCTGCTCAGCCATGGTTGTAAACTTGTGCTGGTGGGGTCAGGTAGCTCTTGGCACTGGAAATGATCTTTCTTCTGCTTATGTGAAGTGCAGGTGGAGTGGATTAATACCTTCCTACAAGTGTGGGTGTACTCCAGCTGGCTGGCTTTGCTTGCAAACCACTGGATGCTGGGTAGAAAAGCTTGTTTTTTAGCCAGAATGGCTGGCAGACCCAGTGCAGGTATGAAAATTGGAAGAATTCTTTCAAGATGTGTGAAAGAACTACTATCTGGATCATTTAGACAATGAGCTCCATGCACCACTGTGCAATAATCAGTAATTCCAAGCTAAGCTGATAAAGGTAAAATTATTAGCATAATCTGTTAAACATTTGCCTATTGAGACAGATAAAGTCTCTGTTAGAATTCACCTTCACTGTTTGATCTCTAAAAAAAAAAACTCCCTGAAGATTTTGCAGTGCCATACTTTGCAAGTTTATTAGAGAAGCAGAGCTCGACAGAGCATAATTATCTTGGCAACTTTTTTTTGCAACTTCCCACTTCTGTAATTGACACTAGAGGTAGATTTTTCCCACTCTTCCATACTTAGCAACGTAAAATACCTGGTTTAAATATCAGTGAACTGACATTTAAGTGTACTGCAATTGCAAAGACAATCCAGGTTTATCGTCCTCTGAGCAATTTTATTCTGCTCTAGCACAAATTGTGCTGAAGGGAAGTAATTGCCAGACTGAAGTAGCAGCAACAGGAGTTTCACCAGAGTTGCCCCACTGTAATTTGGTTGGAGGAGCTGTGAACAGATAGAAAGGGAAAGAATTTGCAGAGGTACTGAGATAAATATATAAAGAAAATGTGCTCTAGGAAACAAGAGCAGGGTGCCTGCCAGCAGAAACTGTTGCAAAGGTACAGTGAAATGAAAAACAGTGAGAGTGTGAAGAAGGTAATGAGGAATAAACAAGTAATGTCTGCACTGGTATGTGAACTGAAATGAGATTACATGTATCAGTTATAAAATCCTCTTTCATTATTCAAAAGAAAGCATTTCAGCAACAGACACAATTATAATTAAAGAAAACATAGGCAATGTTTCACAGGGTAGGTATTTCCTCCTTTTGAAGTTTTTTCATTAAATGTGGAGTTTTTGAATTATTATACTGAAAACTAAGTAGGTATTCACTGGTAAAGTAATTAATAGAAAATGAGAATGGTTACTGCTGTTGAGAATTAATGTAATCTGCCGTGGTCCTGAAAGACTCATTAAGAACTGACTGGGTCATATATTGTGAATGATAAATCTTCAAGAATTGCAAATGTCTGAAAACTGCTTTTACAAATTTTGGGAGTTCTTTCCTTGACATTTATGCAAGCCAAGTTACAGCCCTATTCCCTTTTTCTTTTCAAAGGCAAAGTAGAGCATGTCAGGAAGGAAAGAACTCCATGAAATAGCTGAGTATGGAACAATTTCTTTGGGGGTCGGAAATCTCATTCTTGTTTACTCACCTGTTTGTTTCTGAGGTGATTACTGGAATCAACACTCGCACGTGAGGAGTGTGGGAGGAAAAACTATTTGCCATGGCTGGTGCTGTGTGTAGTGAGAGCCCTCGTGATGGATGTTCTGGGCAAGTTTTGACGTAGCAGCCTGAGAGACTCGAGAGACAGCCAAGCCAGGACGCAAGACTGGCGTAGCAAACTAATTCTGTGAGGAGCTGAACGCCACGTTCCCTCAGGAGCTAGCAGATGCAATTTGCGTTTCACGAGCACCAGGGACGCCAGCGATCAGAAATGCAATCTCCAGCTGGGGTTGGGTGCTGTACCTCAGGCCTGAGCTGCTGCTCTCGGCAGCTGGGCAGGGAGGCAATGCTCACATCAAGTCTTTGGTGCCCTCTTTTAGGGTTTGGCTTCTGCCTTGTTTCCCACTGAGAAGTACAGGCTATGGATCGGTGGATCCTGCGACTTGCAGGGGGGTGTGGTTGTGGAAGAGGAACTGCAGCCTTGTTCCTGGCCTCGTGTAAAGCCTCAGGATTTGCCCCTTATCCTCAGGTCTGTGTACCTAAAGCAGAAATCCAGAGAGAGCACATGGCTTTGGAGAACTGGAGTTGGAAGGATGGCTGTAGCTCATCGGTGGAGGTTTGCCATGGTTGAAACCCCCTGTTTGTGTGATGTCCACAGCGTGGACCTACCCCATTTCCCAATTTTGTGAGGTGCATGTCCTTACAGTGAGGAGTGGCTCCTAGGCCCTGCATAGTTGTGTCATATTTTGAGTTGAGCGAAATCTGAGGTCCAGGAATCTTGAGATAATTGCCATGGCAGTTCTGGAGAGAAAAAGAAGTTTATAGATGAACCATTCATTGACAGGCTGTTGTAAGATGCCAGCGGTAGGCAAAGGCTGGCAAAGGTGGAGCCTTCAGCTGATAGATTTAAGAAGCAGGCTTGATTCCGTTGTGTAAGCACACGCCTCTGGTCCTACAGAGATGCTCTAGGATCTCTTGGGGCATCCACTTACTAGCAGGGCATGGAGGGGATGTCCAGTGACCTGTGGCAGATGTCCTGGTCCCTGGAGAAGCCCCACACATCCCAAGGGGTTCACACACCATGAAGGGTTAGTGCAGCTCAGCCAAGGCAGAATGCATGTGCTCGTAATGCTGAGCAGCTGCAGAACACTTCACAGCATCCCATTTCACGTCACAGCTCTCAGAAGGACATGCAGGCACATGAAAGTCAACAGAAAGGCACTGCCTGGGATCCAGAATATGACATGACTGTACTCTTAATAATTTGCATTCCTTTCTGAAGAACCCGTTGCACAATTTGGCTGCGAGTGGCTGAGATCTCATTTTGGGTGTAATGAGAATTCACAGTTCTCAGAATCAATGTACATATGATGTGTAGTATCTCAAAGAATACTGGACTGCATGATTTGCTTCCTCAATACATAGTTTTCTCCTCTTGCATCTTTTTATCTTTCTTTGTTTCGCCCTTTTTTTTTTTCCTTTTTGATTAAAAAAAGTTAGAACCTTTTGCGTATTCTAATCAGACCCTGATTTGGGTCTGCTATTTTAAATTTGAAATTTTTTTAAGTGTATATTTTCTAAAGCCTTTTTAAAATTTGAGATTTAAGATTTCAATAGCAAAGCTCCTTAAAACTACAGACATAAATTAAATGGTTAATTCTGCTGAGATGACCACCTCTGTGAGGCTGCATTGTAGGAGACTGTAGGTAAACCTGTGTCAGGATGCAGTCTTTGCCCAAAACCAGCTCTGTTCTGTAGCCACGGGTTCCAGCCAATCAGCACATGCAGCAAAATGTTCTTTTTGGAGGACTTCTTCCATTGCTCTCTGTTTAGTGAACGTTAGATCAAACATTGGTTTCTGAAGGGCCCTGTGATTGCAACAGTACTGTACATTTGGTAATATTTGGAAATGCTGCAGTCATTTCCCTTTCCTGTGAAGATGTAAGTTCCCAAACATCCTCATCTGGCCTGTAATTGGTGATAAACATCTCTGTTCACGATTTGTTTAGATTGCTTGTCTGCTGCACCACGTTCTGTGCAATGGCTCATTGCTGCACTTAGAGTGAGACTGCCTAACATTCATTCCTTGGGACTTGAAAGACAGGATATCCAGAGTTAGTATGGAAGTACAAAAATAATGAGGAGAACTTGACAGAAAATCCTCCCAACAACTTACTCTCTGAAATCACTGGAATGCACAGTGGAGAGACATGTTATGTTGTCATTTGCTACCCATCTGTACAAAAAAAAAAAAAATAGGCTATGTTATTTCTAAAGTTTTATTTTGGGTGACTCTAATTATAAGCAGATTTTTACTTTGTTTTATAGACCTGATCTACAATCTGCATTTTTAATTCTACACTTAATCATCTATACACAAAGAGTTGATGTAAAATTCATGGAAATAACAGTATAATGATAGAGTATAAATTTCACAGCTGTTATTAAGAAAGTAGGCCAACATAGCTCATATTTACAAAGGAAAAGAGATCTAATTGTCAGCTCTTTTGAAAACAAAACCCAAAAAGCCCTAGACCATCTGTTCAGTATGGGTTGTTTTTTATGATTTGCTTAAGGGAGCCTCCATAGGTCAACAGTTTCCAAAGTTGAATACATTTAATTGCTGTAGTGGTTTTATTAATCTGCATTTTAGTCTTGCCAAACTTAATATTTGAAGAATCTCCCTTTTGATTTTTTTTTTCATTGTTAAATATATGAGGGAAGAAGGAGAATTCTGCCAATTCAGCTATTTTCAAGTTTTTTATCTTTTTCAACAGTAGCTTTGAATGATTAATGTGAACAAATGCCTTTCAGGTTTGTCTGCCAGTGGAAAAGTATACCTGAGCTCGTTCAAGTGCTGTTAATGAAAATGACAAAAGCAGTGATTTGTTATTGCAGCTGCCATTAGTTACTGTTTTATGAATCATATGACCTGATGAAATACTGTGTTATTGCCCTGCATCTGGTAACCCAAAAGAAAAGTCAAGCAAGGGAAAGATCTCTAGCAGTTAACAACAAAGATATTTTGGGAAAAAGACCCTCTTTTTTTTTTTTTTTTTTTTTTCCCTCAGCTGGGGAGTGTCGAATAAACATGGGGGAGAGGAAACCAAGCCCAAACCCCAATGTTTTATTTATTTCTAGAAGGAAATATAAAATTAATAAGCCCACCAAGAATAAGGGTTGGTAGACTCATGATCTGTAAAATACCCACTAAACATTTCGTACCATAAAAACATGTCTGTGTGTCCCTCTGTGATTTCCCTCAGTACTTTCTGTGGGTAGGTTTTTTCCTTCTTCTGGATAATGTCCTTTCTGCAGGGAGGCAGGGTCTCTCTATCAGGACCTCTGTCTAGGACCTGAGCAGCCCCCTGAGTGACCCCTTTGGAAGGCTGTGTGTGCTGAACCTGTTTGGGTATGAAGAGTTGTTATTCTTGCTCACCACAAGGCTCTTCCACTTAGGTATCTCACTTAGGTACTCTTTCACACAGGTATCAAGGCCTTCTCAATTTCAAAGTCAAACAGAAACGGGAAGACTTTCCTTAATGTAGTCCTTGGTTTATTTACTGTGTGTATTTTGTTGAGGTTTTTTACCTCTGCTCAGGCTGGTTTTGTTGCCTATTTGCTTCCCTGCAGGAATTGCTTTTTTTAGGAGATCCTATAATTTTTTTTTCTTTGCTGTGGCATCTTGCAGGCCGAATCAAACTGAAGTCCAATACTCTGTATACCCATCAGGAATTAACAGCAGCAAAAGCTATGCTATCCCCAGCTGGACTTCCCGGGGAATCTTTTCTTGCTGAGTGGTTTTATGAGCTGTGAAATCACATATTTGGATGATAATCCCTTTATATGGAGTCACTGCAAAAGGAAAGGATTGTCTGTTACAGTAGCACTCCCTTTTCTTCCAACACTGAATTCTCTTAAAGCTTTCTGTTCTGGTGGAGGTTATGCTCAGACTTGCTTTGTATTCTGCTGTGGACATATGCATGAATCCTAGCTTGAGAATTCAATAAAAAATGATGGATGAAAAGAATTTTTGAGGCCTTAGATAACTGATAAGTTAAACATGTCCACTTCCATCACACATTGTCATCAGTAAATCACCGTGTCTCTCTGCAGGAGTAGCCTGTGCTGTAGCCTGCCCCACAATGACAGTGCTGCTTAGAGTCCAATTTTAATGAGGTTTGAAATTATCAGATTAGTTATTGATGTAAAGCAGTGTGGCATTCACATTCTCTGAACAGAGAGACATAATTCTCTCTCTCAGGGTTTTTTCCTAAAGAAGCACAGGGAGAAGAAGAATTCTTATCTCTGTTCTCTACTCCTGCTATTTTACACATGTAAAATGTGTTAAGAAGATTGTTTACCTGAAGTAATTTGTCAGTTAGATTCTACTGAAGATTGATTTGTTTCCTTAGCCAACTAGAAAAAGCTGTGTCCTGACTGTCAGGAGACAGTCACGAGTTTTCTTTAATATTCTTTAAAACATAATATCTCGTTTTATAGCATAGCATTAATGTAATATAATATAATTTTAATAAAACAAATGTTCTACATTCTGAATCAATAGAGTCAGATACCAATCATTCCCTGCGTTGGGGGGCCCTAGCTTTACAATAAACCAGGGTACTGTAATAATTGATTAACAAATCAACGAGTTGTCTTTGATGGTTTATGGATGAGAGAGACCTGTCTGTGTTGCAGGATGTTCAAGGGTCAGGCTTGCTTGTATCTAATTCTCAGGGAGTCTGAAGGGAAAGTAACGTGTTTGTGTGTCCATACCCAGAAAAACAAGCCAAAATACCAATGCATTTTATCTCTGAAGAAAAACCCCGAAGACACTGGTATTATTTTAGTATACTGTAGATCAAGTGCCTTCATAGCACACATTTTACATGATAATCAGCATAAACTTGACCCTACACCAATGAATACACATGGATACTATACTCCATAGTCTAGGCAAAGAGCTGTATTTTATATTTATCTTTTTTACTTTGAAAAACTCTAAAACAACAACAAATGCAGCAATGCAGATGTTTTTTCTCCTGTAATGCATAGTCAAATAAACATTTATTTCCCAACAGCAAAATGCTTTTTAAAAAACATTTTTAGTTTTCCCTAAACCCTAGTTTTTAGGGTTTTATTGTGGGGTGAGGAAAACAAAACAAGGAGACTTCCTTGGGGAGAGGGAAGATAGTGCCTTGTGAATTCTAACATCAACAGAACAGTTAAACAGTTTAATAATGGTATCCCTCTGCTGCCTGATTTCTCCTGTCTTCTTTAAATTTGAAACACTTGGGTGCCAGAAGAAGCATTTTTACGTTTTCAGCCATTCTCCTCAATTTCCATTGAATTGTTGCCATAAGCTGATGGATTTTTTCAAAGGAGAGCAGCAGTGAAGTCTGTGTTGCTGGGCCTGGATGCAGAATATGGCAAGGCTCCGAATGTGAGGGAGTTTAGCAGGATGAGTTTGGTTTGCTCACTACTTCGAGGAAGAATAAGAGAACAGGGACAATTCAGGCTGTTGTCCTGTCAACATGGTTTGGATGAAGTGGCTGCAGTGGAAGGAGTAGCTGAAAATTGCTGGTATCCAGCCCTGCTTTCCTCTGCTAAGAATTGTTCTAGAGCTACAGTTAGGTTCCAGAAAAAACCTGATGAGTCCAAGTGCCTGGAGGTGCACAGTACCTGTGGAAAAAAAAAAAAAAAGTCTAAAAGTGTTACGGCCTGAGATAAAATTGAGCATATATATCAACTTTGTTGAGGAAAAGCTTTTGTTCCCAGAGTTTTCCTGCTGCAGTTCATGGTTTGTAGCAGATCAACTGAAGCTCTGCAGGTGTGTAACAGCAGAAGGGTCTGGTGGTCAGCATAAACAGCAGATAAAAGGAACCCTTTGAAAATCCATCAGCTTGTGATGAGTTCCATTGGTTCTGTTCAGCTTGACCTTGTCTGTTGGCGAGGAGGGGAGACCTCTAAAGATTTGGTTGGTGCTGATGCCTTTCATGGGTTGGGATCTTCCTCCTCCAGAGGAGTCATTTGAGTAGCCCCTTTTTAAATGCTGCTGTAATTTGAATGTAAAGTGTGTTTCATACCCTCATGAGCATGTAGTTTTTAGAGTGGTAGGTAGTTCTTGGGTTAATAGTGAATATCAAGAAAATGGGAAACTGGGCTGTCCTGAAGCTCTAGAAACCAGACAGCCAACAGAAAGATTCAAATACACACTATTTTAGAAAAAAAACTTCACAGCTTATTTATAACTGTCCTGATTTAAGCCCTTGCATTTGATTAATGAATTTGTGGTTGGCAATATTGACATTTATCTTTTGTAAGTGCAAATGTGCTGCTGAGTTCCCTATAGCTGCACATGCTAAAAATAAAACTGAGAAAAAAGGACAAGAATGCGTTGTCGTGCCAATTGGCATTTAAAACCAACAGAGGGAACTTCAAAATTTGCTCAAGATTTGGATTAGAGGGAGTGGTTTAGGCATTTAAAGCAGCAGCTGCTCTCAGCCAACATTTGGAAATCCAGCTGATTTGGGTTAGGCTTCTCCTCTGGTGCCAGCAGGGAAGCTGCATTTTGAGACTCTATAATAATTTCACTGTTACACATAAACCAGAAAATAATGTAGCATGATTTTTTAGTTATGTCAGCCTGCCAGAGGCAGTGGCAGTAAAAGCCAATGTTGGCTTAGTTTTGCAAGGAGAGGAATAAACAGGAATGTTTAAAGGTCATGGAGCATGTTTGGCTGAGCAGGAATGACTTTTTTTCTATAGCCATTTGTCAGGGGGAAAAAACCAGATACTTTACATAGAAATTTGCTGTTTTCCTTTAAAAAAAGGAGAAAAAAAAAGGAAAAAAAAATAATGTGTCTTGGAATCTTTCTTTTAACCCATTTTGCAAGGGGGACAGCACTGGGTAGAGTTTCTACTTTGCCCAGTTATATTTACTCTTGCAAAGACCAGACTGAGATATAGATATATAGATAGATATAAATACATGTAGCAATGGGATAATCCAAAATACAGTGAAGTGGTATCAATGGCCTCTGGGTCTGATGTTAAAAAGAAAAAATAAAAAGAGAACAGATCCATTAATTTGGTTCTTAACCGAGTTGTGCATTTTGCTTGTGTTCTTGGTGGATGGAGTTGAAAGATTTGCCTGTAGATGAGATGTGGATTCAAATATTAAAATTCTGTGTGGAAAAGAGTTCAAGAGGTGGATGGATAGAAGTTTAAGAGTCCTAGAGGAAGACGGATAGAAGTTTTCACTCCTTTTGGTGCAAGAGGAGCAAGGCATTTGTTGTTGGTCTGCTGTGTGACACTTCAGGCACTTCTATAAAATAAAGAGCTCCTGATCTTGTAGTCACCTGGTTGGGAGCCTGGGGTTGGATGTAACTTGTAAAGAGCTTCCTGGCCGTGGAAATCCTTTTCCTCTGTGATTTTATCTTCTCAAAGCTTCACAGACAAGCCAGAATTCTATGTTTTCACCACTGCGTTCTGTCTTCAAGTAGGTCTTACAGATTATAGGCACATCTGTAAATGTTTCAGAAGGCAGATTTATATTGCCTGTCTACATGCATTACCTTTAGAGTGCTTTGGAGGTAATAGGGACACTGATAACGTAGTGTCTCAGCCCTACACTTCAGCCTTGCATTTTCCTGCACAGGCAGGGCTCCCTAGTAAATCTAAGGTAGGCAAAAGCTTTGCCCACGTTTCCTGAAGAGCTGCAAATCCACTGGGTTTCGAGTATCTGGCTTTTTATGTGAGTCCACCTTTCCATGTTGCGTGTCATAAAGCTTTTAAATTAATAAAAATTCAAGGAGTAGTGTTTTTAAGTGCAGCGAAGGAGGCATTTTAAGAAGGGCATCATTCTGATTACTGCTGGAAGCTTGAAGTTTTTTATTTAAAGCAAATTTTGTTGCTGGTGCAGCATTCTGGCCTTTCAAATTTCTGAAGATGTTGAGCACAGCCTGTCATCTGGCAGAGGGGGTGATCACATTGTGTGCCTGCTGCTTCTGCTGTCATTTTGTCTCTTTGAACAGTTTTCTGTTGAGGAGTTTCTCCCTGTGCTGTAACATACTAGGTTGTTTAAGATTTTAATGGCAAAATCTTTTCAGTTGCAAATGCTGTTAATCTTCTTGCTCTGTAATTTTTCTGCTGTTTGAAAATAATGCCAGTCCTCAGGAGGAATTTTTAGAGGCTTTTGCTGTGACTTTTTCATCACTATTTTAAAAAATGTAATTCAGCAGTGATGTTCTGGACTGCTGCCCATACGAGAAATCGGGGGGAGCTCTGAGCCCTGTATGAGGCAGAGGGGGATGGAGTGGGAAAGTTCAGAATTCCTGCTGCATCTACAGTCATTCCCATCCCTGAATATCGGAGCTGCCTTCCATGGCATTCCCCTGCACAGATGTGCCATTATCTGGTCTCTTTGGTGCACGCAGGATTTCCCAAGTGAACTTTGTCACTTTTCTGCTAATACAAGGTGCTATTCAGTACTCTTAAGTGGGGATGTGGCAGACAAACCATGCCCTCATTACACGTCTGTACAGAAATGACACGTGGTTGCAGAAATGGCAAGTTTGGGAAAGCATTTGCAGCGTGCTCCGTTTATTTCCAGTGTGATGCGTGCTAGGCATGTCACAAAGTTGTTTTTCATTAGTTGTGTATAAGGCAGCAAATATTATGCAGCAGGAGTTATGGATTTTGCTTTGTGGGAACTTTTCTCAGCAATCCACCTGGGACACAAACACACAATTATTTACATTTGCTCGTTACCAGATTTTCAGAAGACTGGGACCACTGTAGCACTTCCTCCAAAGACACCCTTTAGAAAAAAGGAGGTCATTATTGCAGGGTTAGCCGTGGCTCAAAGCATAAAAAACTGAATTACCTTGTTGAAACTCTGCCCCCTAATTTAAATATGAGATTTATGAATCTTACATTTTAAAAGGCTTTCTTGCATCTTCCAGATCTTGTGCTTACTATGCTGAGACAAATATTTTTCTTGCTGCAACAAAAGCAGTTCCATTTCAAGGTGCTCCATGTAATTCCTCTAGAATTGGCATTCACTTATTTGAACTGTGCTTAGGAGAAACACAAGAAAAGTACTGCCTTTCTAGACAGCAACTTCTTTGGAGACAGGAATCATCATAGAATTCAGGAAATATTGATGTTTGTATTTAGTAGCAAAGTCTTTGGGGCACAAGATCTTATTGTAATATTTCAAGGCCTTGAACATCAAAGTTGACTTATCCTCTGAGAGCTGAATATAAGCTCCAAGAATAATGTAAATAATGAAAGGTTAATGCAATCTTAGCTGGAAGAGACTTCCATCTCTCACCAGTTGTTTGCAATGCAGTGTGACACATTATTACTAATCTGCACAGCCCTTGGAAGTGGCTAAAATCGGATTTTACTTTCGTGTTTGCTATTCCTAAACAGAAAGTTCATAAGCTTGTGGGAGTCTCATGCCTGATTCTGGGAATGAGCATGGAAGTAATGAGGTGAGAGACTAAACAATTCAAGGAAAAACAAATGTTTGAGGGCAGAATCTCCATTTAAGTGCACGTAGTTCCATTTACACCAACATATTTTCAAGCATTGAAGTTTTAGGTCACCAATGCTGGTAACTTGGAAGAGATGCTCATACTTATGTTAGTAAAAGAAAGGACAGGGGATGTATTCCAGTGGGTGCTTTCCATTATGTGTCAGCCAAATTTGGAGTACGGTCCCCTCTCATTGAGTATTTGCTTTTCATGGCAGCTATAATTTTGTCAACAACTGTTTAGTATCACAAGACTTTTAAAAATTGACATCAAAATTGGCTTTGATATGAGTGCTGCATGATGCTTTATAGATTTCTGCTGCAGAACAACCATTACCCGCTCTGTAGCTTTTTTAATTGGTAATGATTTATAATTTATCTATAACTTGATACAATTCCCTCTTTCTCTGAAAATAGGGGATTATTTTCTCAGGCTTGTGATCAGTCTGACATAGTCAAAGAAATATAGAGTAAGAGAAAGGCTACCACCATTGAACTGTGGTGCCAGTAACTCTCTAGTAACTCTTGCCACTAAAATATTTTTTTTCCTTCTTGTGAGCTATTAGCCTTGTCTCTGTAAAAACTCATAAAGCAGGTGGTTATGGGGAGTGAGAATCTCTAGTTCTTTGAATAATGTTTTTTTTCTCCTTACAAACTACTTCTGAGTCATAGTTGCTGTTCCTGATGCAGGTAATTTTTCACCTGATGCAGATAATTATTCACCATCAGCAACAGCACTCGTATAGAATAAGTGACAATCTTGTCTGTCTCACTGAACATCATCAGGAGAGCCTTCTTATTTCCATTTCTGATTATTTGTCTTTAGCGTTAATCTGTGAAGCAGAAAAAAACCTGCCTGATGGGGCAGCTGACACAGAGGAAAACCTTTTTACCTTTTTACTTTCCTTTAACAATCAGGAGAATATGAAGGGCAGTAAGGGAATAGGTTATGATGATCTGTATTAATGCCCCTTTAGTAGCTGTTGTTCTGATAGTAGATGTCTTGCTGCACTGATTTGCAATATGATTGGATTTGCTGAAGCACATCTATTACTCTGAAAAAAAAAAAATAAATCCAAAAATAACTAAGGCTTTATAGCTGGGACTCAAAAATTTAAGTTGTAGTGTCCCGTGGGAACTATTTCTCACTTATCCTACACCTTCCACTGTGAGTGGCTCCCCTCACCACCATGGTGCAGAAATCCTCATCCAGTAGTGTGGGAATCCATAAAATCAGAGGATTTGGGGAAAGCTGCAAAAGGCAGGCCTCAGAGGCAGCAGAGCTGTGATTAGAGCTCAGCAGCAGCCATGAGACAGGTCAGCAGAAAAATTCTGTTAGAAGCAGAAAAGTAAGGACAAATAGAACAATGGTCTGTGTATTGACACTTGTCAATAACCCCTAAGCTGCAGAAAAGTCTATCTAGAGAGATATTAGGAAGTTCTAAGCCTAATAATGGAGCTCTGCTCATTGTGTCTTAAGGCCTACAAGCAGGTATTGAATTTGAAATAAGCAAGCATTGTTTTAACCAAAGGTACGTGTGCTTATAGTGCTTGGACAGAGCTACTGTCAATGTGCCTTTGCTTTGTGTGATTGGTCAAAGAACTTTGAAAGTAAGTTGTAACGTTAAGTTCTTGGTCTGCTGCCTGGGATGAAAAAAACCCAAAAATTCCGGAGTTTTTCTCCCTCCAGGCCCCTCCCCCACCCCAAACCCCTCCCCCCGCCCCCTCCCAGCCCCTCCCGTTTTTTTTTTTGGGATTGCCCCCCTCCCCCTCCCCAAACGCGGCGCCGCTCCTGGAGATGCTCCTGGCGCTCCTGATTTTTTTGGGGGGTCCTGCCCCCCCCCCCGCCGCCCCCCAGCCCCGCTTCTCGCCCGAGGTGAGACCCCCGGGACCCCCCCAAAAACGCCCTGCCCCAAAAAAACCCCCAAAACCCCCAAATCCGGAGGTTTTAGCCCAAAAAACATCGAAAATCCGGCGGGTTCAGCCCAAAAAACCCCAAAATCCGGAGCTTTTAGCCCAAAAAAAGCCAAAATTCGGCGATTTTAGCCCCAAAAAAATCCCAAATCCGGAGGTTTTAGCCCAAAAAAAAAGCCCAAATTCGGTTGTTTTAGCCCAAAAAACCCTAAAATCCGGAGGTTTTGGCCCAAAAAAAAAGCCAAAATTCGGCGCTTTTAACCCAAAAAACCCCAAATTCCGGCGGGTTTATCCCAAAATCCAGCGGTTTTAACCCAAAAAATCCCAAAGCCTGGGATGTGACAATGGGCATCTTCCCATTGTCATAACCATGTGATGAGCCTGCTGCTGGAAAATAAAACAGCTCAAGGCACCGTTCCCAGCAGTCCCGTCCTGTTTGGGATTTGTACATAGCCCCCAGCCAGTGATACAGCAGTTGGAAACACTGTCTGGATTTCTACTCCTGACTCCACCCAAAAGGCAGTTTCAGCGGTCCTCAGGTGCTCCTTGGTCTTGCCGTGGGGGATGTGTCTCAATAAATCAGTTCTGTGTCTGATCTGATACCAGCAGAAGGCATTCTGGATGGACGCACTCCACCACCCCAATGGGACACGTCCCCCAAATTCCTGGCAGTGCCTGGCCCCCGCAGAGCCTGGTGGCACCCGAGGACTTGCAGGAGCCACTTGGCCATGCCTCTTATGCTCTGCGTGAATATTCAGCCTTTACCAGCAGCCTGAATTCTTTTAAAAGATGGACCCAAAATATTTGGCTTTCTAATTCCTCCCAGGTCCAAATCTGGGCTTAACCCAGGGGTGAGTTTGGGCCTATGCCTGTGTAACATTAAGGCAGCTCCCGGTGGGATATGCCAGCGTACATCCGTGTGCTGTCGAGGAAGGGGCTGCCAGAAGCTGCTTGGCTGGGGCAGCTGTGAAGGTGTTGCCCTCTTTTGCACGATCTTAAGCTTACAATGAAAACCTCCACTGTGAATTTTATGGGTTTTTTTAGCTGTGTGGACTGCAGAACATAAGATTCTTAACCTTACTTAGAACTGATCCCATTTTCTTCTGCTCTGAATATCTTGCAAAGCCAGCAAGTATTGGGACTCATTCTCCTAAACATGGAAAATACGTGAGTTTTGAATCTGCTGTGCTGAGCTGTGGCTTTCTTAAATAAAAACTTATAATTTATATGTATAGCAGTGCAATCAGTTCTAACAGTATTTTGTACAGCCGGTCGTAATCTATAAGTCCTTTCTGAAGCATTTGACAAAAATATATTTTGTAAGACAGGAGAACTTAAAAAAAAGGCAAATTACCAGGCAGCCCAGTGGATGTCTCTCAGGGAAGAATAGAAATGTTAATAATTTTCCCTCTTTGCTTCTCCAATTATAAAAGGAGATTGAAGGTTGAGCCCGACCCAAAGCAGAATGAAACTAGAAGTCTTTTATTTTTCCCTGAAAGCTCAGGGTGACCAGGATCAAAGATCAGAGCTCAATTTTAAACTGGACAATGCTGAATAAGTTGTTAAGTGGCTGAGACGAACATTGATATTTGTCTAGCATGTATCTCAAAGTCAATAAAAGTCATATAAAACTTGCCTTTTTATAGATATGATATCCATAAGAGAGGGTGTATTTTATTAGGATGAGGCAGTTGTAAAGGTTTGTCTAAATAAGACAAAATAAAAAAGTCTGTTGTGACATGGGGTATGTTTAGTGCTTCTCCTTTGGCTTTCAAGCAATGCCAAATGCTGAATTTCCATTGGACTGTGTGTTTGTATAGGCCTGCCTGAAATCAAAATAGCCTTATTTATTTAAACTTGCAGTTTCTTTCGGATTTGGGGTTGACTGGCACATATTATAACCATGACCAATTTTTTCCTTCCAAATGAAGCACGCAGCAAAGCACAGGACAGGGTTCTATCTCCCAGCTTTCTGAAGCTGTGAAATGCTGCCTTTGCCTTTAGCGTTGTTTGCCTTGTTTCCCTGAGGTCTATATTCAATTTTGTATCAAATGAGGGTCTTGCCTAGTACATTTCCTGCAGGGTATTGAAATGTCATAACTTTGCCCAACGGCTGCACTGCAACTCCTGCTCACATTCCCTGCAGCCCTGTAGGACTGCCAGTGGCTGCTGCCTGCTTCGGAATCCTCTCAGCTATGTTCCCTGCTAGGTCTCCATGACTTTTGAATTGTTCCACTAGAATTGACTCCTCTCACCCTCAGCCTAAAAGTAGCTGTCTAAAATTACACAATATTCCATATTTAAGATGAAATTATGCATTAAATTCTGGTATATGGTTATTATTTATCACCTTCTTTTAGGCTCTATTGTCCAATGCCCTCTATTTTGGGTGTTCTCACGTTGCAATCATTCATCTTCTATCCACTGAGATAAAGAAATGCAGCCTTCGTGGCTTTTTTGAAACCTGGAGAAATTAATGTAGACTTCTAACTATACAGAGATTCTCAAGAAATATTAGATGAAGCAATATTAAGTAATCAAGTTCAGCTACTTCCACCTGAATTCAAAGTGCCAATTATTAATTTTTTTCTTCAGGTGACGGCTGCACGAAGTGACTTTTGTGTAAGGAAATGGTATTGTTTTGAGGAGCCATTTTAATTGAGTTAGAAGCTTTAAACTTGTTGAGAACACACGTTTTCCAAGCATGCACATCCAGGGCTTTGTGGTTCTCTCTTCTTTTTAAGTCAGACCCATTTCCTAACACACCAAGGAGCAGAGCATGCTGATTTTATCTTTAGCGGCGCTGATTTGGACCATGTTTCCACGGAGGCACAGTCTATGTTTCAGTAGTCTGACACTGTGTTTCTGCTGACAGTGGTCTTAGCCCTAGAACAAGACAGGAGCAGTACAAAAGCTGCAGCACACCCTGGAGCAGGGTGCTGGTTTTGGATCGTTGAACTCCCACAAGGGCAGCCTGTTGCCTGTCACAGTGTCCTGTCGGTGCCCTGTCATCTGTTGTAAATGGTAAATTACATCTTAACTACTCCTTGCAGCTTTGCAGTGTTCACGTGACTTGGATCGTGGAACTCTTCCCACCCAATGTTTATGAACATGAAGCATAGTGTCCTTTCTCTTTGCTTGTTCTAAGATATTACTGCAAGGCCACAAGCTCTCTAATGTGCAGGAGCTGTGTGTTGCCTGCAGGACTGGTTAACAAACAAAAAGCCACATGGCTACAGAATGCAGAATGAATTGCCTGACTGCAGAATGAATGAATTGCCTGCCTGAACTGCAGAATGAATTGCCTGACTGATGGTAAATTAATCTAAGTGCTGGAGTTATTAATGTCTGTAAAAGATATGAGTGTTGATCTGGAAATGACTGTTTAACTGTTTTTATATTTTATATTGGAGAAATATCAGGAAAACAGATTCGGTGCATCAAAAAAAAAGAAGATCTATCTACCTTTCAAATTACAATACACATTTTGATTTCTGAGCACCCTTTTTCTGTGCCAATGAATCTGTAAACTACCAAATGCCACGGCTTTTAGTGCTCTGCATAACTTTCATCAGAGAGATACTGCTGTATAAAAGTTCTGACTGATTGCCCATGTAGCGTTCACACAGAATTCCCAGAATCACTGGCTTGGAAGAGACCTTCAAGGTCATGGAGTCCAACCCAGCCCCAACACCTCAACTAAACCCTGGCCCCCAGTGCCACATCCAGGCTGTGTTAAACACACCCAGGGATGGTGACTCCACCACCTCCCTGGGCAGCCATTCCAGAACTTTAACTCCTTCAGTGAAAAACTTCTTCCCAATATCCAACCTGTATTTCCCTTGGTGCAGCTCGAGGCTGTGTGCTCTGCTTCTGTCAGTGCTGCCTGGAGAAAGAGCCCAGCCCCACCTGAGCACAGCCACCTTTCAGGAGCTGTAGAGAGTGATAAGGTCACCCCTGAGTCTCCTTCTCTCCAGGCTGAGCACCCCCAGCTCCCTCAGTTGTTCCTCAAGGTTTGTGTTCCCAGCCCCTCTCCAGCCTCGTTGTCTCCTCTGGATGCACTCGAGCATCTCCAAGTCCTTCCCAAACTGAGGGGCCAGAGCTGGACACAGCTCTCCAGGTGCAGCCTCACCAGTTATTCAGATTATTTTACACTGACTACTACACAGAATATTCACCTATTTAGGGCTAAATCTGGGTATACATCAGAAACATTTCTAACATGAATGCCTTTGCAATACTGAGAACTTTACATGCCAAGAGAAAAAACAGGTGTTCCCCCACCTATGCTACATTTTCCTGATAATATTTCAAAGTGCAAAATCTCATACTCACAGAAACTTCTTTTGGATTGTTTCCTTTGATTAAAAAGCTTCATTTAGTAGTTGCATTTGCCAGGGTAGCTTTCCAAATTTCTTGACCTGCTTTTTTGTTTTGTAATTTTCTCTTAGTGTGGATGGTCTTTGTACCCACTCTCTGGGTCTCTGCTGCTCATAACAGTGCTGACTCCTCTTTTATACATATCACAGGCAAGCACTGGCCGTGGTTTCCATCAGAAGAAGCTCCTTTGGGCTCCAATGCTCCACTGATAGAGCCTGTTTACACTGAAATTATCTTGACACCTCCACTGATCAGCTGTAATGACATGAAGCTGTACTTTACTTCATTGAAATCTTGCCTGTGTTGTCCCAGTCCTGGGACCAATGTTTTCCATTCCTTTATCAAAGTTCTTTTTATGAAATCTGCTGTCCATGTTGAAATGAGACAAAGAGCATGAGTACCCCTGCACTGAAACCAGCTTTCTTCTTACAGGCAACATTATGACAGCACTTTGGAGTGCTCTGGGAGAACCTTTTTCTGCTCGGACCCATCAGTGTCAGGCTTTTGTGTGCTCCTACCTGGCCAACCTGCTACTGCACAGCATCTAAGGAACGTTAAAACATTTTAAACTTATGTGAGGTCCTCTGTCATTTTTCTTATAGCCGTTGCCCGGGTTATGGCTTCATTTTCAGTTGGGACACATCTCTGCTCTGCTCGTTCTTCTCCAGCCAAGTGTTAGGAAGGAGCTGGGCAGTGCAATAGCCCTGAAGCTGCTGTTTGGCAGTGGAAGACTGATGCTGATGCTGACTGACAAGATTTACAGTGACGCTGGGGCTTTGAGAGTAAGCACTGGCTCGGCTGCTTGCTGCAAATTAGTCACAGCAGGGGATCTTTCTGGAGGGCTTTCTGTCCTTCCTGGGGTGCGTGTGACTTGGGATCTCTGGGAATTTGCCATTTCCTACAAGGCACGGAGTGACCCTGCTGGGAGGGGAAGGTTGGTCATGTCCCTGCTCCCTCTGACAGCCCAGCTCTGTGCTGTGATGTCTTTCAGTCTTATCTCTCTGCTCTAGCTCATCTTTTTTTTCCTCTTACAGAGCCTCCCAGGCAGAGCGTGAACCATGTAGGATTGGAACTTAAACTGAGGTTTGAGCCTCCAACAATGCAGTACACTCATTTATTTTATTGCAGCTCACCCTACTGGCGCACAGGCTTTGTGTAGGAGATGTGCATCCCTTTTCCCACAGCACTGGTTCTGCTGGGGAGGAAATGTGTGTGGTGTGCTCACCTCCAGCAGAACCTGGTGGCAGAGCAGGGCAGCATCACACGAGACCTTGGCCTGTGCTTAGGGAAGGGCAAATATCACCGTGAGCTAATTTCTATTGATTGCTGTTTCATTCAATCTCATTCTGTATTCATTGCAGCTTTGCACAGGATTTTGGAGCATTTTGTTGCATTTCTCTAATGGGAAAGGGCAGGAGCAAATTAACTTGAGCTGATTGTTCAAATAATCACACCAGTGAGATGTTTCAAGTTTGTGCTGTGCCTCCTCATACTTCTAATGCTTCATATACAGGCAATTAAATACTAGAGTATCTGAGGGCCAGAACTTGACATGTTAAAATATGTCTATAAAGAATCTCATTTGTAGAACTCCTTAAATTTAAAATAAGAAAAAAGCACCTCATTAACAACTGTGACTCTGGAAAAGTTACAAAATGAAAATCCCAATTATGTTAATAGTCTCTCATGATTTGTACCAGTATTTAACTATTTGATATACATATATTTGAAAAACCCTTACATGGGCTTATGCACATTCTTTTGTAAAAGCCTAATTATATCCTATTTTTTACTCTAAACTTTATTTGCATTAAAGGAAAGCTCATCTAAAATCTCATTTTAAAATGAACAATAATGAACTATTTAGGTTTTTTTCCTATCAGCTGATGTTCAGGGGACCACATATAAGATCATATCTTTGTGAAGTTAAATTGTGCAGTGACTGAGAATCAGTAACCAATGACTTTGTGTTCAAACATTTTCTTTTCTGTTATTACAGGCATTAAAAGTGCTGTAATACTGCTTAAAATTGAAATAAACTTATCCTGGGGTTTTCTCCCTAAGTTTGTCTTTACTATTAAACTGAAGAAAATACTTCTGCAAACCTCTGGTGCCTTGTACAGTGGGGGGTATTTAAGTGCAGGATTTGTTGCAAATTTCAAGTTTTGTTGTATCCTTGACCACGCTCTAAAGAAAAATTTGAAACTTACTGGGTTGCAAAAGCAATTTAGCAATGAGTTTCTCTGTGTCAGCTCTTTCCACTAGGATCACTTACAGCTTGATACCCAGAAAGTTACCCATCTGCTTCCCTTTCCAGAATATTTGCAGCCCATAAGAGTGGATGTGGCTGTGATATTTTGTGAAAATCCCTTTGCTAGGATTTTCTTCTCCTGAGAAGCTGAAGGGCCTCGGCTTCAAGTGTGAACAATTTGTGATCTGCTGCTGTGGAATGCAGCAGGTGCTTCCTCCATTGGTCAGTGTGGGATGTTTCTGCTTGGTGGCCAATCCAGGAGGCAGCAGCTCTCGGACTCTCTGGGAGTCACAGAACTTTGTTATTCATTCCTTACTATTCCTGTCTCGCCTTCTGATGAATCTTCCTCTCTGTTCTTTGTAGTACAGTTATAGTGTGGTCTTTTTTAATGTAATATATATCATAATATAATAAACCAGCCTTCTGAAATGGAGTCAAGATCTCTCCTTCCCTTCACCAAATCCTAACTGCCCAGAAGATCCACGGTAATAAGTGGACAGTTCAATTTTTAACCAGGTGTGCTGCTGTGCTGTAAAATGACACGATTTAACCGAAATCCCACCCTTGCTAGTATTGCACACGAATTCCACTAGATGTCATCTGGTGCCACGCTGAAGGAGAAGGTTTGAACCACCGTGTCCGTCACCTCGGTGTGGCATTGGGGAGGGTGGGTGTGGGTGCAGGCTCTGGGCGGGCACACTGCGGTGACACCCTTACAAATGGTCCCTTCTGGCATGAAAGACTCCTGGTGAGACTCTGAGACCTGCAGGAAACTTCTGATGGGGCCTCTTCCCTTTGGACTCCTTGTGCTGCCAGGCGTAGGGCACAGAACAGCCCTGGGATCATGAAGGGATGTGCTACACAGGAATTGGTCAAATACTGGAATCATCTGCCCAGGGAGGTGGTGGAGTCACCATCCCTGGATGTGTTTAGAAACAGACTGGATGTGGCACTTGGTGCCATGATCTAGTTGAGGTGATAGAACATGGCTTGGACTCGATGATCTTAAAGGTCTCTTCCAACCTAAAAATTCTGTGATTCTGTGAATCAATTATTGCTTGGTTTATTCAGTGGTTGAGCTGGATGTGCTTTCCAGAAAGAAAATAAGGGGAAAATGGAGAAGTATCAAAACTGAGAAAATGCTTTCTTGCTGTATATTTGAAAATAACCTCATAAAAAGTTAGGTTCTCTGTGCAACAAAGTTTTGGTCACAGGGAACAGTGTTCAGTCTTTACAGTAGTCTTTACAGTAGGTCAAAACAACCAATAAGTTGTCTGCAGATATAGGGATGATGAAGTGATTTTTGTTTCTGGTTAGAAGTTGGCATTGCCTGTTAATAGTCACTGCCTGAGGAATTTGAATAATTTCTGTATTCATGGCTTTGGGTTTTATCAGTAAGGCTGGACAAATCTGGCACTGTGACCCCTTTCTGTAAACTCTGTTACCATTGTCCTGCTGAGTGGGAGGAGACTGGAGTCCAGACAGCACTTCTGGAAACCTGACCTCAGTTGTACTCTGTGCCCTTTCTGTTCCTTTTTTTATCCCTAAAAACTGTCATGTCATTGCGTGAGCCTGATGGTCTGCAGCCATCTCGGTAGGAGAGGAAATCATGCCGTGAGAATCTTGGACTGGTTTTTACAGGAATTTTCACCCTACCCCTTCAGTCAGGCTTCTCAGAGGTGTGCTGTGGTTTGCATACAAAGCACTGTGTGCCATGAGACTCCGCATTCACACCTCCACCAAAGCTCAGCAGTGAACAGGGCTTCTTACCCCCCGTGCAGGTGTGTTCTCCTTTGGAAGAGGCTCGTTCTTCATCTGGTCATAGTTCAGTGACCAGATTCATTCTCATTATTGGTTATAGTGTGGGCCAAGTCAGACTGTTTGACCATGTTAGTCCAGGGCTCCCCTTCCCTCCAGATGTTTGCTCCAGTGTCTGGAGAGTTCCTGGCTGGACTTTGGGCTTTGTTTGAACACCTAGAGTGTGTCCACAGTTTCCTTTAGACTGGCATCAACAACGAGCATGTTCCCAAACTCATGGCTGGTCAAATTCTGTTCAATATTTAGTGTCTTCCCTGTATCTAAAGCTGCCTTCTTGACAATCATGGTTGACAAACCATTTACCACAGTAAATACATTTCAGATTTTTCCACAGGTAGTGTGGAAATGGTGAGTTACTGACTTACTAGTGTTATGCAGAGAGTCTTTATCTTGTTTTATTTTTAAAGTTAGCCCTCTAATAGCAGAAACCTTCTGGCCCCAGTGACTTGAAAAAAACCCCAAACCTGTTGTGACTCCAGTGAGGAAGTTTGTAGGCAGCTGTTGCTGGCACTTTGGTACTTTGGCTGTGTCACAGACTTGGAAGAGAAGCATTGCTAATCTGCTGTGTTTCTTTCTCTCTCTGAACACAAAACTAGAGCGGTCCTGAAAGGTTTACATCTCTGCATTTCATGCTCTATTCAGGATATTTTTAACTTCATTAGTGAAAGGAACCAATGGCAGAGGGTCCAATTTCACAGGGCAGTCCCTGAAGTAGTTTAGAGAAGCACTTTCTTTAAGGCAGTGTGGTGCTTAGGCTGTGTGGTGCTTGAAGAAATTGAAGTGCTCAGCACAATGGAAATGTTGGTCACCTTTGGGGTCTTTCAAGAGGGTAATTTCTGGGGATGTTTTGAGAAATGAGGGGGAATGAGTTTATTTTCAAAATAGGCACATTGGTTCTTGATTGGTTTAAATCCCCTTTTAATGGCTAAAACTTTTGAGGCTTTATCTACCCAAGCAAAGCCAGGGGATAAACTTAAGTCCCCTCAGACTTTGTTTCTGAGCATCCAAGTCAATTTTTAATCCTCCAATGAATATTAAGCAAGAACTACTTTTTTTTTTTTAAATTTCTGCCTCTGTTTAATGACTAAAGATTTAATTTCAAAAAGCTTCATCTGTTACACACATTACACACTCTGATAAAACAAACTCATTTCTATGAAAGGAAGATGAGAGCATCTAATTCTGTCATGTTCTACTGTCTATTTTTTTTCTTTTCAAACTAATTTCACAACCATAAAGAAGGTGACATGTGAAAAGCCTGTTGCTTCAGCGTGGGCAGGGATGGGTGGCACTGAGGAGTCTGTGGTGGTGAATTTGAACTGTTCATCACGATCTCAGCTTTAATTTCCTTCCTGTTTCTCTGTTAGTAATAATGCAATGTTTCCATGGGTGGCCTGTTCAATATTCAGGAGAGATTTATGCTATGCCATACCATATTTTTATTTAGGATAATATTAAAAATATCTGTTTTGGGTAATTAAGTCTTCCAACTTGGAGAGTTCAAAGTTAGTCTGCTAAATGCACATTCAGGGTCTGCTGGACTCTTGAGTCCTTCCACAAAGAAAACTGAAACAGAGAGAAGTTAATTCACTTCAGAAGTGTACCTGATGATGGCACAGTGATTGATTCTTTCCACTGGAACATGAACAAACAATGAAAATGTTTTTTCAGGAGTGAGATAGAACACTTAAAGAAAAGTCTGAGTCACTACTGTCAAATCTTAAAGCTTTCCATGTACTTCATCCTGTTTTCCTGCACTGCTCTGTAGCTGATGGCCAGCTTGATTCAACCGTTTCTCCTAGAGACAGTGAACGGAACAGCAAATTTCCATTCTCTCATGGTATATCTTTTCCAAACAGGGAAAGTGAAATCCGTTTTAAGAAAAAGGCCCAGCCCACAGCTGTGAAACCAATGTGTGATGTTGGGGCTGTTCCTGAGCATGAGTGGAGAGACATGAGTGCACCCACCTTGTACATGAGCCAAGGGTGATGGAAAGGTCTGAGTCCTTTGATCTGTGTGTTCTGAGTCACCCACATCCCTCAGACCTTGTTAGAACAACCATTTTGGACAGGCCTGCTGTAGCAGCAGACATACAATCCTGGGCTTCCAGCATCCCAGAGCCAGGCCTGAATTTCTGCTGTTACTTGTTTGGTGAAATGTGGTGGTGTTGTCAGGGGTGCTCAAATGAGCTGGAATATCTCTAGGGTTAACAATCCGGGCAACTGACTTTTGCTGTTGCTATTAGGTTTGTATTGCAAATAAGGTGAGAGACTTGAAAATAGCCAAGGTTGTTGGGTTGTGCAGAGGGAAAGAGTTTCTTTTTGAAGAAGAAAAATACCTTTCTGCTCTCTCACTCTACCAAATTATGAAGTAGGGACAGATGCTTGTGGAACAAAGTCAAAAATCCATTCTTCCCTCATCAGAAACTCTGGTCTATCCTAACTGTGTAATACACGGTGGTGCAATTGCTGTGACAGTCTCCTCTCCTAGCAACGAGCCATTCAAAAATAAATAAAAATCCTAGCTATCCATGCTATGAAATATTATTTTAGTCAGAAATTTCATATGGGTGTTTGGCTAAAGCATAGCAACACTGTGAAACCACAGGGGGGAGCAAAGGAAGATCGGGGCCATTATAATTTGAGGGACTTACAGTGAATAAAAGAGTAGTGTTTCTTGAAGGCAGTGTCTGTTTAGAGGGTAGCTAGGTAGAGGATATTTCAAAGGTCTCTTTCATCTTCTGTGAGCTTGAAGTTCTGCAAACAGAGACATTTGGTCCATGTAAACTGTGTTAGAGCAAACATGGTGATGCACCTTGTGTGGGAGGCACTGTTGTTATTCCTGCTTCACAGCAATTAGATTTATTCCTGGTGATCCTGGAAAATGAATTAATGTAAGAGTGCCAACTGGAGACTGGTTTATGTTATTACAGGAGCATCCAGGTTTTGCAGTCAGACTCTCAGGAACAGGTAACTTAAAAATAATACTGTGAGACTGGGGTCTTTTCTTCTGCATTTATTAGCTTTGAAAGGAAGATGCAATTTCCAGTGGCTTCCAGCTACTACAGGAGGTGACAGTGGAGGTTGGCACTTTTCTATGTTCCTTCCAGCTGTTTTGCATCTGACAGGTTTTGGTTCTCCCCGGAGGTCCAAAGTCCCCAGGGGGTGGCAGTAAGAGCATGGTCTGTTCTGACTGAGAGGTGACACCTCTGAATTTATAGCCTCTCCCTTTGGCACAGAACAGAGAGGAGCTCACAAAGCTCATGTTATTCTGGAAAAATGGAGGATTTGCATGGGTGAGATAAAATCTTGCGTTGCCAACCATGCAATACCAGTGTCTCGTGATGGGAACTCATAAAACCAAGGCATTCTTTCACTTATTTTTGTTATCAGCTCTAATGTCACAAGGTCCCCAGCGCTAGAGTTTTGGGAGTGCTGTTGTTCTTAGTTGCATTTTTCAACCATAATCACAACTTTTCTTTTTTGGGGGTTGTGAGGATGGGTCTCTGTAAGTCAGTATCAGCTGCTCCAGGTAACTCAGACTATGGTTGTGTAAAATGGGCAAAAAGAGAGAGAAGTGGTGAAGGTAAAATTAGTATTTGAATATGGAGATGAGAAGTAGTAGGACAGTGAGTCTGAAGGGAATTGTGTGTTTCAATATGTCAGTAACTACAATGGAAAAATCACTTCAAACAAGATGTAAAACCACTATAAATCTTTATTTTAACTGTATTTTAATGAAGAGTTACTTATTATTTTTCAATAAATTAAACAGCAAAGATGCTACATGCCCGCTGTTGAATACCAACTTAATAAAAATAAAGCTTATACAAATCTTATATAATTTAAACCATATAGATTTTAAGGCACATCAATTTAGAATATTTTTACATAGTGCAACAGCATTGTGGAACTCACACCTATTAACACTTCACAGATTTTTAAAAGAGATGTCATTGTCTTGGCATTTTCTTGTTATGCCGAAAATTGTCAGTCATCCTAGTTTTTCTTCTGAACTTGATAATCTTTTCCCAATGCTCAGCTCGCAAGTCTTGCACTTCCTAACAATCAGCAGTTCTTTGGGATCTAAGACACAGTTCAGTGTTCATAGTGCAGGTCAAACCTTGGTTTCCACATCCTGCCTTGACTCCGTGGCGTGTGGGAGGAGGGGATTTTCTCCCCGTGCTGCTCTCACCCTTCTGACAGCCTCACCAGCTTTTATCCTGCATCCTGTTGCCTGTGGAGCTGTCTGCATCTCCCTCATACCCCTCCTCCCAAGACAGGGATTTTCCTTGGCAAGGTTCAACCACTGTGGAAGATCTCTTCACAGGACATTTGACAGAGTCTGCTTGGCTCTTCATGCCTCGGACACTTTATTTTGAAGTGTCGGTTTGCAGCTGGTTCAAAAGGTTCAGGTAGGATTTGGATTTTAAAAATCTGGGATACGAATCCCTTTCCATAAGGATGTACACGGTTTTCTGGGCTTCGTCAAAACTTGTGTGAGTTGGGTCTTGAGCCTTTTTGGCTGTTGCTTCCCTCATCTGATAGTCAATATTGATCTGGAATAGAAAAAAAATAAATGCGGTTTAAAACTTAACTTGAATGTAGTCTCTTTTCTATATCTCTTTTTCAATACATGTGTTTGCAGCCTTAGAACTCTATGACAGCTCAATGTCAGAATAATAGTAAATTGGGGAAAATCAAATACCTGTATCCCAGTTAGGCAGAAAAGTTGTTGTTTACTATAGAAATGGAGTTTGTTCTGGAGTCGGAATTAATACAGCTCAACTTTGAGGAACAACCTCCAGTTACTAAAGAAATCCTGTGTTGAATGTCTCCAGTTCAGATGTGATCAACATATAAAACTTTAACTTTCCCAGACGGTCGGAATATTTTGAAAGACAAGAACTGTTCTGTGGTGCTTCCATGGCAAACACAAAGAATCTCCAAATGCCATCAGCAGCTCAAGCTGGGCTGGCTCAATGAAGAGCATCATGTGCTGAGGCCTTTGCTGAGCTCTGCTGGGGGCTCTCCCAGTGCAGCCCTGCTGCCTGGGACTGTTTGTGGGATTTGATAACGTTACACTGCAGCTAGCTGTGGTTCAAGAAGGGACCTGAAAGTGTGTCTGTGTCTTCTAATGCCGCTGAGTGAGTGTGTGAGCATCTCAGTGGAGCCACACTTCTCTCTTCTAACTCTGCACAGGCTGGCTTTATGCATACCTGCTTAATGGCATCTGACTGAACAAACTCCTCGTAAATCCTCTCTGCTTTGCCATGCAAGTGATCAGACTTGGTTTTCTTGTAATCCTCGCAAGCCAACCAGAACTCGATGTTTTCCTCGCTGAACTCTGACTTCAGGAACTCCCGAAAGACACCTTGACCACCTAAAGCCAACACAAATAATTAATCATTTACTGTATGATACTTGTGACCAGGGAGGAGAAAATAAATAGCAGGATTTGTATTGAAATCTGATGTAAAATCTTGCCAAAATACACTGCTCTTCTCTTCTTCAACATACAACAGATATTCTAATGTTAAGGCTGATGGGAGTCTTCCTAGTTATGCTCAGTGGTTTTAGATCTAGACCCTGGGTCCTGATCCTATATCAATGGATTGTAGTCCTTCCTGAATGAATTGTCTTAGGGTATAAATGGAGAGAAAATTCCAGATCAAACTGATTGTCCTAAATTGATTAAACTGATTATCCAAGGATTGAAGACTGATCAAAATGAGCTCTTTGGGGGGTAATAGCTATACTGAAAGTAGAAAAAGACCCCAAAACCCAACTTGGAAGCCAAGCTGTAGCAGTGTCCAAGTTACACTAGAGCTGCAAAAAACTGAAGAGTACCTGCCCATTGTCTGACTATACAATGCTACAGCTTTGCCTGTTTGGTGAGATTAGATAAAACTTGGTCCTCAGAGTAAGAAGCAAGTCAAACTGTGGTAACAGACTTACTTTGGCTGGCCAAGAGTTTTTCCAAAGACTGTGACCACTGAATAACTTCCTCTGCAGAAAGCCTAAGGTGACAAGAAAAAGAAAAGGCTTTAGGGAAGAAACCATGGGGTTTTGTTTGTATGTCTGAAGGAGACAAAGTTTATAATTTATTATTATATTCCAGGAATATATGCCAGGTATTTTATTAAATGTATGGCTTTGTCATAATCTGAGATCCTGGAGACAGCCCACGTCAAGAAAAATAATCAGAGATGGAAAAAATATGGAACTATGATGTTTTCTTGAATTCTATTCCCAGGAAAATAGTCTTTTACTGTAACTATGATAAAATTCTTTTGTACCTGTGCTTCTGTTTCCATATTTTTGCAATAAGGATGGTAATACCCCTACTCCTCATTTAAGTGAGAGGCGTTTTTTCTTGTAAAACTTTAGAGAACAGTTACAATGTCCCTCTCATAAAAATGGATTCAAGTGAAGTGTCTTCTCCCTCACTGTTTGATGCAAACATATCAAATCACTAATTAAAAATCCTGAACTCCATGAGTAGTTTCTGATTACTAATGTTCACCTCTCTTGTATTCTGGAAGTTCTAGATGCTTTTACAATATTTGTTGTTCTAGAAGTAGTTTAGAAATGAAATCATTTACTCTGCAGTAATTTAGCTATGATTGTATTTTATAACTCGGTGGGTTTCTGTACTTACATGACATTTCTAGAGCTGGAAGTCTTGATCCCAGATTCAATATGTGGCACCATGCACTTCAAATAACTTTTGAGATCTGCACCACTGAAACAAAGAGCAGACATTTTTTAATCCATTAGAATTGCAGAAGCACTTAACTTCTATTTAAATTTTCTTCAGACTTCCAGAGACAGCTCCATTCTGTGCCTGAAGTCTGGGAAGTTACACATCCAAGTAGTTTTTAAAAAAAGACTGAGGGTCCCCACTGTATCCAAATTCTGTTTTGGATTACTTAAAGTAATCCATTAATTGGTATACCTCAGCTCAAGCTTTTTAAATGATGTTGTAGTCCTGGGCTTTGAGCAGGTTTTGTCCATTTAGCCTGAACCGCAACGCTAATTCTTAATCTCCAAGATTAGTAGAGTGTTATTTGCTCTTCTAATACATTAAGTTTTATCCTAAGCCGTATATACTTACAAAGACTTTTGCTTCTTTTTATGGACTTTGCCTTTTGCAAGCTTGCAATCTTCTTTTCCATTTAATTCAGTCATGTTGTCGTGGGAGAAAAAGAATCCAGGCATTTTGCTCGGCTTTAACGTGAAGCTCCCCTGGCCATGACGATCCTCCAGCCCCAAGTGACAGCTCCCTGCCTCTGCTGCCGCCTTTTATTGACGCAGGCAGCCCTGCGAGCTGCTGGGAGCAGACCTGTTTATCATGTATCTTCATCACAAACTCTGGAAGTTCCCCTTTCAGTGCTCAGTGACGTGAGTCTTTTTTGAGAAAGAAAACAGACAGTGTCTCGTGGTTGAGGTTATAGCAGATGAGGCTGAATTGCTTTGGGGTTGTTATGTGTCACTGTGTAGGTCTGTTACCAAAAAAAAAAAAAACCCACCAACATAATCCTCTAGAACTTTGAATTCTTGTCCCTTTCTGATGGGTACTTGCAAGTCAGAAGTATTTTTTGGTTTGATCAGCAGAACTGCAAATGCTGCAGTTTTTTCTTGACAAAATTCACTTGTTGCATGTCTGTGTCCTGCAATTTCATACTTGTCAGTTGGTTGGGTGGGCTCAGCAGAAGACAAGGGGAAGGTACTTTAACATACCCCAGTAACAAAGTTCTCTTTGCAACAACCTATTTGCAAGTCCCCTGTTGCTGTTCAAACTAGAACATTACCTTAGACAGGTTTGGTTGGACAAGCTGTGTGAAAATATTTCGATGTGGTTTTCTCAGGAAGGGGTTTTGAGGCAGCAAGAACTTATTCAATTTGGTTTAATTTTTGCAAGTCAGGTTCTTAGGAAGCACAATTACATATTTCAGGAATACCTCCCTAATTTTAAGTGACTTGGCATGTATAAATATTAATTAGGTTAGAGCTGTTGTTGTAAACCCAGTGTGAATATTACAGGCTGTTTGAGGGAGGTGTGAGTTGTTTGTACGTACTTAAGCTCCACTGCATAAAAGCAGCCATGGATATAAAGTAAGACAAAGAATTAAGCGTAACTCTCTGTCCAGGATGGTGATTTAGATATGGTGATTTAGATGTTGAAATACTTAATCTGACCCTTGAGCACCTCAATTTCTGCTAGTTTGCTTGGGTTCTTTTTTTCTGTGATGTTTCAATTTTATTTTTTTTTAACTTAATAACGTGTGCACCTTCGATTACTTATGAACAGCTTGTGAATGATGTGTGCAGGGCTGCGTGTGACGTGATAACTGCTGACACATCCCCGGCTTCCTCGGGAACTGCAAAGCCAAGGGCTGGGAGCCCGAGAGCCGCCTGCAGACAGACAGATGTGCGAGGACAGACCGTCAGCCTGGGGCTGGTTTAACCACAGCGGGCTGCCGGTCCACTGGGTGCTGGCAGCGAATGCGTCTGCAGGAAATATTTATCTCCAGGCTACCAGGCGAGCCCTGCCCTCTGTGCAGGGGCAGAGGTGTTTACTGAGTGCTCTTACCCCCCAGAACAGGGCGCAAAAGGAAGGAAGGAAGAGATGGTATCGGTGCCGCATTTGTTTTCGTATCAAACCTGCTCGGTTTTGACGTTCTGCCCCCTCAGCGTCTCATCTGAGGAGCTGTCCTCAGTGGGAGGTTCCACTGCTGGCAAGGTCACAGGGATGATGCATCCGAACCCTTCTCGGAGGAGGGCAACAAAAGGGTAAAAAAAAAAACATCAGGGAAAATAATTTCCCATCTCATCTCCCAGAGCTCTGTCGCCGCAGGTTAAAAGTAGGGCAAGGCCTTGAACTTACAGCAGCTGGTAATTATAAGTAACCCACCAGTGAAGTTCTGTGAGAGTGAGGGTACAGGATGGCTTGCTTTTTTCTACCTGTTATCAATGATGGGCTGCTGACAGTTCATTTGCAAGACGAGGAATGTCGTTTCTCCATTTAAAATGAAATTACTGTCTCTAACTTTGGGATTTGCTACACATATCAATGCATGCAACAGGAGTTGAGTCAGACCTTCCTGTAGAAAGGAATTCTCGTGCTACTGAGTCTCATTGCACTTCACCTTCTTGCAATAAATATTGTCTTGAATGAAGAAAAAAAAGCATTCTTGTAATTTACATCAGGGTAATGCTGCTGTCCCACAGCATTTGAATTGCTTTCCCTGTCACACAAGACTTGAAGTGCTCTCCAGGTGCTTTATTTGTTGGAGGCGGCCAGTGGTAGTATGGGATAACTCTTAGGTGACTTGTTGCTTGCAGAGATCCCACACCACTGGACCCTAGGGGAGGTGGTAACCTTTGCTTTGCAGTCTTGATGCTACTGGGCTCAAATACAGTCAAATGTGAAGTAGGAATAGGTCGAATACTATACTGTGAATGAGGAAAAAGTTGTGCCTGCCAAGCAGACCACCTGGAATTAGCTGATGTCCTTATGTTCTGCTGTTCTCATATCCCGAATTAATAGTGCTCTTAGCACACTGGGGAGTCCTCTCCAATATTCCACATCATTAAACCCCCATCTCTGCATTGCTACTTGCTACTTGCTCTCCCTATCCCTGGGCAAATTTATTAAAAAAAAAATAATAATCAGTGCTGCCTCTCTGGTTCAACCTAAGCCAGATCTATTTGTAAACTTGTGAAATGATTCATGCAAGAAGGTACATGTAGAAATGTACAAATGTAGAAAGAAGACTGGGAGTTGTGAGTGTCTGCTGTGGAGAAAGGAGGAACATTTGGCACATAAACTCCTAGCTTAGGGTCCTAGAAAGTGTCAAGACAATGTAAAGCCCCAATATCCTCCTGTCTTCCTGTAAATGCTGCTCAAACTCTGCAAAACCAAAGCCTACTGCATCCATTAGCAGACATACCAACGTGGGACTATGATTATCAGTCCCTTTTTTCCTATATTGTGGACAAATCCTTTCTTCCTCTGAGTAACTTTGATCTTCGGGCATCCTTTTTTTCCCTCAGTGGAATATTTCACTTACTCTGATTCACTCTTTCTATGCAAACCCACTCATCTTTAAGGTTTTAGTTGTAAAACCCTGTGCAAATTTCCCAATCTCAACAATGGGAAAAACTGTGTACGAGACTTAGGTACGTGTACAACTGAAGTGAGAGGGAAAAGAGGAACTGTAAGATTCATAGGGCTGGCAAGAATTTTTTTATTGCTGGAGCAACGTTCTACTTCTACAGACCACAGAAAAACCAGGGAGAGACCTGCATGGAGTTTCCTAAGTGAGAAATTCTTTGCTAGCTCTGACTTTGGTTGTTGTAAGCGGTTCTGCTTTATGATAGAGTTGGACTAGGTCCCACAGGTGGATCAGATGTTGACTCCCTACAGTTTTCATGATTCTGTTGTCCTGAATACTCTGACTTGACATTTCTAGTGACGAAAGTGCTGCTTATTTGAACTTTGAACTTTAAAAACACGATGCTTCAAACCCATATGCATTCATCCATATTGAATGTTGGGTCTCTATCCTTGTTTCCTGTAGACAAAAGTGTCTGGTGGGATTTAACATGACACCATAAGGAATAGTCGTGTTCTGACACAGCAGAAAGCTTTTCATGTAACTTCTTCACTCCTAATTTTCTGGATTTCTTTCCGTTTCATCATGGGATGGTTGGTATCAGACCTGCCTTTTTCATCTCCCACAAACTTAATCTACAAATATACTTTTCTCTATTTCATGCATGATAGCCAGTTGCTGCTTGGAATACTTCCTCACTTAATAACTGCTCTCTTTTCCTGTTATTGCAGGAAAATGCAAAAATATTTTAAGCCTTACAGTTTTAGGGTTTATTAGAATAATCCCATTATTTGATACAAAACCCTCTTTGTCTTAAGGTCGGCATTGTCTTAGCTGATTCTGTCCAGTAAAAGGACAGAGGAAAACTTCTTGCAGGAACAGCACCATAACTGGCTGTCACCAGCTGGTTTCTACTCTTTTCCAGATTCCTTGTAGGTCCATGATGAGTAATTAACTCCAATTTTATGTGCAGAGAAGATGCTTACAAATATTTGCTAATATTCAGCCTGTTTCCATGCATCATTTTCTATTCTTTCTGGAGACCACTCGGTAGAGTTTAAGTGAAAAAAAAAGCGAGGAAATTTCCAAGGTTACAACACTGGACAGGTTCGGTTAAAGCAAAGAGGACAAAAAGTTCTGTGAACTCCAAGTCCCATTTGCTGGTCAAAATGATTTCTAGCTTCTGCTTCTGACTTCTTCTTTTTTGTTTCTTTTTGGTCGCTCTTGTCTGGCCTTACGCTCATTCATTCTCCATTTCAGCCCCACTTTGTTTCTGAGCGTTCCGTTTTGGCTCAGGCAAGTTGCTGTCTTCCATGTGTGGCCAATTTTCAGCTTTGCTGTCGAGCATAAACTTCCCTGGAGTTCATCTGACCACACCTGGGCTGAGCTCGAGTGCCCAGCGAGGCAGTGCTGCCCCACTGCAGAGCTCCCCTTGCCCGTCACGCAGCTGAGCGCCGGCTTAGCTGTGAAAACAAGTGATTTCTCTGAAATGCCTCTGTCTCTTATGTGACCTAAAGAAATCAACTACTGATAATCCATCTCTCTAGCACTTAAGGGAAATAGAAACTAGTTTCTGTGGGAGAGGAAATAGTGTGCATTAGAAAAAAAAAAAAAAAGAAGAAGAAGAAAAAAAAGGTGGTGGCTGCTTTTGAGCGGCAGTGATATTATTTTGAAATGTTGACATTTTCTCTCATATTATACAGTCAGTCCATAACAGAGTAGCCATCATGAATTATTTTTAGAATTAATTTCTGCTACGAGCAAAGGTTTTCTGGAAAGAAATCCTGAAGGCACCAAGATCAAAATCTTGCTACTGGTTTTAGCAGACTCATTTTTGGTGTTGGACTGATTTGATTGAGAAATGGGTCTTTTTAAGGGCTATTTGTTTGGGGGTTTTTTTGAAGTTAAGATGTTACCCGTGTTAGTTTTTTGTTCCTGGTTAATTCAATGAGTTCTAATTTTGCAGGCAGTAAGGCATGAGTAGGGCTGAATGGCATCAGACTCCTCAAAATACAGGAGGAATTCTGGATTTGAAAAATAAGTGGAGCCTAATGCCAACCTGCATCAAGGAATGCCACAAGATAAACTTTGGGTGATGATCCACCACCTGAGAGAGTCTTATGGCATTGGGTCTATGAGAGACCTGACTCTGAAGGACAAGGGACCAGAGCTTACCTGAAATCTGTTTTTAGCTCTTTCACTTCCTCGCTATAAAATGGCAATGTAGGAACATTCCTGCAAAATTCCAGTTCAGCCCAAAATGGCTCCACCTGTCTCTGAAGTATCTGCAGAATACTTTTAGGGGATTTTTTTTTTTTTGGTAGGGTTTCCCCAGCTTCTGAGGAACCTTGTGGGGTTTTGGGTTTTTTTTCTCTACCGAGACAGTGAAGGAGAAACGTGGCAGGAGCCAAGTCACTGTGGAGAGCACACAATGATGTTTTCCCTGTTTTTATGAATCACATGTGGATTAAAATACAGTCTGGTCCCTGCATCCATTCTTGTAGGCCTACTGGCTCTGTAAAGAGATGACAACAGGTCTTTCCATTGTCTGTCTCAACCTCTAAACATCTCCATGGGTGCTGTGTTCTCAGCTTTTGTGACTTTAGTTGTGTCCCTAACCTCTCTGACTGCTTCACGTGGCTGTTGAAAGTCACCATCACCTACTGGAAGCCTTTGATTTGAAACTTTGTTGAATAAAATTGTTCTTATGGTTATTATTTTCTCTGTGGCACCTTTGCAAACTTTCATGACTTGACTTTACAGAAAAATATTATCAATATTTTATGATAAATGTTGTTGGCATTAAGGGTTGTGTTTATATGACAGGGATTAGATGTATGTTTCCTCACCATACTAAAGCAAATTTCATTGACATGCATACCCAGTAATTCCCTCTTTTTTATGACCGTTTCTTAATTAGACTGTAGCAAGCTTACACAGTTTATCAGAAACCTGATCCTTTTCTTTCTGGGGTTTTCTATCTCAAATAATTTAACTGTTGAATTTCTGTGAAATCGGGGGACTTTTGGTTCTCAGCCAGACTGGCTGACACCTGGATGAAGAAAGGAAAAAAAAAAAAGAGAGAAAAATCTGCAGTGCAGCGACTTCTGGGTGCCGAGGTGATGCTTCCTGTGTCTGCTGTTGGGTAGGGCAGGAAGCGTTCGTCGCTCACCATCTGGGAAATGCACACGTTTCTCATGATCTCCTCACGTTTGCACGAGTCCCACACTGCACTGAACCAGCACTTGTTTCTCATGTGTTATTAAGCAAAGCAGACTTGAGGAGCAGGGCCTGTGGCACTGGGGTGTGAAGCAGTTTGCTGAGTTTCCACTGTCAGCATGGAAATGTGATATGTGAGCACACTACGAGCTTAGCTTTCAAAGCTTGAAGGCTTCAGTTTCGTCTGAATCTTAATGGAGAAAAATCAGATGCTTTTTCTCCCTGAGATGGTAAAATTCTGTATCATTCAGTATTATGATAACAAACTATTTGATTGGGCACAGCAAGCTGAAACTCAAGGTATCAATTTAAGAAATGTTTTTAAGGACTTTTAAACAGTAGAAATATTACTTGAAGCTTTTAGTGGAGTTATGCTGATAAAGAATTCTCTGAAGAATTGCACTTTTGTGCAATTGTCTGTTTTATACTTGGTGTTATGAATTTCCTGGTTGAATTTTCACTTCAGTGCCAGTCAAGATATGGCTCTCTTTAACAAAAAAAATATCATCACACTGCTGGGTTCATCCAAAGATTGCCTTTTTACTGGAAACCATTCGAGACACAAGGAGGATCTGTCCTGACACCCAGGAGAACGAGATGTATCAGGAGACTATCCTGGCTAAGCAAGGAACTCATAATGGTGCTCAGATGTAAAAAAAAATCCCCCAAACAACAACAAAAAAACTCAACCAGCAGCAACAGAAAAACCCCTCAAGCAAATGGATAAAAAAAAAAGCACCACACAACCTCACAAATTTTAAAAAATCACCACAAAAACCCCCCCAAAAAAAACAAAACCAAAAAACCCACCACCCAACAACAACACCAAAAAACCCCAAACCAAAAAAATACCCCAAACAAACAAACAAAAAAAAATCCTACTCAAACACCAACCAAAAAACCAACAGCATACAGGGAGTGGAAGAATGGATGTGCGAAATAGAAGGGAATTTGAAGCATGGTCCAGATCATGGATATACAAAAAATCATCTTCCCCCTTCAGGGCAATGGAGCAGGCAGCCTGCAGTGCTGGGCTGTCTCCATCCTTGAAGATTTTCCAGACCAGACTGGATAAAGCTGTGAGCAATATGATCTAAGCTCATAGCTGATCCTGCTTAAAGCAGGGGGGGAGGTTGGACTAGATACCTCCTCATCTTGTTCCCAACATGATTTATCCTGAGATTCTATGAATAACTAATGAATGATGGCTAGCATATAGAAGACTAATTCAGCTAGAGGAGAACTACTTGGGAAAGAATGGTAATTGTAGAAATTAATACAGGTTTCCAGATGGACTTTTTTTGGATGAGAACTACACACTGGAAGTGCAACATTCAAATCACCATTTCTTCTGTCTCCCTCTGAAAATATGTGCCTGGTATATAGGTGAAGTAGCAGAAAGTTGCTTCAAGAAATGGGAAAACTGAAGATGGGTATAAGGTCTCAATTTAAATCTATAAAGATTTCAAAGCTACATGTTTTCCATTATGATCTCTGAGAACTATCTCTTCTTGTGATGAACCAGGAAAGGAAGAGAGTTTAGCTGTTATTTCCTGTCATTTACTTTGAATCTCACCCGCTTAATTTCAGTTCTATGGAACTGGAATGTTTACAACAGAAAGACTCGAATTTCCTTACATTTATAGTATTTGCAGCTTTCTGTTGTGTCGCAGGGACAGACCCTGTCCATCCTACTGCTGAACCTCCCTCCTTTCCATGTGACTTGCACCTGACACCCCTGAAACCCTGGGACGCCTGGAAACGCTCAAGCTCCGGCTGGGCAGGGCTCCGGTGCCTGGTCCAGGCGAGGGTGTCCCTGCTAATGGCAGGGAGCTGGACCAGGTGGCCTTTCAAGGCCCCTTCCAACCCAAACCACTTTGGGATTTGATGCAATGCCTGCACTGGTCTGGCTGCTGCTGGGGAGCTGCTGGCGCCTCTGGGGACATTTGGGGACATTCCAGCAGCTCGCTTATCGTTCCTGGGAAGAATGGGGGCAAAGGCTTGTTATTAAAATGCAAGTCTACTGCAGTTCTTTGAAAACAGGACTCCTCCTGGGTTTAGTTAAAGACAGTTACTAGTAAGAAACAACTGTTTGCTTGTGTTTGTCAAACAAACTAAATGTGTGACAAGACGAATGTTCCTGAATGTATTCATCCATGTCACTGGTGCCTGTGCTTGGCACCTGTGTTCAAAAATGAGAGAATGCCTAACAAAGCCTTTAGTGTCTGAGTTTTATTGAGAAAGGCCTGATCCTTCCCACACCTTCTCCTGGCAGGGTTAGGAACAGAGTTTATGTACGTGCCCACAGTTTTGCTAAAATAAATATATGACTTCTTTGTGTCCCTGCATATCTGTCTCCTCTATAAAGGACGTGGGAAATGACTCTGCTCTAATTTGCATCTAAATTGCAGGACATGGGCCCTTGTAATTCAGAACTACTGCTCAGTTCCTTGTTAATTATCTATCTGGAAGCCCACAGACCTTGGCTGACAAAAGTACTGAATATAACCTTTGTGTAAAAGAGGAGTTGCCATGTACTCAGAATGGATTTTCCTCATATGTGTCATTATGAAAAACCAAACTCCCGTGTCCCACCAGTTCCCCACCTGTGGTGAAAACTCCTTATTTCAGCCTTGTTTCTCTGACCTCCACAGACAATTAAAACTGCCATTCCTGCAGTGTGGGCTGCCTGGTTTGGAATTCCCCACTGACTGTGTTCTGTACGTGTCAGTAAACCAGGTGAGCTGTGAGAGATGCGACCACTTCCCTTTAATTTTGAAATGAATTGAAGACGAACACACACACACACACACACAAAAAAAAATTCAGCGTGCAAAGCAAGCTAACCAAATCTGGAGGGAAGGTTTTGTATGAGCAGCAGGAAACAGAACCCACTGAGTTTCATGACAATAATAGTTCTGAGTTACTCTGAAGGAGTCATCAGACACTGATGTACATGTTCTTCTAACCTCAGCTGTGGGGCCTGGAAACCACAGGCTAACAAACATTTAGAGAGATACCTGTTCTGCTGGCTGGCACTGCCCAGGCAAGGGCTGAAAGGAAGCAAAAAAAGACCTCTAAAAATATTTTTCTTTTTTTAAGAGCGTAGATACTTGTAAAAACACGTGTGGGTATTGATGTGTGTATATAGAACTTGACATTGTCTCCAGCATCCCTTTAAACATAATATTAGAATGGTTTTTCTCTTTCCACATTGATATATAACACCAGAATGCTTGCACCAGATCTGATGAATAAATACCTGTTAGGAAGCATCTGTAGATATTTACATGTGTTTTATCAATATTAAAAGCCACTTTGTAACTTCCAAGTCACAGAGATTCCTCTCAAACACAGTTTATTCTTGGTTTTCATGTCAACCATGTCATGTTTTAGCAGTGAATTGGAACACCCTGTGTTCAGTGACGGACAGAAGGACAAAACCTGTTGGTGTTAGAAAATAAAATCCAATTAAATTATTATTGTTCTGTATAGAAACAAAGGTGTAATTTTCTTAGAATTGTTTGGAGTTATATTGCACCCTTCAGTTTACCATGAATTCACTCACATAATGTAGGAATAGCCACAGCAAGTGAAGGAAAGGGAAGGTAACTTTGGTTTTCTGGTGTCACATTCTCATTTTCACATGCGTGTTAATGCTTTCGAAGTCCTAATGCTCACTGTATTTGGTTGGGATTTTTTTAAACTGAAGAATAACACCCCCAGCTATTTGCTCCTAATGAAAAATCAAGTTGGGTAATGATGCAGTTTGAATTAAAGTCAGGCAGCTGGACTGATTGCTGCCGAATTTCCCCCTTAATTGTGATGGTAAGAGACACTTCCCTCTGCTTGGAAGCTCTTCCTAGTTGTTAGTTCTTTCCTCTCACTGCTCTTATTCAAACAGAGGAAACTCAAATTTACATTGTGGTTTGTTTTTTTTTTTTTTTTTTTTTTTTGTTCTGTTAAACTTTGTGTGGGAAAGATGTGTCCTAGACTTTTTTTAATATACAGGTTGGGATCTATGACCAAAATAAGTAAAGACAATGGTAAGAAATAAGAAAGCTCCATTCTGAGCTGAATAAGGCTTCACTTGCCCCAGGACACAGATAAATAGTGGAAAATAAATTATAAAATTTCTCCTATCAATACAAAATGGGCTTTGCCTTCTTTGTTTGTCTTTTTCTAGTGAATTGTCATGCCCTGCCACTTATTTCTCGTGTAATAATCAGTTATGAATTATTAGCTTATTTCCAATGGGAAAAAATTTCCTGTGGTAATGTTTTTGTTTGGTTACATTTTGCCTAGAATCTTGCGTGTGGCAGCTTCCCCTTAACGTAAACAAATATTGCTGCTTGGAAAACGACAAAATAAGGATGTTTTATGACTACTGGGCAAGGGTGAAATGTATAAAATGACATTCTGCTTAAGGGGGCCACTCTAGCTTTGGCCCTCCATGAGAGTATGAGCAGAATACACTAAGCAGAAAGCCACAATGAACCTTGATGAGCATTTAAAACATCATTTCTGTGTTCTTATGGCTCATGCAAATAACCCTGTCAAGTCAGCTCCTCATAAAAGAGAGACCTGACAACACTAGCTTGCGTCATTTGAAACCCAGAATACTGTTTGCATATTCTCTTTTTATAACTTGCTTTGTCTGCTATTGTGGCAAGATTTGTATTTTATAAGCCAACCTCCTTTTGACTCCTCTTACGTTCATTGAATAACCAGGACCACTTTCACTTGTCATCTGGTTTAGTCTCTCCGTGGGTTGCCATGGAGCATTCCAAATATTAGGGAGCAGTGGAGCTGCATAGCCCAGGGCTCCGTGTGCTTTCCAGTCACAGAGCCAAACGACTGGAAAATTATGATCCCTGAACCCAAGAGCCTAAAACTTGGCCCAAGGCCTCCCAACATCCCAACACTACAACACACGGATTACATATTTTATGAGGCTTATGATTTATGATGGAATGAGGATGCTGTTTACCTGACCTGCCCATCGACAGGGTCAGGTCAAGACCAAGCATGTTTTCAGACCATTCTGCTCTTTCTGCAAATGTAATTTCTGTGAATTTTGCTTTCTTGCTTTCAGCAGCTCGTACTGACACCTGTTTCCTTTTTGCCTAACTTGTGCTAAGCCTTGGACTCACAAAGAAGTAGAGATTTCTTGCCTGATTTCCCAGTACTGTGTATGCTGCTAGCATTTTCAAGGAAAAAAGTGAGGGCTGATGTGAAGACAAAGAAGCATAATTGCCTAAAACCTGTATATTTTTATGTATCACCTTGGACTTGTAGTTTATCTGGATTCTTGTCCCCTTAGACCATCAACTTTTGCTTTTCATTCTCTTCTTTCCATGAAGCATCTCTCCAGTGCTCGAGATTATTCAGCTCAGCCTCTCTCTCTGGCTTCTAACTCTGAAGATGATGGCAGTGCTCAGAAGGGCAGTGGGGGAGGTAGGGCTGAGAGGGACTGAAACAATGGAGAGGACAGAAAAAAGCAAAGGACTGGAAGACTGAGAGGGCACTTTTCCCATACAATCTGCTGCTGTGCTGTGGAATGAGTCCCAACCCTGTACTTTCACAGGGCAGTAATAAAAAAAAAAAAGCTCTCACATTGATTTTTTCCTCCTAACTTTGATAGTTCAGCTTGAAGCTTCATGTTCTGTGAAAACAGCAATGAAAGCTCAGTACTGTCCCAAATGCAAAACTCTCCAAGGATGTGTGAAGTGAGGTTTTGGAATATATTAAAAAAACCTCTCAGTTTTAAACTCCTCAGTCTCCTGAGCAGGGCAGTGAGATCTCGTTCCCATGCCCTGGCTCCAGGAGTGGTACAGAAACCCCAGGCTGCAGAAAGCTGTTCCAGAATTCCTGCCAGAGCTTGGGGGCCCTCCTGCCGTGCACGGTGCTCTCAGAAACACCTGGAGCAGCTGTGGCCACCAGAGCATCTGAGTCGCTCTCCCCAGGGGCAGGCAAAAGGAAACCACTTCAGGATGAATGGTTTTCCTCTGTCTGGGCAAGGTTTATCAGCCTTTTACAAAGGTAGCTGCTTTCATTGCTACAATGGCTGACAAGATGTGGTAGGGAGGGCATACCTGAGGTTCAGGTGCCAAGATTCTTCGGAATGAACTCGAAAATCTGTCACATACACACAGTACCTGTCTAGCAGCATCACATTCCCCTTCTTTACTTCCTTCTACATAAATTAGTCTGCCTGCCTTTGGTAAGTATTTGTTTATTGCAGAATATATTGCAGAAGCAGATGAGGAAGTTTTATGCAGCATTCACAGAACTGTAGGGTGCTCTACAAGTACAAAGAAGTGACTGTTGTGAGCTTACCCTGACAATGAAAAGAACTGATCTTATTTCTAAGGCAGATAAAAGGATCTCTAAGAAATCTGTGATACCGCTGCAGTAGCATTAGGAAGTTTATTTATCATTCTTACTAGACAGACCTGGAGTTATGCAGTGTATTTAGTTAAAAAGCTCTAATTTAAAAACAATACTTGAGCTGTACCTGTATTAATGAGAAAACTCTCTCAACATAATTTGAGCTAAATTTTCTGCTTCATTATCAAAACTCCAGCTCAGCAATTCCCTAATCACTGTGGAACCTGGCTAATGGTGGTTTTTCTCCTAAATAGGAACAATCTGGAGTAATACCATGCAAGCATCCTTATTTTAACATGCTATGCAGCCTGTTTGCCAAGGTTGTAATTTACCTAACACAGAGTCCTTGTTAGTTGCTGGCTATTCATACAGAGGTATATACTGCATAATAGAGATTTTTATTTCTTTTAATTCTGCCGAAGTTTTACTCAAAAAAAAAAAAAAAAAAATCCCAACTCTAACAAAATTACAGCCAAGAAGTTTGGACACTCTGCTCTGGGGTATATTGAGCTTAAGTCCCAACTTGTATACCACTACATTTGCAATGTAAAATGTGCTTTGTATATTCTTGGGACAACTGTTGAGTGTAACACAGGACACACCTGGTGCCACTGATACAGGTTAAAAAAAAAAAAAAGAAAAAGCAAACAAACTAAAAATGGGAGATGATGTTATATTCTTCGGGCCTTGGGCCTGCAAAAGTTGAACCCATGCATTTTTAAATTGTAATCTCCTCGAAGTTTTGTGAAGAACTAGTATCCAAAAGTGGAGATTCTTACACAAAACTGCCTTGTGGACCTGCCTGAATATCAAAGCACATGAAAGACATTTGTAATTGGTGACAAAGAGGCCTTGTGCAGACATGAGGGAAGAAAGCAGGCCAGCTTGCTCCCTCAAAATAATGAAAGGATTGGAAAATTGTGGATTTTGAATTCAAATCCATTTTGTCTGGTTTTATTTGTGAGCTAGGGTTTCCTGCTATCTGCCGGCCCCAGTTTCCCTGCCAGAGAGCACGCTGCATGTGTGATGCTGCAGAATTGCACTGGCAGATAGGAAACCTGGAGCTTCAGAGGGGCTGAATCAGCGTGCTGCTCGCACATCAGCATTATTTACTGACACAGCAGTGAGAACAGGACATGACAGAGAACAGAACGTGATGGAAGCGATCAACTGTTGGGCACAAAAATAGCTGAGAAGTGGTGTTGAAGTGATGAGAAGATAGAGTGTGGGGGTTTCGGTGTTAGAGCATGCGTGTAAAACAAATGCAGTTTCTCACCACCAGAAAGGGATGATCTGCTTCAACAAGTTTCATTGCAGCAGTACCAGAGGTCACATAGCTCTGGGCTGAAACTTGAGTGAGCTGGCTCTAATTCCTGTGCCTGCCATGGATTTCCTGTGTGAGTTAGAGCAAAAGTGGCTCTTGCTGGGTTCTCATCAGTCGCTGGGGCAGGGTGTCTGGAACGTCTGGGCAGCACTGGCAAGTGTGACCCAGCACCTGGGGCAGCCCTGCGCTCTCCTGAAGTGCTGAGAGAAGATCCTGTGCTACATGAGGGGTGTCAGGTGTCAATACAGCACTGTGTGGGCCACAGAATGGAGTCTCTGATCTTTTTTTTGACACCTGTAAAATGAGGGGAGGAGCGGTTGCTTCCTGTTCCGTTCAATTTCTGTCCTCCCTCCTGGGTTTATTAAATAAGCTTTCCAGAGGCTATAGAAGAGATAAAGGGGCTGTGTGAACTGAATATTGCAGTAGTCTTTTTCTGAGAATTCACAAAAATAATTCAGTCTCTCAAGTAATAGCAGAAAGGGAAAAAAAAAATAAACAACAACCAGCCAATGCTGTCATTGTTAGCAGAGGTTTGAAAAATAAAATAGTGATGCTACATTGAGGAACAATTAAATTTAGAGTAGCACGGTGTAAGCATGGGTTGCCACTTTATTCACTTACAGGGGAAGGGGGTTTAAACTCTTCAACAATTATCAGTTTTTATTGGTGGCATAAAAAGGAACGATTTTTTTCTCTAACTTAGCAGGTAACAATTTGCCATCTTTAGCTAATAGAGAGAGGTTTGGCCCTGTTTCCATACACCTTATAAACTGGAGAGCATCTTTTACAAGCATGGAATGCTTCTCCTGTGAGCCATGGAGGAACTTGTCTTCCCCCCTTGTGTCTGCCCTAGATCCTGTACACCACTGCAAGGAAGGCAGAACCTGGCATCGTTTGTTTACAGGAATGAAAAGCTAGAAAGTGCTTACACCTGTCCTGGCTAGCCATAAGCTAAGGGGCAAGAACAGCAATTGGAGGAAAAGGATTTTTGTGGGGTTTAGCAGCTGTGCTGCAGGTAGTAGAACAATGCAGATCCAACAAAAAACTTGTTAAGGAGAAAATGTGACATGAACCTTGGCACAGTTTAATGTAAGCAAAGACCAATTTTGAGTTTTACTATCAGCGTATTTGGATGTCTGCATTTCACACAATCCCCAGGCTCTGAGCTGGTTTTGTTCAGGATATAGGTGTCTAGCCTGGAACAGGAATGCTGAGCTTAAAAGGCTATTAATTCAACTTAATGTGGGTCTGAAGTGAATCAATAAGTTTTGTGACGTTGCCAAAAGTACTTGGCCTGGGTTTGACTGGATGATTCGAAGGCTTTAGGCAGCCTCAGACTGACAGACCCTGCACCACAGCTCACTATCCGCTCCTGTACCTTGATTTTGGGGGATACCTTTTAAAGTGTGTTTTCTCTCTTGGCTTTATTGCTCCTTAGATAATTAAAACCACAAAAGTACTGCTTTTCTTTCCTTCCTTGTTTCCTTTTCTAACTTATAACACGACTATAGCCGTTGCTTTCCTTAATTTACACCCTCTCCTGCCTTATTCAAGGGGTGAATGTGGGGGGCCTGTGCTTCCTCCGTGCTCTTGCCATGTCCTGTGGTTGTAATATTTTATGAAAATCCCTTTGCTAGGATTTTCTTCTCCTGGGAAGCTGAAGGGCCTCGGCTTCAAGTGTGAACAATTTGTTATCTGCTGCTGTGGGATGCAGCAGGTGCTTCCTCCGTTGGTCAGTGTGGGATGTTTCTGCTTGGTGGCCAATCCAGGAGGCAGCAGCTCTGGGACTCTGTGGAGTCACAGAACTTTGTTATTCGTTCCTTTCTATTCCTGTCTCGCCTTCTGATGGATCTTCCTCTCTGTTCTTTGTAGTATAGTTACAGTGTGGTCTTTTTTAATGTAATATATATCATAATATAATAAACCAGCCTTCTGAAATGGAGTCAAGATCTCTCCTTTGCTTCACCAAGTCCTGACTGCCCTGAAGACCCACGGCAATAGTGTCCCATCAGTGAAGCAGAACACCAGAGAGCTCCTGGAGCTCTTCTGCCTGCATGGCTTTTTTGCAAATCTCCCCACGAGGTCACAAGCATTGGGTGCAGTGAGTAAGAGCAGTCCCTGGCTGATTAGTCAGCCTTTTAAAACGAAAGCAGACAGCTTCCACCCAGCCCCATTTCAGGGGACAGGAAAAAGGAAACGGGGGACCAGAAGTCTGAGGCAGTGAGCTGGAGGCACACGTCCCACAGAAGCACATGCTGCTGCCAGACAGAGCCACTCTTACGCACCGTCGTCCCCTCATATGACCAAACCAGGGTTTACTCATCCAAATTATTTCTTTATAGAACTGAGTGCATCACATAAATCCATTTATTTATTAAATCAGTATTTATAAGCTCCTCCCCCTTACATGAATAAAGTGACAGCACATGTCCACACCAACAGACCTTCATAAGACCAAAAGATGTAATCTTTTCTTCAGTTACCTTGTAAGTCATTTTCCAAAGGGGAAAAAAAAATATATTCTTGGGTTTTTTTAATAATGTAGTTCATGCTAGATACTAAACCAATAAGAGTGTGTATTTTCAGTCTGTGTAATTCAACTTTTAATGTCTGACTTTGACAAATATTACAGCAGTTAATCCTGAGAAAAAAGGTTCTAAGATATCTTAAAGACCCGGTCAAATGAATTTCTATCTCACTTATTCTAGTGTTTGGATCTGAGGATGAAGTAGATGTTAAGCCTGACACTGAAGGAAAGATCTTTATTATATTTAACTGACGTTTCTTTAAAATGCATCAATTATGGTATTATGAGTATGAGCCCAAGCTCAGTCAAACAATTGTGGTTCATGAACACAAAAGACAATTTATCAAAGAAAGTAGGACCGATCAATGTTTGATTTAAACTTCTGTGATTCCAGTGTATGTGACATTTAGCTGTGCAGTGTGATGTGAGTTTTGCCTGTGTGGACTGTGGAGAGGATAAGAAGGTTTGGGTTTATTTGGTTTGGTTTCTTTACCTGACTGATATTTGCCCAAAAAAAATCATGAAGCCCCCCTAACACCACTCAATGTGGGAACAAATGTTTTGGAAAGTGAAGCATTTTAATAAAAATAGTTAATGAAAAAACAAAAGAAAATCTGTAGACAAAGGATTAAGGAGATTTTACTCCTATCACAAAATGAAGCAAATATTTGCCACTGCCCCACAAAGGCTTCCATCTACAGAGCCCCATTTACTTCCACCCACACTTTTTTTCTGGGAAAAATGACATCTTTTGGAGAACATTTATACAAGACTATAAAAGGAAATATTTTAGACTGATCAATACATTTTGAGTGTTCACACAAACCAGTAGTTCCAAGAAAAAGATAATTAGACCAAAACACTGCAGTACCAGTTCTTGGACTTTGAAAGCTAACACCTCCCTCCTAAGTTTCTTGTGTCTCCCTCCCACAGAAGTATGGAAAGTTTTAAAAAATACATATTCACCAAGTCACAGAGACCTTGGAATTTCTCTGCTTCCCCTCTCTGTAATGTTTGCCATGCACCAAAGCCCAGGGAAGGGAATAAAGCATTTCCTATGGGCGGACCTACAAAAGTACCTGTGAAACCTCTGCCTCTGGTAATACCAGCAGTGGCTGAGAAAACAGAAAAGGTGCTCAGCACACTAAACTGATACAGGTTTTAGTCTTACAAATATGTGTAGACACATTCAGGTTTATTAAACTTTGCCTTGGACAAGACTACATAAAAGTTTAAAGGAAATGCTAGCCATTATTGATATTTGTGGCTTGGGGTTTTTAAATCAGACACAACAGGGACAGACTGTCCTGGTTCAGGGAGCTATGACTCCAATTGGAAGTGAACTTGTTAAATTTAGATGCATTCTTATGAACTCCCTTCCAATTTAAATGCATCACAACCTGGTCATCTTTCTGGACTTTTATATTAATGCTGTAGTTTAATTTCCCAATTCTGATAATAAGGGCGAGATAAGATGAAGTCTCTAAGAAATAAAATCCTCCGATTCGGTGTTTATAGTTGTTCAGCCCTCAGACCTTCAACTGACTTCACTGGGATCTGCAAAAATGCTCCCGAGAAATGCTCCCTAACCAAGGCCATTAATCATTGGCATGATTTTCATGTTCTTACAAATCCTGCTGACAATGAAACAATACAGCTGCCAGAAGCTTGAGACTGTTTCTGGCTGTAAATAGCAACCAGGACGTATCACAGAATGAATGTCCAACATCCAGGGTGTTCTGCGTTCTCTCTTTTTGAGCTTTATTTGATTAATTTTGGTACACTCAGCTTGCATGAAGAAAGAGGTACTCAGGAGAAAACAGATGACAGGCATAGTGCTGCAATTTAATGTGCCTTGTGAACAGCAATAAACCAGCAACTGGTCCTGCTGGTGCTGAAGTCCATGAGAGAAGCTCTGAGGTTCATGGGATTTATAGTAGATACTGTAGGTGTCAGACCACAGAAGTGTTGAGAAGATTAAAGGGCTAAAAAATACCCACAAAAGAAACTCATACAGTAGATTCAAAGGTTTTTAAACCCCTAAAAGACCTAGATGACCTAGTTTGACATGCTGCAAAATAAAAGCTTTACAACTGCGTGCAACTAAAACATTCTTTAGAATGCCATCCAATTTGGATTTAAAGCTTAGTACCAGTCTACTGTGTCTTAACATGGTCCTGTCATTAAACAATGTCTCATTCTAGTTTGAACTGGTCCTGTTTTTGTGTTGCTATTATAGGCCATGATCACGTCATTTGTTGATCAGTTCCATGACAAATTAAATTGATTTAATTTCTTTGTTTCTTTATTGGTAAGGAGATTACTGGGCGCCACTTCTGGTTCTTTCTGTAAGCCTTTTAAATTTGGAAGTGATGGTTTTAAGACACGGAGATCAAAACTAGGGATGGTATTTACATCCCACTTGATATGCAAGGATGTTAATGCCTCTCTGCATGAATAATCAAAGTACAAAAATGAACTCCATAATCACATTTGGAGTGCACATGCATATGCTGTATTGCATTTGGGGATGGTCTCATTCATTTTTCCATATTTTGAGATTTTTACAGAGTAGTTCATGTTTTTGGAAAATATTTTTAGCAAAGTTAAAATGTCTTATTGAGAGTGTTTCAAAAAGGATGCTCCTTATTTGCCAAGGTTGAAAAGAAGAACCCTTGATTTCCCCATGTCTTTTAAAGAAGAAATCTCTTGTCCTGATTTTTAAAGACACAATAGAGGTTTTTGTTAATTTGTGATGGGGGACTATGTAAATGTTGTAATTCCTTGGTGATAAAGTGTCATTAATTCTTGTGGAATGTGAAGTCATGGAAAAGGAGAGCTGTGATCAAAAATTGCTGCGTGCATGTCAAAATTTCTTCCTCATCCCAAGAGCCAGAGAGTGTGAGGCAGCTGTCTAAATATAGGTGCACACTGTCACTGCAAGTGCCCCAAAATTTTGAAGGTACAGGGTTGTCAGCTGTGACATTGCACCTGCAGTTTCTGCCCTTCTGAAATAGCAACTAAGGACAAGTAGGAACCCATTCAGAATGTAAAATAGCACTAAATAGCTTTAGTAAATTAAAAAAAAAAAATTCTCTTCCTGGATACTTTTTGGTGAAGTAAAATAGGGTGTTGTGTTTCTAATCCAAGACTGGGCCTTATGATCTGTACTCCAGGAGTTTACTGTTGTTATCCCACAGTTCTGGCTGCATTTGAGCCTGGCACTGAAGCTGAACAGGATTAAGAACTGAGGCTTTCAGTATCCAGATGATGTAATAGCTGTGCCAAGTGGACGGCTCTGTCATTTCTCAAGAGGTTTTTGCTCCTGGAGCACATTTATGTACACTCTTGACTCGTTCTCTTTGGAAGCCTTTGCCTAAGGACCTCTAAACACTGACCAGTCTCTTCTCCCAGAGCAGAGAAGCAAATCAATCTCTCTGCATGTATAAAGCCTTGCTGTCCTCTGCTGGTAATTAATACAAACCTTTAAGTTTTTGAAAAAAACCTTTAGGCTTGTCTGAGCCCACTTTTCTGCAAACTAGGGTTTGTTGTGTCCCTTTAAACCTTGGTAAACTTGGTGTTTGTTTTATTTTTGTGCCTGGGCTTGAGTGACTTGGGTCAAGGGGGCCCCGGTGTGTCTCTGACTCCCCTGCTGCTCTTGCCTTGCCAGAGGTCTGCAGGCAGCAGGGAGAGGAGGTGTGAAAGAGAAGGGTTGTGGGTGCAAGGAATGGAACCTTATGTAAGGGTGAGGTGGTGGGTGGAAGCAGGGTGAGGCTTTGTCGTGCTAAGAATAGAAGACACCAATTTCCATAGAGAAAAGAGGCTGCCCTGGCCCCTGGGTTCTCACATCAGCTTGTGTTGCAGATGCTGCAGTTAGATATCTACTCCTAGCCTGGGAAGGAGATGTCTTTGAGCAGCAAAGGGGACTGTGCCCCTGCCTGGGCCAGGATGGGCAGGTGAGGAGTGGCGAGGAGGAGAACACTCCAGGATGATCAGGCCTGCAGAACAGCTGGGCACGTTGGCAGAAACTTTCCATGCAAGTCACCACCTTCTTTCTGGGTTTTTTTTGAGATGGCCCTTAAACCCTACAGTTGTGGAAATATCACAAGTATACATCTATATATAGATGGAGAGGCTCAAGTGTGGGCCAGAGTGCTATCTCCATCACCCTCCCCCAGGGCAGACTAACCAAAAAAAGCACATGAGGCCACAAGTCCACCCCCAGGCTGAGTAACATTCAGCCTCTGTGGGCAGAGACAGGCGTGGGAGCACATCACCAGGACCTCGAAACAAAGTGCTCCAAATCAAGGGAAAAGGCAAGAGGGGGCAATGGGAAGTTGGGGGACAAACTGTAAAAAAAAACCCCCAAGCCAGAAATGAAAGTGTGTTCACAGAGGAACCCCCACCAGTCACACAGGTACCTGTTAGTCACAAGACAAGCAGCAGCTGGAGTGAGGGAGATTTGAGATAGCTGTCCTGGGCTCTGTTGCACCTCCACACATCCCAGCTTAGCTCGTTATCTCTGGTTATTTCCAAAAGAGGGAGGAAATATTGCAGTCATGAAGAAAATAATTTTTATTCTTTATCTTTCCTCTCCAACCTTATCCTGAAAAAATCTCATGACAGCCCTTTTGGAACATAAATTTTTAAATTTTTTTTAGGAAGCTTTGGGGTTTACTCATCGTTTTCCCATCAAAAAGCTTTTGTTAAAAAATCCTGGCCTTGACATACAGGAACAGAAATTTTTTCAGACTGATCGTTCGTATTCCAGGGTCTGAAGTTATCAGAGTCTTGCTGATGAATGAGGTACAAATGAGTTGCGAGCAAAAAATATTCTCTATTCCAGCAATATCTGATGAGAGCCTCCTCCAGCTCTGTGTCCCTGCCACCTTCCTGTGCCCCATTCTGCAGATGGTTTGTGCATAGTGTTTTACAGCTTCCTTATCCAACCTCCTGAGAGAGTATTCAGCATGGGAAAAAAACCAACCCCAAAATGCTGTGTTTTCTCAAAATGTTCTCTCTCTTCCTCAGGCTTTTTCAGTGAGGACTTGACTTTCTGCTCAGCAGCTGGGAGGTGAGCACATGTTTAAACACTTTCTGAACTGGCCTTCTTTCCCAAGGAGGACATGTGACGTGGTCTGTTGCAAGCACAGAGTGATAAATGGGTGCTCAGTGTGTAGAGGTTAAAGAAACTGTTTAAGAACCCTTCCTTTAATTAGCTCGATGCATCTTCCCTTTCTGCTGCCTCTCTTGCCATGAGTTACGAGTTATTTAGTGTAGCATCAAGGCACAGGCTTATAGCTCCCATAAATGATGGATATTTTGGGAGATTATTTGACAGGTCACAATCAACATTGCCTTATAGAGTACGCAGGAGAGTTTGGAAAACACGAGTCCCAGGTACATGAGTGCCTACTTAGCAGAAAAATGTTTTACTGTTGTAACAGGCTGGGAACATGGTGGTGTGAGCCTTCAAAGGGCAGCTCTTAAAAGTGAGAGAAATAGTCCAAAAAGTACACGTCTGATTATTCTGGCAGGAGCCAGTATCCATCTGGGTGCTTCAGGAGGAAGGTTTACTCCTCTAATGGCCACCTTGGCACTCTTTTGTGATCTCTTTAAATCTGAGGCAGAGAGGTAATATAGGCATGGGATTGGAGAGATTAAAAAGTGTGACAGGAAGGTACCTAAGTGTGGTTGTGATATTTTGTGAAAATCCCTTTGCTAGGATTTTCTTCTCCTGGGAAGCTGAAGGGCCTCGGCTTCAAGTGTAAACAATTTGTTATCTGCTGCTGTGGGATGCAGCAGGTGCTTCCTCCATTGGTCAGTGTGGGATGTTTCTGCTTGGTGGCCAATCCAGGAGGCAGCAGCTCTGGGACTCTCTGGGAGTCACAGAACTTTGTTATTCATTCCTTTCTATTCCTGTCTCGCCTTCTGATGGATCTTCCTCTCTGTTCTTTGTAGTATAGTTATAGTGTGGTCTTTTTTAATGTAATATATATCATAATATAATAAACCAGCCTTCTGAAATGGAGTCAAGATCTCTCCTTCCCTTCACCAAGTCCTGACTGCCCAGAAGACCCGCAGTAATACCTACGAGAATGTTCTTGAGAGGATCTAAGAGCTTTTGTTCACTTCTTCTCTTACTTTGTGTTTTAGTCTCATGCTGTACCCAAACCCATAACCATTTTGTATTTTCATATTTCATTGCTAATCTTAATCAATAGCTGCAATGCACAATCCCAGTGCTTCTCCCTTGGGAGTTCAGCTGGGAATGGAAAAGCAGGATGCTGGAGAACCAGCTCTCACAGAGACAAAAGCCTTTGCTTCAAATTTGGCCATCCATGCCTGATTTCTGTGCCAGCTTTAGGGGTTTCTGACACTAACCTTGTGCTTACTGTTGTGAATGAAACAGAAGCACACCTGAGTTTAAGCTGGGTTGTGGCAAGCTGTTTCGTGTTTGAAGCATTAATTTGAAAAGACACAGAGCTTCCCTGTACACATAATAAACAACTTGTGAATTCCTGTTTTCAAACACAAGAAGTTCTCCTTCCTGCTCTGTGTTTTCAAATCAGTCAAAGCTGTAAGAGATGAATTTTCCCCTAAACTTCAATACCCTGATACAGTCTTCAACCAAAGCACAAAGTGTAAACAGATGGTTCGTCTTGTTTAAGGGAAGAAATCTCATTTCCTGCAGCGATGCGTAGAAGAAGGCTAAAGATGGCTGTGGGAGGGGCAACCCAAAAGGTCCTGGAAACAGCACTGTTGTTGCACTTTGGAGTCTCTAAAAGGATGCAAAAGCAGGAGAGTATAGATGAGCTAGGCTGGCTCAGCCAGGCCAGCTAAAAGAAATGCTTCTTCAGTCTGGTGCCTCCAGTTCGCTTAGCAGTATCTGGATTCCTGTGTTTTGCTTTCCAAAAGATCATATTTACCATGGAAGCTCAGTTACACATCTGTTCACCTTCCAGAGCTTTCCATGCCATCATCTAATCTTCATCATGAGAGCAGAAGCTGCTGCCTTGCTTGTGTCCTCCCTCTGTACCTCAGACTGGATCCTTCTCCTTGCAAATCTGGGAGGCTAAAGGGGCAATGTGGGCTCCTCTCTTGGTTGCCTCCTGTGTTGCTGATACCTGCAGGCTCTCAGCAGCTTCCTGAGCTGTCAGTCCTACCTGACAGACAAGCCTGGTGTCTTCTCCCACCGTGGTGCCTCAGAAACAGGCTTCTGTGTCTATAGAAATGTTTTAAAATAGTGTTGGAACATTGATATCCAGCATTCACTGGAATACATTGAAAATTTGCTTCAAATGTCAGGTGTTCTAATTAATAGGAGGATGCAGATGGTTCAGAACACAGCTCAAAACTTTAATGAGACCAAATGCTAGCTGTTCTAATTTAATTTTGAAAAGTCATCCAGTCTTAATGCCAACAGAGCTATCTGTAAAGCTGCCACAAGGTGGTACCACAGTATTTTATAAGATTTTGACATTTTTGTATTAAAACAACTATTTTCTTAGTAGAGGTGCAATGTAGAAGAGATGAGGATGCAAAAAGATGCCTTTTCTTTGAAGATAATGCCCCTTTAGAGCTGCAGAGGGGCTCTCTGCAGAACTTGGCACTGCAGAGGCACCAGCAATTGGGTCTGTCTGACAGCACCAATTTCACTGGGCACCAATGTTTGCAATGTGCTCTCCTGCCATAATTATGCAAGATGGATTGTTTAGGTATTGAAATTTAAGCAGATTAATGTTTTTCTAACAATGATATCTGTTAAATAAGTCAATTCATTTTGATGTCTGTCCTGATTTTTCCCCTTCCTTCTCCCGCGTGTTAGCCACTCTGAAGTTCTCCAGTTTTTCAGTTAAGGACAGCTGTGCCTGGATTGAGCAAAGACATTCCCCTGAAAATGCCAGGATGTTTAAGTGCCAAGGGAACAAGAAACCTGAATAATTCTGCTGTCTTGGTGTCCCTGTCAGGTGGGGTCAGTGTCCACTGGAGCACAGGCAAAAGGGATTTCTTTCATGGCGGAAGTCCAGCAGCTGTGCCAGTGAGGATTTCTCCTCTGGTCCGTATCTGAGTATCCAGTCTCATGGGAATTCTGTCCTTTCCCCTGGAACCAACACTGACAATCTTTACAAAGCTTCAGAATGTACTGTGTAGCTGTGAGCCCATTCCTTCAGTCCCTTGAATCACCTTCCATGTGACAAGACACATCCTGTCCTTTGGTTTTAAGCTACTTTAAAATTCATGCTTCACATCTCCTTGACTGAGACACCATATTTATGCTCTTCTCTTTAATGTTTCTTCATAAATCAAACCTCTGTAGCCCTAATTACCCAGCCACTGACTTCCTGCATCTCTCCGATAACTGAGGTGCCTCCGATTTAAAAATGCCAATGTATGGAAATTTTAGATAGCAACAGTTCTCTGCCTGTTGCATGCTGATAGGATTTCGAAAAAGAAACGAGCCCTAAATAGCTCCAGACTGCAGCATTCTAGACGTGTACTGAATTCTGGGACTCTGTGTGGGTCGTTATGTGCAGATCCGTCTGAACTGCTTTCGATCCTTGAAGAGCAGCTCAGTGGGTTGTTCTTAATGCAAGGCCGTGTCCCTCTAATTGGATTTCTGGAGTCTGTGCTTTCATTAAAACCTAAAGGTGCATTGTATAAACGTTATTTATGGGCTCAGATTGATGGCTTTGCTGGGAGTTAATACAAGCACGTGAATAAACAAGTTCCTGCACCAAGGCACACAATGTCTTTCAAGAACATTGCCGTGAGCTATCACCCTGCCCGAGGGGCTGCATTCCAAGCTCTTCCCTCAGTTATATTGGCTTAACATTTATAAAGCATTATAAAGCATTTCTATTTCTCTGTCATTATCCTGCTGCCACCGTGCAGCTTCTTTGCAATTACATTGTACCCACCTCCCTTTTTAACGCCAGCGGATTCAATTTGCATATGAATTTTACATAATTGAAGAATTTAAGAGATCTCTAGTGGGCTGTAATTCCTTTTGTCATTTCTCTTTTGTTCATATGGTCTGCCAACAAAAGATCAATCCCTCAGTTAGTTTTAAATACACAATTTTTCAAAAAAAATGGGCAGTAATACAAAATAATATTGAAATGCATTTCAAAAATAAGACGTGCGATACAATTTTCTTGTACAATAAAACCAGTCAATTTTGTAGCACAGACTGCAATGTTTTGTAACACTTCATGAACACTTTTGCTCGGTAAACACTTCGGTGAGGAAAAGCCCTTTGGAAACTAAAGTTCATCAGACAGTTCCTATGCATAAAACCCGCTTATACAGAGGATAGCAAAGTGTGAATTAATTCGTATTTCCACCCATTCTAAAAGGAAACAAACCAAACTGCTCCCTTTAAGAAAGAAGCAAAGGGGTTATTTTTGTACTTATTAAACCCATAGGTACCGTTGCCCTGTAAAATGCCTTTTTAGGTTATAAAGTAATAACGGTGGTAGGCATGTGTTTTTATCAATTTGCTTCACAGAAACCTGGGGAGATTTTTAAGAGATTTTTTTTTAAGAACCAGAATCTTCCATTTGTGCCCTCTTTTACCATTCCTCTAATTCTAATTTTAGTCCAGTATACAGACTTATTACCTCACCATGCATGGCAAACAAAACCCAGTGTTAGTCCTAATAAAAATGGGATAACAAGCTTGGAGGATTACCATTAACAGGCGACTGCAACCAGCAAGGATATTTTTAAACATCAAATTATTCTCTATTTAAAATTTATGCCAAAATGCAATATTGCTATGAAAACCAATGTCTTTGTGACAAACAGCATTGTCGCTGCAGAGGGATCCACATAAAGGGTAAGAAAAGCTGGAAAAAGGGATAAATATCAGAAAGTATAAAGTATGATCCAAGTACAGTTTGTTCTGGTAATTCCTGTCTCAGAAGATATAGTTTCCAATACTGAGTCACTATCAACAGTGAAAAACATTTGGGGCTGTAAAAGGTGTCAGCATTAATGAGTCTGTCTAGTTTGGAATATGTTGTACTTGCCATTTGACATGAAAAGATATCATGTCACAAAAAAACCCCTTTTATGCCATTTATCAAGCTGTAATTTTCATTTTACTCCCCTAAAAAGCTCAGCTCTGGCAAGAAATTCAATAACTACGAGAGCTTTCTGCTAGTGCCATTTTCTCCCACGATAACAGGCAAAATGACTGCACGGGGATCAAAATCCAGTCCATTTGCTCTGGAAATTAAATTCTAATCAATTTGAAGCTATTTCCATTGTACAGTTGCTGATGACACTCGAGACAAAGTGGTAGCACTGTGCAAATTCAAAATGGGCTTGAAGGGAGATCAATCCTTTCGTGGTGAGGAGCCTGGGCAGGAGACCAGGAAAACAAAGCACAAAACTTGGGAAAATGCTGATGTGACAAGCAGCAATACATCCCACTACCAGGAAAAATGCCATGGGCTGACACCTCCTCATTCATGTGATGTCACTTCACAGTGTCAAGAGCATTTCTGAGGTTCTCTGTTGTGCACCCATTCAGCCTGCATTTGCCTATGCATCTTTTCTCTTGAATATAATGTTTTACATACCAAACCAGTTCAGCCTTTCAAAGGAGCTTCCCCTGTTCTGTGACGCGAAGAATGAGCTTTCTTGAGTTTGTGATATTTACCATGTTCTTTCTATTTTATATAATCAATCTGGAAGTAAATGCGCCTGGAACCCTGGGTATTTCCCAAGGTTGATGGCAGAAATATCTATAAGCAGGTGAAAATAACCATTAATAACATTGTTTACGAGTGGTGGGGCCTTAAAACCAAGGGCCTCTGTAGCCTGTAGTTAATGCAGGGCAGGCATTCTATATTTTGGAGGGATAAAGCATAATGCATTTTAATAAAAGCCTTTTTGCTGCTGGAATTTGGTTAAGAATTGAAAGGTGAATCCACTGCAGCTCAGCCTTTGGGTGATTAACCAGTGTGGGAGACTGGGCTGGGAAATCTCCCTGTGTCCTGTCTTGCTGCATTCCCCATGCAGTTGGAGTCATGGAGGGGTTTCTACAACACATTTTTTTTTGTCCAAAATACCAAATCGTTTAACTTCATTATTTCTTCTATTCTCTCCATGAAAACATGACATTTAGAAGCACAGCATATTTGAAATTATTCAAGAAACAATTTATTTATGGATTGCCCTCCTCCTCTTCTTCCCTGGCTTATGAGCCTGTAAGTTTTAACCACTGTATTAGGAAAAAAATGTTTTCCCTACGGTTTTTACTGAGTACTTGCTTTTGTTTGTCTTTCCAGGACTGTTATGCATAGTAGGGAAACTATTCATAGAAGTAAAAATAACCTCCATGCAAACCTAAATGGAAACAGATATGGATTGAGAGACAAATCCAGCTCTACTCATTTTATATGCAAATAACCTAACCCATGCACTACAGGAAAAAAAAAATAAATTAAAAGGCAATGTCTCTTTTAGCACAGAGAAATTATGACATTGCACCTAGAAACCATAGCAACAACATTAAAAAAGTAAAGTAGGGAAGAAGCATTTGATCTAGTATTGACTCATTTTTCTTACTAAAGATCAAAGCATCCAGAGCCTTCTTTGAAATATGTAATAATACATTGAATCTAATTTCCAGGGCCTAATATTATAGAAGTTGAAAAGCTGGGAAAAAAATGAAAAAGAAACTTTGCTGGGAGGTGTTTTTTTCTCAAAATGAACAGCTTAAGAATACTTAAAGTAGAACTTTCAGTGATAATTTTAGTGCCACTTGTCAGTTTGCCAAAACACTTTCTGTTGCTAAATAAGTATTTCAAATAAAATTCAAAATTACCATATCAAACAATTACCGCTCCTAGGCAGCCCACTATTTACTGAATGAAGGTGAATATGCATGAGGATCTCTTTTTCATGACTCAATTTCGTTTTGTCTTAACGAGCACAGGCTGCTTCTTGAGTTACATGAGACCTTTAATTGGTGTCAACAACTGTGACAATGCCTCCCTTCATGGCTTTCTCCCTGCCTCGCTTTTCGGTAAACCAAACCGCAGAAAACATGCTTCAGTTTCAGATCCATAATGTGCTTTAAAATTCCACCAGCACTGCAGAGTGTAATTATCCTCCAGAAATAAAGATATTACAGTGATTTTCATTAATTTAATTCCCCCGCCTTGCCTGTGCAGGAGTCAAATTACAAATGGTAGGTTTCCTTTTCTAAGACATAACAGTAAAGTCTAGATGTAGCACCTGCTCTCCCCAAAATCCAGAGAGGTTTTTTAAATAAAAAATGGTTAATTTTGGCATGTAGTCTTCAGAATTCCTGGAACTTTTATATATCTAGTTCAGGCTGGATTTTACTGCCTTGTGTCTGATCTAACCCCCGCAGAGGTGAGCAGGGGCCCTTCCCCTGGCTCATGGGCATTGGTCACAGGGTTTCTCACAAGCTGGAGCATCTCTAAAGGTGTGTGGTGCAGAGAGAAGATAAAAAACGGGAAGTCACTCGCCAATTTTGACATGCACATGGAGGGAAGTTGTCAAATGGAACATTTTGTAAGTGCTGCTCACTGGAATGGTTTGGCCACACCGGTGTCATTCGTTTTTGGAACAACTGCAGGCGTTGCTGAAGATGTTTCTGCCCCTTTCTATGACTGAGGTTCATTTCACAAGATGCGTCCTTCAGAAGAGCTGGACCGGGTCAAGAATCAGCCACAGATATCTCACCAAGAGAGAGCTTTCTACACAGAAAATAAGGGCAGTGTGAGAAGGGCATTGTTGTGAGAGCTCAGGGAGGAAGAGGATGAGCAGGGTGTGGGTGAGCCGTGGGACAGGGCCCTGGGCTCTGACATCAGTCCAAACGCCTCAGCAGAGGCTTGCACTGATCACTGGAAACCCTCCTCGCAGGTGAGGTGCTTGGGTTCTTAGAGTGATGGTTGTCTTGCTTAGCAGCAGACACTGCTCCAGGAATTCCACCTCCTGATCTTTTTTTGTTTGGATCAAGATCCAAACAAAAGCCTAAGAGGTTCTCGTGCCAAGCCTGTAATGATGTGTGTCTGTTCAAGTACACTTTTGCATTACAGTGTTAGTAGAGAATTTTCTGGCAAAAGAGGAGATACTGAGTTTTCATCTCCAAAATTTACAGAAATGTGCTGAATTTAACAAACCTTTGATAAGACATACCAAAGAGTGTTATATCATCCTGTCTCCTGCTGAAAATATACCTGCCTGCCATTAATCTGTGGTCCTGAGCTTCAGAACAATCCTGATATCATCCCGTGTTGAGGACTAATTTGCATTTATTATCTTGATGTACATGCCTATTATTTTTCTATGCATATGTTCTAAATATAAAATATATGAATAGAATGAAAACATGGACTATATGCCTTGAAAATTAAACCTGGGACGGTCCTGTCATGATGTAAGCATGATGGATGTGGTGGGATCTCTGAGTCTAGATGCTGTTGGAGCTTTAGGATTGGCATTGTATGAAGAAATTGGGATTTTTTTTTTTTAATATGTGGTATTCACTTTGCATTTTTCACTCTCATTTATGTTTGGTAGGATTTTTTGGTAAACCTACCTTTTAGTGCTGACCAAGATTGAGTCTTTTTGGCAAAGTTCAATCTAAATCCTCTAAATCACACCTCTGTTCTTGGCCTTTCTTAAGTTAAATTATCAGAGCTTGAATGCTAAGCTGTGACCTTTTTTTTGGTGATGTAGGAGTATGAAGCAGCAGTTTCAAACCTAGGAAATAAAGAGAAATAAAGACTACTGCCTCCCATCTTTCACAGCTGGTGTTTTCAAACACTTTCTGAAACAGATCTTTCATAATGCTTAAATAATAAGTTTCATTACAGAAGTTTTCAGATATTTGATTGCTAAAATCCAAACCATTTCAACATGCTGTAGATGCTTCTGTGTAATTGCATATGATATAGGCAGATAGCTCTCTGAGAGTCTGAAAAATTACTTGTGAATGGCAATCAAATTGGCTTTAGATATGTACGAATTTATAGCAATAATTTCTTTAAATTCTCCAAATTTCATCTCATGTTTAGCATCTGAAACAGATTAATAAAAATGTTGTGAGGCTTCATCAACAGCAAAAGCTTAACTAACTTTGTGAATTAGAAGTACCAAAGTTTTCATTCAGAGGTTATGAAAGAATTAGTACTGTTAATTCACCCCTGAGTCAGAGATATACCCCCAAGAAGTGCCATCTTTTACATTTCTCATATAAACATTATAAATTAATTGAAAAGTTGTTAAAATTATTCATGGTTCTTCGCAATGCAATTATTAAAATAATGTCATGTGTGAAAATGTCAAGAATTATCACCTCTTTTGACAGTAATGGTGCTGTTGATAACAGAGGATCAGCCAGACATCGTGTGGACGTCATGCTTTGTGATACTGTTTCCATGCAGTTACCAGAATAATGGCACACGTTATTTTTGTCGTGTTTGACTGTTTTATACATGCTTGTAACTTCTCCTTAAGCTGTGTTTTCAAACGGCCTGGAGCTGGAGCTCCCTGGCAGCCATCATTCTGGCACTTTCTGTCTCTGCTGGGGTAGAGCCAGAAGCACTTTTTTATCTTCAGGTCCCAAAAGATTCTTAGCACAGAAATTTTGGGTTTCTCCTTGCTTGACCTTGACCTACTAGGAAAAGTGGTGTGATCCCACCTCTTCCTTTCTGCAGGAATTTTCTGTTCTGAAAACGCGAATGGGGTTTGTAGGAAGGGAAGGTGACTTGCTACACTTCTGAGTAAATGCCGTAATTTGGGTCCTCCTGGCTGCTGCCTGTGCTGTGACTCCAGGCAGCAGAAATGGCCCCGAGCCTGCAGCGCAGGCAGCAGGGGCGACTGTCCCCAGAAATGTCACTGCGAGCTCAGAGGCAGCTGTGGCACGGCCAAAGGAGCCCACATCCTCCTTGCAGCTTAACCTCAGCCTTCCTATTCATTTCTCTACTCACCCCCCGGTACTGGGGAAGAAAGAAAAGAAGAGAAAAAGAAATGCAGACAGCAAAAATTAAAACTAGGTGATGGACTAGAAGTTGGGTATCAAAGAATAGATATTTTTCACCTTGCCTGCTTAAGATGTAGCAGGATTTTAATCTCAGTTCATAACTTGAGGTCTGTATTCAAGCTTTTAGGCTACTTAATATCCTTTATGGTCTAAATGACTTGGTTCCTTAATGTAGTTTGATAAAGTGGGATATTTTGCATAGAGGACTGTTCTGGCTCAGGGCAAATTTGGAAGAGAACTTCCAAAGGGGTTCCTCTAGAAAAACAGATTTAATTGGCCCCTCTCCTAACCAGTTCAGGAAAAACACTTCTTTGGAGAAAAGTGGAAAAAAACTGTTTATTAAACAATGAAACCTAAACAATATTGAACAACAAAACTCCTTGTTGCTCTGAAGAGATGACAAACTCAGAAAGTCCCTCTGAGGGCTGTAGCTCAGCTCACTCAGTCTCTGATCAGTCTCTGATCAGTCTCTTATCAGTCCCTCTGGTGCTGGAAATGCCCCGGCCCAGGCCCGGCCCGGTGGCCGCAGGTGCGAGCTGCCGGGGCTCTGCTGGGTGTTCAGCCCAGAGCAGGCTCAAACAGCTCCAAAGGAAAGGGAAAAAACCACAGTCCAGGGAAATTCTCTGCCTCAGCTGGCTAAAACTAACTACAGCAAAGGAGAGCTCTGTCCCGCTGTCTGTCCACCCGCAGACAGCACGGGGCAGGAGCAGGAATGTGGAGGAGTGAGAGCAGTGTCTGGAAACAAACTCTGCGCTTCTTCTCTGCCCCCTTTGCTCTTGGAACGAGTCTGAAAGGTGCAAAACTTATTATCCAGCATAAACGGGACAGATGATTGGGGATAAAAGCATCATACAGTCAACCCAGGACAAGGATGTGGTGGTGTGTAGAAGGTACGAGCAGAGCTTGCAACAGGGCAAGATTCCTGGAGATTTATAGCACCTCAAAAGCAACAAATTAAAATTAAAGATTTTTTTTTTCTTCTTGAAAACTCTTATTGCTGTCTCTTGTATTTAGAATTTTTTCCATAGCAAAGATTATTTCTTTAAAGAATTTTTTCTTCAACACCATGACACAACTCCTCCATCTAAATATGTGCAATAAATCCTCCAAGAGCAGTGAATCTGATCAGTGTGTGCATCTGTAAACACCTGAAGATTGCAGGTTCCAATCATATCTGGCTGGTTTGAAAGATAACACCATGACTAAGTCCTGATTTACATGTTTACTTTACAGTCTGAAACTGTTTTTTATGCCTACTTTTCTGCTTATCTGTATTTTACTGAAATGAAATTAGTAAATTAATTTCATTGTAGCAATTAATGAAATTATTTCATTGTATGTGGTGGGACAGTACCACCAATATATTTGGAAAAGCAAAGAAAATTAATGAATTGAAAATGCACAAAGGAAGATTTACTCAATTGTGGTTTTGTCCCCAAATGCCCATGCAGTTAATAAAAGAGACTTTTCAATAAGAAATTAAATTAACACAAAGAAACTTGAAGACCTTCTTATTGAAGACAGCTGTATTATGAAACATTAATTTGCTCTGAATGCCAAGAACATTTGTTATAAAGCAGCTGCCTATTTATTAAATATTACCATAGTGTGTTATCGACCATATTTCTACGTCTCCTGTTTTGAATTAGCATAAAACAGGTTTTAAAGAGGATTTAAAATGTTTTGCAATATTCAGATAAAATGACAAATGAAGGAGTAAATGTATTCAATTCTCCTGAAAAGGATTTATTTTGGAGGCTGTACTTCTAAAGAGGAATCAACAGCAAACAAGAAAACCAAAACATTATGCTTAAAAATCTCAAACCTCTTTGAAAAATGAAGCAAACACTGGAAAAAAACAACAATGGCAAACTTTTTTATTAGGAAGGTAGCTCAAGTGTCTAGCATATTCCATCCTGCTTCATGAATACTTCTCTACTGTTATTGGAAAGCATCACGTGCAATTTGTACTTAAAAACAAGCTGGCACAGGTGATTCTTGGAAGTGGCTTCTGCAATCACTTTAATAATGAACAATTATCAGTACTGAACTGCAGTGGGAAGCATTATCAATTCCTAAAGCCTCAATGTTTTTCCTCACATAAACGGGAGCCATCTCTTCTGATTTCCATCCTGGTGCTTCTTCACCAGTTCCTTGTACACTTCTGACCTCAGAAACCTGGGAAAAGAGTCCTTTGCCATGAGACAGTAGATTGAGCTCTGAGCAGCATCAAAGCAGCTGAGGGTGGGCTCAGAGATGTTCTGGGAGATGTCATTTTTGGTATGGAAGTCAATATTAATCTGTAGGAAGAAAGGAGCACGAAAGCGGTGTCAGTTTGCTCGGAAAGCTGAGGTCTGTTTGTGTCCAGGACACAAGCTGCATTTGAATTTCCTCCCAAATAACCCGACTGATGCAAATAAACAGGAAGCTCATCCCTTCCTTTTCTAGCAGACTGAATTCTTCATTTTATTTGGCTCTTAAAAAGATGGCATCACTGAAAAAAAGAAAGGAAAAATCTGCTTTTCCTTCTCATCTTTCTGCCAAACCAAATCCTATGAAGCACTGATTACCAAAGAGTAAATTAAAAGCAAAGGTACTCATCATCATTTTAGACTTTGGCCCTATGTATTTTTAAAGGATTTTTTTTTTAATAACAATAATAAGATGTATTTCAATCATATGTAAGACATGGGAATGTTTAAAGCACTCTTGCTAGCAAAGACAAGAACATCAGTGTAAATGTTTAAGGTGCAGAAAGTGAATGATGATTAATAAGCAATTTGTTCTTTCACAGTAAGCCTTTTTGAAATAATTATAAAATTGAATTCTGTGATGGAAATTTTTGCATTCTCATAATGTCAAAATTACCCACGCAAAAGAACAAATGCAATCATAAACCTACTAATGTTCTGGTACATTGAATACAGAAGGGATGGTGCTTACTGCATTACAAAAAATGATTAGAGAAAACAAATTATATTGAGCATAAACTTCCTTAAAACTTCTGGCAGAAATTTCAGAAGTCGAGGTAAACTTATTCCCAATGTGAAGAATGTAAAGAACGTGGAGTGCAAACCATAGCATCTTTGCTTCACAGAGGTGCACAAGGTGTTTACCTGGTAAATAATTGACATTAAAATGGGAGTTACAGCCAGGCTGAATTGTATTTTCGGTCATTCTTTGAGGTCTGAATCTGAACTTTCGCTTCATCCCTATCCTCAGTACCCAAAGCACACACAGAAAAAAATACCTCCTTTGGAGCATCAGCTTGTATAAAGTCAGAATAAATCTTCTGGGCTTTCAAGGCAATCTTGGTGGAGGATTTGGTTTTCTTGAAGTCCTCGCAGGCCAGCCAGAACTCCACATTCTCCTCACTGAACTCAGACTTCAAAAATGTCCGAAAAGCTGCCAGGCCCTCTGGGGAAAATGCATCAGATAGTGGATGGAGGAAAATTGAAAGGGCAGTGCAATTTATGTGTGGGCATACTCACACATGTGTGTGTGTGTGTGTGTGTGTGTAATTACACTTTTTTTTTTTTTTTCAGCATGTGTATAGTGTAACCTATGTATCTGCCACTCTTTTACATGTCAGCCAGCAATCATGTTTGAGAAGTTGCTGCAGGGGAAATAAACAGGAGATTAAATTACAGTGCTGATAAGGGGCCTACTAAGAGAGTTTTTCAGTGAGCTGCCAACCAAGGATTGCTCCCAACAGCTGCCTGCTCTGGTTTGGTCTCTTTAGCACTGGTACATTTGTAGAAAGGGGATCCTAGAGGTTTTGGTTTCGAAAGGATTTGTAGTGGCTGGGAAATCAGAGATTTGAGGCTCACTCCTGGGCTGAGAAGCAAATACAAATGTAGGTCACTCTGTGCTAGTGTGCTTCCCCCACGGCTGAGGTTCCCTGCCCAAATGGGGCTTCCATCTCCTTGCAAGGAAAGATTAAGACCTGGATAAAAGATGGACTCCTTGTCACTTCTTTGTTCCTCTTTTTTTTTTCCACTTTGAAGGGGAAAAGATGAAACAAATAAAGGTTTGTTTGCAATAAATGGTTTAAAATTAATCCAAATCAGAAGCTCCAAGTAAAGAAAGCTGACAGTACCCAAATTTAGTTGTGTTAGTCAAGTTAATGCTATCCAGGAACAGTGTGGAGGCATCCCAGGGTCCACGCCACAATATTACTGCTGGGAAATGGGGCAGGGGCAAGGAAATTTCCCAGTTGCATGTGGTTTGTGGTGTCAGGTCTGTAGAAATGGCATTTCTAGGAGAAGTGACTTTAGCTATGTCATTTTTTGTTTGACTGGAAGTCACCGCACATCGCACATATTTCTCAGGAATACCTAAGAAAACATTTGTGGTTTTTTGTGAAAAAAATGATGAAAAACGAAACCACTGCAAGGGGAATTTAGCAGTTACTTTAATAAAAAAATATTCAATAGCATTTCTACCTGCCCTTGAGCACTGGCCAGAAGGTATATTGTGTTTGCAGCTTGGACAAACCTCTCAGGACAGCCGCTCCCCCACCTCCAGCAGCAGCTCTGGTCAGTTCAGTGCATGTGGGGAGCTGAACTGGAGAGCAGTGTGAAAACCTGGCAGAAACGTTTGGCAAATGGGACGACAAACGTTTTAAAAACACATTACGTTTTTCCATCCCTCCTTACCTTTATTGGATAGTACTGTATCCACAGACTCAGACCAGGCCATGGCTCCCCCAGCGTTTGACCTGTGGAAACAACACCTACCCTTGAAAATAGCATTGAGGTCTCTGCCCTGTGCAGCCTGGGGTGGCTGAGAGCCTAGGGTGTGGCTGGCTGCTGGGGAGAGGGGCTCAGCCGCTCCTCCTACCCTGCCCACGGCAAAACAGGGATATTGGCACTGCTGACTTGATTATTCATCCTGGAAATACTCGTCATGCTTGCAGCTGGTGGAGCTCTAATAAAGCACAGGAGAGGTAGGAATGTTCCAGAGGGCGCACTGAATTTCTTCTCGGGTTCAAAAGGATTTGGCATTAGTTTATATGGCACTTTTTGCTGGCAATGACAGGAATTACCTAAAATATTACCAAGCTAACACTAATAGGAAACATGGGCCACATATGAGCTTCTCAGTGGCGTAAATAATAGAGTAAATTCATAGTTTTGGCTCTTCCCCTGCAACTTGCTGTAGACTTCTGCTAGACATACAGAATACTTGGTTCTGTATAAAACATTACCAGTTTTCTTCAAACAAACAAACAAACAAACAAACCCCACCAAAAAAACCCAACCAAACAAAACAAACAACTCAGCATTAAAAAAAAATCACAAGCGCTCTCAAGTTCTGTAAAAAACATTTGATGTTCCTAAGGGGGCTCTGAGAGCTCAGCTATCAAAACCCTGCTCTCTGAATTGTAGAGGTTGGTTTGAGAGCTGTGTTCACAGCCACTTCTCAGCATCATCAGTAGTGGTATTTTCTAACTGCAAATTTATAAAGAGATCATATACCTGTGTCAGGATATTATGAGGCTGTAGTTATAGTTATTACAAGGGATGGTGACAATGACACCTTAAATAAGCAAGCTTTTTTGTAGCTCTCCACTTACTTGTATCCAGAGTGCAAGAATTATATTTAAGCAAGAAAAAAAATGCATATTTATAAGTATAAATAAAGACATACATGAGGAAAACTGGAGTACAAATATAGTAAGTCTGTGAAAACACAAATGAAAACCAAACATAGCATTGTGTTGTACTTTGTGACACATCATGTGATGATGGCATTAATCAGCAGAGAATTTGTTTTAGCAACAATAAGAAACTTTTATCAAATATATGATAAATTTTCAGGATTTTTATTAAATGTTTACTAGCTTTCTTGTCAAGCAAAAAAGCAAAATGAAAGACCAGGATAAACCAGACAGTTTTGCTTCTTGTTCTTATGGGTAACATTAGTTGTTTTAATACTTACTCACTACTCAGAATGATCTCACTGACTGTGAGGGATTTACTTGAATGGGAATGGCAAGCAGAATTGACAACAAGGAATCAGAACAGTCATATCCCCTTCAAAGGGGGAAGGAAAATAAAGCTGTACAGATTATTCAGACTTGGTCATCCCATCACATAAATCTCCTGCCATTAAAATAGCCATAAACAGCAACTCACTTCACTGGCATTTTTTGTTCCACTGTTTGTCTGTCTGACTGTCTCAGGGAAGGCAGAGTTTCTTTTTCTGAGTGATCTTCAAGCTGAAGGTACAGCAGGAAAAATAGAGTTAGCATGTGAATAACCAAACAGGACAATGCACACTGACAAACCTTCTCAACATTTTCTTTAAAACAATTTCTTTAAAACAATTTATTTCAGAAATGTGGCCTATTTTTGAGCAGAGCCACTCTCACCTAATAGTGGCCGTTGTACAAAAGGAATGGGGGCAATGGCAACCCATTCCCACCCAGGGTCACAGCTGGTGGAGCAAGTCCAGAGAAGGGCAGCAGGTGGTGAAGGGGCTGGAACACAGCTGAGGGAGCTGGGGTGTTTAGCCTGGAGAAAAGCCCCAGAGGGAACCTTATTGCTCCCTAGAACTGGCTGAGAAGGCATTGCAGCCAGCTGCTGGTCTGTGTAATTTGTCTCTTGCTCTTGATAATTATTCTTTCATCCCCAGCTCTTTGCTTCCTCTGTATAACCCTTGCTGTCCCTCACTCTCCTGAACAAGCAGGCTTACTGATTGATTTCTTGCCTCCCTCCAAATCTTGTCCTGAGGCCAAATCCTTTACTGGGATTACCCAGATTCCTGGTTCTCAATGCCTCCACTTAGCATAAACTTCCAGTGGTTCAGGAACTGGGATCCCAGCTCTCCCAACTTGCAGACTTAAGGATTTTTGTCTTCCCAGTTAAAATATCTCTCGCCTAAAAAATATTTTACACCAGAGCAGTCTTAGGAGTTTAAGTCTCATTTGATTTTTCTCTGTGGTACAGCTATGAGCAAAGCTGCCTCCTGCCTGAGAACATCTTTCTTATTTTAGCCATGTCCATCTTCTAAGAGCATAAAGGAAAACCCAAGCACCACATGCCATGTTTCACCCTTAGCAATGTTAAGAGGTTATTCCTTATCCTTACCCTTTGTAGACCTGTAAAAGAAGTTTCAGGCCAGTCTATTTGATGAACTTCACATGGGACAAAGAACCCCAGTGAATCTGGTCAACTGTGCTCCAGGAAGATGAAATCAGATGGAAACAGATACGGAAAGGTGCATTACTGGGACAAGCAGGAGAATTGAACTGTCTCACAGGAGAAGAATGAAAGACCAGTTTGTCTCCAAGATGAAAGCAGAGAGGAGCTATGACTGCCCTCTGAATACAGAGAGGTAGCCTGGTGAGGAAAAAAAAATATTTTAGCATAATGGTTGTATTTACAAAAGAAAAAATGTATAGAAGCAGCCAGTGAACAAATTCAGACTGAAAACCAGAATAAGGCTTCACAAACTGTTGTTTTCTGCAGTCTCCCAGTAGAATTTTTTGCCCTCTCTATTCTTCTATACTTTGAAGATAGAGCTTTGTATATTTATGAGATTATTTTAAATTGTTGTCTTCATTAATGGAACACCAGAAATTATGACCTAAGGTGCCCTTTTAGTCCCACATATTACTAAAAAATATTATTGGCAGCAAAATACTAATACTTTCTGTAATTCCTTAGCTTTGCATCTCCTTGTTTCTACACATTATAGCAGAAGAACAGAAATGTTAATCATCATCCTGATTTTTTTTCATTTTTTTCTTATTTAGAGAACATCTTTTGTACCAGAGTGGACCAAAAGCCCTTCGTGCATTCTGCTCATGAGACTAACTTCAGCATCTTACAGCTGGGGAGAAAACTTTCAGCATCTGCCTTGGCATCAAATCCTTTGTGCCTGATTCAGTCCCAGGTTTGAGCTTTGGCAAAAGGAAATAAACACCATACAAAATCCAACCAATATTTATCTGTGGAGCTTCTGGCCGGGCAGAGCGTAAACAGCTACAATTTGAATTTTTTAACAGTGTCATGCCAGAGAAGTCAGTCCAGCTGTGAGGACAGAGGTGACACTAAATTAGGCAACTCATAATTTATGGCTGGCTCTGTTAATTTCTCAGTGTTTACCCTGTGTCTAATCCCAGTGGTTCTTCTATTTACCCACCTTAGAACTGTGACCATACGTTGATTTATTTTGCTTTTTTAAAAGCGGTATTATCATTGTTACATCATAGTTCCATTAACTCCTGTGAAACTATGAGAGGGAAGGTTGAGGACCTGTGCCTATTTTTTCTTAAAATCATCAGATGATATACATTTATTTCAAAGCAAAATTCCAGCTAGTGCCACACATGCATTTTTAAAATTTCTCCCTGATAGCCTGTTATCTGAATGAAGCAGACATGAACATCTCTTCCAGATTTTTCAGGACTGATGGATATTTTTGAAGTCAGTCTTAGCAGCCACAGAACTATGCTAAAACCCAGGAATATTCTAGCACACACAATAAAGGGATGGATGCAGTCGGATTGCTTTTGCATTTTATGCGGTGCTGCTCACAATCCACAAAACCACAAAGAAGCTATGAGGAGCTCTCATCACTGCACAACATTTCTGAGCAGTCAGCGACTGCTCAGTCTATGCAAGCTGAAAATATTTCAGCTACGCAGCAGGTTAATAGAATTGTTGTGATATTTGTACTGGGGCAATGAAAATAAGTTCACTAACCAAAGTTAGGCACAGCCACTTCTTCCCATAGAAACCAGCTGGTTGTAGTTCTCTGTACTTCCTCTGCTTGGAACTTAATAGTGTCTGGAAGGAAACTCTGATATTTCACTGAAATGTCATAGGAGAAAAAGTGATATTAGTATTGAAACAAATGCATCAGCTGCCTGTGCAAGTGTGCTGGCTATTCATAATAAACAGCCTGAAGCAGACAAAATGAAATATGTAGTAGAGATGGGCTGGAAATTGCACATAGAATTGGTGCTAAACTTTTTGTGAATCTGGACCCAGCTGACATTGCTGGACCCAGCTGACACACACAGTTACAGCTTCAGTTCAGTCCTAGATGGGACTGGACCTCCAGAGTCACTCAGGTCCTTACTTGCTCAGTTAATTGCAGGGTATCTTTGTCTGTCAGGCCTGTGGCTTCACCTTCCAGTAACTGTTGAGGACTGGGCTATGGATTTCTGAGTCCTCTGCCTTTGATGACATGGGAGAGCTGAAACTCTAGAAAGGGGAATGTGGATCTGACTGAACGTTCCCAACTTTGCCAATATTACTTGCTAAGGACTCCATATTTATTAAATATTTAAATCTCCAGAACTTTTAGGCTCACAGCTTGACTTTTACTGATGCTCGCTTTTTGTTCTCTGTCTTTAGGCATTAGTTTCACTGAATTATCTTCCTTCATGAAAAGCTATTGGCTGTTGTGGGCCATAAGACCTGTCATTTTTTGTTCATCTGACTTGGATGCTAATCACAAAAGACAGTCTAAAGCAATGCTACATATTCAAACCATTGCTTCATTACCCTGAGTAACCATTTCCATTTACATATGTTCCTAAAAGGGCTGCCTTGTACTCACCTGAGCACAAAGTGAGAAAAGCTCACACTCTCCAGTGGATGTGCTGGTGTTTCCCAGCAGTTCAGTGTGTTAATGCTCCTCAGCACTTGGCCTCTGTTAATTCCATTCCATTCCATGCAGAGATTTGCTTGGGTAGTGGTGGCTTGTACAAGGTAACACCAGCGGAAAAAAAAATTAATGTTCTGCTTCCCCAAGCAGACGAAGCCCGTGGGGACTTGGGTGCATCCCTTATGTTGGGAGAAGCCAACGTGATCCAAGCACTGCTGGCATCCTAAGAACATGGAAATGCCTGTCCCATGGGGATGCAAATACACCTTAATCACAGCACTACGTAAATGCCCACCTTCGCACAGCACTGCACAGCATGGGCAACTCACAAAATAATTGATATTTTTCCATGTGAATAACTCCGTGTGCCTTCAGTATGCCACAGAGTTGTTTTGCATAAGAAAATGAGCTGTTATTTTCCACCCAAGCAAACTGTGCCCTTCAGGTGAAATGTTTTGATTTCAAGAACAAGCTGTCAAAATATTTTACAGTGCTCTGGGCTTCTCATATTCACGATTTCCAAGTACTGTACAATCACAAACCTCCATTGGAAAAGAACTGGAAGCAACTCTCAAGAAAATGTGCAACCAGGAAAAACTGGAATAGCATTAGCTGCAGAAATTTAAAATGAGGCCACTAAGCTGGTAAGAAACAAGAGTGCCTTCATTACGAGCAAATTTTATGGTGAAGAAATGAGAGTTCAGAGTTTTTAGGCTTCAGCCTTATGTTCTGTCCTGCTTGAAAACTCTCAAATGGCTGCTGTAGGATTCTGTTTCTTGCTAGTTAATTTTAGTTACCCTTCATGGAGAAGGCAATGGTAGAGGCTAGATTGTAAATCTGGGAGTCCAGATAATTTCCTGTAAAGTATAAGGGAGAATTAGGAGGGGGTTACACAAGCAGATTATATTTAGGAAAGGAGAGAGAAAAGCTTTGGTGTGAAACCAGAGGGAGCTTTTATGAGACCAGCCCTAAGTGATAAGAGCACAACAAATGGAAGATAGCAACACATTACCAAGGAGAAAAGTAAAAATGGAAGCGAGCTTGGGTGGTGGATAGAGGAAATACATTTTTTTCTTTGGCACAGAGCCACACAGGAGCTTAAAGGGCATTTGATTGAGGCATTTGACTAAAATGCAAAGAACAGAGCGGGATCTGGGATAGGCAGCTGAGAAAGGTGTAGGTTCATGAGTATATGAATCACTGATGAGAGGAAGATGATTTTCTGCATTTTTTTTCTCAGCTGAGGCCTTTGGCAGCATGTGTGGAAAGGAGAGGGAACTGCATTCAAAGCAGTAGCTATTTAAGGCAGGCTGAGCAGCTGGGGACAAAAGGAGAGGAAAATGATCTGCTGTTTGTGAGTCACTTAAAAGTTGTAGCATGTAAAAGCATGTAAGAGCCATCTTATTGATTGCCTGCTTCACTGGGAAATGGAAATCCGTCGTCTTCTGTGAGATTCTTTATCTTAGATTTCATTCTTGCTTCTTGTCAGTTGAAAAATCAATCAAGTTGTCTTTTGTTCTGTAACAAATCTTCAACCGGAAGAAGATATTTGGTCCCGTGTATTTCCACATCCCTCAAATTAAACAGGAACAGCACCAATTTAAAGCATCTAAGTAGACTGAAGTGTTGAAACAGGAGAAAAACCTTGGTGCCACACAAGTCAGCAGATTGTTTCCCTCATGCTTTGTGTCTTGAGACTTCACCTATGTGAGGAGTAAAGTGCAGTGTTTGGGTAGGGTAAATTATTGTGTTGACAGGAGGAATATTTTGGGAGTTCTTGCTGAACCCTGAATGGCACATATAAATATAAAAAGCTGCTACATAAAACAATCTCCAGTAATAGTACTTGCCCAACAGTGTATGTATTATTTGCATTAGGGTGACTCAACAAGAGGATTTACATAACTGTGGCATGGATTCTGCCAAAACTAAAGAAGCCTGACTGTGTTCTCTGGTACTACCCTAGGATTGGTGCTGTAAATACATCCGTGCAGGGCCAGTCCTGAGTCTGATCAATCCAGGAACACCATCACAGACTTGTTCTAAATCCATGCCTAGTTCATCTTCAGGACTGCAGCACTGCACTGAATAGTAGAGTGCTCATTTTCCCTCACTAAAAGGAGACTCTTCTAGAAAAAAAACCCATTGCCAGATAATTATGTCATTTTGGTTTATCTTTGCGTCCTTTGCCTTCCTTTCTCTGAGTTTATCTTGACTTTCTTTTTACAGTAGTTCCCATGGCACTGGTCTGCTGTAAATTCAGCTAGGGTTCATAATTATCTTTGGAAAACACACACACATAAACAGCTACCAGGAGTATCTTATTTGTTTGTTTTCATTATAAAACTCATAAGAGGGACTAGCACTGTCAGTACCGCAGACTGATGGGTTTGAGGAAGGCCTACCTCCCTGGAGACGAGCAAAATTTTCCATGTGTCTGTGAACTGAAATAAAGGGCACCTGCTGACTTCTATTTATCATTGCAGACCCTTCTGACTAGCAGCTGGGATTTTGCTAACATGAAAAAGTCTCACTCAGGGTACTATATGTGTAATTTGGTTGGATTTTGGAACAGTATTAAATATATGTACTTTTCTCATTTCTTTCCATCATGGCAATCCATCCAAGATACGGATTCTCCGCTGATATGAAGGGACATAATCACAACAGGGCAGAATTTAGCTGCAAGTGTGCAGGTTTTATGCCTGTGTGGCAACAAACCCAGTGCCAACACTCAGGTGGGGCTGTTCTCAAATCTCTTCCCTTCCTCCAACACGGATCCTCGTGCACGACACAGGAACATGCCTATTTTAAATATCTGAGAGCTGGCATTCAGACATTGTTGGTGGTGCTAGAGACTCCCTCACCACAGAATCCCCAAGGCTGGAAGAGACCTTCAAGATCTAATCCAACCATTAACCTTCCCCAACCACAGTCACCTGTAAGCCGTAGCCCCAAGCACCACAGCCAGAGACCTCTTGAATTCTTCCAGAGACGGTGACCCCACTGCCTCCCTGGGCAGCTCATTCCAATGCCTGACCATTCTTTCAGTGAAAAAAAAACCCCTTTGCCCGGGTCCTGACTGCTTTCAGTGTCATAAAGAGCCTGTGCCTGGTGTTTTGAGATCAGGGGAGGGTGATGAAGAAACCAGCGTGGATCATCATTACAAATGTGTTTCCTCTCTGTTCCCCAGGCAAAGGTAAGGGCATGGGGATGGCTCCTGGCTCACTGTGGCTCACAGCATCTCCACGTGAGTTTGGATCTCTGTGCACAGTAACAATTTGATTAATGTGGCAGTGATTACTTCTAGAGTTGAGCCCTAGGTGAAGTCTTCACATCTTCCTCATCAATGTACTGATGATAAATCAAATCCTGACAACTCTTTAAGCAGATCAGATTTATTGGAAGTTAATAAAGCAGACAGGGAAACCTGCAGATCCAGCAGTTCATATACACCCCAAATTAACAGTGAACATAAAGTCCCATCCTCAGGAACTGCACCTCTTCTCCTTCACCACTCCAGAAAGGGGAGGGAAAGGGAGAAAGGTTAAATTCCACAAGAAACAATGTAATATACAAGTCGTAGTTACAGATAAATCCTGCCGGCCCCTTCCTAAACTGAATCAATGTTAAAGATTTTAAGAACTGCCCCAAGCTTCAAGGTATGTCTGCATCAACTGTGAAAGAAAAAGACAGAATGACTGTGAGTGCTAACTGTAAAAAAATATGTCTGTCTTTGACAGTAAAGAAATAAAAAAGAAGATTTTTCCTTCCTCTTCTATAACCTATACAGAGGATATTCATGTCCAATGGAACTGAAAGTTGCCCTGCCTGAGTCGAAGAGCTGTTAATTTTCAGATACATTTTCAAAACAAAAGGCGGAAGAAAAATTAGAACAAAGTTTAGTCACAAAGTTGGTATACCACGGCTATTTATAAATAAAAGTAGAAATATTTTATATTTATATACATAGACATCACCTGGTATTTAAAGATACACATCGTGTTAAAATAGCATTCTTGTCCCTTTGCTGCTGCTCATTTAGTTGCAAAAAATTAGAATACATGTATTTGATGCCAAAGCTAATATATACATCATAACTTAAAAATAGACAATAGACCTGTGGAATAAGAAAAATGTACCCCCCAAAAATTAAATAGGTATTTTTACGTTCCTCTTAAAATAGGCAATGGCTACATTTTAATTATAGATTTAATTATGCAGTGTCTTTAGCTAAAATTCATGTAACTTTGCATTATACCTAATAATGTTCCTGCGTGTTTTACAGTATCAGAAAATACCACAAATTCTCTGTGCTTAGTGTAGGAAATACTGCAAAAACATAAATGTGTGCAAAGACTGGATACAGAGATTCTAGCTGTGATGAAACTCTGGCCTAAATGGTACAGGCCCAGGATATGTGTTGGTAATGTCAAATGGCACTATATAAAGACATTTCTAAGCAGGAAAATATTTTTTTCCCCCAGATCTGATCACAGCCTTTACCTGAATTTAAAAAAAAAAATTGCTATATGAAAACTCTATGAAAATTCCTATATGAAAACATGCTATGACTTGCTAATACGTCGCCTACTTTTCCATGAAAGTGAGATTCTGCTCCAGAGCTCTGACCTGCTGTAAGAGAATTTTCTTTTGCTTCACCACTTAGTTACACCTGCTGAGGGGTTGGGGGTTAAAACACACCCCGGCTGCTGCGGGAGCTGGGGCTGAGGAGGGCTGAGCTGGGCTGTCCCCACACGGGGTGAGGAGGGCTGGGCTGGGCTGTCCCCACACCGGGCTGAGGAGGGCTGAGCTGGGCTGGCCCCACACGGGCAGTGAGGAGGGCTGAGCTGGGCTGTCCCCACACGGGGCAGTGAGGAGGGCTGAGCTGGGCTGTCCCCACACGGGGGTGAGGAGGGCTGAGCTGGGCTGTCCCCACACGGGCAGTGAGGAGGGCTGAGCTGGGCTGTCCCCACACGGGGTGAGGAGGGCTGAGCTGGGCTGTCCCCACACGGGGTGAGGAGGGCTGAGCTGGGCTGGCACCACACGGGCGGTGAGGAGGGCTGAGCTGGGCTGTCCCCACACGGGGTGAGGAGGGCTGGGCTGGGCTGGCACCACACGGGGCTGAGGAGGGCTGGGCTGGGCTGGCACCACACGGGCTGAGGAGGGCTGAGGAGGGCTGAGGAGGGCTGGCTGGGCTGGCACCACACGGGGTGAGCCGGGCTGAGGAGGGCTGGGCTGGGCTGAGGAGGGCTGAGCTGGGCCCCACACGGGCAGTGAGGAGGGCTGAGCTGGGCTGGCACCACACGGGCGGTGAGGAGGGCTGAGCTGGGCTGTCCCCACACGGGGCTGAGGAGGGCTGAGCTGGGCTGGCACCACACGGGCAGTGAGGAGGGCTGAGGAGGGCTGAGCTGGGGGCTGGCACCACACGGGGCTGAGGAGGGCTGAGCTGGGCTGGAACCACACGGGCTGAGGAGGGCTGAGCTGGGCTGTCCCCACACGTGGCTGAGCTGGGCTGTCCCCACACGGGCAGTGAGGAGGCCTGAGCTGGGCTGGCACCACGCGGGCCTGAGGAGGGCTGAGCTGGGCTGGCACCACACGGACAGTGAGGAGGGCTGAGCTGGGCTGTCCCCACACGGGCAGTGAGGAGGGCTGAGCTGGGTTGGCACCACACCGGGCTGAGGAGGGCTGAGCTGGGCTGTCCCCACACGGGGCTGAGGAGGGCTGAGCTGGGCTGTCCCCACACGGGCAGTGAGGAGGGCTGAGCTGGGCTGTCCCCACACGGGGCTGAGGAGGGCTGAGCTGGGCTGTCACCACACGGGCAGTGAGGAGAGCTGAGCTGGGCTGTCCCCACACGGGGCTGAGGAGGGCTGGGCTGGGCTGTCACCACACGGTGAGGTCCGGCCGCACCCCCTGGAAGTCGCTGACGGTGAAGGAGCGGGAGCGGCGGCGCAGCGGGGCGCGGGCCGCGGGCCGGCCCTGCAGCAGGCGCAGGTAGGGAGCGGAGCGCAGGAAGCGCGGGTAGCTGTCCTGCTCCATCAGCCGGTACACCGTGCTCTGCGCCGCGTCGAAGGTGCTGCGCAGGGGCTGCCCCATGCTCTGGCTCGTGACTTCCTTGGTGTGAAAGTCCAGATTCACCTGGAGGACGAGGAAAGGGGTATTTGTTTAATGTACGTTCGTGCATATCCAGTGTTATCTATAGCATTGATACTGTACACTGGGAAAAGACTTTTCTGATAAGAGTGATGCCTTAAGTTTGAGCCTTCATATTTTCCAGACTCTGTACTGCATTAATGTATAACTCTGAACTTCATATAAAGTGTTAGCAACTTCTCTTCACACCTCAGTTAGACAAAACAATCCTTTTCCAGCCCCAGAACCAAGGGCACCCTTGCAGCTCCAGGCCCAAAAAGTGCAAACAGCAGGGAATGGAGGAGAGCAGACTGGGAGGATGGGACTGCATCACCTGGAGCTGGAACTGGACAATGAACCCCAATGTGGAAATGGACCAAAACTGATAAAAGTGTGAAAACTCATGACCCAGGGTCCATCTTGGGTGGAGCCACAGCCGGGCTCTTGCACTGCCCAAGGTGTATCCTGTGAAGGCCTTTAATAAATCCCTACTTGATTCCTTTAATAAATCCCTACTTTATTCCTTTAACTCTGCCCAGCCTCTGTTCTAGTAGCCTCTCAAGGCATCAGGAGAACCTTGAACCCCCCACACAACAGGATATTTACACCGCAGCATTGGTGTGTTCACCTTCAGTGGTGGCTCTCAGAAAGTCTCCACAAATGTATCATTGGTACCATGGAAAACTGGGGAAACAAGGAAAACTCTGATATTTGACTAAAAGTAACTTTCTTATAGTCACAGCTTCCCAGCTTGGCAATACAGGACTATTACAGATCTCCCCTGCTCTCATGTAGGATTAAAGTAGAACTTGTTCTTACGAGATTACATTAGTGAATAGTTAAAATTTCTGGTTTCTGTGTAGTTTGTGTAATAGGAAGGTGAGAAAATTCTATTTAATTTTTTTTTTAATTTAAATGGATCTCTGGCGGCTTTAGATTGGGAAAGCATATCAGAATGACTATTTACTCCATGTGCTGCTGCATTCACCCTGGGAAAGGTTTAATAGTACAAGAATTTTATTGAAGTGACAGGCACTGGCTCAAGCACGTTATTTTGAAAAATAAGGTAGAATATATTAAAAAAATTGTTGACCCAATCAAAAAGTGACTTCAATAACGTTTTTCTTTTCCTCCCTGAGAGGTGCCTGTTATTTCCATACAACTAGTTGGAACAAATAGTCCAGATCTAAGAGCTGAAGGGCAATTAGTGATCAGAGAAGGGTCCACTCATCCAAAATTTTATGATGCCATCAAACTGTAGGCTGAGAAATTTGTGCATAAAAGAGTTCTGCTGGACGAGGAGTCAGAGGAGATGTGCAAGCTCCTCAGCTGAACCCAAGGGAGGAAGTCACACCAAAGCCAAGTGTCCAAGGTGAACCACAGCATCCACCCTGGCTGCACCAAGCTCAAGCATGGCAGAGAAAGAAGTTGTTATGTTACTATGACTTCCCTGCCCTGCCCTCTCCTCCGCTTTCTCCTGCTTATCTCTGCTTCAATCAGTCTCATGCACTGACAGTGTCAGCACTTGTTACCTGTCCTGGGCTGCTTCTCCCCAAAGGCACACAGCAGGGGAAGGAATGGAAAGGGACACTAGTCCTTCAAGGTTGGCATTTCCTAGGAGAAGCAGATCTGAATCCTAATTGCTTTCACTAAAATGATAATTACGCCTTTTTCACCCTCGTTACAAGGAAGCAGAAGTTAGTGTTTAACTTCTCCTACTCTGGCAAATAAAAAAATACAGGTATTGGCAAGTGACATATTTGATCTAGTCAAATGTGATAGAATTAAAGGAAACCATAAGTCAAAAAGACCTATTCAAGGTGATTTCACTGAAAAGTTGATGATCTCCCAACCTGTTCATCTCCTTCTTAGGGCAGGCAAAAAAATATTTCTTTTGTTCATTTATGAACCCTTTCTAACACACTTCAGTAAAATGAAGAAGTTGGAAATATGAAAACTTTTTTCATTCTTAGGATACTAAAAAAAGGCCATAGTGTTGGTGAGGATTGTCATATCAACATCATTTTGTGCTGACAGTAACACACTAAGGATGTACAATTGGAGGTGGAGGGGTGGAAAAGGGAGAGGGAGTCAATCAAGACAAGTCCATGCTCCTTCCAGAGTTTTGACTTTTATGAAAGTCTTCTTGTATCAGGGATTAGCAGGATTAGCTCTTGAAGCTGCTTCTGGGCATGCACTTCTTAAAAGAGAGTTTCACCAGATGCATTTGTGTCAATCAAACACTGTGTATAATGAGGAAGGTCTTTACCTCTTTTGGAGCATCTTTCTGTATGAAGGTTTCAAAAATGGTCTTGGCTTTTGGCAGGAGTTCATGTGCACTTTTGCTTTTCTTGTAATCCTCGCAGGCTATCCAGAACTCGATGTTCTCCTCACTGAACTCAGTTTTCAGAAACTTTGTGAAGGCATCCAGCCCAGCTACAAAAAGGGAAAGTTGAATTGCATTTAAAAAAATACATCCTTATCAGACTGTTACTCTTTCAAAGAGTCTGTGCAAGGTAGTAAAATATGTTTTGCTCCCTTGGAATAATACCAAATGACAGATAATTATCCTAGAATACATAAATGCTTTAAAATAAGCGCAGTTTCTCCATTATGATCCTGCAACTCTCCTGACAGAATTCTCAGCATCAGTAAAAAAATGCTACCAAGATCTCATAAATTTAGGAAAAACATTAAGCAAAACATGTGGGAGTATGTGGAAGTGGTGGACTTTATTCCAGCTGAATATCAATTCAGGTTGATCAAAAGACTGTTTGAATCTTTGCTCATAAGTAAACTACTCTTCAGCAGCAATTTACAATGGAAGGCTTTCAGCATCTCTATAACTGGCTTTATCCTGCTGTTGTTATGCTGAGGATATTTTCTTTGCCAAGCATGCTTCATCTGTGGAAGTAATACAACTGTGTGGATGTGAACTGTTCAAGGAACAGGTTTGAAAAGCCCACAGTGGCCACCACTGAAGCTGAAACAAACGTGTGCCCCTCCAAAATGAAGGCAGGAACATATGTGCATTTGATAATTATGGGAGCAGCAGGGCCTCTCAAATGATGGCCAGCTTGGATTCAATCACTGGCTTAGAAACAGTCAGGAGTGACAAAGCCTTCTCTTAAGTACATGGAGCATATTCAGTCAGGAATATTTGAGCAATATTACAGCTAAATGTTCCTGTTTACTGAAGGGACTCTTTGCTGTCTGCTAGATTACTTTGTTCAATAAAACACCAAACACAAAAATGATTTTAAACTGTTTTCACAAGTTGGCAGCAAGCTGTAGCCGAAGAAGACAGGGAACACGCGCTGCCATAAATGACCCATCATACCTAGTTTAGGTAACTGGCATGTCTATTCAAGGGCATAACTGGATTTTATAGTTTTCCATCCTTTACCATCAATTTTCCATTCTAACAGTCTGCATGGAGAGAGAAAAAACTACTGACCTTTCTCAGAAAGTAGTTTGTCAAAAGACTCTCCCCATTTCACTGCTTCTTCAGGAGACACACTGCTTAAGAAACAGAAAGGAGTTTTGAAGAATTGCTCATACTGTGCATTTAGGAAGCTGTGTAACACACATTATCTGTCACCATTGTGGCTCAGCACTGTTCCACAAAGCCCTTGATTAGATCACCTCACTTTGGGAGATCATTCTTTTAGGGGCTTCAGGAGCATTTGCTTTAACTCACTCTTGACATTTTTTCCTGCAGAGTTATACTTCTTTTCTCTTTTTATGAAAGCATCAGAGCAGAGGCTTTTCTGTGGTATTTGTGTTGTCCTACTCATCTTTAAGGGAACTGAGACCATGTAGCATGGTAAAACTCTTAAGGGAAGCAGGTCTTGCCAGCTATTTAAACTTGAGATAGTCATGCAGAGATGTAGTTTTGAATATGCTCACTCTGAGGCTGTTACCACAATCTGCTTTTAATGAAATATGCAGAATTCTGTTGCCTGAAGACAAAACTGTGGCAATACGGTTTAGGTGTCAGTCTTACAGGGCAATAGCACGTGTAGTCTGGTTTGTTTACCACAAACATTTCAAATGCCATGTTATTCTGAGACACTGTGCCTCATTTATAAAGCTCCTCATGTTCTTCATCAAGTGTGTCAAGTTGCACGTGTTTCACTTCAATTTTGAAAAATCTGCCCTAGGAAACAGCGAAGAAAGAAAAAAAAAACAGTTTTTATCAGTCGCTTTGTGGATGTGAATGTTTAGAACCTTTTTTATTCCAGCACAAATACAGGACACTGAAAGTATCAGTAAGTGACTGGCCTGGGATTAGTTGATCAGATCAACTTCTTATGGACCAAACGTTTCTGGAATATGATCCCACTTCCTCATCAAGGCTTGCTGTTCTGTTTCCTGATTTACACAGTTTGGGCTCCCTCGGCAGGGAGCAGGCACGTGAAGTTTAGATGAAAGGAAAGGAAATTCCAATCTCTTTGGTAAGGAATTTAAGCCAACAATGACTCTGGGTTTGCACAAAACTTGAAAGGAGGTGTTTCTTGGTTTGTTTTTTGGTTTTTTTTTAAATTTTAATAGGTGTCACATGTTTCATACCTGAAGTAATTTCTTGAAGGAATGAAAATTTTAACTAGGGAGAAGAAAACAGTTGGTGAGGAGAGGTACAAAGGCTGAGAAATGAAATTCAGGAAAGCAGGGGATTCTGGACTCAGGGAAAATGAGACCTCACTCCCTTAAAGCATTCATTAGTTATGAGAATTACAGAAAGTGCAGTGAACTCTGTCAGCTGCAGGCTCCTGTACCTACAGAAGATATTTTGGTCATAGTGAAAGATAAAGCCTAATGACTTTAGACCACATATTCAGTTCACAAAGGCATGAAATGCTGGAGAGGATCTTTGCTCGGTTTGGAAACTCCTACTGTGAGTTTCAGCATCTGCAATACCCGGGAGCCTCACAGACCCCCAACACCTGAGTGCAGCAGTGAGCTTGTACAATAATAGACAGAAACCAAGACTTGTTCAACTTTGCCACTTTCTAACTATGAGAAGAAACTAATTTAAACTAAAGGATAGACATTTAAACTAAAAAGGAACTTTTAAATGAACAGATTAATTAACTTTTCTACTATTACCCCAATTTCCATCTGCAGTGTTTTATTAAAATTTCTTTCTACTTATTTTAGTGACTCTGTGTGAAAAATGGAAATCATAAAAGCAAAGTAAATCACTTAATAAATTTCAAACTATTATTTCACTTTATTATTTGAAAAAGAGTAAATTTGTTTGGTCGGTTTTTTCCATTTTTGACAAATATAATTGTCACTTTAATCCAAATGTAAGACCAGCAAAAATCTACAAGTTTCTCTTCCATACAAGAACAGTCAAATCTCTGTTAGTCAGGCACCAGCTGGGAGTACCATGGTAAAAGACAGCTGTCTGAATGAGGAAATGATGTTAAAAGGGGGAAATTCTTCAGAGAATTGTTACTGCTCTGAAAGTGCCGTCTGGCAGATTGTAAGAATGCAGTGAATGGCTGTACTTTGTATTCAATACCTGGGGTAGATGAGCCCCCCAGCACTGTCTGCCTCTACTTTCTCTTTACAGATGCAACCTTAGAATGGTTTGACGTGTCTGCAACCAGGATCTCTCAAAATGTGAGCAGTAAACACGGCCTGGCTTCTCAGATGCGCCGGTGGGAGTGTTTAGATACCCCCTCCCCAGCCACTTTTCCACGGGTTCTGGAAGCAGAGCTTGGGCCCTTAGGTGACCTCTACCATGTGCTCATTAATTAGCGCATTAATGGCTTGTAGAAGCAGCTCTGGTCAAAGCAGGCGGCTTGTCCAGAAAGTGGGAACTGCTGGCACAAGAGAGCAGCCTATGGTAAGCACTGAAGTGTTCTGGAGGGGTTTGTGGTGGAAAGAAAGGGCCGATACATTTTTTAGGCCACAGTGTTGTAGAATTCTGCATATTCCTTCTTCTCAGTCAGGACCTACAAATGCAATTCTTAATATAGCAGTGACATCTTGGTACTCCACTGAAGTGAGGAATTAAACTCTTCTGGAATTCAGTATACCCATGATTGTACCCTGCATCTTTGTGGTAAATACTAGGGACAATACTACCAGAGTGTATGAATTTTGGAGACAAGAGTGCTCAACCAATTACTGCAGTTACTGAGGAACTCTGCATTCACTATTTAACCCAGCTATGGCATATGTACATCACAGAAGTCTTTGGAAAACCTGCTTTGCCAGGAGCTGTATGATTTTCCTGCCAGCTGCATTTCTGAGTGGATTGTTGCTCTGTACAGTCAGTGGACTCATACCAAGGCTGCTGGCACAAGTTTTAAACCTCTCTGCAAATGTATGGGGACCAAGTGGTGTGAAAACACTGCTGATTACCTCAGTGCATACCAGGTAATTCTGTAGTGTTTGCATGCTTGGGTTACGCTGATAAATTTTCAAAGTGTTACTCTGCCCAGTCTGAATGCACACACATGGGTACAGGAAACATCCCAAGTCACACAGGTGCTTCTTGGAAGGAATCCCCAACCGACCCAGTCTTTTACAATGTTTACCTTGCTGCTTTTGTCAAGTTTCCAGGTTTGTCAAGGTGATCACTTTCATGGAACTCAGGTTTCTGCAGGAGCAGGCTCAGCCTATTTCTCTTCTGCTTAACTCTACGACAGAATTGGAGTAGCTTTTCAAGAAACATTGTAGAAAGTTGGTTTTTCCCTCTCAAGCATTCTCTGCTTCTGCATTATACAGCTCCCTATTTTCATGTACAGTAATGTTGGTGCTACTTCTTCTACATATATTGTTCACATTAATGTTTTTTTTCTCCAGAGATTAGCACATATTTTGTACTGGTAAAGAAAAATGGAAATCCTTTAATTTTCAGCATCCTTTTAACTTATTTTAAAGATGAGGGGCCAAACTTCCCATTAGAGAATGTAAACAGTTGGCTCAGGGTTTTCTACTTTTAATGTTTCACAAAGAAAAAAGGAAGTATTGCTTCCTGTCATTTGAAATTTTTGAAAAAAAGCTTTCCCGGACCATATTCAGGCTTTAGAGAAGCATTTCTCAGAACTTCTTGCAACCTCTCTTTCTTGGTATTTTTGGATCATTAATTTGGTTTGTTTCTTGTGCTCAAAAAAATAAAAAGAGAGTTCTTTGAGACAACTCTTCTTAAAGAGTTAATATTTTACACATACAATTTCTAGGATTGCAGGTCATGAATTCTCCTATATATGTCAAAAATGAAATTAGCTGTGCCCTAAATTCACCCCCACAAGCTATGCAAAAAGAATCCTCCATGTAAACAGAACACGCAGAAGGTTGTCATGACCTGAACACTTACCCAGGCTTGCTTGCCTTGTGTGGCTCTTCCTTAATCGCTGATTTCATGACTTTGTAATAGGGTTTATCCTTTGAAGCAGAAATGTTGAGCTGGGGGAATAAAAGAAGTGGGTTCTCCATCTTCCTCTAGAGAAGCTTCCGGCAAGGTTCCCTTTGCTCCCTCGCCCCTGGTGCGTTCTGCCTCGGACTCTCACATGCTGTAGCAGCCTGGACCGCCCTGGCCAGCCCCAGCCCTGTGTCCAGAGGAGGTGGTGGCAGGAGGTGGCTCTGTACTGCCCACGCCGGGCTCTAAGGGCAGCTCTGGTTGTGCCCTCGTCCCTTGGGGAAATGACACTGCAGCTCTGCAGGGCTCACACTGCAAACCGCAGCGCAGAACCGCGGCTGCTCCGCGCAGCTCAGCTCCTGCTCGGGGTAGGGTGACACCAGCCCGTGCTGCCAAACACCTGTACATGCCCTAGGCTCCTGAAATTACCCTTAATGGCAGTAAGGTCACATGAAATAACATACAGCCTTCTCTTCAGCCCCCAGGGGCACCCCGTCCGCCCTTAAGCTGCCCTCTGCAGCCTCAGTGCCATGCGCTGCACACAGCTTCATCCACAGCACCCTGACTTCAAACTCAGAGTTTCTCAGCGGCTCCTCCAAGCTTTGGCTGATCAATCATTTTGCAAGAAGATTTTTTTTTTTTTCTTTTTGCACCATTCTTCAGAAATTACAACCTCCCACTTCTAATTTCCAGTTCTTCCACTAAATGCTCCCTCTTTCGCTTCTCTGTCTGTGGATTTATTTTTACTTGCAAAGAAAAATTACTTTCTCCCACCCAGGGTAGAAAGTCTTTAGTTCAGAAAAAAAAAAAATCTGTGGTTTTTAACATTTTATTTTGTTACTAAATAACCCAAAACTTCTCATTTCAGTTTGCATAAGGTAAAAATGTATTAATCTTTGAGGTTCATCAGCACAAGTTATCTCCTCACATACAAGTCTGATGCCAGTTAAGTTTCTTGGGTTTAAGTTCAGTTGCTGTTGGAGGTGTCATAGGAACAATACATCTAATAAAGAAACGTCTTCAGTGTTAGCTGAATGAGGCACTGGAAATGGTTAAAATTACTGCAGTAGTTAATTGATTAAGAATTTAATAGTTCCCAAGTTTTTAATGGCAGTGTCTCATTTTGATCTCTCAGGTAGGACACTGAGCTTCAGGGAGAAGACATGACCTTATTACCGTGGGTCTTCAGGGCAGTCAGGACTTGGTGAAGGGAAGGAGAGATCTTGGCTCCATTTCAGAAGGCTGGTTTATTATATTATGATATATATTACATTAAAAAAGACCACACTGTAACTATACTACAAAGAACAGAGAGGAAGATTCATCAGAAGGCGAGACAGGAATAGAAAGGAATGAATAACAAAGTTCTGTGACTCCCAGAGAGTCCCAGAGCTGCTGCCTCCTGGATTGGCCACCAAGTAGAAACATCCCACACTGACCAATCGAGGAAGCACCTGCTGCATCCCACAGCAGCAGATAACAAATTGTTTACACTTGAAACCGAGGCCCTTCAGCTTCTCAGGAGAAGAAAATCCTAGCAAAGGGATTTTCACAAAATATCACAGCCACATGACCTCATTACCTCCCGTAATTTTATTGTGTTTTACTTACATGGGTACTTCTAGTGAGAGTCCCACTATGCCCTTTTTCGTGTGGAGCTGAGGAGGATGGGAATGGGAGACACTAATATTAAAAAGAAATGAAAAAAATCCCAACTCTGCTAGGAATCCAAATTTGTGAAACAGTAAAAGAAGAATAAGATGTAATCTATTGTGATTTTTTTGTAAGAGCTAACTGAAAACCCTCATGTGCTACATGTGTGATACAAATTTTAAAATCAGACTGAATGGGGAACAGTGCACAACTGCCTTTTGTAACCCAAGGGACTCTAGGAAGCAAGGTTACAGTTTAAACCTAATTTTCAATTTCAGAGAAGGCTTATGCATCATATCATGCATCTTTTAACACAGCTGTGTTTAATAATTTATTCTGCCTTTTACAGATAAGTAAATAAAAATAGACTGCATGATTTTATTTCACTTTTCTGCAATGGTGGTGGTCACATGAGCTTTTTTTACCTGTTATCTGTATAAAATACTGTCCATGCTCATCTGACATAATTTTGTTACCTGCTGATTTCAGCTCCCAGAAAATATTTGTAATTGTAGCCTCCACATTCCATCTAAGCTGATTTAAGTAAGATTTGGAGCATGGAATATAATTCAGAAGTGAATTATGAGGGGCCACTGTGCCAGGCAGCTTCTAGATGGGGATGAGCAGCTGTGTCCCCTCTTTCAGGACCCACCAGCCATGGTCTGAAGGGCCTGTCCAACTCACTCTTCAATGACCCTAAATGGGGTTTATGCCTTAGATGATTGAATTATTCCTGTACTGCAGTGCAAGCAGTTGTGTCAGTCCTGACTGCAGCAGTGTGCTGTGCACCTCCTGAGAATTCACTCGGAAATCTGGAGGAGTGTGGAGAGGGGGGGAATAATCACAAACAATCTTTCCCCAACTCACCCACACTTTCCCTCCCCCATTAATAGAAAGCCTATACTAAATCTAGGCCACGAAGTAGCCAAATTGCCTCCGAGTCAGTCTGTGTTTTGTCAGCACTGCTGCTGGTGCTAACGAGCATCCCTGTTTTGAATTGTAAGCTACAGTAGTTATAGTAACAGTATTAATGACCCTGTAAATGCTTCTGGGCCATTTAGGGTGCTGCAAGATGACGATACAGGAAAGTGAAGAAGTTATTTTAAAACCAGATAAAGCAGACCCAGAATATTATGTTGATGACATGATTAGAGATCTAGAAAGCTCCAAAAAAAAATTGTGATGAGAACTAAATGTCCTGTTTCCCAACCGTTTCTCTAACCACTGAAATATATTCACAAATCTGTTGGGAAGGAGGCTACTGATTTTTAAACCCTCAAATCAATATTCTGAAATGTGAGAACAATATTGAGTTAAAGTTCTATTACTAGCAGAAATACATTTTTCAATGGTTGGATGAATACTAAATGTATTTTCATAGCAATCTTCATGTGACACAAAAGTAAAATTGAATAGAGCATAAAGTGCAGGATGATGAGGTGATGTCCTGATCCTTTGGGCCTTCCAGTTCTTTGGCTGAAAAGTGTCTGTGCTGGCTTCTGTTGGTGTTTGATAAGGTCCTGTCACAGCTGATGATCAGGTCATGCTTGATTTGTATAGACACAGTAGCTGCCCTCTGTGAAAGCAATATTGACTGACAGTGTTAGCAACAAGGCCATTGTATTGTACACTGAGAATGTCATGTTTCCTTTTTACAGGGAGTCTCTGAGAGGTTCAGGCTTTCAGTCCAGCTGAATAAAAGTGCAGCCCCAACTGAGCAGTTCAGCTCAGCACAAAGAGCTGGAGCACAGTGGGAAATCCTCCTTTGTCAGTAATCCCACAGTATCTCTCTCCAAAGCTGTTTTCCTTGCTTCCCAGCTAAATGCAAACTTTGCCTCCTCCATTTCCATTCTGGTGTTCTGGCACTGCCCAGGCTCCTCCACAGCCAAGTTCCAGCACTGTTCTTATTCAAATCCAATCTTACTAGTATGGCTTTTGTTGGGTTAGGTCTCTGCTGAAGGGAAGCAATATTTAGGAGAAGAAAAACTAAATCCCAAAACCAATAGTGTTTTTACTGTTTTTTTCTTATAGGAAGAAATAAGCATGCAAAGAAACTTCACTGAAGAGCATGGGCTGAAAACATGAATTTCTATATTTCATTTTCATGTAAAGACATTTGAAGACTTGAAAATTAAAATCATGTGTTTTGAACTAATTTGGTTTTAATTATTAATTCTGCTCTCCAGTCACTTCTGACCAATTTATCACTCCCCAATATTTATGTTGTTTATTCTTTATTGGAAACAATAATTGGATGTTAAATTTAACAATAATATGATCCAAGTCATGGTTGGTTTTTTTATCTCTTCCCCATGAAGCAAATCCAGAAGGAAAGGAGTTCTGTTGGAAATGTCGAGTAGAGGATCTTGCTGTGTGCAAATTCAGGGATTTTGTTTAGTGGTGCCCTTAAAAGATGCATCCCAGAGAAGGGGGCTGTCGTGTGGCGTTCTTCAGTAAGATGAGGAGAATCATTGCGACGCCTGCACACAGCTCGTGTTGAAAAACGTGTTCTTCTCCTTTGTTGCTGCTGTTTAAAAGGAAGGAAACAAAATTGCGTTGTTTCAGATATGAAGCACTGACAGGAACATAACACTTTGCTTTTGGGGTCTGCTAGCCAGGCATTGCTAAAGGATTTTTTAAGCCATCCCTGATGAAAACTCAAGAGTGGCCCCGGCTTGGGAGTCTTTGTAGCTTCATCAGAACTTCTGCTGGGGAAAGTGTTTACATCCGTGCTAAACTGAATTAATTTACTTGGTCTTTTGAAAGGTCAGAATAAGAAAGTGAGTCTGCAAAGTTCTCAGCTGTATTCATTTCCTGCCTGGCCCGCGGTTCCCGGCCGGCATCTCTGATTAGTGCTGTTTACAAGTGACATACATCACTGTCACCATTAATCTTCAGGCAGTCGTTTCCTCGGCTGAGCCCTGCGGTGTTTGCAGCCAGCTCTGACATCAGTGCTCATTAGGCAATGGCTGTTAATGACCAGCTTCCGGAAAGGCTCACCTTCCACACTCACAGGCCTCTTATAAAATGTGGTTTTTCCCTTGTGCTGTTCACCGGAAATGCTGAGGGCGGGAATGTTCTCTAAATCCTGCCCAAAATATCCTTCCTACTGGAGTTCTGCGCTACTGGATTTATTTCTGTCTTGCAGAAACCCAGAACGACTCCTCACATGACAACCTGATCTTGAGGGTTTTTTTAGTTTTTTTTTTAAACACAGATTTTATCAACCCATGGCAATGGCGCAAACAGCAGCAAGTATTGGGCTGAGAGTTTTCTGGTCGTTCTGGCAAGGGTTGGGACTGTTGCTTGGTCATGCACAAGAGGGCCGTGACTCCTAATCCACTGACAATTTACTGTAATATCAAACTCCCTACAGAACACAAGGGAATAAAATCTGTGTGGCATCAGGACTGAGTCCGCTATCGCTGAACCACTGGGTGGTTTAAGCAGAGCCAACATGCTTAATGCCAGGCATGTCCTTCCTCTGCTTTTCCAGTCAGGGTATCAGGAACATCTCGGGATGCTGCAGCCCAGGCTGAGCTACCTGGGCAGGCATTGTCAAACCTCCACAGTGATTCTGCAATTTTTTTTTTCAGCTTATATTTTATTGTTACTTCTTCCTGGTAACAATTTATTCTTGCATCCTGAGTTTAGCTGAGGCAAATAGTCCAAGGGCTTACAAAGTGGTACGGTGGATTTCCCATCAGAGGAGTAAAAAAAATTGGTACCCAAAAAACTTGAAAATGTATAGCTGAATTTCCATATGAATATGTAAATATATTATCTTCAAAGTCTGTCAAAAGAAGACAGCATCTGAAGATATAAAAGCTACATGTCAGTCTGATCTTTCTCTTCAGTAATTACCCAAAGATGTTCATCACGAAAATTAGGTAAAAATAATACTGTTACATCACATTTCAGTGCAATCTTCAGAATGACTGAGAAATTTTCCAGGAAGGTTCAACTGATTTTTGAGGATTGAAAAAAGCTGTATTCTAAAATGGAAGCTGGAACAGTTTTATTTCTTAGATTATGGAAGTTTTGCAGTTGTAGTTTTCTTTTCCTCCTCCCAAACTTAGAAATCTAATGAGGAGTTTGGCTTTGAGGCAGGGACGTTCCTTGTCAGCCTTTACCAGTCAGTCATAGTGTCTCTTCTTCTTTGCTAATACCAGCATTTCCAACAAAAGCCTTCTGTCACCAGGCATCAGGGTACCAGCTTTCCCAAAACTGCTACCCAATTTTTTCATATTTGCAGGAACCCTCAAGAAAACTTGCTGGTTACCTAACACAGTGAGAGGCTGAGGGCTGTGAATCCTAGAGAGCCTTCAGGGAAGCTTCAGGCGTAGCAGAGGCAAGGCTTTGCTCTAGTAAAGTCCTTGTGTGAGTGTTTAATTCCAGTCATGCAAGAAATCTTACCTGATTCGTTCGCAGTGTTGTGTTGGAGACTGTGTGATCTGGCAAAGATCTGAGACATTTTGGGACCCAGCAGATGTGAGCAGCAACAGCAGAAACAATTGAACCCATCCTTCATTCTGCTAGGCAGCAGGATGGATTTTATGAATTCCTCACTGTCACCCTGTGCTGTTATTACCATGACAAAAGACCTTGCCATTTGGGCGCTATCCATTCCTCGAATTTTTCAGGCTTTTAGCCTGAGTCATGGCATGCTTCATGATTATTGTGGGTTTGATGATATACTTCTTAACTTTTGCCCGAGTTGTCCTTGGTGACCTCTGGTTTTCACACCAGATTCTCATCAGGCCCAATCTGCTGCTCCTGTCTTTCTCCTCTGTGTTTTTTTTTTCTGCCATAGCTAGAATAACTGGAATCACAAAAATAAGTTTTGCAAAGCTTGCCAAAAATGCTTCCTCAAAACAGAGGAAGCATGATATTTGCAGTCTCAATGTGCATGCTAGGAAGGGAGCTATTCTGGTCTCTCTGTTGAGTGAAAACAGGTGGTCATTTATCAGCTTCTGCTGTCAGCTTGATAAACATGAATCTTTAATACGTTTGATATTGCTGTGGTCACCAAATCTAATCCAAATGTTGCGCTTCATCCGTTGCTGATCAGCCTAGATTGCCTGAGGACAGACCGTTGATCTGAAATATGTGCTTGTGGCATGTATGAAACAATTTCCATTCCAGTTTGCAGTGACCACAAGCCATTTTTTTGCAATTCCTAGGGAAGGGCTGCAGATCAGGCGACCCTTTGCTTTACTTGACCCACAAGCGCCTTTCAAATCCTAATTTAGAGATTTTCACTGAGGCCAAGTAAGTTGGTTTTTTTTCTTTTCAACCCAGAATGATCTCCAAGTTTAAAGTGTTTGCTTTCTGATTATCAAATTCCAGTCTCGCCCTGACAGTGTGGATACATGTTGCCCAGAGGATGGATATATGGGCACCCAGCCCTTTCAGCACCAAAATAAGGCGCCTCAGCTGGTGGCTAACAGTAGCCACGGCTGTCCCGGTGCTCCCTCTGTTGGAAAAGTTCTGACATGTACTTTCTCCCTCGCAAAAAGGGTACATGAACACCTCTGCCTGGGAATCAACATGCCACACGCTCTCCAGTCAAACCCAAAAGAGCTGTGTGCTGTGTCCCTCTGCTGCTGCTACCTTCCATCCTCCCCAGCTCATGCTGGTGAGGGGGCTTGGTTAGCAGCAAACAGAGCAGCCTTTCTTAAGGACTAAGAAATAGTCAGTGCAATAGTCTGATCTTTTGGAAATCTACTTCCCTGGTGAAAGGAGTCCGTTGTTTGGGGTTTTCCAGGAAACACAGAGCTTGATTTCCAGCACGGGGCACAGGCTGAGGCGCAGCTATGGAGGGCCCGGGACTAAGCTCCCGGTGCTGCCCTGGGCACAGCTCCTCCCGGCCCTCCTACCCTCCTCCCTTTCATTAGCAACCTCTATTTCTTCTCTAGAGGTAGTTTAGCCACAGCTTGCCTCGTGTTTCCTCCGAGGTTCGGAGCTCTCTGTGAGCAGGGTCAGACCTGCAGCCAGCAGAAAGAGCAGCTTTGGTACCCCCATGTGTCCATCCCACACCTCCAGCAGATCCCTGCTGAGTCACACAGAATCACAGAATCAATTTGGTTGGAAAAGACCTCTGAGATCAGCGAGTCCAAGCTCTGACCCAACCACACGTTGTCACCCAGACCATGGGCACTTAGGGCCCTGTCCAGTCCTTAAACACCTCCAGGGGCGGTGACTCTACCACCTCCCAGGGCAGCTCATTCCAGTGTCTAATCATCTTTCCTGTGAAGAAATTATTCCTAATATACAACCTAAACTTCCCCTGGCACAGCTTAAAACTTTGGTCCTATCACAGGTAGCCTGGGAGGAGAGGCTGGACCCCACCTGGCTCCAACCTCTTTTCAGACTTCCCTTGTACCTGCAGTTTTGCCGCCTGGTTCACACCAACTCATCCCAGACACGCGCCATGATGTGAAGATCCTTGTCAGCTGCCTGGGCAGCAAAAGAGTTGGCTCTCATGACTGTGCAAACTCAGACCATCAACACTCAGTCTAAAGATCATCTATATCAGACAACACTTCTGTTCCTGCTGAGAAGGACCTGGATGCTCTTATCACCTGCTCGGTTCTGATGGATCTCCAGTATCCAGAGCTGAGTGACCTGCACTGCTGTCCTGGTCACCCTCTTCCAGTGACAGACCCATCAATGACAAATCTCCATTTGTGTTGGTGGCACAGGCCCTGTTTGTTTCTGTTTGTGTTTCTTTTGTGGCAGGGCTCTGCAGACGTGGCCAAAGACACAACTGTTCTCTGGATGTTTGCCCCTGTAGTCATTATCTGGCAGCTGAGTGCGTGTGGGAACCCGTGCATCATCTCAGCTGTAAAAAAACCAGGTGGGCTGGGACCTGGGGTCCTTTTCTGGCTTCTGAAGGATCACTTGGCACTGCTTTGCCCCAGTGCTTGCCATGCTGCACTCATTTAGCTGGTGTGATGGTTATCTGAGCAGAGCTGTAAACAGGGAACCCCAGCAAGCCCTAGGGGCAGAGCCAGAGCAGATACTTCAAAGCAAAATCCCGGGCTTGTGCCTAGGACATGTAAGGGAAAGCCTCCTGTGCACAAGTGAGCCTCTCTGAAGTCTCACTCTGGCTGCTGCAAAACGTGCTCCTCTTCAGGTGCCTTATTTATCTGCACTTTCTGCTTATCATCACTTGAGGGCAGTTAAGCTCATGACAGGTCTTGCTCTAGCCAAGTGTGATTTGATCAAATGTTAGCATTTTAGCTGTTAAAATAAAACCCAGCAAAGCCAAGGAAAAAGTCATTGCTTTGGGTCTGACTGTGTCCAGGTTGTGCCAGGGAAACTGTAGCTGTTAATCACCATCTTCCTGGGTGAGAGAGGATGCTCTCCCTTTGCTTGAATACAGCCTGCTTCAGTAGATTGGCTGGTGTCCCCTAAGATCAAAAATGCTACATGTGAGATTATCCTGCAGCATTTCTTGACACAGTCTGGCCTGTGCAGGGCTAGAAGTATTGGACAGAATTTGCTAGCAAAACATGTTAGTCATATGAAAAAAATTGTGGTCCAGTGACCAGTGTCCATCTCTCAGTGTGTAACTACACATGAATGCCACAGCAGTGACAGGAGCCTGAGTAAGTCCAGCCAAAATCAGTTTCTTGGAGAGGATGGAAATTTCCTATCTCTCATTCCTGGTCTGAGTGACTCAGTGGCTTTGTATGGATACTGTGTAGGGTGTGTGTTGGCACATGAGAAATGAGCACTGGAGCTCTCCAAAGAGAGGGATGCAGGGTCCAACAGGGAAGGCCAAGATGTGTGTAGGGCCATGAGCCTTCAAATCCCACAAGGTGTATGGTGAAAACCAGCCTGCACCAAAGTGATGCTCAGTGGTGTTTATCTACCCTACAGCAGGCACACAGCTGACTGCTGCCTCCTTGCTGCCCTTCTGGCAGCCCTGGTGGTCCCTGTGCCATCCCTTTGCCTTCCATATGACACTATTGGAATTTTTCTCCTGAATTTTTCCCCTCCCTGCATTACCAGCTGTGAGCTTTGGCAACAGAGGCGTGGGTGATGGACACATACAGCTCCTGACCCTGGCCTTAGTGAGAAACACTGGGACAAAATATAAGGTGAAGTCTGCAGTGTGATCTGAACTGATACTGAAAGAACAAGCAATATTCCTGTGGCCCCGCAAAGCTCTGAGGAGGCTAATTAGCTGGGATGATGGCATGACTAATTGGACAAGGCTGGGTGTGGTGCTGGTACAGCTGTTTTGCTCGTATATACAGGGAGGAAGCCTTCTTGATTGAACTTGATCTGGCTGTGGATCCTTCCTAACATTCCTGATTGAAGTTTCCTTTCAGCGGGACCAGGTGCCACCTGATCTGTAGAAAGGATATAGGATGTCCTATCTCTCCTTGCTCTTTGTGAGTGTTGGACCAGATGGGTTCTGACTCCCTTCCAGACCTCTGTTACTCTGTCAGTAAGACTTGAGAGTCTCCCTGAAAACAAACAACCCAACAAATTGCTGCAGCAAACCAGAAAGTCATAGACCAACACAAACCCCCTTGATCTTTGCATCAACCAGCATAGGAACTGAAGAGCTGTACCTTGGGCTCTCTACCAGTTTGCTCTGGGACACATGTTCCAGGGGCTGCAGCTCCCTGGTTCAGCAGGGAACATGTGTGGCTCTGGCTGAACCAGGTGCTACAGATGCTGCTGCTGGGCCTGAGTAATGGGTAGGGGCTTGTGTTCCAGGGAGCAGCTGTTGAAGAGAAATCGGGGGGGGGGGGGGGGGGCATTTAGCTGAAGTTACAGCAGAATCAAACAATAAATCCTCTGCCAGATCAGCTGTGTTGCTGCAGGCAGGGCTGTGCACACCAGCAGTGGGCAGTCGAAGTCCATCCCAGTGTCTGCCCAGTGTTCAGCTCACCCCCGGGGGTAGGGGTCCTGGAGGGGTGTCCCCCACAGCCAGGAGAAAGCAGGAGTTTTCTTTAGATTTCCCCTCGGCCTTAGCACTGCCCTGAAAATTAGCCCCTGACAGGAGTCTGCTGGCCAGGCAGGAGCTGGGAAGATTCCAATGTAAGGAGGAAGGTAAAGCAGCTTCGCTTTGTTTTCTGAAATGAGTGAGGTGATTTCTTCCCTCCATGTCCCAGTCCCAGGCTCTTGTATTTTTCATACTTCATTAAAAGTGTTTGTAATTATATGAGCGGCTTCAGAGGCCAATTAAGCCTTCATTTGGAGGCTGCTCTGGGTGCTGGAAGCCCTCCATTAGGCTGGGCTTCTGCCAGGGAAAAACACTACTTAGTCTTTAACAACTGTACCAGCTCCGATCTGCTTAATGTTGATTTTCCTATTAAGTTCAGCTAATACTTTTCTGATTGTGTGAGCTGGGCCTGAAGCCAGGCCTGGTGACTTTTGCCAGCTGCTTTCAAGGCTGAATCAGAGATGAGCAGAACCCTCCCAAACACTTCCCTGCACATGTGCTGGGCCCCATCCGAACAGCGGCTGCTCTCCCCAAAAGTGACTCAGGCTCGGCTTTGTGCCCCAGGTGCTGTTTCCCAGGGCAAGCCCCATGCAGCCAGGAGATGTGGATACCAGGGTGCCCACTCAGCAGAGCACCAGGAGCCTGGCACTGCATGGAACTTGCCCCAGGAGGTGTCAGAAGGGATGCCATGGACTCAAAGGCCAGCCCACATCTCTGCCTGTCGATTAGCCACAGAGCAGGAATTATTGTGGGAGCTTTCTGAGGCAGGTGTTACACTACAAATTGCCCAAGAGGGGATATTTGCAAATAGAAGGACATTCACAGCTCTTTCACAATGTGGAAGGGAGAATGCTGGCATGTTGGTGGGGTAGGAGACTTCAGTCGAGGAGCTCAGGGATGCCACTCACCTGCTGTGAATCTGCTGCTCATGAGGGGGTGGTATGACAAACCATCCAACCCTAACCCTTGCTTGATTCTATGAGATTTAGGCAGATGTATAAACTCATTGCTGACCAGCAATGAAGCTAAGAACATCTGATTTTATTTAATAATTGAATTGCTTTCTTCAATTAAAAATGGCAAGGCAATTAAATAATTTCATTTTTAAAATCTTATTTAATTTCAATTAGCTCTGATTAATGGCTATTCCCTCGAATCAAAATATCAATATGATAGAAAACACTAGTTTTGAATTTTTCATTTCAGGAACATTACTGTCTTTTAACTTTAAAACCCTTGCAGCTCTAATACAATTATCATGTGCCAGTCAAGTTTTAATGCCTTATTACATCCTAACACTGACAAATACAAGACACTCTGAGCCTGTGTTTGGAGCTGATTTGTTTCTGCAAAGCCCCTTGTTTGAAGCCTCTGTGCACTGCAGCCAGCCGCTCACAGGGAGCCTGGGCTGTGTGACCAGGTGCTGGCCAGGCCCTGGAGTGACAGCAGGCCACCAGAGTTCACTGACAGCCACAGGACTCCCGCATGCTTCGCTCTGCAGATCTTCTGGAGCGTTTGTTTTTCACGAGTTTATTCCTCTACTAAGGCAGGATCAAGAATTACATGTTTGAATTTGGAAATAAGGTCTGGAAGCCAAAATCATATTTCTTTTCTTGACCATAAAAATTAAAATTTAAAAAGTAGCCATATGACAGGTCCAAAACCCAGTTCATCGTGGAATTTCTGGCAGCAAAACATGGCTTCTGTGTAAGGTATTTGGTGCACAGGGGGGGAAGTTTAGAGAGCTTGTAATTCACTGCAACACAGCACTAGACATCCAAGGAAGTCATTATTGTAGATGGTTTCCTGGTAGCATAAAGAAGCAGGAGGGAGCCAGGCTGTTTCAGAGCAAAGCTGAAAACACTAATTGACTTTTACTCACTGGGAAAGAAGATGTAGCATGACAAATGGCTTTGTGGTTTGAATCATTAAAGACCGGGGAGAGAGCTGCTGGCTAATGGGGCTGTACTGGGCAGAAATGGCCGTGCTGGGGTTGCTGTCAGCAATTTGCAAGGTGTGCTCATAAAGCATAGGAGCAGTAAGCAAGACCCTGGCTGGCACAGTGTGTCAGGGGGAAGAGGGACTGGAAAGGATCAGAAAGGAACTGGCCAGCACCTGATGCTTGCCATGGCCTCTGGGCAGAGCACAGCTCCTCATGGGAGGGCAGAGATGGCTCTGCCCATCTGGGAGCAGGCTCAGGGTGCAGGGCAGTGTATTAGAGCCCCTAAGGGCACTGGTGGGCCTTAGCTGCCCCAGCCAGCCCCACCCTCACCCTCTGCTCATGGACCTGGAGCTCCATTTAAACTCAGGTCTCAAGCTCTGTTGTAGGCTGGTCTGTCTCTAAGCCCATCTCCTGCTAGGCCTCTCTAAATAGCCCCTGCTCTGATCCATCCCAGGGCTGTGGATGGCCAGTGGTGGGTCCCTGTGTAACCTGCTTTGCTCCAGTGCTGTGGGATGGTGCCCTCAGTGAGGACACAGCCAGTGCTGGGGTCATCCTCAGCTCCTGCCTTGTCTCCTTTTGGGCAGCATCCCCCCTCACACAGCACATTTCCAGCACATCCTCCTGAGAAGGTCACTGGAAGTCTGCTGAGCTGCACAGAGGTCACCAGACAAGCCCTGGGAGGAAAGGACTGCAATGTCTTTGGCCTGTCACCTGGAGAAGAGGTGCCTTCTCCCTACAGCAAACACATTTCTATGCTGAAATAATAAGGTATAAGTCCGGTGCTCCCTATTTCATGTATCATATACACATCAGAGTTTATTCTGGCTCTTGGAAGAAGTGAGCTCAGAAATAATCCAAGGGTCAGTTTTCTAACATTAGGCTGGAATTTTCTTTATTTACTTCTACAGACTTGGCCAAAGCTCAAGGCACTGTAATGCTATGCATTCTTCAGTAAACACAATTAACTGGAAACTCAGAAACATTGATATCATCTTTTCCCTTGTGACTGGTCACTGTGAACTGCTGTCTCCAGCCAGAAATTCAACTTCCTTTTCCCCCAGGGTTGCAGAGTAGGTGGAAATCCATTAAGCTTTAAAAAAAAAAAAATTAAAATGAACCATTTTGATGATGCAGCTTAGCTTGGTTTATGGCACTGGTCAAAGAGTAACAAAGCTTGGGAAGATTGGGAAGGTCAGGATTGTACAGAGCCAGTGGGTCCCTGCAATTCAGCAAGAGCTGGGTGTTTGTCCCTGAGGCAGCCAGGTGGGATCGTTAGGATCAGGACGTGCCATGTCCCCAACATTCAGCCACGAATCTCCACCAACATGGAGACCAAAGCTGAACTTTAAACTCCTGTTTTACCATCTCCCCATAAACCCTCTCTGAAAGAATGCAGCAAGGCCCTCTAGAGCTTCACCAAGCTCCAGGGCAGAGGCAGATAAATTATATTTTAAGTGGGAGCTCTTCGATGTGGTGTTAAAAGCCCTTCTCCAGATGATCCAGTCTAGTACTTCATGATCTTATGGCTGGAAAAATCTTGTCTACTGCCTAATCTAATCCTTATTTGGTGTAATTGAGGGCAAACATTTCTTGTCCTTACCCAGCATGGACTCACTAACAGTTTATCATCTTCCTCTCCATAACTGCAGCCTTTTATGGCTGTGATGTTTAGGTACTTTGTGTATCGTTACCCCGTGTCTCTTTGGTCTGCCCACTTCTAGATTGAACAAACTCTCATTCTTCCATCTTACCTTTTAGGTCTGCACTCTGGACTCTTTCCAGTCAGTCTGCAGCCTCCTTGAAGAGCAATATCCATCTTCCAGCCTCTTACTGAATGTCTGAAGGAGGCAGAGCCCTGTGATTATCCCACATGTAGGTGTGTAAGAGATTTGTAACAGAAATACTAAGGTTGAAGTGAAGCCTGAATTGCAGTGTGTGTAAAGAATGGGGGAAAAGCAACAGGGTGAGGATTAAAAGAATGACCTGTACTGATAAGGTAGAGCATTGCTCCCAGAACTGGGTTTCTAGGATGCCATTCCTGGCTGTAAAACTGAAGAATGTGTTTATGTCATGACCAAAAGACCTGCAGTCTGGTCAGATCACAGCACAGACAAGGAAGGCATCACAAGACCCCACATCCCACCAAGAGAATGGCAATTCACACACCACTGCATTTCCTGAGGGGCCACCAGGAAAGCAAACATGTCCAGACTAGGAGAAGCAGATAAGCCTCAAATCTGAAGAGTTTAGCCTGCGCTGATGGTGGCAGGAAGAGCAATGTGTGCAGTTTAAGGCTCCATTTCTGCACACTGCCCTGTGCTCTTGGCAGCATGGTCCCAGCCTGGTGGCCTTTTACCACCTGGGAAAAAACTTTGTCTGCTTAGCCGTGTAGTTGATTGAAAGCTTCTGTGTCTCATCCATTCATCCTGCACTGACCTCCAGCAGCCTGTCTGTGTGCATGGCACACTCTGCTCTCTCTCCCCTTGTTCCCTGCGCAGGATTGCTCATGTTCTAAATCTCCATGCTCTTCCTCATTTCCAGTCTGTAGTTAAACTGCTGCTAAGCTCTGTACGTGCTAGGTTCACCACTGCTCTTCCATGGCTGCATATTTGGGGATTCTGGATGGATTGGAAAGGGTGAGAGTGTCTCCAGACAAGCCCTGGAGGTTTGATCAGATGTACTTGCTGCTAAACAAAGTATTTGCTTCACTGAACTGCAAACCCTGGATAGTTAGGCCAGTTAGTTCATCAGTGGAGGCTGGTTGAGATAGTCATGTTTCTACACCAGTACTGAAACAGGTTAACTGAAAATGCATTAGCAGTTGCAGAACACAGAACAGCTGGATAAAAATCTGATGGAGTTTTGGCTTGGAATAATTTCCCTGTCCTTATATAATAATACCTGATTTTGTGTTCCAGGTCTGTTACTGTTTTGTTGTGATACCGTGAAAAACAGAGTTTGAGCTAAAGAATTTTTGTAAAGTTTATTAAGGGATAAAATAAGAGACAAAAGTCCAGTGCTGGGGTGCTCCTGGCGGACAGCGAAACAACTTGCCCTATCCCAACAGTGCTATCTTTATATGATTACATCCATTACATGATTACATCACTGAGGTACATGCATATTCGTGTGTTTCATACATTATTCAAACATTCTTGTAAATTTTCTGCTGTTTTGGGAACTTCTTTGTTTGGGTTCTTCACACTCTGGCTTATCTGCATAACATCCTGTGTGTCAGGTCAATATATTTTATTTCTTCTTGTGTCTCCATCCTGCTGTTTCACATCCTCTGATAAGATTTTTGTACGTCCTCCTTAAATTTACCATGGTATTCTTTAATTGTCCTCTGGTGCTCTGGTTTGTGTCACAGTTATCTTATTGCTTGGGGGATTCAGTCAGTGGAGAAGGGAACAACATGATCGCTTTACACCATTTGTTTGGTTACATGGAGGTATTTTAACACCTAGTGTTCAGCTGAGGCCTATAATATAGTATATTCACCCCACTACTATTTCTATAAACTATGCAGTACATACTTAAACTTAGAGATTTTGTTATACTGACAAACAGCTAAATAAAGGTGTACATGATATTATATCTGAATGCTTGTGATCAATGCAAAAACAAATATCTATAAATGTGAAAGCCAATATCATATTGCAGTTCTCTTTTTTATTAACAATACTTAGCAGACATTTGACTGAATTATATGCTGCAAGACTGTTGGTCTAGGGCTGAGGGCAGAATATCCTGCCCTCTTATGAACATCTCTAGGCAACATATGAGAGGGAAATTGCAGTGGGGGAAGAAAAATCCTGCTTTTAGAGCTGTCCCCATTCCCCTTCCCGTATGTACTGTATATTACCTTGTGTGACTCAGAGAGAACAAAGACAAGCAGGATTTTAGAGACAATTTCTTCAAAATTTGAGCCTACTTTGGTCTCTGCTGCTGACAGAGTCCAGCCTGCCTTCTGTACTGCCCTGATGGGATTTGGACCAAGTATGCATATACTGGAGAATTTAAAAAGCACAGTGGGGTTCAGCCTGTATTATCCAGGAGCTATAAGTAAAGGCAATCCACAGATGGATGTAGGAAGATGGAAAAATACAGCAGCAAACCCACTCTTGTCAGCACTGGATTTCATGCAGCAAAGCAATTCTGAGAAGCTCAGCAAGATCACAGTGATGTACCTTGGATGTGAGAGTACACAACGTTGGTGTCACTGTGACAGATCCTGTTCCCTCCTAGTATGAGCATCATGGTGGGAAGTGCTTTTTGAGGACCATCCCTGGGGGAGGTGGCACCAGGCTGAAGATGCTGCAGTGGGAAATGCTGGCTCTAGGGCAGTGGATTCTTGAATGGGAGCAGTCTGAGCCTTCATGAGAAATGCCTCGAGCCTTCAGGAGTTAGGGCACTTCTCGAGCAGGTCATGCCCTTGGCCACAGCCCTGTGACTTTAGCGTTGTGTGATGGGGATGCAGCTGGCAAGACAGGTGGCCTCTGTGCCTCCTGCTGCCTTCCTGCACGTCTCATGGAGCAGAGTCTGCTTCGAGAGGTGCTCATTAACCCTCAAAGAGAAAAAGTCCTGTTTGAGCACAGTTTTTGCTCGGTACAGAAAGTATCCCAGTGCTCACTGGGAAGCCGCAGCAGAACGGCTCTGCAGACCAGTGAAACATGCTCAGGGTGGTGCCTTCAGACTACTGTAGCACAAGGATCTGAGCACAAGCGATTAGCAGGGAAAACAGGCAGCTTCGGGGCTTGTTTTGATTTCTGCTCCATCCTTCCAGTCTAACACACTTAGCACACATCAGGGAGCAGGGCAAGGAGACGCTGTGTTCTCACATCTTGTGAAGTCAATCAGTTGCATAATATGAAACACAGGCAGCAGGAACGTGATCAAGTGCAGAGAAGGGACACATCAAGCACTTTATTGCGGCTGTGGGAGGGGTGAGCCAGGCCTCTCTCTACCCAATTTATCTTTCCCAAACTGCCTTTTGAGCCTGTTTTGCATCAGTTGCCTGTCACTCTAAATACAGCTCGGATTTCAAGGTAGCTTCCCTGGAGCCCTTGTCTACTAGAACAGGAGGGGTAAACACCCCCTAAAGCCCCCCTCTGAGCGATTCAGAGAGTTTAGATGAGCCGCTTCCTCTGCATTACACTCGCAGCTGGGCAGGGATTGCTCAGGGGCAGTGCAGGGCTGTGCAGAGTGTGGGGAGAGCCAGCATGTGTGAGACAGCACCAGGGCATGGGTCACCGTATCCAAAGGGCTCCTACGAAGGGAGGGAAATGACCTTTTTTCTTAAGATAAGGCTTAAACTCAGGGATCCTGCAGCTTTTGAGAGGTCTCTAGGCAGCCAATCCGGGGAGGTGCAAGTAGATTTTTTCTGTGTATGCGTCCTCCTGGAGTCAGGAGTACCTTTTGCACCATCTGAAGGAGTGTGAGCACCAGGGATCGGGATATCACGGCAGCCTGAGCTCTTGGTTGTTTCCACTCTTGAGCCTTCTGCTTGTCTCTCATCAACGAGTTCCTAAAGATTTCACAGATCCGCAGTGCTTATTCAGATGCACAAGCCCACATCAGAAGGGACAGACCTTCTGCACGTGGCAGAGACTGCACCACCCTGAGGGCGAGCCTGAAAAAAGACAGGGGGAGTTGCCTTGTTGATGCTGACTTAGAAAATTACAGATGCCATTCTGTTCTGTGCCAGTGCAAGGTTTGATGTGACGGCTTACCAGATGCTCTGCATGCCTGCTGGCAGCTCAGCCCCATATATTTTGGTAAGGAAACAGGGTTAAAAGATGGAGAGCAACAAGGTGTGTTGAAGGAAGAGTGAGCAAAAAGAAATAATCACTCCAATATGAAGCCTTCCAGGCATCTGCCACTGTCACAAGCAATTTGCCTCTTTGCCTAACAAACAGCAACAGCATTTGCTGTTCAAAGCACGTCTGAAAGCTGTGGGAGTATATAATGACCGTGAGGATCTTCTGGGTTTTCTTGCTCCATTTTGAAATTCATCTCTCATCCTTGTTATATTTGCACTATTTTTAGCTGCTCCTACTCCAAATATAAGTGATTCTCCATGATGCATCTCAAGCACAAGATGACAGTAAAGATGGTTGGGTGTTGCTGAGCTGAAGAATCATTCTGGAGCTCATATGTGGCACAGTTCTCTTAGAGATCCTACTACACTGTCCTAAAGCAGTGGGGTGCTGCTTTCAGCTCACTGCGATCTCTCTGGCAGGTCAGCAAGGCCACTCAGCACATGCAGATGCTCCCTCCAAGGACAGATGAATGTCCCTGGAGATCCTTGGCTGCTGGAGAGTGTTCCCAGGGATTGTTTTGTCCAGATGCTGTGGGCTGTGTCCTCCTCCTTCCCATGGCTCGTCTCAGGGCCTCTCCTCACAGAGCTTCCTGCCCCTTCTGTACATCACTGGGTATTCTTTCCCTTTCCAGCTCTCATGACCCCAGCCTTTCCCATTCCCAGGCAGCGTGCCTCCATCCTGTTTCTCAGCCTGGCCCTCCCTTCTCAGGCACCACAAGATGCTGGTGCTCACGCTGGTGTCTGGTGGCAGCACAAGGGCAGGACATGGCCCATGGAGCAGAGGTGAATGCACAGGGCAGCATGGCCGTGGTGTGCAGCTGTCCCAGTGATACGGGGAGAGGACAAGCAATGCCCAGGCAGGATTTCCTGGCTGATGGGATGTTGGGCGTGTTTTGATGGTCATCTAGTGCTCTGTGTAGGTCTGTGCCTGGCAATCCTTTCCAGGTGGGACAAGTCCATTAGGGAAATTAAACTGAGTGGCAATCTCATGTTAGATTTCGGTGGGTGAGGTTTAGCTGGACTGACTGGGACTGCAGCATAATGTCACAAAATGGGGAAACGCAATTTGTCACAAACTGCAATTTCTTATGATGAGCAAATAAGATAAACACTCTGTCCTTATGTAATATAAAACTCTTTGTGCATGATTTATACCATGACAATACTGAGCATTGCTGCTCCTTTCAGTGTGATGCACCTCTTTAGAGCTGACTTGTCTTTCCAGTGATCAGAGACAGTGTCCTGGAGCTGAACATACTTGATCTGAGGAAGTCCAGGTCCATAATGTACCTTTGTGGCTCCATTTATAAGGTTATCCAACGGAGTATCCCCTTTGGTTTTTTGCATTACGTCCTTAGAACCACAAGTCCCCTGTGGATGACCATTTAGGATTGCTGCAGTAAGTGTTGGTCAGATTCCTGGGTGATCCGAGTGATCCTGTGTTAGATGAGCCAGTAATGGATACACTGGAGGCTTGATTCAAAACATTTGTAGAAGCCCATATCTTTTCCTCAAAACAGTTCTAGCTGAAACACCAAAGCATGAATGTGCCTTGGGATAGCACCTTACTGCAGGCTCCTCTGCTGAGCCAGTAACTGCAGTCTTCAGCGTCCAGCCTGCATCTGGAGTACCAGAAAGACTGGTTTCAGAAGAGACACTAAAATCTCAGGCACTTGCGTCCTGCTGAGAAGTTCAGAAGGATAAAATGTAACAACATGAAACAGTTGTTTCCTCTTTTTTTGAAAATGCAGAAATTTCTGAGCGATAAGGCGTTGAATGTTGTCCCTCTGAGCTTCAGCTGCTGGGCACAGCCATGTGCCATAGATTTTGCTCACAGCTCTTTCTCTATTTTTTTTTTTTTTTTTTTTGGTTTTTTTTTTTAATATTTCTCTGTGGCACAGTGAAACTCAGGTCTGCCCAGATTTTCAGCACTCCTGCAAGATAAATTTTAAATAGCAAGATGTCCTGACAAAACAGGGCTCAGCAAGCAGCGTCTGTTTTCCAGCAGCCTCTGCATGTCTGTTACACAGGGTATGCAGTGCAACCAGTCTCTGCAGCGATTCACATTTGCCTGCTGTAGTAATTCCACATTTTTGCTACACTGGGTGTTTGCCACTTGCAATTTAATTTGGCCGAGTCACCTCCAAGGCAGAGGTCAAGAAACTTCAGGCAAGGATCAACTGCTGTCAGCGTTTCCTCTTCTCCCTGTTTGTGAGGTTTAAACTAGTTGCACATCAGGGCCGACTAATCCATTGGATACCTTACACCTTTTAGAATTGTCCCTGAGGCTGGGGCCGCGTGAAGACCTTTTACTTCTTGTCAAGTCATTGTATGTAGCAGCTGGCATCACGCAGCGCCTTTGAAAAGATGCTGTCTCTCTGCTGCAGCTGCTTGTCCTTGCTTTTGTGTTTCTTTAGCCTGAAATCGCGATTCTTGCCTCCCCATTCACAGGCTTGTAAGAAGTCAGCTTTTAAATAACAGGCACACCCTTGAGACAGGCACTGACAGATGCTTGCTGCTTCCAAGCTACCTTTTGTGAGCTGCCTTAGAGAATTCAACAACTAAACTGTGACCGGAGCCGCAAGCAACGTGCTTGTGACACAGGGCCATGACCTCACTGACAGAACGTCCCCTGGGCTTTTTGGGAGCCAATAAAGCTCTAGCTTTTGTTCCCTGGCATGGGCCTTGTAGTATGGCACCTCTAATCTTGGCTGCCACAGCAAAGATAAGAGGGAAAGGAGCAAGAAAGGTCCCTTTGAGGTTAAGAGAGTAGATCCCGCTACATCTGCAGTGATGAAAGATTTCATTTCGTAGCTTGTAACTTCTCATCCTGCAGTGCTTGTCTAGGCAGAACATAGCTCACTCTCATTGAAGGGTTGGGCTTTTTAAAGCTGGAGAACAGGAGCCGCTGCACAGCTGGGTTGCTAGGGTGCAGAAGGCACAAGAAGTGGTTTTGTTGCACACTGTACATAAAGACATCTTAATTTCTGATGCATCAACTCTCTTCCTGCCTCCCTTGATGCCTCCTCCTACTCTATACGTTAGGGTGAAGCAATCGGCCCACGAGTGAGAGGTGTGTGCCAGCCACTGCCTGTGAGCAAACAGTGACTGATGGGCCCCACAGGGTCACTCTGAGCAGTCCCACCACCACCCATCACAGCTCAAAGGTGTTATGGATGGATAATGGATGATTGGCTCTCGCAATTAAGGGATGACTATTGTGTGAATATTAAGAAAAGCTTTAGTGATGTATAGTTATGTTACTGTAGTTTCGATGTCCTCTGTTCTCCCCATAGTTCCCTTTCCCTCCCCCTGTAGTGTTGCCATCAGACAGCCTGGGGTGTCTAGGACAGGTAGAAGAAGGCTTGCACATGTGCCCCTTGCATGGGGCAGCTGGGAATGGAAAAGCTTGGTGCTTAGGGGGTGAGGCATGGCAACACCTGACCTCCAATCAAGTGACAAGAAAGCAGTCTCCATCGATTAATGGCAAAGAAGAGCTGAGTGACAGACTTTGGGAGGGGCTGGGTTGGCTGATGCAACCCCCAGGGGTATAAAAGACTGAGCATCCATCTTGAAGAGGAACTGGCCACATGGTATCCACGAGGGCAGTTCCCAGCGCTGCAAATTTTTCCTTATATAGTCCTTTTGTTGTATTTTTGTCAAGGTTTAATAAACCTTTTTGAATTTTCAAACTGAACAGCTGTTTCTCACAAGGGGATTTCCCAGTAAGCCTCAAGCAGTCAGTGCAAACAGCTCCTGAAGAGCAGGAAGGAGCACAGAACTGTTTGTTTAAATAGACAGCAGCTCAGTGTCCATTGTAAAGACAGCCAGTGTCTCCCTGCCTGGGACTACACAGCCCTGGGAGTGATCCACACAGTCTCCCATCAGCTAAATGCAACTGGCTTGCATGAGGATTCTGGAGGAAGAGCTCTCAGGACAGAGTGGTTCTCTTCCATTCATTTAAAAATCAATCAATACTGGAATTGGAAAGCCATGCTTTCTGGTTTTCCCCACAACGTTTTCCTGGAGAAGCTGGAAGCCTGGGGCTTGGACTGGTGCACTTTTCACCGGGTTAAGGACTGGATGGCCAGGCCCAGAGAGTAGTGGTGACTGGAGTTACATCCAGCTGGTCAGCGGTGCAGTTCCCCAGGGCTCACTGCTGGGCCCAGTCCTGTTTAATATCTTTATCCATGATGTGGAAGAGGTGACTGAGCGCACCCTCAGCAAGTTCACAGACACCAATTTGAGTGGGAGTGTTTCTCTGCTGGGGGCAGGAAGTCTCTGCAGAGGGATCTGGACAGGCTGGATCCATGAGCCAAGGGCAGTTGTATGAGGCTCAACAAGGTGCTGAGTCCTGCCTTTGGGTCACAGCAATCCCTAGAAATGCTCCAGGCTGGGGCAGAGTGCCTGGGAAGCTGCCAAGCAGAAAAAGACCTGGAGGTGCAGGTCAAGAGTGGGTGAACATGAGCCAGCTGTGCCCAGGTGGGCAGGAAGGCCAAGGGCATCCCGGCCTGGCTCAAGAATAGCGTGGCAGGGACCAGGAAGGGATTGTTCCTCCTGTACTGGGCACTGGTGAGGCCACACCTCAAGTACTGTTTCCACTTCTGGGCCCTTCACCACAAGAAAGACACTGAGGTGCTAGAGTAGGTCCAGAGAAGGACAGTGGAGGTGCTGAAGGCTCTGGAGAGCACAAGTCCTGTGAGGAGCAGCTGAGGGAGCTGTGGGTGTTTAGCCTGGAGAAAAGGAGGCTCAGGGGTGACCTCATCACTCGCTACAACTGCCTGAAAGGAGATTGGAGCCCGGTGGGGTTTGGTCTCTTCTCCCAGGCAACCAGTGACAGGATGAGAGGAAGTGGCCTGAAGCTCCACCAGGGGAGATTCAGTCTGGACATCAGGGGGAATTTCTTCACTGAAAGGGTGGTTAAAGGATCAAAGCAACCTGCACAGGGAAGTGGCACTCAATGCTATGGTTTAGTTGGGATGGAGGTGCTTGGTGAAAGGTTGGACTTGCTGATCTTGGAGGTCTTTTCCAGCTTTAATGATTCTTCATGATTATCCCTCATGATTAAAGTGGTTCCCTAGGAAAGGGTGAGCTGTCCAGTCACATAGCTGTTAACCAACCTGCTGATGAGTTCAGGAGCACTATTAGTATGGACAATGGGGGGCACTCTGGAAAAGGCAGTGATGTCATTGATACCAGCTGACATGATCTAATGGAAAAACAGACCTTTTCTAATGAGCTTAATAGTTTTTTCATGAGGAAGTTATGGTGGTGAAATAGATTCATAAGTGAATATGACGTGCTATCAATATTTGGCTGAAAGTGTCATAAAATCCATACTAAATGCATTACAAGTGGCTAAATGAGACATTTCAAAGTGATTTTTGGATGAGAAAGCATCAGTGAACAGCCATATGTTGACTGGTTTGTGGTGCAGTGATTGTCTTGGTGATTAGCAGAAAAGGTTTAAGGGGCTGTTAATCAAAATGGATGAGGAGACAGAGATTCGGGAAATTGGAAGGCAAGTTACTCAAATAACAGATTTTCCTGTGGTCTGATGGCCATGAAAAAAAGAACAATAGCCAGACAAAAAAAAAAACCAACAAAACAAAACAAAAAAAACCCCCAAAACAACAAAACAAAACAAAAAATCCAACCAATCAACCAAAAAAACAAACAAAAAAACCACCAAAAAAACATCATACAAAACCCAACACTTATTTCATTAGCAAATCCAAACCAGGAGAGGTAAAAAACCCATCCATTTCAGCTGAACAAAATTCTTCCTTTGAAACAAGTTGAAATATTTTTTTTTCTGGGTACTAGCAGGACAAGTAGGCAGCCCAAAACCTTGGGGTTGAAGCACAGAAAAATATGACTCCCACCAATCCCTCAGAATGATTAGGAAATTCCAAGCCCTTAGAAATGACAAAAGGCCACTGATGCTGCTGTAGGTGCACATGTTAAGTAGGAAACAACTGAGAGCATGGGGGAATTGTCTGGATTGCATATTTGGTTGTATGAACTGTGTGAAGCTGGAGCTAAGGGAGGCTCCAAACGAACGTGCTCATGTCTACAGAGCATCATTTCAGAGAAGAGCAGGCTCATCAAGAAACTGTGAGAGCAAACTAAAGCTGCTTTCCCTTTAGGAGTTCCATTTTGCCTCGTGCACGCCGAGCAGAAAGGGGACTGGGTCAGCCTGGAGGTGCATCCATGCGCTCCAGAAATGTTCCATGTGAGCAGCAAATGACCCATATTGCAGAAGGGTGACTCATCCCTCCTGCCAGGGCTGAGCTGGGAGGAGATGGCCACTCCTCAGGCCGCCTCCAGGGGCTGGCCACAAGAGCCAGGGCCGTGGTCACACGTGGAGTCACGCGGTGCATTGCAGAGCCATGGGAAAGGACAATTCCCTCAGACTCTGCTGTGGGATGTTGTTTCTGGGAATCCCAGCGCTGGCTGGGGGACCCTGTGGGGATGAGTGTGGCCTCTCCGTGTGTCTCTCAGGGAGGTCAGGCCGCAGTCAGTGCCCTGGGACAGGAAATGTGGCTGCATGCAGTGTCAGGCTCAGACATGGGCTGAGTTCATCCATCCAAGCTCAGACCCCAGTGGTCCTTCCAGGGTTCTCTGCTCCCAGCCCATTAGCTGTAATTCGCTCGAGCCGCATGCCTGCGTGGGTGAGGTGCAGCCCTCAGTGCTGGAAGGAAATCTTCCCTGCTAACAGGTGTACAGGTGCCCTCCCCACAGCAGGGCTCAGCACTGAGGCCACTCGCCTGGGCAGAAATGTCACCAAAGTGGCTACATGTGGAGGGCTTCTGCAGTCTGGGGGCTTGGGGACCAGCGCCACCTGCACTGGTGCTTTTCAGCTGTGTGGGAGCTGCTCCAGCTCCTCACCAATCCTGTCTGCCAGACATGTATTGGATGTGGATGGCCGCGGGAAGGATGTGCAGTGCCCTGCCCAGTGTCCTCTGCGCACACCTGGGCATGTGCTCGCCCCTTCCCAAGGTGCCTGGCTGGCTCTGTGAGCGATGGCACAGGAGCAGCAGTGGCTCACAGCCCCCGGCCCAGCAGCACATCCTCACAGCCCCATGTCCCTCCCGGTTCCCAGTGACGCAAAGCAGCAGCATCTTCCTGCTGCTCTGGGATGGGATGGGACCGGGGCGGGAGGGCAACAGCCCGGGGCAGCTCAGCTCCGGGCAATGACCACGGAAGCCGTGCTCCCTGCCTCCTCCCACGGGCTGTGGGGAGCCCAGGGACACGTCCCACACGCCCTGGAGTGCGGGGCTGAGCACACGTGTGTGACGTTCTTCCCTGGCAGCCGTGGGAGGGAAAGCTCCCATTCAGCTGCTCGAGATGCAGCAGGGATAAAGCGGGGGGGCCAGGGATGCCACGGTGGGTAGGTACCACAGGCGTTTGCAATTGTGCTGGCTCCTGAGAGCCCCTGGGTGCCTCCAAAGCACTGCACCGCCCAGGGATGGCCCAGCCCACCCCCAGCCCTGCAGCCAAGCCGGTCCTCACCGCTGCGTTCCCCGTGAGCAGGTGAAGCAAGGCAGGGATGACGTGCCAGGCGAAAAGCATGGCGTGAGCTGCTGCTTCACTAGCTGGCAGGGAGGAGGAGGAAGAGGAGGAGGAGGAGAGTTTGGTGCTGAGCACAGCACAGTCTGTACCCTGGGGGAAGAGGCCTGCCTGTGATGGTGGGAGATGGAAGGGGATACTTTATATTGGAGACCAGCTGGGGTGGCTGAGAGGATATTAAACTGCGAGAGCTGGGAAACACAGCTTAGAGGAGAAACAGTGCACAAGCCCAAACTCCTCTCATGGGGCTCAGGCTGAGCCAGTCAGTGTTAATGAACTGGAAAAAGGGAAATTCCAACTGCCGCATTTCTAGGAGTCTCCATGCCCAGTCCAGGGAGGATGGTTTTAATATTGAAGCCCTTTAGGCTGGCTGTTGTGATGGCAGTGCCAGAAATTCCTGATTACAGCCTGCTGACACAGAAGCTGGGGAATGCAGAAGGTAACCTGATGTCGACAACCCCAGCATCTGAGTGTCATTACAGCCATGCAGCAAACGTGCTTGCAATCCACAGAGAAGTGTGACATTCCTAAAGCTGGTTATACAACATTTTGCAGACAAGCTGCAGAATTTTTGTGTTCTGCACAGAAGTTTCTTTCCCTAGCAAGCAGCATTTGTGACCTGCCTGAGCTAGAGTTCTAACCTTGCCAGAGATTGTGTCAGCCAGATGAGCTCTTGAATTGTTTGAATGTCAGTAACATTGCACAAATTTGATAGTCAAATTAAATTAAATATATATTTAGTAAATAATTATTTAAGATTTTTCTGTTTGCCATATTCTGCCCTTCAACTTCTCCCCAGGCAGAAGACACCACAGAGCTTAGGCACCAACTCTGCCAGTGCTCAGTTGCTTCCTACAGATCCACCCAAGCGCTGTCAACTCACCAACACTAAAAGGATGAGGGAATTCACTCACGTGAAGTTTTACACTGCCCTGAGCTGGAGCTGATTTTCAGTCCAAACAGTGCAGGACTCGCAGGCTCATTGCCTCAGGTTTGGCAGCAGGACAGTCACACTCCTACAAAAGCATTTTACAGTTAATTAGAGCATTGCCTTTCAGCACAATTAATGATCTGAGAGGATGCAGTATGCCAAGGCAGGTAAATTCTTTGGGAATTTGGACTCAGTGCCGCTGGCTGTAGACTCTGGAGGCACAGAAGGGAAAGGCTCATCCTGCAACTTCTGCAGATCGTGAGCAAAGCACTGAAATGTTTCTGGGAGAGGGGATGCAGCAGTGGGCAGTGTGGGCGGGCAGCCTGCTGCTAATCAGAAGCTCCTTTACTTCACAGTGGGAGCAGGACTTAAAATGCAGCAGCCCATATGCCCCTCCGTCTGCCCAAAGCCTTCCCCTCTTTGATAAGGATGGTACAGGCTGTGCTGAGCTGCAGCTCGATAAATATCAGCCAATTCTCTCTCTCCCTAGAGGGGCAGGGAGAGAGGTGCCTTCTGCACCATCCAAGGGCTGAGGACAAGTAGCTGAAGTCGTTCTGTTCTTGGAACTGCAGCAGAGCCAGGGCAGTGCAGGCACCCCCACAGGTGTTTGATGGGTTCATTCTTTAGCATGAAGCACCCTCAGAACTGCTTCAAAGACTTCTCTGGGCAGGCACAGTTAAGCCTTTTATTTTAATTAACCATCTTTCCTGGGTGGCACCAGAATCCCTTGGTCTGGCTTTCGATTTTGCAAATGCAAATGGAGAAGGTGTTGCAGTGATATCCATATCTAAGGTAGATGCGCTGCCAACCTAAATTCCTTTTTTCCACGCATGTGTGTGAGCTGTCCTCAAATTTATGTGCTGAGACATGCACATTTTATATTCCAATAGCGCCTGGCACCCCCCCACCCCCCCCCCCGGGCTTTTGTTGCAGCCTCACCAAAAATATATATTCACATGACTCTGGAATAAAACAGGAAAGTCTCATCTGCCTGGGTAGTTCCCTGGTGAATTTACATTCTTCTTTCCTTGAGAGCTCTATTTTCTGCGTTCGTTTGGATTATGGTAACCTTTTCTGTTTAAAATTCTTGTCCCTTTCTTGATCCAGGTTACTTTAAATAGAAGAGGAAAGGAAATTAAGAGAGGAACCGGCAAAGCTCATCTCACGTCTCAGACTTGATTCTCTGACCTTTTTTTTACTCTCTGTGTCCCCCCGCAAAAATCTGCTTTTCATCTGCACCATTCCAACCTCCTGCAACAGAGGAACTCCCCGAAGCTTTTTTTTTGAGCCCCTTTTCAAAGCTTCCACCTCGGCAGCCAAACACCGGACTTCGTTTCTGGTAAGGTTTTCGATCTCTCTCACCCCTTTGTCTGGGTTTTATACGTCACCCTCTTCCTCTTGGGTGGGCAGAAAGGGGCCGGGTGCTGCTGCTGCGCTGACTCCTGACTGGGTCAGCCGGCGCTGCTGGGCTCTGGGGCTGGCCTATAAAGCGGAGCCCAGGCAGCGCCGCTGCCTCGCCCGCCGGACCCAGCCCGCGTTCGCGCAGCCTCCGCCGCCTCCTGCCTCGTTGTTTTTTTTCCTGGAATACTGCTCCGACCTCGGCAGCAAGATGTGCAAGGGACTCGCTGCGCTGCCAGCCACTTGCTTAAAAAGGTACTGTTTATTTCTGAGCATCTGGTAATGGTCTCGTTAGCCCGGAGACACGCTGATGCATTGCGCTTCGCGTCCGAGGCAGGAGGACGGGTTTGGCTCTGGTTGTTTTGCGAGATTAGACACAAATGACTGCTTAGAGGCTTTTGTGGGTTTTTTCAGCTAGAAGCAGAATTGCAGAAAGGTTTTGCACGGAGCTGGAGGAACCCTAAAGCCTTCCTTCCTATCATCAAAACCAGCAGCTTTTAGCATTGCGATATTTTGATATTCCTGTCTGCTGCTTCTGCTGCAGTCTTTGCACCCCTTTTCTCCTTTGGCTCCTCTCTGCTAAATTTTCTTGATTCTTTGGAGGGGGGAGCAAGGCAGGATATAAATGAAGGATTATCCCCTGAAATGCATTTCAAATGCAGAAATGCAGCCTGGCAGGACCAGAGAGCCCTGTGCCAGCAGGCAGGGATGCGGGGCACGGTGGATGTGGATGCGGCACCAGCTGCTGTGGGGTCAGCCTGAGTTCCCTGCGTGATGGTGAGGGGCCAGGTTAGGCTGTACCCCAATGCACGGCGCTGTGGGGCTGCTGTGGGGCTCATCACACCCCCGCTGTGCGGTGCCCATCGGGACGGGCTGAACTGTAGCCCTGCAGGAGCTGGCTGCACCCCAGTGCGTGGGATCGGCAGAGCAGAGCCTGCACAACCCCAGATGTGCCCTCGGCAGCATGGCCTGCCCCACAGCCCAGCATGAGGGGTCTCCAGGCTGGCATGAGCCCCCCTGGAGAGGGGTGTTACTCCCTTTCGGGTGCTCTGGAGGCTGGAGATACCCAGGAGGGAGGCACAATGCTCCCTCCTCATCCAGCCCACCCAAACTCGTGCGGGTGTCTGCTGCTGCAGCGCTGCCTTTCTGCCCGCCCGTGCCTGCAGCAGCGCTCCTGAGGCTGCTTCCCAGCAGATGGGCAGTGGCTTGAAAAACGTGAGCAGAGACTCAGCTGGCTCCCATCTGAGGAATAAGCTTCCTGCTCATGGTTGGATTTAAAAACAGGTGCTGAAAATGCGAAGAAAAAGTGTTGACACTTCCAATTTGCAGGAACATTTGATGAGGATAAAAAAAAAAAAAAAGAAAAATACAAGGAAAAATAGTTCACATCTTTTAAACACCTCTGTTCAGGATTCCCAGCAAAATCCCTCTCCTCCAGAAAGCTGTGGGACTGGCTGCAAGCAGCAGTGTCTTGTTTCCTCCTGCTGCCACCCTCCTGCAGACCTGAGCAGTCTCCTTCTCCTGGCCGAGGAGCATGCACCAGGCAGCCCAAGCCTGGCAGCCCAGAGTCCCCATGGGTGCCTGGCAGAGCCTGGGTGTTGGTGTTGGCCACAGGCACCCTGCTCCAAAGCAGCTGTGGGCTCCCTTTGCTCTCCCTGAGTGCTGGAGCTGTTAAGGAAACATTTCTGAGGCAAGCAGTGAGATCAGGTATGGCCAGGACCCCTGACAGGGCACTGGAGCAGAGAGCAGAGCTCAGCCCTGTGGCACAGCCTCCTGCTCTTTTCCAGGCTCAGATCTGAGGGGAAGGAGAAGAATTTCCTGCTTTACACTATGGCTGCACCTTGGGGCAGGCCAGGGCTTGCAGGCATGGTTTACCCACCCACCATTCTTAAACTGGGAGGGAACCCAGAGAGGTGCCAAGGCCAGTATCAGCTGCATATCTAGAAGCTGCTGTGGAGAAAGGATTGTCCTGAGCTGGAAGGTGGAGCAGAATTAAGGATGAATCTTCAGAGGAGCTTGCTGTGGAGCGAGGGAGCAGCTTGCAGCCAGTGTGGGCTGGTTGTGGTGGGGCTCTTGGCTCATCCCCTGAGCTCACCCCACGGTCTTGCTCCAAGCCATTGACTTCCTCCCTTCCCTCTGTGTCATGGGCTTGGTGGGGTGGCCTGGCGTGGCCCTGCTGTTCCTGTGGCCAGCTGATGAGGTGGGGAAGGGGCAGGGGCTGCAGGAAGGGATTAGTAAGGGTGTAAGAACCACACATTGGCAGCTGGGCAAATCAGCTCAGGGAGAGGTGACACACACAGAGCATGGTGATGCTTTTCTATCACAATATTTTTACTTGTAAGCAGTAGGAAAACAGCAGCTTCTCCCCCTTTGCCACCTGCTTCCAGGCTGATGATCTTCTCGGCAAGATGCTGTTGAACATGAAAAATGACTTCTTTGGCATTGTTGTGTCTGTCTAGAATGAAAAATGTGCATTATGCAATGAGCGGAAAATCAGCACTGGAGTCCCTGTCAGTGACCTGCATTCGTGTCACTGAGTAATGCTGGAGGAGCCTGTGCAGTGAGGAGGCTGCAGAGGGAGTGCAAAGCATTGTCTTCATCTCCTCCTTGGTTTTTTTCTTTCAGTGCCAAAGACATGAAGCACCGTCTGGGCTTCTTGCTGCAGAAGTCAGATTCCTGTGACTACGGCTCTTCCCATGGCAAGAAGGAGAAGTTGTCTTCAAGCCAGAGGTAAGAGCAGGTGCTGTCACCTAGTTAATCCCAGACTGGCTGCAGCATGTTGTTTATTCCTTCACCGAGCTGGACTCCATTGGTGTTTCTGCTGCTGCTTCCCAGTTCTTCCTGAACACCTGTGCTTGGATCCAGTGTGGCAACAGCCCTCAGGTGTGGATAGTCCTGTCAGCTGACTATCAACACCTGAGGACTTCAATTTCCATGAAGAGTGCTGAACTAGAGGTCCCTTCTGCCGCCACTTCTGTGATTCAATATGAATGAGCACAGGGGAGGGTGTGCAGTGTCCTGCACAGGGGAATGACTCCAGACCCAGTGCAACTGGACACATTGCAGAATGAGCATCCCATGCCTACTTGGGCTGGATTTGTGCAATGATCCACACAGCTGCACAGAGGTGTGGGCACACAAACCAGCCAGCAGCCTGTCAGGGTGTCACTGCTCTCCCCAGTCTGCAAGGAGTCAGTGTTCTCTCCAAAGAGAGCTCCAAAAGCCAGGGTTTGCTGCTGGAACAGATGAGCCCTAGGGTGTTCTAGTATGGTAGAGCAGGATGTGCTCCCCGTGTGTTTCCAGTTCCCACATTCCTCTCTTCCACATAGCTGCTGTTCCCCTGACAGGTCAAAGGAGCCAGCCCTTTGGAGCTCACTAATATGACCTGTAAGAGTGATCCCAGGTCTGTGCTCCAGCAGGAGATGCAGCCAGGCACAGAATAAATATGAACTCCACTGCAATTTTTTTCCAGGAAAGTTAGTTTCTAGCCCGTGGCTGGTGATGAGGATTGCAAACCAAAGTTTCTGTCGGTTAGATCTGGGATCCCTGGGGGTATCTATAAAACAAGCTGATATTTCATTCTCAGTCTCTTGTGTATGCTCTTACAACAATCAGGGAAAAAGATTTTTCTAGTGGTGTTGAGAAACAAACCAAATTTGTCCTTGCTGTGCTCTCTTTAACTCAGCCCTGTGTTTCTCCCTTTGTCTCTTCTTAGGCTTAGCCAAGAGGAAGTCAGAAAATGGGCAGAGTCTTTGGAAAATTTGATCCATCATGACAGTAAGTGAAGAGGGCTCTTGTGTGCCTGCAGAGCATGTGTGCTCTGAGCAGTCCTGGGAGGGGACACGGGACATTATCTGATTGTCTCTTAGGGGCACACAGGAGCTCCTTTGGCCACCCACACCTCTGGGAGGGGTGGGGAAGGGGCCTCTTGCTCACACCCAAGGCAAGGGTCAATCCCAATGCATCATGAGTGTGGTTTTGGCCTCCTGCTGAGCTGTTTTGTGCAAGAGGAAGGCAAGACTGGGACACGCAGTTAGTGGTGGGTTAAACAAGAACCAAAAGGTGGAGATATTACTTGCAGCTGAACCCATGGGAGACTTTGCCTTCCCATCAGTTGTGGGCTACACTGATGTCTTTGAGGTTTCCTTCGCATTGTTCCCATGGTCTGAGACTCTGTGGAGCATGCTGGCTGTCTCCTCAAGGCCTCCTGGGAACACACGAGTTGCTTGTGTTCCCCTGGCTGGGACACTGAAGGTCACAGAGGGGGAACAGGCAGCTGGGGCCCCACGTGTGACATCCCCATGGGAGCTGTCTGCATCCCAGCCTCCCCAGCATGCACGAGCTCCCCACTGCCAGCCCCAGGGCAGCTCCTCATTCAGCTCTGGGAAGGAGAACCCACAATCACTGTTTGCTGGGAGTCAGGGGTGCGACTGTTCAGGGACCAGCACTGTTGCCTGACCTGTTTTTTCCTCTGAACAATCCATAGGAGGACTGGCTGCTTTCCGTGCTTTTCTCAAATCTGAGTACAGCGAAGAAAACATCGAGTTCTGGGTCAGCTGTGAGGAGTACAAGAAAACCAAGTCACCAGCCAAGCTCAGCCCCAAGGCCAGGAAGATCTACGATGAGTTCATCTCAGTGCAGGCCACAAAAGAGGTACGTGCACTGAGCACTCCTTGGGCAAAGGCACCACCCTAAATTCTGAACCAGCAGCACAGCCAAGCAGAGGTCAATAGCTTCACAAGAGATGAAGGCTTCTGCTTCTCTGCTAGTTAGCAAGGACACATGGTGGGTTTGTAATTGATTTTATATTAAACTTGGATAGAGAGAAAGTGTGTTTACTTACAACCACATGGCCATTCCATGTGCACACTGAAATAGGGGAAGCCCAAGAGGACTGTGATTCCCAATGTTTCAGCTGCTCCCATGCAGTTTGAGTTTCCTGGCTAGCTGCATCCCAGAGGGACGTGTGTCAGTCTCCCCTGACAGCTCTTGTGGTAGCAGAGATGCATTGGTATCTGCTGAGGCTACAGGGTGTCAGACAACCATTTTGGACAACTGCTCAGCAAGCACACATGGTAGAGAGACGCTTGGATTTTCCCTTTCCTATGTATGCCCCGTCTGGGACAGGTTCTCCTTACGCTGTCCCTTTGGCCCTTTGACAGGTGAACTTGGATTCATGCACACGGGAGAAGACGAGCCACAACATGCTGGAGCCTACGCTGTCCTGCTTTGATGAGGCTCAGAGAAAAATATTCACCCTCATGGAGAAGGATTCTTACCGTCGCTTCCTCAAGTCCCCTTACTACCTGGACTTGGTCAGCCCGCCTGGTGCCGGCTGTGGGCCCGAAAACTGCAAAAGAAACCACACTCACAGCTTAGACTGCAACTCCAACATCATCTCTCAGTGTGCCTGAACCCGCAGCGAGGCAGGGGCGGGCCGGGCTCTTGCAGAATATGTGGCAGCAAAAGCATTCATTGGCATGAAGCAACAGAGCTGTCTCCAGTAGCTGTCTAATGTTCAGTTGTATCCCATGTCATGCAGCAGCCAGCATTTGTAACCCAATCCAGGCTCGGTGTGCGTAGCAAGCCCTCCTCCGATGGGTCGGTGTAGGAGCGCTGGGGTGTGTGTCTGGCAGGAGCTGGGGGCGGTCGCTGCGTGTGCCGGGGCTCTGCCGAGCCCCGTGAGCCCAGCAGGGTGCTGGGGGGCTCCGCCAGCCCTGGCTCTGCCCACGGAGGGACCAGACTGGCGAGGTCACCGTGTGACACCCAGCGAGGTGCAGGGCAGAGAGGAAGCTGAAGGAAGTGCTGGGGATGGTGATCTCCCCTTTCTAATCTGCAGAGGTTTAGGTGGAAAGGGCTGGCTCTGGTTCTTAGCCGTTCACAACTCCCAAATGTCCAGGCTGTCAGGAGTGTTTGCTCAGAGCTCAGGCTGTGCTGCATTGCAGTGTCAGGCACAGGAAGAGCTGCTACTCTTTCCTGAAGGGAGACCAGCACTTTTCAGACAGCCTCCCTCAATCATCACAGCCACAGTCGCAGGGAAGCTCAGCCTCCCTCAGTCATCATGGGAAGCTCTTCCCCCTGGCTGCTGCTCCCTCTGTAGCACCCCGTTTATGCTGGCCAAGGATCTTCCCTAGGCTGTGCAGAGCTGTCACTTTGGGGGAGGCTCATTATTTCTTATGTTATTAATTGCGACCTTCGTGCTCCCAGGTTAAACAGCCCAGCAGAGCAGAACAGAGACGTGTTCCTTCTCTCCCAGACAGGTGTATATTCCTGACTCTAGCAGTGCCATTTCAGGTTTGCCTGTCCTGGCTTGCGAGAAGCAGTTTGTGAGGGAATAGGAGCACCATATCTGAGGAGGAAAGGCCCTGCTTGGGAGTACTTGAAAATGTTGGAGTTTTCTAAGGTGTTATTCATGTATTTCAGTAGCAGCATGGCTCACTTTTCCTGAAGATGGTCGGAGGAATGTGTCTGTCTCATTACTGCTCCGGGGCTTTGCCAGAAGGCAGCTGACTTTTAATAGCTGTGGTGAGGCACGGCCTTTGCTGTGGCTTTGGCGCTGGCCCGTGGTGGGAAGCACAGGAGGCAGCTGCAGGATTGCTGCCGTGAGCTGCAGCGCCCGGTGTGTCTCACTGTGCCCCAGCCTTGGTCTCTCCTTCAGCAGGCATTGCTGCTCTGGCCACTGTGTGCCCTGCGCTCTGCATCCCAGTCCAGACAGCAGCTCTCACACCGGGGTTTTGGCACGGCACGAGGAGGCTGTGGCTCTCCAGGCCCATAGAGAAACTTCTTTTTTAACATGTGCTTTATTTTGTATTTATTCAATGTACCAACACCTATCACCCTGCATGCTCAGCTAAGAGATGTTCAGCTTGCTAAAGCGCTGAGCATAGCCAAGCATGTGGCTATGTTTTATTTTCCCCTGGTACTGGGAGCTCTTGGTAACTATTGCAAAAATTGTATCGATATTTAAACAATGATGAATGCAGTCTAAATAAAAATGTTTGTGTTAGTCCCTTCTAAAGTGCCATTATGTGAACAAAAGAGAATGCACGGAGTTCCAATTCATTGGACAAGGTTGCTCTTAAAAGTTATGTTACAAGTGGCTTCACTCAGAGATTGTTTTAAGTCACAGAAAGATGAAACAGGAGATGAAGCAACAACAATTATATCCTTCAGACACCTTCAGCACCATGAGCCTGGGGGATACGGGGTTTTTATGGGTCTCTGCCTTGCCTGACCACCTGCTCAGCATGGGGATTAGCCATCCTCACCAAGGGTCTGGGGTGAGTGTGAGGCCCCCCTTGACAGCTTTGCAGGGGGAACATCAAGGAGCCCTTCCCTGAGGCAGATGCTTTGCGACCCTGAGCTGCCAGAATACATTTTGTCCCAAAGCTGAGCCTGTCCCTGGGCTGTGCCCTGTGGGTGCAGAGAGCAGGGCTGGCCCTTGCTCAGCCCAGCCCCGGGGGCAGCCCAGCTGCTGCTGCTGGAGCTGGAGCTGACCCTGGGGGCCAAAGCCTGAGGCAGCATAGGAGCAGCCTGTGCTGCACCAGCCTGGGGGCATTTCTTCTGCATCAGCTCCCTGGGGTGATTCCCTTTCCAGTTCACTGAGAAACCACTGCATCATTGCAGCAGAAGCTCCCAGAGACTTTTGGTCTTTTGGGCACAAGTTTTGGGAGTGCTCTGTAGTGGGTAAGAAAGTGCTGCACCTTCAGAACAAAGAGACAAAATGAACAGTCCGTTGAGACAGGAGCAGAAATACATGTTTATGTGTGGATTACTGAGTGGTACATGAATATGGGTTAACACAACTGCTCGGTGCACACCAGCACCTCACATCTTCCCCACATGAGTATCTCCAGTGGAAATGCCATGGAGAACTCCAGACTGAAAACCTGCAGCTCACAGGTGGGAGGAGCTGACGCGCCCTCCTGCCTTTGCTCCAGCCTTTGGCCACAGCGTGCAGCACCCTCCAGGACGTGACCAAGGCCTGAGGGGAGCCTGGATGAGCTCTGGGACACTTTCAGCCCCTGGGCTTTGGCAGTGCCCAAGTCTGGGACTGGGCAGCCCTGGTGGTGCCCAGCTCAGCACACGGGGCAAGAGCTGGGTGGTTCACCCTGTGATTGATGAGGTGCGAGGCTCCGGGTTGCTGAAGTCACCATAAAACACACATCAGACCATCTTCTGCTGTCCCTCTGGGGTATGCAGCTGCAGGGAGCCATTTTCTACATGTGCCTGTGGCAGGGGTGGGTGCCAGGGTGGCGTGGAGGCAGTGCCTGGTGCCCCATGCCCCTGGCTGCAGCGTGGGGTTGCCTCGCCCCACGGCAGAGGTAGGGGTCCCTCGAGGGGCACAAGACCTGCCTCCTGCAGCAGCCCAGGTGCCAGGATGGCACACGGAGGCCACGGGCACAGGGGGACCCTGAAGGATGCACCTTTGTGTTCGCTCAGCTGGAGGGCCAAGGCTTCCCTCAAGAGGGTCTGGAACAATGCAAAACCCACACACTCCTCTCTGGGATGGACCCCCAAGCACCACATCCAGAAACTCTGCTTTGTGGCCCTCTGACTCTCAGGGGGTCGAGATGCCCATGTTACAAGTATATATGTGTGTGTACGTGTATATATGAGTACAGGAATACAGATGTACATGTTATATACTGCTATATATGCCAAATTTCACAAGAGCTAGAGTGATAAACTACATGAAGTATCTCCTACCTGAAATATGATGGTTGGCATCAGCCCAGTAGCAAATACCTCTGGGCTGGTGGAAAGCTGGGCCGTGGGGCTGGTACAGGTGTTGCCACCTTTTTGGGCAAGCCTGCTCGAGTAATTAGCCAAATGGCCCTTCCACACTAACACAACTTCCCTAGAGCTCCAAAACGCTTCAGTGGCCACATTTTCTGGCCACTCAGTAGGTCACGGGCAGCCCCCAGAGTAGACTTCCAACATTTTAACAGAAACTGTGTGAGGGAGGGGTTGCCAACAGAGCTGTCGCATTTCTCCTGAATCCATTCTGCACCTTTCTTTTCAGCACGTACCTACCCAGACACCTTCTCCCTGCCCCATGTGTCGCTGCTGCAGGGTGACATCCCAGGGTTTGGTGGTGTGTAGCAAGAGCCTCCAGCAGCATCCCGACCTTATGGCAGTGGTGGTGGCGGCATTTAACTGTGAAACGTGTGAGGGGATCTGGAAATAGCTGCCAAAGGATTAAGCAGAAATGAAAGATCCAGGTCTTCCTGCAGGGAAGCCTGTTCGGTTTTGCATTTCTGAGTCACGCTGTAAATGAGGAGCTTGAACGTGCTGAACCCGCTTGAATTGACACCAGTTCATGGAGACTTTGGGAGGGTGCAGGGAGCGTGTGCAGGCAGAGGTGGGGGAGCACCCTGCAGCAGAGGGGCTGGCCAAGCCCCCCATCCCACGCCTAGCCCTGCTTCTGCCTCCCCCTTGTTGCCCACCTGAACGATGGACACTGCTGGGGGCTCCTGTGCCCTTTTGATGGGACCCTCCTGCTGCTCATGGGCTCCCTTGGGCTTTTTAGGGTCACCCAAGCCACCCTCTGCATTCACCCCAGGGAAATGCCTGTAAGCATCGACCCTGCTGCTCCAGAACCGACTTTCCCAGGCCTTTTGCTCCAGAGCTTAAAGAAAAAGTCACATTTGTGACTGCCTCCATCCTTCCCCTGCCTCCCCACTCCTGCCTGGAAAACACAGCCCATTTCCTGCAGCTCAGGATGTATTTTTCTTCATTGCCATAGAGACAACGTGTAAATATTTGAGGCTGGTGGGGTTTTGATCAGATTTTGAAAGTCTTGACGAGGCTGGCAAAGCCACTGTTTATGTTCCTGCATTTTGCACGGAGTCCCGTGACTCGCAGAGAGGCAGAGCAGCCCGGGATGCCTGTGGGCAGCAGGGCCACGGATGTTTTGCTGGGCACCTGTCAGGCTGCTGGCTCTTTGCAAGCCATGACCCTGTGGATGATGCACCAGGAAACCAACACGGGGATGAACCATCCAGGCCCTGTGGAGCAGGGGTTTATCACATTTCCCTCAAGGCTGAAATGAGACCCTGTGGGCTGCTTTTCATGTATGCCCTTGCCCCATCCTCAGGTGTGATTTATTCTGTTAGCAGAGGGCTGGCTTTGAGTCGTTAGAAAGCAGCTAGTCCTTTTTAGAGACAGCCTATGGAAACACATGGCCTGGGCAGATAGGAGGAGACAGGAGAGACAGATGCAGGCTGCACAAACTCAGCAGGGTCTACACTCTGTTCTAGAAGCCAGGGGGTAATTTTTCGTGTTTCCAAAGATGGGTTTGTGTTTGGTTTGGATTTTTCAAATTGGATCTGAACAGCTGGAATTTCAGCATTCTTTTCTCCCCGCATGTCTCCTCTCCCTCCCGTGCTAGACTCTGGGTTTGTGCAGAGGCATTGCTTTGGTGTGCCTACTGCAGAGAGAAGCTGAAAAAGAGAGCCCCGTGGCAGCCCCCAGAGCTGCATCCCAGCACACCGCAAGGGCTGTGCACTGGGATGTGGCACAGGGTGTGCCCTGGCAGCTCAGGGCGGCGTGCAGAGGCTGGAGTGAGCAGGAGTTCGGGGTTGCTAAGCAGTCCCAGTGTTTTGGACCAACAGGTCTCATTTTATCCTCTTGTTTTTGTACTTGGAGGGAAGCAAACAGGCTGACTCCGAGTGGAGCTCCTGGGGACGCGGTGCCACAGGCTCTGCTCACCCTGGTGCCAGCCAGGCACACCCTGCGGCACCTGCTTCTGCCGTACAGCAGTCCCTGCCATCCTCGTCACAGTGCCATCCTTGCTGTACGTGTCGGTGCCGCTGGTGTCCCTGCCGTGCCCCCGTCCCTGCCCTGGCCGGCTGTTCCTGCCGATGGGCTGCTTTTTGGAAGGAAGGCGATGCAAATCGGGCAGTGGATGTGTCTCACCTTGGCCAGGGAGGGGAGCACCTGCAGAGGAGCTGTGCGGCCTCAGCGGCACCCTGGGAAGCTGGGAGAAGGGAGCGAGCCTGGGCCACACCGGCAATATGGGCAGCACTGAAAATTGTCATTGTCATGTTCTGAGGAGCCCTGAGAAGGCAAACTCAGCACCTCAGAGCCTCCAGCTAATGCCAAGCTCCGCAGCACCAGGGATGTGTCAGCTGGCCACGTGGCTCCTGGTCGCTGCAGAGCTGGGGCTGCTCCCTCACCCTTCTGGGTCCCAACTCCAGGGAGTTTCTGCAAATTGGTTTTTTTGTGGGAGAGGAAAGAGGCAGTAAGAGAGGAAACACCAGGACATCGGACAGTCCAAAGCATGGGGGGAGGAGCTTAGCAACACCTCTGGGTGCTCTAGGTGGCATGGAGAAAGCAAAGCAGCTGCGGAGAAGGGGCAGGTGTTTAGACAGAAGCAGCGGGGATGCCTCGCACAGCCCTGCTGCATTGCTACTTGATTAACTCGTGATAAAACTCCGACCGCACAAATCTGGGCAGGGAGTCTTTTTCCATCAGGGCAAAGATCCTCTTCTGGGCCATGTCAAAGCTGGTCGGTGATGGCTCCACCAGGTTCTTCATGGTCACAGCCTTGGTGAAGTGGTCGATGTTCACCTGTCATGAGAGTGTAAGAGGGATGGGAGCCCGCCTTTGGAGGGCTGGGTGATGGTTTCCCCTTGCCGCTCTGTCCCACCAACAACCACGCAAAGGGTGAAGGGAGGGACCGCAGCAGATTCCTTTCTCTGCCAGAATTATTGGTGGCAAAGCTGTCAGGATGAGCTCTGTCCTGCTGCAGAGATAACTTGGGGAGGAAGACTACTGTACATTGTCATCCCTTATGACTGATGTGACGCCTCTGTAGGGAAGGGGGGGACAGGCACGTGTTGGGGGTGCCCATGGCTGGAGACAGCCCAGCAGAGGCTGAGCATGCAAACAGGGGCTCCAGGCTTGTGAAGGATGGGAGTGCAGCACGTGGGGATGGGGCTGCCCCTTGACAATGACACAGCCCTCCGAGCCCCTCAGCCATGGCATGAGGTGCCCTGCAGCCATCGCTGTCCTTCGGGATGGGGCTGACAGGGCTGCAGCCTCGTCCCCCCCAGTACCATCTCCTGCCCCATGGCCACTGACCTCTTTGGGTGCCTCAGTCTGGATGAACTCCTCGTAGATCTTTTTGGCCTTCTCAGCCATCTTCACAGGGGACTTGGTTTTCTTGTAGTCCTCGCAGGCCACCCAGAACTCGGCGTTCTCCTCACTGAACTCGGAGCGCAGGAAGCTGCGGAAGCTGGCGAGCCCATCTGGGGGGCAAGGGGGAGGTGAGCCCTCACTTCAGCACTGACACTGCAAGGGGGGCCAAGCCCCCACTGAGCACCCCAGGGGACGTGGAAGGAGGGGAGGTGACCATCCGCAGGGGGATGTGCACTTACAGGGGTTTTGCAGGAGCTTCTCCAAGGAATCACGCCACTGCAGAGCCTCCTCCGGAGAGGGCCTGAGGACAGTAAAGAAAGCCCAGGTGGTCCATGGTTATCCCACAGCCCCGTCTGGGCTCCAGGTTTTTATAAAAAATTCCTTTAAAAACGGGGAGGAACGGGGTAACAAATTGCAGAGACTTTCAGCGCGGAGGCAGCGGTCTGGGGATGGGATGGGGATGCTGCTGCCTCACAGCACAGGGGAGGGCGATAGCGCAGGGAGGGTGAAGGTGGGGTGGGGAAGGTGAATTCCCCCGTGCTTGGGCAGAGCTGTGGTGTGGCTGCAGAGCGAGTCCCTTCTGCGGCCACAGGGCTCCTCCTGGCCCCAGCGCCCACACACGGGAGGGCAGCGCAGGGGCTCTGCGGGCGGCTGGGAAGCATCCCTGTGTTTTCCCGCTGGGAAAGAGGGGAAAGAGGCTCCCCGCTGGCCACAGGGGCTCGGTCACTGCGGCCCCGTGCTGCTGGGGCCGGGGTCAGAGCCCTGGGCTCCCACAGCCCGTTCCCACGCCCTGCGGCAGGCCGGGTCACTGGCCTCGGCGCCCTTCCCACTGGAAACCTCCAGCGTTTTCCATCTGCGCGGTTTTTCCTCTTTTTTTTTTAATATATTTTTAATGGGATGTTTACAGTGAGACTGGACGTATTCATGGGGTTGTTGTTGTTGTTGTTTGTGGCTTCTTGTTGTTTTATTTAAGCCCCAAGGAGTTTGACCAAGCTGCCCTGAGCTCCCAGCTCCTTCCCTGCCAGCCTTGTCTGGAGGGCAAGAGAAGCCCCCCTGCTTGGCACTGAGTGCTGGGCTGGCTGTGGACCTTCTCCACTCCATGCAGGCAGTGCTGCAGGGGCCACACATGGAGGTGGAAACCCCTTGGCCGAGCAGAGCATCCCTGGGAGCGGGGAGGGAGAGTGGGCAGGACAGCCTGTCCTGGTCCTGGGGCCCAGGAGCTGCAGTGGTGGGTCTGGGGGAAGTACAGGGGCTGATGCCCGGCCATGTCACGCTGCCCAGGTGGCTCCAGCAGGGAGAGGAGAGTGGCAGGAATGCCAGGCTTGCTCAGGGTGGGTACCAGCCCTCACTTGTCACCAAGCCATCAGCAGTAGGCACCATGACAGGGGGTTCTTATCCTTCACTTTCTGGACTGTGAACTTTGTTTGCACTTCTGTCAAGGATCAAATCCTATCCCTGCCCCCATGTCCCTGTCAGGTGACTTCTCACCCCAGTGAGGAGAAGCATCACTGCAGCAACCTAACACAATCCAGATTTCCTGGAAACCGCCAAATTCACTTTCCCATTATCTGAATGTCCCCGGGATGATATTAACTGCAAGTGAGATGCTGACAGGTGAGTGATGCCAGGGCTGCACAGTGATGCAGTGTAGGAGAAAACAGCTCCTCCAGAGAGCGGGGAGTGGAGATGTTCTCTGGCTTTCTGCAGGGATGGCTAATGGAGATAAACGTGTCTCTGTCACAGAGGCATCTGGGGCATGGCGGCGATGGAGTGAGAAGCACAAAATCCAGCGGGCTCTGCCAGCCCTCCTTGGCACGGGCAGCTCTCGCTGGGCAGCGCCGTGTCTGGCGGGCACTGTGCTGGCAAACGTCCCCCTGCATATTACCCCCTGCACCCTGGATTGGCAGGCAAAATAATTAGTGTTTCATGTGCTTTAAATAATGTTGGTAAGCCAGTATTATACACCAGCTTGGTGCTGGGGAGCAACGGTCGAGCCAAAGGCCATAGGGTGAGGAGGTCCCATCACCATGAAGCTGCCCTGAGCCAGACATCATGCCGTGAGGTCGTGCACCCAGCTCAGGGACGCACTGCCACCTCAAAGCCAGACAGCTGTAAAGGCTGGCACCTCTGCGTTGAGGCAGGTGACTCAGAGAAGCCCAAGTGCCATATGCCTCTGGGAAAACCTTTATCGAATGACATGAAATCTCACCAAAAGTAAATTGAGTTTCCAGGGGAAATCTAGTTTCCACAGAGCTCTATTGCCTGACATGTCTCTTGCTGCCCTGACACAACTTCCTGAGCCTGCACCTAGCGGTCAGGTCATGAGGAGCGTGCCTCAAGCTGCCTGCTGTGCCAGCCCACAGCAGGGCTCAGCTCCTCTGCATCCCAAAAGGGCTCGTGTCCACCCCAGTGGGTCCACACGTACCGCTGCAGCCCAGCCCAGGGCAGTACTCACTTCTGGGCCTTGGGCGGCTTCTCCGGCTTCTCGGGGTAGGGGATGATGAAGTCAATGGTTGAGTCAGGCTTCTGGAGCAGTGTGCCCAGCTTCGTCTTGATCTCCTTGGCCCTGCAGCAGGGGAGGAGCAGAGGCAGGTCAGGCGGAGGAGCAGGGCAGTGGGACACTCACAGTGCCTGCCCTGCACCCCCTCTGTAATTAATTCCAGATGCACAAATGGGCCCTAATGCTGCAAAGGCCGTGCCTGTCTGCGGCGTTTCTAAACAGGCACTGCGCATTAGCGGCAGCTCTTGATCTCCATCTCCCCGCTCTGTCCCCATCTGTGGCCACGATAATTGCATCAGCAGGGCTGTCAGGCTGCTCTGGGGCTGAATTAGGGGCGTGTGTGCAGCGCTCAGTCTCTATGGAGATGAGCTTGAAGAGGGGCTGGTGAGGAGGTGAAGGAGCTGCCTTTGGAGGAGAGGCTGTGCTGGGGGTACCTGCCCCATGGTGCCATCCCACGCTGCGCCACCAGCCCCACGCTGCTGACGGCGCTCAGAGCCCTTATATAGACATATAGCATGTTTGTCAGTAATATGTAAGCCTCATATCTGCAATGGGAAGAGTGCTGTAAACAGGCACCTCCTGGGTGCTGCCTTCTCTGGGCAGAGAGGGAAAAAAGTGTTTCAGGAGCTGAAGACTGCCAAAGGCTGACTGCCGCTTCCCATTGCACCAAGGCCATGCTCCAGACCTGCATTTGGAGGATGCAGAGAAAACAGGGGGTCCTGGGGCTTGGCAGCAGGCCCAGCTGTCTCCCAAAACATTCCCTTTCATGCAATACAAATAGTAATTAGGTCCTGAGCATCTAAAACTGCTAGGGAGGCTCCCCTCCACCCCGCTACAGCTCAGGGGTGGCAGCAAGAGCAAGCTGAGCTTTTACAGGGAGCACTCAGGTGTGCTGGGTGAGGCTGAAGAAACAAAGGAGTGAAAACAGACAGCCTCCCCAGTCCCCATCTTTGCAGGGCAGGGCTTTTCCCTGGCACAGCAACATTTGGTGGCTTCCAGGCTGGCACAGGAGGTGAAGGAGAGGGGACAGACTGCTCCTTACAGGCTGAGCTTTCGGCATGGCTGGCAAAGCTGGACTGCAGCTCCCTGCAGGGCTCCCTGCAATTTTCCTCTCTGCTGTTTGTTTTCACAAGCCCTCTGTGGACGATTGCTCCATTGCTATGTCTGCTATTTCATTTCAATTCCTTTGATTTTTTTCCCTCCTTGTAAAACTCTCTCTCTCTGTGTTTTGGTTTCCACCCACCAGTCCCCACGGGTGACATTTGGAGACCTGGCACAGGGGTGTCTGCTCTGCTCCGCTCCCTGCCAGCTGCTCCCCATTTCTGCTGCAGAAAGGTGCCTCTGAGCAGCCCCCCTTGCTGGAGGTGGGCAGCAGGACCAGGCAGGGAGAGCAGCCCAGCCTGGGGCTGCAGGCACCACCTGCAGCGGGTGTGCACACCCAGAAACACAGCTGTTGTCATGGACAGCGTCAGCAGCTCCAGGGACAGTTTCCATTGCTAGTGCTTCTGAGGAAATCTGAACCTTGGAAAGCTCAGGACCTCAGGAAAAGGGTGACAAGGTCACCATGCTCCCACACAGAGCGTCTGGGACAGGGATGCTGCCCTTCATCCCGCTGTGAGTACGTAAGTAAAATGCAGACAAGTGCTCCGAGCCAGAGCTGGCTCTTGGTGTCCTGGGGCCAGCTCTCCGGGAAGCCTCAGCTGCCCCTTGGCACGCTGCTAGCCAGTGCTGCTACACTGGGACCACCTGGCATGGCCCTGACCCATGGGGATGGCGCAGCTGTAGGGATGGGAGCAGGTGAAGCGGGCACCAAAGCAGTGGGTGGGTGCAGAGGGAGCCACAGGAAAGCTGAGGGGACAGGCTGGCCTCTCCCTTGACTCTCCTTTCCCAGACATCCGCGCTTGTGGCCAGCGTCTGGGAACGTCTCCAGGTTCCTGCAGGAAGGGGACACATGGGCTCAGGGAGCACCTCTCAGGAGGGGCTGAGCAGAAATGCCGGGTGCCACCTTGTCCCTCTCCCAGTGCTCGAGAGGGATGAGTCGGGATGTTGCCACGATCAAGCCCCTGCCAGTGCCAGGTGCTGTGCAGCAGGGACAGTCCCTTCCAAGCAACTGGACTACGTGTCACATCCCAGGAGGTTCATCTGGCAGGAGCAGGGGGGAAGAGCAAGGGGCCAGGGGCTGCCCACCTTGGAAGCAAGGACAGAGGATACCAGGAGCTCCTGAGCAGGCAGAGGGATGACACAAGCTGTGCTGGCAGCAGGGGCATCGAAAGTCTAACCTAACCCATGATGATCCAAGGAGCTGGGAAGACAGGAGCGGGACTCTGCTGCTGTCAGAGCAGCACCTGGGGACCCCATGCCCTGGTGCGGATGAGACCAACACCCACACAAGGCCTGGATGCAGTTGATGGTGGCTTCACACAACAAGTGTTCAGACCCGGCTCAAAACTTTGCTCTCTGATTCCCATGCTCTGACAGTGACTGGTGGCCAAGAGCTGTCGGGCTCAAGAGGCACTGAGGCCCTCAGCAGTCCCATCCTGCTCCATCCCGTGGTGTTGCCGAGGGACCCCCAGCAGCTGCCCAAGCCTCTGGAGCCCTGCAGGTGTGGGGACAGCAGCAACAGCCTCCCCCCTGCACCAGAGCAATGCCCTGGCAGTGGGACCTTCCTGACATCTGTAGAGACAGCAGAGATAAGGAAAGTTGTTAAAAGGAAGCAAGGAAGTACAGGAGCAAGCTGAAAGCCTGGAGGCTGAGAGAGGGAAGGGCTATTTAAAGACACCATCCTGGCGTCCTCCTGCAGATGGATTACAAGCTATCAAGCAAGGCTTCAGGGAAGGCTAAACAGCAGGGGGAAAAAGGCAGCTATAAACAAAAAAGACATCTTTAAAAAAAAAAAAAAACAACACCCTGGCCAAGTGAGAAAAATCAAGGGGACTGTAAATGGTGGAAGGTCAACTGTGAGAACATATGGGAGCAAGCCAAGAAAAAGTCTGAGAAATAGCTTCCAAGAAGCATTAATAGAAAATATGGGCTCTGTCAAACATATCAAGGACAAGAAAGGCTGCTGGGGAGGGCCAGGAGAGACTCCAGCTTTAAAAGCAAAACAAAAATAGAAGCTCAAAGGAGTTTAAAGCCGTAGCTGAAAGCTAAAGGTGATGCTGTGCCTGAGGGCAGGGAGGTGCCAGGGGAAATGCCCCTTCACCTGCAAAAGCCTCCCGAGGGGATTTGAGGAGCCACAAAGCTTCAAGAGTGATGCTGCATGGGCATGTCAGTGGCAGCTGTGTCAGACCCGTGCTGGACACATGGACAAATATGGTCTATTGGAGAGGAGTCAAGGCTCTTCTGGCCGTAGGAAGAGATTCCTTTCAACCTATCATCCCTCTCTGAAGAGGCCAGAACACACGTGCTGTGGGGAGAGCCAGGGCAGCGGCTCCTTGGGTCGGCAGGCCGCCTTGGATGGGCTCTGCAGACCCCAGGCAGCTGCAGGGGAAGGTCAGACCATGGATACCGGCGTGGGAAAGGCGGCACACGCCTGTGGGGATGGAGTGGGGAAGGCGGGCTCGGAGCGTGCCGTTCAGCAGGCACCGGGAATGGGGTCAGTGGCCGAGCAGCGATATCGCCGTCCCCGCGCACGGCACTCGGGGACGAGCTGTGAGCAGCTGCAGGAGGCTCTGGTGACACGGCAGAGAAGCAGCTGGAAAGCCTCCTAGAGCGATACAACGTGATGCACAGGGGGACAAATGCAGTCCTGACTCCGCGTGTCAAAGTGTGAATGCAGCCTTCAAGAGTGAGGATTTGAGGGCGTAGCAGACAAAAACATCAGCATAGCAGGAGCGGGAGAAAATCTTTATTAAGAATATTTACTGTTAAAAAGTCAGAAGAGTGGCAACAAGGGTGATAGCAGAGCAGAAACATGTGGATCACCCACATGAAACTGGAAGAGTGCTCTTGGCTGCCCATGGCACAGGAGACTGCAGGGGAGCAGGCAAGGTCAGCATGGATTCAGGAGCATCGCAGAGAGACAAGTTTTCAACAACAAAACCATCACGGGCCTGCGCTCCTGTTTGTGCCTGTGGTGAGAATTTGCCTTTTGGGCAAGCAGCATCAGCTCCTAGTGGCACAACTTCACCTGGAACTTCTCTGGAGCTCCCCTCAGGGCAGTGAATTTCCCACAGTCAGTCTCATCCAAAAACCAGTGCTAAGGCATTTGCAGGTATGAGGGAACCCTCACTGAGGGATTCACTTGAGGCTATTCCCAAGTTTCCTCCTTAGGTGAAGCACTGAGTGCCCTGCTGCTGCAGTGAGACCTCAGGTGCTTGCACCTCTGCTTCTCACTGGACCCCCTCCAAAGCTGGTGGGAGCAGAGGAGAGGACAGGTTCCAATCAGCATGGAAATGGCCAGGGGCTGGAGCCTGCCTGAGCTCCCAAGGGGTTGAGAGGAGCCTCTGCCACCATCAGGGGCGGGTTTTGGGATGAGAACCAGGGTGGATAGGGATGAAGATGACACAAGGGGGGCAGAGCTGGTGCTCTGCACAGGGCTGAGCCTTGTGAGAGGGGCCAGGTCTGGCTATTCCATGTGTGAGTGGCACGCGGGCAATTAAAAGAGGATTGCAAGGCACTTTGGAGACAGGGCTGTTTCCATCTGAGAAAGGCAAAACCTCTGTCCTGATTTTTTCCTCCTCTCCTCCTGGTGTTTTGCGGAAATTAAGATCTGAGGATGAAGCACTCCCACCCAGAACAGTGGAGGGCTGGCTTTGGAGGAGCCCAAGCTCACCCAGCAGAACGACCCCCGAGGCAGAGAGAGGAGTTCGGGACCAAATAGCGCTCATCCCGCCACGGGTCTCAGCCACTCGCAGCACCCTCTGAGCTTAGCCTTCCCTCCCCTTTCCGAGCTGGATAATGCCAGTCCCCATGAGAGATGCCCATCGGGGGGACGTGCTGCACGAGGAGCCCCTGTGCCCCCGGCCGCCCCGGCAGAGCCCTGCGGGGAGGCAGCCCCCGGCATCCCGCACATCCCGGCCGCTCTCACCTCTCCAGGCACGTGTGGGGCAGCGCTGCTAATCCTTTGCACATCTTGGCAGGCTGTAGTTCCCTCGGCCGCGAGAAGAGTGTGAGTGATGGCCAAAGCGGGCGGCAGAGGCTGTGTCTGCAGCCCAGCTGCCTCCCTCGTTCCTATATAGCGGCGCAGCTGGACCCCCGCCAGCCCCGTATCCAATGCCGGCCGGCCTGCTGCAGCTGGCCCCAGCCCCGGCGGCTTCTGGGTTTTGTTTTCTTCTCTCTAAGCTCACACGGGAGGAAGAAAAATGTGGATTTGCTGGGGTGAGATCAGGTAATCGAATTGGAAGGGCCAGGCTGATGTTTAGGGGGCTCCAGGAAGCCCACAGCATTTCTTTTAATGATGCCTCAGGCGCCAGGTCAGTATTTAGAAGAGCCAGGCAGACACGCTTCATTCAAGTGAGATTTTTCGAGTGAAAAATGGAACTTTCAGAAAAATAAAAGTGCTTGTGAGAAGTCTTGCTGTTGATTTCAAGGCTGTGGCCGATGTGAAAACATCCACCACTTCAACAGTGGTGGTGGCTATCAGTGACTTCTGTTTCAGACCTTGGCTCCTGGGTGACGATGAAAATGTGCCTCTCTGTGCTTTGTTTAACACTGGGAGCTGGGAATAGGGACTTTGCTCCCAACCTGGCTGTCCACACCCAGGGGCGCTAGCAACCACCATTTCCCTGGGTGAAACCCAGGGTTACATTTAAGCTCAGCTCTTGGTCCCCTTTCCCTTGTGCTGTGTCAGAGATGTGCCTGCCCGGCTCTGCCTTCCGGCTGGATTTTGGGTCTGTTGTGGGATTATGCCTCAACACACTGCCTGCATTCAGGCATCTGAGTGCAGTAAGTGAAAGCTGGAAGTCTGCTGGAAACTGTGCCTCCCTGGAGAGCTTGGGCTGGCTTTGTACTGGTTTGTAGTGGAAACTGAATGAAAAAAAAAGTACAGCTGGCAATTTCAGAGGATGAGATGCTCCGATAATAATGGCTTAGGCTGATTAGAGCCCCCAAGATGCACTCAGGCAAGGGGGTCAGAGCCAGGGTGTGGCGGGCTGCCCTTCCCTCTGCTGGCATGGAGGTGCCCACCAGCCTCCCTCGTGTCTCACAGAGTGGGGAAGGGAAGAGCAGCACCCACAGAGGATGGAGGTCCTTTACTCTTCCAGGCTGTTCTCATTTTGCCCTGTTCCCAGAGGACTCAGGAGGAGCTTGGAGGTGCCTCACTCCAGTCAGGGGTAGCACGAGGCTCTGCGGCCCCATCTCCCAGCAGCTGGGGTGCAGCCCCTGCTCTCTGGGGGAACACAGCCTTGCAAGCTGCACCTTTGCTGGGCTCTGCCAGTGCCCTCGGGGCCAGAGAGTTCATCAGGGTCACGCATTTGCTGGCAGGGATGTCACCAGGATGTCACTGAGTGCCAGCTCAGAGGCTGCTTTGAAGACACCCTTGAAGAGTGGTGCTGTTTGCAGGAGGCTGTTCAGGCAGCCCTGGCTCGGAGGGAAGGTGGTGGCAGCGTGGGCCAGTGGGGCTGGTGGCTCTCACAGCTCAGGGCTGGGAGGGACAGCGGGGGCTGGCAGCTCCTGGGAAACCCCCACCGCTGAGCCCTTGGCAACGCAGCTACCCTTTCATCATGAATCTTCTGTAACAAAGCCAGCGTGGGAATTGCAGAACGTGGGGCTCCTGGACCAGGTGGTTTGTGCTAACGCTGTCCAGCAGCCTCTGAGCACCTTTCCCTGCTCTGCTGCCCCCCCAGCTGCAGCCAGGGCTGTGCACCCTTGGAGAGCCCTCGGAGAGCCCTGCCAGGTGTGCCGAGGACTCGGCTCCATCTCTGCAGACCTCCTGCTGCTCAGAGGAACCTGGAGCTTTCCCCAGTGACACCCCCTGGAGGCGCTGGGTCTCTTCCCAACAGACTATAGTCTCCTTCTCCTCCTGCAGCCCAAGGTGGGCCAATCCCCTCTGCCATCATTCAGCGACCAGAGGTCTAAAACCTCTTGCAAAGCTCTGGGGTGGGGGTTTAAGGAGTGCACAGAGCAAATTGGGCAACTGAGGTCCGAAGTGTGCGAGGAAACTCCACGTGGGAGGGTGATAAGGAAGCTATACTGCGTGCTGGGGTTGCAGCTGTGCGTTTTAACACAGATTTATCTGAAACGCTGAAAAAGAAACTGTTAGCCCTGAGCAGAAACAAGAGTCACACAGAAATGGCTTGCGTTTTCCACAGACTTTTGTCCCTCAAGAAATGTTTGTGTGTTTCAAGGCTTTGGAGTGCTAAGAAAATATTTCCAATAAGAAACTACACAGACCTTCCTCGTCTTCCCACGACAGCTGAATTTCTTTAAGAGCCCTTCTGGGAGAGTTTTTTGGAGATCTGAGTGCACTCTGAGGAGCAGATTGTCTTGTGTACACAATGGCTGGTTTCCTCCAAGAGGGCTCCAGGCTTGTGCCTTGCAACTGCCCCCTCAAAAGCCACGTGGAATCTCCCATTACACCAAATTTATCCTTGGCCCTGTTATTTTCAGACTTATTATCCTTTCTAGCAACGTGCCTTTTATAGAAGGCAGCCTAGCTGCTTTGCTCCCTGTTTCCTGGTTCCCACCGGAACTTTTTAAGAACTAGCATCATATTTAACAATGCTGACCTTTTGGTAAAGTGATCGCTGCAATTCTCACCCAGGAGAGTATTTGGACATTCATCTGAGTGCTCCTTCTGGCAGACTTATAACCATGTGTTCTAAAAATGATGTTAAAATATTTTTTTTTTCCCTGCATGCTTTGGGATAGTCAAGCAAATGTGTGTCCCCTAAGGAATGATGGTAGTGTGAGCTCCCTAACAGCACAGGGCAATGCAAGTAACTCAGTGAGGCTTTCTGTGATGGCTCATTCCTTCCTATAGAGCCTGATCACACCCTGTCCTTGAGCCTCCCTGGAGAACTTTCTGCTTCTCACATAGTCATAATTCATGTTTATGCCTTTAGGATGCTTTCTCACATCTTCTGTGGCTTGCTTTTCACCTGTAACTTTCCTGAGCTTGAATTCTTTTTTTTTTTTAGTCTCTCATCTCAATTTTCAATTCTTTTACGGTCTTACCACTTCAGGTGTTCATTTCCACTCCCTTGTATAAGCACAAGCCCTTTTAAAAAAAATCTCTTTTGAGTGTTGAGTGCACCATGCCTTTGTAACCCAGTGTTGCAGGTGCCCAGCCTTTGTGCTCCTCATACTCGAGCGTGATGCTGACCAGCCTGCCTCTCGTTTCCCTTTGTGCATTAAGTACTATCCTGAAGGGGCTGTTTTGCTCTCACTGGGACAGTCTTTATCAGTAGCTGTGGCTCTGTGGTCCCTTTGAACGGAGCCCCTCACGTGGCTGAGGAGTTGTCTAGGTGCCTACACCATCTCACTGCCTCCGCCGACTTTCTGAGGCCCGAGCCAACGATGGAAATGCTTGTGTGGAAGGAGGAGATGAGATCTAGGCTCCCTCCATTGGCCACATCCAAGTCACTGACACAGGAGCCGTGGGTGAGGTCAGAGAGAATCCTGGAAAGCAGCGTTACCCGGAGCACTGGGACTGTGGCCAGCAGGGAACTTGGGAGTCACGTATGTTCTGCATCCCATGTGGGGAGCCACCGAGTTCCTCGACCCCGAGCACGAGGCCTGGGAACAGCCGGGGCCGCGCCTGGGACACAGCCCTGCTCCTCGTGCCGGCTCCATGCCCACAGAAGGAACCTGCTCCCCTTCTGGCACCTGGGCAGGAGCAAGCCCCCTACACGGTGTGCACAGGCCGACCTCAACTTTTGCACGTGCAGAGCACTCCTGGGAAAACGGGGCTGGGCTCAGGCTCATTTGTGCCCGCAAGGAAAGCCCAGAGGGACTTTGGGCGCTTGCAAGTGTTTGCATGGTGGTTTTGTGACTACAGGTACCAAGTGGCGGGCCAGGTGTGAATAGCAGCATCCCTAGAGCTCCGCACCCTGAGCAGATGAGGCCAGGAGCGTCTGCACAGACCTGCTGCAGGCACAGCCACCACCCCTGGCGCCTCAGCAGCTGCTGCTGAGCATCCAGGAGCTCTGCTATCCAAGCAGCACTGGTGCCACCATGTGCTCTGTCAAGTGCAGCTTCCACACAGGCAACGGTGCCTTGTCTCTGCCTTCCTGTGCCTGTCACCTGTCTGTGAGCATTCCCTGAAGTGACACGATCTGAGCACATGAGGCTGAGGCGGGGTTATTGGCGTGTGGGTGACAGACATTATTTCAACACAAAGCCGGCACAACCAGATCAGTCACAGGGTTTTATTCAAGGCCTGGATTACATCATCTTTACCCGTATTCGTATTATGGATCCAGGCAGCAGAGCACAGTGTTTATCCTCACCCAGCAGCCAGCACCTGCATTTTTGATCCCTTGACAGAATCAGCCAAAGTGCAAAGTAGTGGATGTACCTCTGGCTCCACGCTAGCCACGCAAGCACCCCACACCTCTCCCATGTGTGCGTTCATCCTCAGCCCACAGAGCATCTGAAGAGTGAACCAAGCTCTGCCTGCAATCCCTGCTGCTCTATGTGCCCTGCTGTGGCACTGCCTTCCCCAGCTCATGGATGGCCCCGTTCTCCAGCACCTTTACCTTCCCCTCTCCTGGCTGCAGTGCACAGGCCACCATAGCCCTGGCCACCACTTCCACAGGCACTGAGTAAGCAGTGGGGAACAGGTGAGCCACAGCACCCAAGAACTGCTGGGCTATCCACTCCATGGGCCGGGACTCCTGGCGCTTGCACAGCAGCACCCTGCAGAGCAAGGAGGTGAGGTGGGTCAGCATGAAAGAGACCGAGTTCTCCAGCTGCACCAGGGCCCAGACCAGCTCCCTGAACTGACATGGGCTTTGGGGCTTTGGCAGGGTCACGGAACGTGAGAGCTGAGCCCTTGGACACTAAACTCCTTTCCCCACTGTGCTGATGAAAGCACAATTCCAGTTCTCCTAGGTAGGAAGAGCACAGTACACCTCAAAGGACACAGGTGAGTGTTCCCTTTGCATTTGGTCAAGGTCCATCTGGAGCTAAGCTCTGACCTATGTGCCTCAACCTACGCTTTCACCCCAAGGTTCCCGTGCTTGCATGGCACATGGCACTAGCACTGGGATGGGCCACAGGAAACTGCAGAGCTTGCTCCCTGCAGCACTGGGAAGCAGTCTGCTCATCCCTGAGCTGCATGTGCAGCTGCTGGCATTCTCCACTTCCCTCCTCAGCCCTGCCCTCATGTATCGTTTCTCTTCCTCCATCTCCCAGTGAAGCATTTCCCTGCTGCCCTGGCAACCCTCCACCCTGTGCTGTCCCTCCCTCTTCCACCACTACTCACGCTGGCCGGAGAATGGTACAGTGATCAAAACCAACAGCCTGGACCAGGTTTTCCACTTCTCCCTGTCAGAGCAGCCAGGCAGGACGAAAGGAGACAAGGATGACTGCAAGCACCATCCCTGCCACCCCATGAACAGGCAGGAAAGGGCTGCTGAGCCAAGGGCAGGATGGCACTAACACCAACAGGAGGCTGGAACAGGCCAGGCAGGGATCAGCTCTCCAGGCCAGGCAGCCGGGGCGAGGGCCCCTGCTGGACACGGACCACAGGTCAGCAGTGCGCCCTTGCAACCATCATGCTAAACTGCAACAAGCTGCTCCGGAGAGCACCCGGACTCAGCATCCAGCCTGGGGATAGATCCAGGCAGCACAAGACGCTGGCAGGCAGCTCTGAGTCCCGCAGGTGTTGGGAGCTGCAGCACACAACACATGGAGAAAAAATCTTTTGCGACGGGTGTGGTCCTCCGTGGGGAGCCTGCAGGCTTTCCAGCAGGAGACAGTTCATGTCTCACCTGGACACAGCCCTGAGCCTCCCCACATGGCTGTGAAGCTATCCCAGCTTAAGGCTGGGGAACTGTTGCTGGGCTGGAGACCCCAGCGGATGTTTCTGGAGTTTGAGGAGGGAGGCAGACGCTGCATGCAGCAGGTGCTGTGCTGCTTCATAAGAAGCCAGTCGCACAGCTGTCCAGCCAGCCCCTTCCCTTGTCCCGCAGCAGCAGGACGACCCCCGGAGCCATTTGCATCTCTAAACCTCAGCTCCTGCTTGCTTCCCGAGCATCCCGGCATCCCGTGACTCCTGCACGAGCACCAGGAGCCCAGCCCACAGCCCCCTCACCTTCACGCGGAGGTAGAGGAAGCGGCTCCGTGCGTTTGCCCCCCGGGAGGACTGCAGGACAAAGTGTTTGCAGCCCCCTGCCCGCGCCAGCTCTGCCGCCTGCGCCACGTAGTCCCGATCCACACGGACAAAGCCATCCTGAGGAGGGAGGGGAGGGTCAGCGGGGCAGGCAGCGGGCAGGGCAGGGGGCTCGCCCGGGGGGCAGGGGGTCCCCACTCACTGCGCCAGCCTTGGCCCTGGTAGTGCCCAGGCAGCAGAAGCCCACGTCGTGTCCCTGGAAGGCGGCGGCGTGCTCGCCCAGCCGCTCGAAGTCCACCACCGCCTGCTCCTGCGGGGAGGCCGAGGGTCAGCGCCGCCGGCCCGGTCCCCGCCACCGCGGCCAGCCCTGTCCCCGGCCCGCGCACCACGGCCGCCTCCGCCTCGCCCAGGCTCAGCCGGCGCCGCCCGATCAGCGTGACCCGGGCGAAGGCCCGCCGGGCCAGCAGCTCCCGCAGCAGCGCCCGGCCCGTCTCCCCGGAGGCGCCCAGCACGAAGCAGCTGCTGCCGCCGCCCGCCGCCGCCGCCATGCCGAGAGCCGCGGGCAGGGCCGGGCCGGGCCGGGAGCGGCTGCGCCGCCGCGCTGCGGCTCCGCGGGCGGGGCGCTCCGTGTGGGGGAGCCGCGGGACAGCGCCACACGGGGCCGCTGCCGGGGCCAGGACGGGGCTGCCGGGGCGGGGGCAGCCCCAGGGACCCCCGCTCAGCCCGGCGCGCAGGGAAGGTGCCCCTTGGCCTGTCCCCGCCGGCCGTTTCTGCAGTGGCAGAGCCGAACGCCCCCTGAGGATGCCTGTGGCCGCCTCGCTCAGGCGGAGGGGATGTGAGCTGGAGGAATGCTCGGAGGGGTCTGTGACCCGTGCGGCGGCTCCTCTCCAAACCCCGCTGGGTTCAGCACGTGTTGCCGACCGGGCTGCTCGGCAGCTGTGTCCCCTGGGCAGGAGGTGGGTCGCTCCCCGCCGGGCAGCCTTGTGGTGACCCCACTGTGAAGCAGTCCCTGGTGCCTGAAGAGCAAGGAGATGGAGCCCGCTTCCTCAGGAACTCCCGCTGAGCAGGTCTTGGGATGCGCTGGCAAGCGCAGACCCCCGCTCCGGACACTTTCTGTACTTTGTCCCTCTGATAGGGACGCCGCCAGTCCCCACCGGGGCTGTCCAGGTCCCACCGGCACATAGCTCTGGAGCAGGCATGCAGGCACCCCGCGGCTCCGCACAGCCGCTCCCGTGGGCAGCATCCAGGGGCCCCGCGGCACCACGATCCCGTTCGTCCTGATTCCTGGGGAGGGAGGTGCAGAGGCCTGAGTGGCTGCTGTCAGGATCAGCCGGGTGGTTTTCCAGCCTGGTGTGTCTGTCAAGTGCGCTCCTTGGCCGAGGGCTGAGGATGAATCCCAGGCGCACGTGCCGTTTGCGAGGCAGGACGCGCGTCATGACAGTCACCGGGTTAATGGCTGGCATCCCGCTCCACCTGCCAGTGTGCCGCCGGCACCCACGGCCGTGCCCTGCTCGCTGGGCTCTGCTCCACAGCCACCGGCAAACCCAGGTACGCCAATGAGGGGGAGGCTGGGGCGCACCAGGGCTCCGGGGCACTGGGACGGGTGCTTGAGGGTGGCAGGGGAACAGCACAGTGTGGCAGAAGTACAGGCAGCAAAGTATATGGGGCGCGTGTGGTTATTATAGGGTATGGTGTGTTCTAGGGTTTCATGGCACGGTGGGGATGCCACCGGGGAGGGTGGGATCGGAATGCATAGGGGCCACGCTCCCACCGCTCATGGTCTGCTTCTCCTCCACGGCAGGGCTCTGGGGGGCCAGCCAGGTGCCGGGGTGCCCGCTCTCCCGGTGGCATGGAGACATGGTCCCGGCGCAGCGCTGCCTTCGACTGCGTGCCCCAGCCGGCAGCCTGCTGCCCTGACTGGATGGCGGAGCTCCCCGACGCCCTGCCCCTCTCCCGCCTCTCCATCCCTGGCACCCACGATTCCCTCAGCCTGTTCGGTGGCCGGCGCCTGCGGTGCCAGAGCTGGGGCCTGGAGGCCCAGCTGGCGGCCGGCGTCCGCTTCCTGGATGTGCGCTGCAAGCTGTCGCGGGGCGAGCTCCGCATCTACCACCTGTGCACCTTCCAGCGGGCCAGCCTGCGCGGCGTCCTGCGCCGCACCCTGCGCTTCCTCCGCGCCCACCCCGGCGAGGCCGTGCTTATGCGCATCAAGGAGGAGCTGCCCATCTGCTCCCGGCCCGGCTTCGCCGCCCAGCTGCACCGCTGCCTGCTGGAAGAGGGACAGGGCTGCGTGTGGTGCCGGGAGGAGGTGCCAACGCTGGGCCAGGTGCGCGGCAAGATAGTGGTGCTGGAGGCGCTGGCGCGGGAGGTGCTGGGCATCCCCTACGAGCAGCTGAGCATCAGCGACGCCTGGAACGTGCTCTCGCTGGAGCGCAAGTGGGCCCGGGTGCGGCTGCACCTGGAGAAGGCGGCCGGCGGAGACCCCAGCACCATGTACCTCACCTTCTGCTCCGGCAATGGGCTCTTCACCTGCCCAGAGGAGGTGGCCCGCTTTGTGAATCCCCGCTGCTGCCAGCACCTGCGGCGCCGGGGCGGGCAGCCCGTGCGCTGGGGGGTGGTCATCATGGACTTCCCCGGAGCAGGCCTTCTCCGGCTCATCGTGGAGAGCAACGGCCCGCGGGCCAGTGGACACGGCACGGCGGCCGCCGGCACCGCCACGGGACCCTCCCGGCGCCGCCGCGGCACACAGGACAGACGCGGCACACAGGACAGAGGCGGCACACTGGACAGAGGCGGCACACAGAACAGGCACGGCACAAAGGACAGTCGCGGCACACAGGACAGACACGGCACACTGGACAGAGGCGGCACACAGGACAGAGGCGGCACACTGGACAGAGGAGGCACACTGGACAGAGGCGGCACACAGGACAGACACGGCACACTGGACAGAGGCGGCACACAGGACAGAGGCGGCACACTGGACAGAGGAGGCACACTGGACAGACACGGCACACAGGACAGACGCGGCACACTGGACAGACACAGCACACAGGACAGACGCGGCACACAGGACAGAGGCGGCACACAGGACAGACACGGCACACTGGACAGACACGGCACACAGGACAGAGGCGGCACACAGGACAGAGGCGGCACACAGGACAGACACGGCACACAGGACAGAGGCGGCACACAGGACAGAGGCGGCACACAGGACAGACGCGGCACACAGGACAGAGGGGGCACACAGGACAGAGGCGGCACACAGGACAGACGCGGCACACAGGACAGACACGGCACACTGGACAGACGCGGCACACAGGACAGAGGCGGCACACAGGACAGACGCGGCACACAGGACAGACGCGGCACACAGGACAGACGCGGCAGCCAGCGCAGCTCCGCACGCTGCCCGCGCCGCTGCCCCTCGGGGAGGACGCTGCCCCCGGCCCCGCGCCTCTGCCGAAGGGCCTCAGTGCCTGCAGGGCAAAAGCGGGTTTCTAGGACTTGCAGAGCACCGGGGAGCCTTCGTGTGACCGTGGTGTGACAGCCGCAGAGGCAGCAGAGGAGGGCCGGCTGCGGCCGGAGCCGGGGAGCTGCGCCCTGCCCTGGGAAGCCAGGTACGGTGCCGGTACGGGCGGGGCCACCCGAGTCCCACAGGGCAGCAGGGGTGGGTGGGGGTACAACGTCCTGCCTCACCTCCTGTGGGGCCACTGAGTCCTCCCGAGACGCCTCTCTGCAAAACAGTCCTTCTCCTTAAGGGTAAATAAAAATAAAAAAGAAGCTAGGAAAGCACTGTCGATGTTGCCTTGCCATTTCCTGTCAGAAAAGTGGAGAAAAGACCTTTTGCTTTTGCTGCTTAGATGTGAAGGAGCTTGTACCCCTCTGCTCATGGATGAAGTACTGTTAAATTGTTGTCTGTGACCATCTTGCTCTTAAAGCAGAGCTGCAAGAGGTCACAGGAGTAAGAATTAATTTCAAAGGTGACAACAAGTGGCTAGGAACATCCTTCCCCTCATTATTTTAGCTTTTGTTTCTGACTTGCAGGGGCTTGCCCCAGAAGTCAGGACTCTTAGGCAGAGCCAGCTTCAGCAAGGGCCACCCACCCTGTGCATGGAGCGCTGGACGGCCACAGAGGCAGCGACTCAGATGGAGCTACCCTGTCCCTGGGGTCACACACCAAGGGATGCTGCACTGGCCAGAGCCTAGCAGTTTGCAACAGCCGGGGCAGTGCAGACAGGGCACTTTGTAGATGTACAGAAGCAAGGTGGTTGAGGCACAAAAAAGACTTTGAAACATGTTGTGCCAGTGCCCGCCCTATCTGCAGTTAATAAATCACTAATCCAAATAGGAACAGTAACTCCTTGGAGCAGAAAGGTGACCAAGGTTACCAAGATCCCAGGGGAGAAAGCATCACCCAGGAGGGTGCCTGCTGCATCACTGGCAGCAGCCAAGCCAGACAGGCTTTGTGCTGAAGCAGGGAGGTGAGAAAGAGAGAGGAACTTTTAGAAGAGGAAAGCTCAGCCCTGGCCTGCCAGAAATGAAGAATGTCCTCAAGTTGCTCCTGTCTCGGGTGAAACACAGCTGGGCACAGCTGGAGGAGATGCCACAGGATTTCCTGGCCAGAGGAGAGGATGTCTTTTGCTGTGCAGGGCCTAGCCCTGGCTAGAGACACGGCTCTTGGTGCTGAGCCTGTTCATCTGCTGCCCAGGGAGGGGAGCAGGCAATAGTGCACAGCGTGTGACAGAGGTGACAGGCAGAGGAATCTGGCTCTGGGTTTGCCATGTGAGACGGGAGAAGGTTGAAATCTCTGCATCAAACCAGACATGCTACAAAAGCACAGGTGGTGTCCAGGGTGAGGGTGGCCTGGTTCATTGGCTACCAGTGCCTCCTGTGCCTGGGCTGCCCCCACACCAAGCCAGTGTGGCTGGTACTACTGTCCTGCCAGGAGGATGGGTTCTACTGGGGCAGGCCCAGGTGAGTCGGAGGCTTGTCTCAGCGTCCCAGGGATGCACAGTGCCATGGAGAGCCAGGCAGGGCAGAAGCAGAGCAGTCACAGTTCCTAGGAACTGTAGGCTGGGTGGTTTGGCTGTCACTCAGGGCTGCCCCTGGATGTGGCACATCCCTGCAGCTGCACCCGGCAGCCCGTTCCCAGCCTGTGGCCCAGCTGGCTGGCAGGGCAGAGGTGCTGCCTGGGATTCCCCGGGTGGGCAGTGTCACTTGTTTACTGCCTATCACTCAAGCAGTGAGATAATGTCGGTGTTATCTATGCCCCAGGCATCCTGTTTGGCAAACCCTTATCTGTGCCGTGCACATGTGGCTGCTGCCAGGTGCCAGGGAGCTGGCAGGCAGCAGGGGCAGGGGTACCCGTGTGGCAGTGATGCCCACTGAAAAGGCTCTCCAGCACCAGCTTCGCAGTGAAATGCAGGAGGCAGAGAACTGTCCTACAGCTGAGGTCAAAGAAACATCTCTGAGAGGGTCTGAATAGGGTGGGCAGGAGCGACTTGCCCAAAACTACCCTATATTCCACAGCCAGGGCTGTCCCAGCGCCTCAAGGTCCCTGTGGGTGGGGGGTACGAGGTACCTGCCCCTGGACTTCTGGTCCTGGCTAATCCTCGCAATCATCTCAGTCCCTGCAAGCCAGGGTAGCACCCTTAATGCGTCTCCCTGCGTCCAAACGCTTTCAAATTGTGAGAAAGATTTTATCGGGGCTGCTTGAGGCGGGGCACCAGCTGATAAAAGGATGGAGGAGGAGGCTCCGGCTGCTGGAGCTGTGCTCTGGCAGACTTACCCAAAGGCACTCTGCAGCTCAGGGACACCCTTTGGGTCAAGCACTTCCTGGGGACCTGTGGTGGAAGGGAATCTCCTGCCTGCGCTCAGGAGATGCCTCTAAAGTCTCAGGGAGAGAGCCGCCCGTGTCCCCAGGGATGAAGGGAGGGATGGCAGCAGCGGGGCTGCACCCAGGCGTGTGTGTCCTCGCCGGTAGCAGCGCACAGCCCTGCCGGGCGGGATCGGGCACCTCCAGCGGGCTGTCGAGCCCTCCCCGGGGGAGCGGGGCTGCCAGGAAGGTGCCCGCTGTATCGCGGGCAGCAGCCGAGCCGGCCGGGCAGCGCCGGGTGACTCGGATCCTCTGCGGTTTGCGGACACATTGCACAAGCAGGGGAACAGGCTGTGCCAGCCTGGGGCGGGAGCCTCTGCCCTAAACAACGCGCGGCCGGGCCCCCTCCCCAGGGGCAGAGCCTGCGGCACGGCTCCGCGGCACTGAGAGCATCGCCCCGAGTGGTACTCAGCGCTGGGGCACAGCAAAGGAGGCACTTCTCCATTCCAGTGCCGGGTCCAGAGGGACGGGGCAGAGGGGACACATGAAAGTGTCTTTGTCCCCGCTCCCTTGAGCCCATGCTGAGCAAAGCCCTAGCTGGCAGCTTGCCTTGTGTCCTCAGAGGGATGGCTGGGTGGACAGGACGCACCATCCTGACACCTGGGAAATCCCCACACTACTCAGACCCTTCCTTGGTGAGCACAGCAGCAGGAATCCAGCAGGAGCATGTGCCCTGCAGCATCCTGAATTCCTTCCAGGGAAGCCAGCCTTGGAAATAACCTGAGATGTGAAAGGGCTCCTGGTGATTAACCAGATCCCAGCAGAGCTGATTCTGGTCTTCTCTCCGTCCTACCATGTGTACCTTTTTCCACTACCTGCAAAGCAAGCCCCCATCCTGCCAAGTATCCATCCTGCCATGTAGGACCCCCTTTCTGAACCCAGGCATGGGGCACCTGCCTCCACACAGAGCTCGAACTTGGTCAGGTACTGTCTTCGCAGCAGCAACAGCCTCTGCATCTCAAACACCTTGATTCCATTTTTAAAGCAATACCAACAACTATTTGTAGTCACAAAAATAAAGGTGGGACTATTTTTTTTCCTACCGCTCTGCCCTACCATGACGGGTTCAAGCAGAAGTGAAACTGGCAGGGGCACAGCCTGCTCTGCCCTGGGGCTGTGTACCCATGAACATCCCTCTGAGTCCCAGCAGTGTCTCACCAGTAGGAGAGGCAGCTCCCGCCCTGCCCAGGTGACCCTCAGCACTTGGTGCTGGTCTCCTCCCCAGCAGCTGCCCCTCAGCCTCTCTGCCTGCCTGGCTGCTCCTTCCCTTCCCATAACTGACCACTCTTGGCAGAGGAGCTGCTAAAAAGCAAGTGTTCCTGAATTACTGGATATACAGACTCAGCAATTTCATAGAAAGAGACGACTGCATTAAAACATTTTCCAAGGAAGATATCCAGAGACAGGAAACGAGGTTCATTTATACTGGCTGACAATAAACTAATTGCAGTGGGTTATGGCTCTTGTGGAATGGGTTCCTCCTTTTGTCTAGAATATCCTGGTGGAGCAGCATCAATTTCTTTGGAATTGGAAAATACATGTGACTGCATGGCTCTTGTTTGGCTTTAGCTGGAAGTGAGCAGAGTAATTTCTGCAGAAAACCTGGCCAAGGCAATTCTACTTACGAGCAGGACAGGGTAAGAAAAGATCCAAGGGGCGGTGGACACAATTAGACATGTTCCTGAACACACTGGTGGAAGTTCCTAAAGGATGTTAATAAGTCAGGGGGAAGTTCCTCTGGCATATTCTTGGACCTTTCTCATAAAGACTTAAAGGCAAAGGCAGAAAAATACATTGTGTAAGTAACTGTTTACAAATAGTATATGAAGATTCACAGCCAGAGCAAAACGCCTGCATGCGAGGAGAGCATCTGGCACGGGAGCTGGGAGCTTGTGAGCCACTTTCCCACTCAGCCTACCAGGGACCTCAGCACACCTCAGCCTCCTCTATCCTCCACCAGTGTAGATGCTGCCACATGGACAGGGTGGGTCAGAGAGGTCTCAGTGCTCTGGGCATCATGGACTGGGGCTGAACACTTTTCAGGGGGCCCTTCTCCTCCTTCTGGGGTGCTCGGGCAAGCCTGGCTTGTTGTGGGTGATCTCCTGTGGCTGTCATGTCCCCATGGCAGTGGGGATGCAGCCAACTCCCATGCCATGGGGCTGCTGCCAAGCTAGGTCCATGAGGACTGTGGCCAGTGCTGACCCCACTGTTTGCCCCCAACCCCAGGCTCAGAGAAGGGTTTCCTGGGGCTGGAGAGCCCTGTGGCAGAGGAGGTGGGGTGTGGGGCAGGATGTGGGCTGGCAGCGGGGCTGGGATGGGAGGGGAAGAGGCCAGGGGCAGGGAGTGATGTGCTGCACGCTCGGAGGAAGCGTGAGCAGCACTGCCCACCGAGGGACAGCTGCCGCGGGCTGGGCACGGTGCAGCCGCGGCACCAGCATGGTAAGTCCTGCTCCTTTCCTCGGGGATGACAGAGGGTCTGCCTAGACAAGGGGATTAGGGGAGGGCAGGGCTGTGGGCAGGCACTGACAGGAACTACAGCTGGGGGCTGTGGGACACCCTGGCCGAGCGACCCCAGGCTCACGGGACACTGCCAGGCACACAGGGCACAGCGACTGCAGAGGTGGATGCCAGCCCTGGCTGGGCAGGAAGGGGCTCAGGGGGCACAGGACTTAGGGGCTCCCCAGGAGTAAAGTGCTCCCCCCCAAGTGCCTCACTGCAAGGGGCCCTTCCTGCAGCAGAGCTGTACCTGGCTGGGAGCACCGTGTGTGCCTGTGTGCCAGTGCCACGAGTGACTGCCCTTGTGTGAGGCAGAACTGCCTGGCAGCAGTGTGGGTGCATGTGTGAATCCCTTGGGATATGCACGCTCATGTCTCCCTCTCTGTCAGGGCACTGCTGTGGGACTGCGTTCTGCTGGGAGGACACGGACTCTGAGCTCTCCTGGCATCTACCTGGGCATCGCTGCCATGACATGGGGTAAGCCACCCACCCCCCACTCAGTAAGCCCAGTGTGACCCTGCTGCTGAGGAGTCCGCAGGTCTGAGAAACTGGAGAAATGTAGCATTGTTATTTTGGAGGCTCATCAGCCCATCCTCAGGGCTGGATCCCTCTGGGCTGGGATGGGGCTGGCCCTGCTTGTGCCAGCTCCCTCCAGGCGGACCGTGCTCCCTCAGGAAGGGCCAGGCCATGGCTGAGGTCCCTGCAGGATGTTTGGTTCCCCAAATGCAGCGTGGCAGCGGGTGCTGTGAACTGTGCTGTGAAGCGGGGAAAGGCAGGGGAGCTCTACCCACCACCTACACCCATGCTCGTGCTGGGGAGCTGAGCATGGATGGAGTCACAGGACCCGTGGGTGTAAGGGTTCTAGCACAGCTGGGGCAGCACCACACAGAATTAGAGCTGCTAATTGACATCAGGAGTATAGAAACGAGCTTGTTTTTGCTGCCTGTAGGGTATTTCCTTCACATGCTGGCATTGTACAGAGCAAAACCTACTGGTGCCTGCTCTGTCCCTGGAAATCCTCTGTGAGCTGAATTATTTTCCTAAGAACCTTAGGGACTGAGCTAAGGAACAGAAATGAGGTAAGTGCAGTGTCAGGAGGAGGCTGAGATTTGGCTCTGAGAGAAAACAAAAAGTCAAAAAGAACTACCCTCAAAAAGGCAAAAAGAACTGATACCTCTACCCTGGGAAGAGGTATCAGGGCTGCCACAGGAGCCAAGGGGTCAAAACACAGGAAAACAGCACTCATTTGGGGTGTCAGCAGCAGGTGGGGCAGGGAGAGGTGGCATAAGACCAGGGAGATGAGCTGTGCCATAGAGAGGGTGTAACTGGTGGAGCTGGAGGAAAGAGATAGGAGAGCATGTGGAGGACAGACTTGGAGCAGATGTCAAACTTTGGCCCTTCTCAGTTTGGGGATGGGCTGTGTGAGGGCAGCAGGCAGCAGAGCTGTGCTGGGGAGCAGCAGGGGCCAGGAGGAGGATGGTGGGAGCTGAGGATGGGGCAGGCTTCCAGAAGGTGCCCCGAGTTCCTGTCCTGCAGCCCCAAATTCCCAAAGGGTAAAGAGGGAACCACATTTTCCCCAGCTTCAGTTCTGTTGAACAAAGAGAATAGTTTGCTTTTTCACAGGAAAAACAGACAAATTATGGGAAATTACTTACAAAAATGTATAACAATGGACTGAAGTACAGCCCTAATTAGACTTTAGAAGATGTGTATTTGCATCTAATCTGCAATGCCCAGATCTTTGCACAACTGCAGCCTGATAAAATGCTCTCCTGAGATACAGCATAAGCTAGGCTGGTTGTTTGGAGCAAACTTTGATCCTCATCTCACTTTCTGCCCAGATGGAGATATGATATCCCCACATCACTTTCTGCAGTTGTGGAGATAGCTGCCCCTTGGGAGAATGGAGGAAGCTTCTTTCTGTGGCTAAAACCCTTTGATTGCATAAAGTTGTGGTGTGAAATGCTGTAAATAAGAGCAGGGTTTCAGGAAAGTGCCCTTCACTTCTGGGTTTGGGTTCCAGTCACTTTCTGGCTTTGCCCTCCCTGCTGGGTATGACCATAATATGAGCTTGTTTTTGAAAGACCTTGTTGTGCAACACTGAGTTTTACAAGACTCTAGACCATCTCTGTCTCAGATGAGCAGGTTGGGGTCCAAATGCTTTTGGGAGTGAGGGCATTATCGGCTGCTCTGCCTCGCTCCAATCTGGCTCTCATGTAGCAGGGTAAAGCAAGAAAACTGAAGTATACACATCTGCACTCAAGGAAGGAACTGTGCTTATGGAACCATCTTGAAGTGGGACTTCCCTCTTTGGGAAGCTTTTGTGGGCAGGGGAACAGGGCCACGGGGCTGAGCTTTCAATCCTTATGCTGGAGGAGGGTTGGCATCACTGCTTGGGGCTCTTCTGCCTCCTGTGCTCTGCCTGCCCCATTCCGTGCTGCCCCATCTCAGCCTTCACCCTGTCACCTCCAGCTTCCTCATCCCTGTGCCATCCCCCTCTGTCCTCAGCTCCTTCTGCCACATCTTTGTGTACCCATGGAGTCCCATTCTCATCCACACTCACCCCTTCATCCAATCCTTTTCACCCAGTCTGCCCCTGGCATCTCTTGGCCATGATGTCAGGCTTAGCCCACCCTCATGTCCCAAGGGATCTCACCCCTGGCCCAGCTCCCATCCTTTCTGCATCAATCCCAGACCTCATCTTCTGTCACAGGCATGGTGCTGTGGGTGGAGGTGGGTGCCTGGACCTACCACTACAGTGACCAAGGGGACTACACGTGGGAGCAGGCCAGGAATTTCTGCCAGACCTTCTTTACCGACCTGGTGGCAATCCAGAACCAGCAGGAGATCGAGTACCTCAACAAGAGCCTGCCCTACCACGGGCGCTACTACTGGATTGGCATCCGCAAGCTGGGCGGCATCTGGACCTGGGTGGGCACTCGGAAGGCTCTGTCCAAGGAGGCAGAGAACTGGGCACTGGGGGAGCCCAACAACCGCCGCTCCAACCAGGACTGCGTGGAGATCTACATCCAGCGCCCGCAGCAGTCCGGCAAGTGGAACGACGAGCCCTGCAACCGGAAGAAGAAGGCGCTGTGCTACCGGGGTGAGCGGGGGGACTGCTGGCTCGGGTGGGCTGGGGACCTCGGCAGGGGGGCCAGCAGCTGCTGGTGACCGTCCCCTGTGTGTGCAGCCTCCTGCCAGCCCTTCCCGTGCAGCCAGCGTGGCGAGTGCGTGGAGACCATCGGGAGCTACCGCTGCGAGTGCTACCCCGGCTTCCACGGCCCTGAGTGCACGGATGGTGAGACATCCATCCCCACCCCTCCCTTCCTGCCGGAGAGTCCAAACCCTGGTGACAAAGCAGGGTTCCGGTGCTCCTGATGGGCTGTGGCAACGTGTCTCTCCCAGTTGTGCAGTGTGCCAAGCTGGAGCCCGAGGGAGTGCCCATGAACTGCAGCCATCCCTACGGAGACTTCAGCTACAACTCCACCTGTGAGTTCAGGTGCCATGAGGGGTTTGAGCGGCGAGGGGCGGGCGTGCTGCGGTGCCTGCCTTCCCAGGAGTGGTCAGCAAGCATCCCCACCTGCACAGGTAGGGCCTGGCGGGGGCTGGGGGTCTCAGGAATGCAGCATTGATGCTTTGGGGGAACCAGCCCTGTGTGCCCAATGCTGTTCAGACAAGAGCTGCTGTGCCCTTACCTATTGTGGAAGCATCTCCTGGTGCTGCATGTGGGGTGGGATTCCCTGAGGAGGCTGCAATGGGCAGAGCAGCTGTGAGCTGTGAGGCCCTGTTCTGCCTGGCTGTCCCAGTGCCCATGTTTGCTGCCCTGGATCCCACTCAGATATCAGCACCCTGTGTGCACCAAGTGTGGGTGAGGATGGTGTCCTGGCTCCTCTGCCAACTCTGTGGCAGTGCCTCTCTCCCCTAGCCCACCCTGATCTGCCTTGGGAAGGCATTTGGCATCTTGGGAAAGAGAAGAGAGGGGCTGCTGTCCCACAGCCAGGGGAAGGGTGTATCCTGGCATGGGCCATCTTGAACAGGGATAAGGACTCATGAAATGAGTTAGATATAAACTGGGTGGGACAGAGTGTGGCAGGAAACCACAAAGGAGAGAAAGCTGTGGTATGTTATGCTGCAGGGGCAGAGAAAGTCTTCCTGTCAGTGGCTTGAGGGTTTGCAGCCAGGCACTAGGCATCCCAGAGAACTGCCAAGATTTTTGGGGGGTGCAAGAGTCTCGCTCCACCTTTCCTGTGCTGCTGCGTGGTACACCTGCAGCCTTGCACAAGGATGGAGTGAGTCAAGCAGACATGGGACACAACTGGGAGTGGGAAGGAATGGGAGTGGGAAGCATCTTTGTAAAAGAAGCCTGCCTTGAAGTTAGTGCTGCTGCTGCCTGTGCCGGTGGGGCCTGTGGTGCAACCCAGGACCTTAGGTAGCTGAGACCAGCAAAACTGTCTGCAGCTAAGGGGAACAGACCTGGAGATGTGATGTGACTGTTCTGTAACCAGTATCCCCAGCAGGGGCAAGGGCAGGAGATGGCTCCAAATTTTGCAAAAATCCCCACAGAGAAGCTGGCCAGGGGCTTGCTTTCCCAGCTTGTTGTTTTTTTCCTGCTGGCTGTAACATGATTGTTTTATTGCAAACAATCAGAGGAGTCAGTTGGTCGCCTGTGCTGATAACAAAATGGTGTTAGCAAGCATTGCCAGCTGGGCTTACTCCAGAAACAAGCAGAGCAAGGCTGCAAGCAAGGCTGGTGGTGCAGCAAGGACCGTGCGGGGCAAGGCTGCCTGTCCTGCCTCAAACTCTGCCCCATGCCCACCTGCAGCCATTGTGTGCCCATTGCTGGCTGGCCCCCAGAGGGGCTGGGTCAGCTGCTCCCACCTGCACAGCATGTTCACCAACAGGCACCTCTGGGGACTGGGAAACCTGTAAATTGCCTGTAAAATAGCTACAAAAGGAAAAGTCTACCCAGGAAAGTGCTTGGTGTCAGTTTGAAAGCAGAAGATGCAGTGAATGCAGTCTGTCTCAGCTGGGCTGGGTGGTGGTAATGCCCTGCTGGCACTGACCTTTGGTGATCCCTCAGGCAGCAGAGCCACTCACCCCAGAAAACCTTGGGTATTGTCCTGGCATGCAGCAAAACACACCCTGGGAACAGGCAGGGGAGGCTGGTACACAACCTCTTTAGCCATTGCAGTGCTTTACAGTCCCAAAGCCATCCTCCTGCCACTGTGACAAGGACAGAGGCTGGTCTCTGCTCCAGTAAAGGGAGGGAGATGAATGGGACTGCAGCAGCTGTGGTCCTTCTTCCCAGGGGCTTTGGCCCAGGGTAGTGAAAGGGATAAACAGGGCTCTGGCAGAGCAGCCACTGTGTCCCCCTGAGAAAATCACTCGTAGGGAAGAAAAACCATTGCACCAACTACAGTTTTGAAGAGGTGAGTGTGGGTAAGATTTGATTTGGATTCAGCCTGAATTATTAGATTTAACCTCATCTATCCCATCTCTGAGCTCTGCTCTCCCATTGCAGCCGTCACCTGCCCGGTGCTCAGAGCTCCAGAAAAGGGAGAGCTGAACTGCTCCCACCTCCATGGGGGCTTCACCTTTGGCTCCACGTGTGCCTTCTCCTGCCAGAAGGGGTTTGTGCTGATGGGCCCGGAGAGCCGTGAGTGCACAGCCACGGGGACCTGGACAGGGGATGCCCCACGCTGTGAAGGTAGAGCTGCTGCTGGAGTGCCAGCTGTCACTAGCCTTGGGGTGATACTGTGGTGCTCCCCAGCCCCTTGGCCTCAGAATTTTAGTCTCCCAGTTCTCAAGCTGCTGCTTGATGTGTACCTCTTCACTCTGCAGCCATCAGCTGCCCAGTGCTCAGTGCTCCAGTCCAGGGAGAGATGCACTGCTCCCACCTCCACGGCAACTTCACCTATGGATCCATGTGTGCCTTCTCCTGCCAGCCAGGATTTGTCTTGGTGGGGCTGCAGAGCCGTGAGTGCACAGCCTTGGGGACCTGGACTGGGGACATGCCACACTGTGAAGGTATTGCTGCTGCTCAAGGTGTCACAGGCCTCTGGTTCACCCTGGAATGTTCTCCAGTGTCCTAGTCCTTTCATTCTAACAGTCTAGCCTTGTAGTCCTCAGACTCCTGCTGAAAGTGCTTTTCCACCCCTGCAGCCATCACCTGTCCAGTGCTCAGAGCTCCAGAAAAGGGAGAGCTGAACTGCTCCCACCTCCACGGCAACTTCGCCTTTGGCTCCACGTGTGCCTTCTCCTGCCAGAAGGGGTTTGTGCTGATGGGCCCGGAGAGCCGTGAGTGCACAGCCACGGGGACCTGGACTGGGGATGCAACAAGATGTGAAGGTAGAGCTGCTGCTGGAGCTCAGGGTGTCACTGCCTGTGGGGTGACTCTAGGGTTTCCACAGTCGCTCAGACCAAACATTTTAGCCTTGTAGTTCCCAGGCTCCTCCTTGAACTGTTTCTATGTCCCTGCAGCAATTGCCTGTCCAGTGGTCAGTGCTCCAGAAAAGGGAGAGCTGAACTGCTCCCACCTCCATGGCAACTTCACCTTTGGCTCCACGTGTGCCTTCTCCTGCCAGAAGAGGTTTGTGCTGAAGGGGCCAGAGAGCCGTGAGTGCACAGCCACGGGGACCTGGACTGGGGATGCCCCACACTGTGAAGGTAGAGCTGCTGCTAGAGCTCAGGGTGTCACTGGCCTTGGGTGACACTAGGGTTCCCCTGAAGCTTCTCAGGCTGAACAGTTTAGCCTTGTAGCCCTCAGATTCCTGCTCAAAGTGCTTCTCCACCCCTGCAGCTGTTACCTGCCCGGTGCTCAGAGCTCCAGAAAAGGGAGAGCTGAACTGCTCCCACCTCCACGGCAACTTCGCCTTTGGCTCCACGTGTGCCTTCTCCTGCCAGAAGGGGTTTGTGCTGATGGGCCCGGAGAGCCGGGAGTGCACAGCCACGGGGACCTGGACTGGGGATGCAACAAGATGTGAAGGTAGAGCTGCTATTCAAGGTGTCACAGGCCTTGGGCAGACCCTGGGATGTTTTCTTTTTAGCTCTCTCATCACAAGAATTCAGCCTCATAGTTCCTAGGCTACCGCCTGAAGTGTGCTTTTTGCCCTGCAGCCATCAGCTGCCCAGTGCTCAGTGCTCCAGTCCAGGGAGAGATGCACTGCTCCCACCTCCACGGCAACTTCACCTATGGATCCATGTGTGCCTTCTCCTGCCAGCCAGGATTTGTCTTGGTGGGGCTGCAGAGCCGTGAGTGCACAGCCTTGGGGACCTGGACTGGGGACACACCACACTGTGAAGGTATTGCTGCTGCTCAAGGTGTCACAGGCCTTGTGTTGAGCATGGGATGTTCGCTAGAGGACCCTCTTGGTCCTGTTCTTTCAACAGTCTAGCCTTGTAGTACCCACTTTTCAGCTTGAAAATGTTTGTCCTTGCAGCCATCACCTGTCCAGTGCTCAGAGCTCCAGAAAAAGGAGAGCTGAACTGCTCCCACCTCCATGGAGACTTCACCTTTGGCTCCACGTGTGCCTTCTCCTGCCAGAAGGGGTTTGTGCTGAAGGGGCCAGAGAGCCGTGAATGCACAGCCACGGGGACCTGGACAGGGGATGCCCCACGCTGTGAAGGTAGAGCTGTTGCCACAGCTCAGCATGTCACTGGCCATGGGGTGACACTATGATGTGTCCCCACCCTCTTGGTCCCAAAAGTGTAGTCTCCCAGGCTCCTTCCTGAGCTGTGCCTCTTTACCCTTGCAGCCATCAAATGCTCAGCACTGACCACCCCCAAGATGGGCCAGGCTGCCTGCTCCCATCTCCACGGGGACTTCACCTTTGGCTCCACATGTGCCTTCTCCTGCCAGAAGGGGTTTGTGCTGATGGGCCCGGAGAGCCGGGAGTGCACAGCCCTGGGGACCTGGACTGGGAGCCCCACACATTGCAAAGGTAAATCCTGTGATCTCACACATGTCTGTTGTAGCAGAGTGCTCTCCCCAGCACCCTGGGCTCTGTCAGTTTATCCCCTGGCTTGCCAGCCCACATGTCCCCATCTTGCTGCCACCAGTCCTGTCCTCTTGATGCTCCTGCTGTGCTTTATCTGCAGCCATCAGCTGCCCAGTGCTGTCCCCCCCCAGCAGAGGCCAGCTGAGTTGCTCTCATGTGCATGGGAACTTCACCTACAACTCCACGTGCTCCTTTTCCTGTGAGGAGGGGTTTGTTCGGATGGGAGCAGAGATGCTCCGGTGTGAGGCCACGGGGAACTGGACCAGGGATCCCCCGGTCTGTGCAGGTACAGCAGGAGCCCCCAGCTCCTCTAGCACTGTGGAGGTTCCAGCTTTCCTCCAAGCACATCTTGAATGTGGTGGAGGGAAACTCCCCAGGGGCTGCAAAGTGCTGACAACTTTCTAACGCGCGGCTCTGTGGCTTTGTTTCAGAGGATGGTGCCTTCCTAAAGCAAGTCCTGGCTTACAGCAGTGGCTCAGCCCTGGCAGTAGCTGGTCTTGTGCTCTCTGGGGGGCTGATTGCCATCCTTGCCAAGAGGCTCAGTGACAGAGGTAAAGAAATGCTTCCTGCAGGCCACCCTAGCTTTGGCCAGGGGCTCTCAGGCAAGGTGGTGACAGTCCCAAGGGAGGCTGGGGTGATCAGAAGAGTTTAACAGTGTGACTGCCTCCATTCACATGTTTTATTTGCTGAGTTGCTTGGGTCCTTGGCAGTTGGTCCAGCTGAAAATGTCAGCAGCCAGGTTTGGAGGGCAGAGCCAGATAAACATCATCACTCTGAAGAAGGCAGCAAATGCTTGTTAAGGCAGCCCCACCTCATGCCTGTTCAGCTCTGCTCAATTTCAGATGCTGCTGCTGCAGCTTCTTGTGACCTTCACTAAACAGATCTGGTTATTTCTTTTCTATGTGCTTTATGCCCATGAACATTTCAACACTGTTATCAGAGGAGAAGAGGAAGCTCCTGAAACCCACCAGGTGAGAGCTGTGCTCTGCAGGAGGGTGGCTCTGCCCTGTGACTGTCACAGCCCTATGTTCACCCTGCTGACACCCAGATCTGCCTGTGTCAGGCTGGTTTTTTACGGGAGCATCTCTGGGGCTGACAGGGCTGTGCTAACCCCTGGCCTTCACACACTCCTGCACTCCCCAAGGTGACATCCTTGTGTTTGCCTTCCAGTGACCTGGGAGCGCCGGGCACCTTCACCAACACAGCATATGATGGCAACCTGTGAGGTGAGGGTGGGCGAGACCCTCAAAACTCACCTGGGTGGCCATCTTCCTGGCTGGGGTGCTCCTGGGTGGGGACACCCCTTGGGTCTGAAGTGGTTAACGCCAGCTCCATCTCTCCTCTGCTTCCAGCCTGCCTGAGACTGAAACCCACCATGTCCCCCAGGGCTGCAGGCCCAGCAGGAGCTGCTGCGGGAGCACAGAGGGACTCCATGCCTGTGGTTGTAGCCTGGAGCAGAGCTGCCCCTGGACACTGCTGCCATGCTGCGTGTGCAGCATTCCCCTGGGAAGGCAGCTGGAGACCCACCAGAGGCCAAGAGCCAGGTGCTGGGGGCAGCCTGCCACCCAGCTCTTGGACATTCTCCCACCCGGAACTTGGGCATTCCTCGATAGCTGCTCCATTCACGCTTCCACCAATGAGCTTGTGTCAGCAGGGTCCGAATAAACACCTTTGTCTAACTAATGCCTCCTGTGTGCCTGGGGAAGGGTGAAGTTTTCATTAAATAATGTGGCCAGCACAACTAGGGAAGTGATTCTTCCCCTGAACTTGGCACTGGTGAGGCCACTTCTGGAGCGCTGTGTCTGGTTCGCGGCCCCTTTAGTTCAGGAAGGATGTTGAAGTGCTGGAGCATGTCCAGAGAAGGCTGCGAGGCTGATGAAGGAGCTGGAGCATGTCTGATGAGGAGCGGCTGAGGGAGCTGGGGTTGTTTGGCCTGGAGAAAAGGAGGCTCAGGGATAACCTTATCACTGCCTGAAAGGAGATTGTAAGCAGGGGGGTTTGGCCTCTTCTCCCAGGTTAGTTTTGAGAGGACAAGAAGACACAGCCCTAAGCTGCGCCAGGGGAGGTTCAGGTTGGACACTCACAGGGATTTCTGCACAGACAGGGTGACTGGACACTGGAACGGGCTGCCCTGGGAGGTGGTGGAGTCACCACCCCTGGAGGTGTTTAAGGACCGGACAGGGCCCTCAGTGCCATGGTGGCAAGGTGCTGTTGGGCCATGGGCTAGACTCGCTGACATCAGCGGTCTTTCCCAGCCGAACTGAAGCTGTGAGTCTCCGCGGAGCTCGCAGCGCTCTCAGCGGCCGTGCCAGCCGAGTGTCCGCCGGCGGCCGCCGTGGCGGGCGGGCCCGGCGCTGCCCCGCCGGAAGCAGACGTGTGTTTCGGGAGGAACGGGAAGCGATGGCGGCGGCCGAGGCCGAGTGGGAGCCGGCGGGGCTGCTGCCCGCCCCGGGGGGCGGCCTGGACTGGGGTGAGCGCTGCTTCGGGGGGCCGGGGCCGGGCCGGCGCGGAGCTCCCCGGCGGGGCCGGGCCGGGCCGGCGCTGAGCCCGTTTTCTCTCCGCAGAGGCTGTGCTGGGCGAGGAGCTGAGCGAGCTGCTGGGCGCCGCGGCCCCGAAGGACGAGCCTGACGTGAGTACCGGGGCTGGCGGCGGCCGGGTCCGCGCTCTGCCGGCTCGGGGGGCCTGGGAGCAGCCTGGCAGCCGAGCGTGGGCGCCCGGCCGAGACAGCGATGGCTGAAGCGCTGCGGGGCAGAGGGTGCCGGGCAGGGAGGGTGCGACGTGCCGGGGACGAGGAGTGGCGTTGTCACTGCCCCGGTGAAGGTGAACCCCGCAGGGCAGTGCTGGGGGGGCGCCGGCTCAGGGCTGCCTGAGAGAACGGTGGGTGTGTTACACGTACATCCACCCGGGCTCTTCTTTATCCCTCTGCCTATTAGATTACGTCTTGTTTTCTTCTTTAATGTAGGATTTTCTCAGAAGACCTTTGCTTGCAACCTTCTGCATTAATCCCTGCCCACTTGTCCATACTGCTTTTTCTCTTCCCGAGCATTTCCCTCATGGATTCTCCTCTCCATGTTGTTATAAATAAGAAGCTTGACTAGGCCAATATTCAAGCAGCAATCAATTTATTAATTAATGTGGTAAAGTATGAGCAAAACAGCGCTGGGTACAGTGGGGGAAATTTTCCCTCCAACTGCACATCGATGGTTGGGGCTTACAGGTATTTTTAGGGGTGCACATGAGCTTTTTTCAGCAGTTCCTATTCCAAATTTTTACGTCACAATTCTATACACTATTGTGAGTTAGTTTTTCTCAGGATGTACCCCAGAAAGGAGTATCCCCGGATGGTGGGGTCCGGCTTCCGAAAGAAGAAAGAGGCCTCCCAGCTGGTGCGGTCCAGACTCCAGATGTGGGCCCACCTTTTAATTGCAAAGACTATAAATCTCATAACAGTGATGTCCAGCTTCCCTTGGTCGAAGCCATCAATCCTTGGGTTGATGTTCATCTTCCTTTCTCAAGCTGCTTTTTACTGTTTTGCTAAGGGGTTGAGATAAGCATGTTTCCTTTACATATGTTCTAAACTTATATTTTCAAAGCTCCTTACTACAAGCAATATTCTAAAATTATACTTCGAAAGGTTATTATTGCAAAGCTGTTTAATGCTTAGCTACGTGCAAAAAGTTCCTGTCTAGCAGCAACATCCTTAAAGCTTTAATTCAGATGCTATAGAGGTTAATTGCAAACAAAGGATAAGTTCAAAGGCCTTCTTCCATGCTTTACTCCCTCAGTTATTTTTTTGGAATTCATCCTTTAATTGTCCCATGATCAGTTTCCACACATATCACAATCACAAGCACACACGCTGCCTGTGTGTACCTGACACGAAACACAGCTTTGTATCTCACAATGTTCTTCCCCTGCCGTGTCTCTGCTCACTGTGTCCCAGTCCGCCTCCAGCACACAAGCCCGGGTTATCATCTCATGTAAACCCCCTGTTCTAAGAGCATTCCTACACGTGTAGAACCAGTCACTGGAGAAGATGTGGGAACAGATTGTGCAAGGGAAAGGTATTCCCCATTAGCAGGTCAGCATTACTTGCTTGGGTGAGGACTCTTAATGTACAGCTCACATTGTGGTTTTTTGGTCATTCTTCCTTTAAAATGTGCTCTGATGAGCCTTCTTTTCATTCTAACTTGCAAGTACCAATATCTATGCAGTTTGCAGGCTTTTTGAGCCTCTCTTCACAGGGCAAGTTGAGAGTATAAGGGAAGGTATAATTTCAGTATTCTTTTCAGGAAAATCTGTGTTGTATATCTGTAAGAGCTGGGTAGGTCATGTTTGTATTTTTCAGGCAAGTGCTCATAAAGGGCCACATTTCTGTAGGAAACTGAGACTTAGAGATGCACAAGCATAATAAATGGAGAAAAACCCCAGTCGTTGTTTTAAAGGGCATATGATAAATAATAAGTATGGAGTGATTTTAGCCTGTTTGTTTTGATTCTTGTTGGGAAAGGAAACTGGTGTCCTTGGCTTTAGATATTGACATCACTGTGTTCAAGTATAGGGAGACCTAACACATACTGTTAGTCAGGTCTTGGGCAAATCAGTCTTGTGTCTGTTTTCCTGCTGGTAAACTGTCACTGGTGCTGCTTTTGTTTGTAAAGTGCTTTGAGATGTAATGGTGCAAGAGCATTAAATAAATTTTTCAAGGCAGATGAAGGAGAGGATGGCACCAGGTTCCTAAGACTTGTGGTTTTTGTACATGGTTCAATGAACTTAGAACTTTTGCTATAGAAATTACAAAGAAGAGTACGATAATTAGTGATGATCTTAAACTGACCTGCTCTTCCTACTGGTGTAAGTTTAAAAGAAGCCTTGTTTTTTGTGTTTCAGTTGAGAATTTCTCCTTTAAGGACTTTGATCTCTGCATACCTTAAGGCACCTGAAGTGATTGATAGTTATGCTGTTTGTTTTGTTTTCTGGAGCTGTAGAAATGTGTACATAATGGCCGATGGTGTCAACACATCTTTCTTTTTGTCTTGTCTTTTTTTCTGACCTGTCATTTCAGGAAAATGATCTCTATAACTTTCATTTTGATCTGGATTTGATGTCTTGGGACTCGGACCTTTGGAATATTACAGGCCATGCTTATGCAGGTAATTACCCTCCTATATTTTGCAGATGTTGCTCTTCCCCTCCTGCCCCACAAGGATGACCTCTTAAAACTCATGTGGAACTGTTTGGTGCCCTACAGCCTTTGCTCTGTGATGAGAATTAGGCTGTGTTTCTCTAGGAGATGGGTACAGCTGGCAAGGGCTGCCCTATGAGCCAAGTTGTTCAATACCTTTAATCTCCCTACATTTCCTGCTGTGCCTTGCTTTGGGAATTAAATATCTGGTGCAGGACAGTGTGTTCTTTACTTTTCCCGTTGCTGCAAACTTGTGCAGTGAAATGTCTTTACCTGCCTCTTGCAGATGCCAACGTGAAGACAGAACCTTTGTCACCAGCCACTTCCAGCTGTTCGGTGCCGTCACCACCGTCTGTGGACTCTCCAGTGCAGAACGTGCCTGTATGCAAACCCCTCCACGTAACACAGACAGCAACAGCTCTGATCAAACAAAAGCCCTGTGATTTACTCCTCTGACCAAATTCATAAGAGGAAACAGCTCATTTTCCCAACCCTTGCGAAAACCCGTCAGTGGTGTTTTCTTATCTCTTCTCTGTGACCCATTCTAATAAGAACATGCTCAGCTCTCTTTCCTCAGCTATGTTCATTAGTCTTGTTGCCAAACAAAATACCTTCTAAAGGCTTCTGGGTCCAGCAGGGTTGGCCTCTGCCTCCCGTTGCTCTGCTGATGGGGAGAAGTTCTTGTTGGGATTTTTTTAGAGGTACTTGGCAATGGCCAGAATCAAATTGCAGATTAAAACCTTTGTCCTGTTGGCTGCAGCAGCAACACAGATGTGATGAGAAACAGATATACTCTGAACTGCTGGCAGATGCTGCTCTGAGTTTCTGAAGTGTTAATCTCCTGTGCTTTCTGTCTGCAGGATGATGTGGACTTCAGCTGTAGCTCCCAGATGTCCCCCATCTCTCTCTACAGCAAGAGCTGCAGAAGCCCTGCATCCCCTGAAGGAGATGGAGGGAAGAAGCCTGCTGTGAGCATCTCTTCTCGATCTGGTAAGAGAGAGAAAGTTACTTTCATCCTATAGATAATATATGTGTTGTCTCGCATCCAAATTAATGCTATTAATTAACAGACACGAGACGTCCCATCATTTATGACTTGGATATTTGATCAGATGTGTTTATTTTCAACAAATATTATAGATGGATAAAAAACCCCACATTAAAAGCTACTTCATTATTGTTTGAATTATGTATTTTATGCCTCTGGGTCCAGTTCTGACTCTTTTTCCTTTTCTAGCAAATAATTCTGTGAGGAGCCTGAAGAAGTGTGGTCAGACAGTGTCCAGGCCTTTGATACAACCCAAACCCCTTTTGCCTGCTGTGCCTGAAGCTCAGGCTAACATTGGCATCCCAGCTAAAACCATCATTATTCAGACTCTTCCCACGCTTGTGCCACTGCCAAAGAATCAGCCAGTTGTTAACATCCAGCCAGCCCCTCCTAAAGGTAGGTGAATTGTCTTGACTGGGCCAGGTCTTGGTGATGGCATTGTCTGTTTGGGATGGCTGATAGAGTGGAGTTAGGTTTGGTGTATGAAAGAGGAGGAATAGGAGAAAGAAGGGTTCTACATGCGTTGCTGGAAAAGCTTTAGGCTGAGAAGATGGCCTTACTCCTCTCATCCTGTCCTGGGAGAAGCAGCACTCACATGGGCATCGTGTAAAATGGAAGACTGGATTATAGAATTCCATTATTTGGAATGGAAGACAGAGGCTGGGCTGAACACTGGCAGCTGTGGAGGTAAAACTGCTGATTTGGAAGGATCTGTAGGGATTCTTTGCTCTGCTCTGCTTGCAGCATCAGGTGGTGTATAAGGTGATTACAGTGCTGTTGTGTCATAACTGAAGGAAGATGCAGTAGAATCAGTTAGGATGGCTTGAAGGAAGCTGGAAAGCTTGGGGGAAGTGATATAGACATTTTTTTTACTCACTTGAAACTCTTCCACAGGATGGTGGGAGTATGGGTTTATGGCTTTTCAGCTCACTGAACAGCATTAAATAGAATGTAGAGAGGTCTGCTAAAACTTGAGATCTGTGTCAGAGGTTAGAAAAGTTGCTGATGTTAACCAGAGGAAAGTGACTTCCTGCCTCGTGATAATTCTTCATTGCTACAGTTACCCTGTTACTGATTTTTGAAGCAGCTCGAGCTGTCCAAAGCATTGTTTCCCTCTCCAGCCGGGGCAGTAGGGACGCTGCTTGCCTTGCAGCACTTGCCAGCTGCAGTTGCTCGTTTCACCAGCTGATGGCCACAGTCCCTCACAGTTGATTGCACTGGAAGGAAAACAGACAAATTCTTCAGGGCACACATATCTAAAAATTATTGCAATTGGGAAAAATTTGTCTCCGTTACTGATTTCTCTTCCATCAGGGGTTCAGCCAAATCTGGAGATGCTGATATTTGTTGTAACATGCCTAAGATTGCTAGACTGCTTAAAACGCGGGTCAGCACTGTCAACGTGACCTAATTCTTATTGCTTCTGATGTTCCAGCTGATAAAATACCATCTGGAATAAGGAATGCTGGGTGCTGGGGATATGGATTTCTCTGGATATAAGTCTAGTACTCTGAAGATCAGCTTCTCCTTTTCCCTAGAGAAAAGTCAGGACAGTAGTTTCTGTGAGACAGTGTAGATGAAATACTTTTGAGAAAGTATGTCCATGCTTTCCTTTAACTGATGGTATGTTTAAAATTTCTCTTGTGGAGCTTCCATAAGAAAAACCATAAGGATCTTTTTTCATCAGTCTAAATCCCCTGCATATGACAAGTTGGAAATACCAGTTTGAAATATGCCATTATCTTCAAAGAAGCATGAGAAATTTTATTTCCACAGCCCCTTTTATAAAAGCTTAAAGGAGAAAGCATGGTCTTAGGGCATCATCTCTTTTATATATTAAAAAAAAAAATTGAAATAGTCTCAACTTCATCATTTAAGATTCTTAAACAGGGTCATACTAAGTTTTGATGTCTTCGAGATTGTGTCTGAAAAAAAAAAGAAGGTCTAGTTTTACCCCATGTGTAAGATCTTGGCACTAGATAAATTACTTCACTTTTCACCATCCAGAAAGCTGGATAAGTGCTGTAATCCATTGTCGAGCATTTTGGTTGGAATGCTCAGCTGGAATGTGCTCTTTCTGAAAGCTGGCGAGGTCATCCTGTTACAAAGGATTAGAGAGACATTAATGTGTTTTCAGACAACAAAATATTACTCAAGCACCTGCTTGAGTTAAATGTAGTCGTTGGACTGAAATTTCTTGGAAGTGACTCTTTTTAATTCCATTTCAAACTGTCAAAATTACTTCATTTTTTTCTGCCTGCTTGTCTTTAAGCTCTCTTCAGCTTGTGTATAAACTTTCTTGCATGAGCCATTTTTCTAAAAAAAATGGTCTTAGTGTGAATTGAAGCTTCAGCATAAGTTTTGAAAGTGTAACTTGCATTGTTCTTTTTTGTTCATCTTCCATCTCTCTGCTAGTTTGAATTGATCTGTGTGCCATGAGTCACTTCTGTGTAGTCAGTTTTCCATTGAGTACAGCAATAAAGTACTTATGGACAAAAGGGAGAAGGAGGGTTGAGGTAAGTTGGCTAAATTCTGTGAAAAGGTTGTTGAAAGTGCTTCAAGTATTAGCAATACTGAGTAATGTATATAGCAAGTGTTGAGTTTTATTAACTTTGAAGAGCTTTTGAGACAGAGCTTGGTTTATTGGATTCCTTAATGTCTGTAGTTTTGGTTTGCAGAATGGATTAAGAGTCCTGTAAACTTTGGAACAACTTCTTTCCATTCCTGTTCTGTGCAATATCCTAATGGATTTGAGATCAGCTGTGCAGGGCAGGAGAGGATAGCAGTATGCCCCTGCAAAGTGGTGATGTACAAATCCATTTCATCCACGCTGAGCGCTGCTCTTCTTGTGTTCCAGGTCCATCTGTGGTGCTGCCCCAGCCTGCCGTGGTACAGCTCCAGGCTTCTGGGGTGCTTCCTGCCTCCCAGCCAGTCATTGCAGTCACTGGAGGGGCCCCAGCACTTCAGAGCCACGCGGTGAAGGCGCTGTCTCCAGCTGCTGGGAACGGCTCCAGCAGCGGCAAAATCCCGGTGACAAAGCCCTTGCTGCAAAGCGGCTCCCCGGCCGTGGGGCTGGATGTAAGTTCTGACTCTGTGGGAGCTGCTAACCAGGGCTTGTGCACCTCCTGCAGTTACCTGCATGTGGGACCTAATGGTCCCTTCAGAGTCTCAGGAAAACTCTCAATAGGATTTCCAGCTGTAAGCAGGGAATTTAGCAGCTTGGCACAGAACAGGGGGGAACAGCTAAATATCTGCTGGCCTGCCTGGAGTTGCAGACCAGGTGTGCAAGTGTAGTGGCAGAAGACTGTGCTGATTGAGATTTTCTGTAACTTGTCTTCTCAAGTGCAAGCTCTCAGTGGCTGGACCTCTCTTACATACAGGAAAATTTGATAGATTGGATTTTTTATTAGTGCTAAATCACTTTTCTAATCCATAGAATAAAAACATTTCTTTGGAAGCAGATGAATTGGAAATATCAATGCCTCACTCTATTTCCATACCTATCTTTCCCATTTATCTCTCCAGATTTTACTTACAGTTTTTAGAAACTTCAGTTACTGAGTTCCATATGATCCTAATCTCTTCAGCCTCCCTTTTGATCATTTATTGAATGAGGACAAGAGGGTTAAGCTCTCAGCAATTACAGTATGAATAAGTGAGTTTTTCCGTAGTAGCTCACAGTAAGGAGGAGGTGTAAACAGTAGCTTTTGAGATGTGGGTGGGCTTTTTTTCCCCCTTCAGCTCTGACATCTTAACCAGCTAGCAAGCTGGGTGTTAACTTGATTTTGCTCCTAGTAACTTGGAGCTGCTTTGATTGCATTCTGTTGTCCAAAGAAGACGTGCTTGTGGAAAGGACCAAAGCTTCTTGTTAGTGCCTTCAAAACTGTCATTCCCCAGTGGGGTATTCCAAGCACAGTTGTGAGCTGAGGGTCCTTTCACATCTCATTGTGAGGGAGAAAACACTGGTGAAAGCATGTGGAATTTTGCTGTATAGGCACCTGCTTATCAGCAGTGCAGGTCACTGTTTCCCAAAGCAGTGGGAAGCCTGTTCCTTCAGCTTCTTTGGAGGGATGTTGCTGGTGTCGGGGATTGCCACTCAGGCTTGATGGTAACTTTTCCTCACTAATCATATTTGTGTGTGGGCTGAGTTTTATAATGAAAATATTGTGCTAGCAATAGTTTAGCAGCCAGAGTACAGTGGAAACCTGATATTCAAAGTGCAAGAAGCAAAGAAAGGTCTGTAGTAGGCAGAGCAGTTAAGTGTGCTGCATTTGTTAATGATAATTCCCCATCGTGCAACGTTAACTCAAGAGACCTCAAGTCAATGACCTGCAGTCACTAGATTTGTGACTCCCTGTAGGCACCTTGCCATTGTCTGGCTGTAAGGTTTAATTGACAAAACCCCCTCATTGTCATCATATTCCATCTACATATCCATGACATCAGGAGTCAAACGTGTAGCTGGGGTACCAAACAGATGTTGGTTTCCAAGGGTGGTTGTGTTGGTATTTCCACCCAAAGCCATTTTAGGGAAGCAGTTTTAAGACTTGTGAAATGCAGCAACATCTTGCCTGTGTTTGTTACAATGTGAAAAAACAGTTGCAGCTGCTCTTTGGCACGTACTGTGAAAAAGTGCTTTGAGAAGAAACAAATATTCTGGGATTCAGCTGGGGCCAGCAGGGTTAAAACATCTCCCGATTGCCTTGGACACCATATGTGGCGCTCAGGGCTGCACAGAGGGAGCTGTCATTTGAGCTCTGTAACACGTGTTATTGTTTGCTAATCTCAGCAAATGTTGCAGGATAAAAAGAAACACTGCAGGACTTTCTTTTGGGCTTAGGAGGGATAAACTGTTAGCTTAACATTCAGACTGCCAGTGGATTACACCGGCACGGGCTGATGGCTAGCTGTAGGTGTGAGGCCCTGCGTGTCCTGGTGGCACACGTGCAGCCTGCCAGCCATGAGGAAGTGCCAGAATACAGAAAATCTAGACAAGATTAATTATGCAAAATAACTTCAGCATAAGTGTGGATTTCTGTTTGAAGAATCCTCATTTCTGTGCTGTACATTGTGTAATATTTGTGTAACATAAACTCATTAAGCAAGTTGTGTTCTGCTGAGTTAGAGACAAGAAAACCCAGAACTTCCATTAGAGCAAAAAAAACTTGCATATGTCTTGTATTCCTGCAATCAAAGATGCGTCTTCAAAGACAGCAGCTTTCATAAGCTGAGGTAAGAAGCCAGCTAATGCTACATCCAATGGTTTGTACTTTCAGCTCTTTGTTAACTTTCCCAGCACATGTACAAAAACTCTTTGGAGTACGAGAGACATTCTTGCTTCTAGAAGTAGAGCTTGTGTTGGAAGGCAGGTTAAATTTTGCTCGTAATTGAGTTTTCTTTGGAAGTAAATTGAGGTAGCGGTGTTTATTTGTGAAGTGCATGACTCTGTAAAACCTCTGAAGATAGAGAACAATCTGAATCTGGTTAGTGCTGTTTGAAGCAAGGGTTTGCTATGAACCTGCCAGTTCTCCATATTTACAGCGTTTTTGTGTGTGTCTCTGCTAGTGGTGGTGTGGTTTTCAGAGCTAGAAAGCAGAAGTTGCATCACTGGTTACTGATTGTTTTTAAGGCCAGTGTTCTCCCTCTATGGTCTGTGTTTCCTTAGAACCAGGAGTTGCTATCTTGAGTGGAACATCAATACGATACAACTTTAAAAGTTGGAGGCTGTAAAAGAATTTCGCAGAGGTGTTTGCTGCCTTTAATCTTGGTTCAGCATTTGTGCAAAGCAATGTTGCTGAAGCAGACTGACGTTATAAATTAGTTCCTTTCCCTCCTGAGTATCAAAGTGCTCGGGCAGAGGGCACGTTTACCTTGGTGCTAGGCCAGCTGTGTGATGCTGATCACCGCAGTGCTTCCAGGTTCAGCATTCCTGTACCTCCTCACCCACACAGCTCTTTCCATTTCCTGCATCACATTTAGGTGGGATTGAGTGTGCAGTTGTGTCATATTCCCTGAGAAAAGCCCGGCAAGACCTGGAGGGCTGACCAAGAAGGACCTTAAGCTGTTTAAGAATTGTAAATTAAAACAAAATAACTTAAGGACACAAATACTGGATTTCATTTAAGCAAGGCTTAAAAATTAGTCAAAATGTAGTTGGTGAGGCATGTACTGAAATGCAGATACTGCACAGAGTACCTGGAATCAGGCTGGGGAGAGCTGCTGTTCCTCACAGCATTTGGACAATTGTGAGTAAAGTAGAGCAATATGTATAAGTGACACATAAAATGTAGATTTTCAGTGTCTGAAACAGTGACAGATGTATGTTAGGATGTACTCTTAGAATAGAGCCACTGCACTGGTGCTCTAACACCTTCTTTTCTTCAGGGAAGCATGTAGATTTGCCAGAGGTTCCAGACATGTAATTAAAAGCTGTCCAGTAATGAATAATCCTCATCAAGTCTGCAAACAAGAATGGATGTAAACAATTTGGTCTTTTCTGAGTTCATGATGCAGAACGTCTTTTTCAAAAGGGGAATGTTACTCCTTGTTTGGAATAGCACACAACTTGAGCCAAAGCTGCTGCATGAACTCATGCCTTGTTTTTTCATCTCTGAACAGTTTAAGTGATCCTGGCCCCAGACTGGTGTGTTCTGTACACTGCAGTTCTTGGCTAGCCTGAATCTTCTTTTTTGGTCCAGCTTTTATATGTCTGCAGAAGTTTTTTTATGTTAAATGTTGTACTTAAAAAATTCAAGACAAAGCTTAGTGTTAATGAAAATATGTTAAAATCTTTTCCTTCTCCACTCCCTGCTAAAGAGAGAAACTGGAGTAAGTACAAACAGCTTCACTTTCACAGACTTTGGTTGGTGAAAGCAGACTAGACATATAATAAATGATCTTTATAAAAAGCAATTAGACCAACATGGAGGCGACCCAGAACACTAATGCACTGTAACACGTTTTCTTCATCTTTGTCACCAAACTGCAGCATCAAGAAGAGTGGTTCTTCAAACAGCTTGTGGCCACTTTTTGTTAAAGGTGCCAGTGTCCTAGAGCAGCATATTGTCTGTGTGCAGGTAGATACAGGGAGAGAGCTGAAAAGCTGTGGTTAAGGTTTTTACATAGCCGGACTCAAAATCTGGGTTAGTTAATGTTACTGTTCTGTGATTATACTATTTCCCTAGAATAATACTTCTGGAATAGTTCTCATCTTTTTTCTTTAATGTACCTGCTCTGAGAGATACAGATTACACCAGGGCCTGTGCTGGTAGGTACTGTGCTGAAGGATATCCAGGTCTGTGTAAGATGGATCATTCAGTTAGCTGTCAGTGTAATTGTCATTGAGGCACATCCAGTTGCAGCTTAAAAATGTGATGGAAGTCTTCTCTTCCTAATGAAAACAGAGTTGCTAATCTGTGAGGGAAAGGAAATCAACAATCTGGTGTTTAAACTTAGGATTTCAAGTAGTTTTGTATAGTTCTGCAGTATTCATCATTGTTATCCTTGTTGGCAGCAAGATGCTTTCGGTCTGGGTCATTCCACTCAGTGCAAACCACAAAATGAGTAAGTGGTAGAAGATGATGGAGTGTTCCTGCTTGGGAAAAAAGTCGGTCATCAGGACTGGTGGAAGATGGGGAGGGGTTGCTTTGAGCTATCCCAGTCGGGTCTTGCAGACTGAATGCCTGCTAGTGGTTAGAATGAATTGTGTGCTCTCCTGGAGCATGTTTGCTGGTTGAGCTTCATCCCAAAGCAATCCAGTTTGTGTGCTCTCAGAGACTGTTCTGTGATGTGAAGCGAAGCACTTTCAGTGGGACAGTCAGGAAGTGTGAACCCAAGCCACACTGCTGATCTGAACTAAGATGTCAGTGGAGATGCACCCAGAGACTGCGTTTAAACTGCCGTGTAAGGGCTTGATACACATGGAATGTGCAATCTGAGATCAGCAGCACTATTCAAAATCTTAAAACTGTGTAGCATAGGTGGAAAAGGTACAGAAGCAGGTGCAATCAGTGTGGAAATGCCTTCCATACAGAACAGACTGAAAAACCCTAGAGATTTCCTGTTAGGAAGGCAGATGACTGATGGTAGCCTGTAAAATGGTGCAGGGAGAAGTCAAGGTAAAAGACATTCTTGCTGCCTTGCAGACCTGAAGATAGGTATTTTCTTTCTTTGTGATTTGATCGATCAAATCAAACTTGAGTATATGTTTGATGACCCCTGCATATAGAATGTTGAGAATACAGAAGAAAACCAAGACAGTTCAGCACCTGTCTTTTTCCTTAGGTGTACCATGATCCTCAGGCGCCTCTGCGCTGACCATTCCAGCTCATTTGAAGCGGGGTATGGGAAGCTATCTGTGCAGACCTCTGACAAAGCAGAGAAGCAGAAATTCTGTGTGGCATGGAGGCAGTTTTAACTTGTGGATGGTTAACAGGCTGTGTATTGCGTGTTCAGGTCAATGTCTTGAGGCGGCAGCAGCGCATGATTAAAAACCGTGAGTCAGCCTTTCAGTCGCGCAAGAAGAAGAAGGAATACATGTTGGGACTGGAGGCCAGGCTGGAGGCAGCCCTGCTGGAGAATGAGAAACTCAAAAAAGAAAACAGCACGCTGAAGAGGCAGCTGGATGAAGTGGTATTAGAGGTAAGAGATTGTGATGAAAGTCTTGATTTCATATGAAGACAGTTGTTCAGGTGGAAGGCGCTACAACAGAGTTGGGGAAATACTGACTGTAAGACCTTTGAGGGTTTCTAGCCCAGCATCCCAGTCCAAGCATGGCTTTCACCAACTCTAGGTCAGGATAGCTGACACATTATCTGGTAGACTTTTCATTCTGTACTTCATGGTGCTTCTGAATATTTCACTGGATAGAAGCTGATCATAATGAATAAACCAAAGTTTTGTTGTTAAGTAGTTCAGGAATGTATTCACACATAATTAGGCAAGTATAAATCTGAAAATCAAGTATAATTTGGTGTACTTGGCTTCTGACATACCCCTGCATATGTGTACCCCTCTTCTACTCAGTGTCTTCTGTTTTCTCTGTCTAGAACCAGAAGCTCAAAGTATCATCTCCGAAGAGAAGGACACTCTGTGTGATGGTGATACTGGCCTTTATAATGTTGAATTATGGTCCATTGAGGTAAGCTGCTTAAAAATTCCTTTTTGCCTAGCAAATTTACTTTCCTGAGATTTTTGTTTGAATCATCAATAACAGCCAGTGTTGTGGTTTAAAGCCTTGAGCCTGAAATGTGAAATCTGTCACTTATTCTCCTCCTGCTTAGGGGAAGATGCATCTGTATAATGGTTCCTCTTTTGGAATCCTTCTGGCAGTACGGGTTGGATCTTTTACATCTCATTTCTCCTGGTTTGGCATTTTTTATTCAGTGCCAGCTTACAGCAGTTTGTCTGCTCCATTTATGCCTGTAGAGATTAAGAACTGTGTTTAGAATCCTTTTAAGAAAAAAAAGTCAGACTTTGAGAGTTTATCTGCTTGCTCATACCTGTGCTAATTTCAGTAGCTATGACATGAACCTGCTTTAATACTCAAAATACTCAGGAAATCCTGCTGTACATTCCATGCCTTGCAGTCCTGACCCTTAAGATGTGTCCAGCTCCCTCATTACAGAGTAAGCCTTTGTCTCCCAGGTCTGGTGTAGAAGTTGTTCCCTCTCCTTGATTAGTTGAAGTGGTAATCAGAAACTTCTCTTGTTTGAACTGTTATCAGTAGAGTGTGGAAGCCAGAGAGCAGCAGGGAAAAGCTGCATCACTTGCCAGACACGTTATAAAGAAATCTGTGGAAGAAAGGAGAATAAAAAGAAATACTTCTTGCACATACCTGTCTATTTAACTTGGCTTTGGAGCATAAAGACTTTTTAGATTGAGCTGTTCACTTTTTCAGAAGGACATAATATCTCAGTAGGATCCCCGTCAGCAGTGTCTGCATTTGTCCTCAAAATCCCAGTCAAACTAAAGGAATGGGATTAATATGGAGGAAGACTTTGTTTCTGATTGTGATAATTTTTTAGAACCTGATGTTTGTATTTTGAGTATTAGAAAAATTGCTAAAGCTGAAATGACTTCTGAAGTATTTGCACTTACTGCAAATATTGTTTATATCAGGAAGTGAAATACAGCTGGTAATTTTGCTTTGATATGGATGATGTTAAGGTAGACCATTTCTTAGTGTATTTAGGATTTCTGTTGTGATTTTTGACTATCAGGCAGAAAAATCATCTTCCAGATACTGAGGGATTGATTTGTACATCCCACCTGCATTTGAAGCATTACTACCCACTTGAGATAGACACTGGTGGAGAATTCCTAGAACCAGTCATCTTTCTGAAGCTGAGGGAAATGCACTTGTGTCTGCATTGCAGTGAGATGATGGAATGCATGAGACTCTTGATAGTGATGAAAGGCTTGGGAACCCAGAGAGACGGGTGGGAAGTCTTTTACCACAGTGCTCTGAAGTTTTGTGGCATCTTCCTTACCCCCAGGAATGAGCAGGGTGTTGAGCTCAATGGCAAGGCACTGCTGCCAGAAGGTCATGTTGTGTTCATGTCTTTGCAGCACTCAGTAACTACAGGAATGTGACGGGGTTAACTTCCTGACAGGTTTGATGTTTAATAAAGTAGATAAAGCAAGAAGAAATCCTTGGGTGTCTGACCGTTCCTGGCCAGTACAGTAGCTGAGCATGCCAGTGTAACTGCTGTGCCTGAACCTGGTGCTTTGCATCAGCCCTGGATTTATGCAATGAAGAGAAATGTAATTGCAAATTTGCAAGAAATTATTCCTCCTGGGTTTTTTTTGTCCTCCTTAGCAGAAGAAATGCTCACACTGCAATTAAAATCCTAGGCTGTATCAAGGTGCTGTGGATGTTTGATTGTGCAGTACTCTTCAGAAGACCCAGAATGTGGGCTATACAGACCATTTCTTTAGATTTCACTCCTCCCATGCACATTTTCTTCTTTTATGAAGTGTCTCTGAATGGCAGCTCCATGAACATGACAGGATTGCTGTTCTTTTTAGTCCTTAACAACAGAAGCTTCCAATATGTATCCTTTTTTTCAATCCCTGCAATTTCTTACAGAAATAAGTAATTTCTTGTGATAATATCCATGCTAGCTTACAGTTCAGCAAAACCACTATTTTCCCCCACTTAGCTAACTGTGGAATCCCTAATTTCCATGCAGTGGTTAGCTGGAGGTAAATATGTTCTGAAACCTTGTGTTGCCATTTTTTCTATGTAAGAAATCATTTCACTTGCACACCTGCATGGAGGTGTGCCAGCATTTAGGCTCAGGATGTTTTGATCCAAACATACTAGCAGTGAATATTTTGTTACTTAAAACCAATGAACCATAGCAAAAAGACTGTGATATCCAAAAAAGCAAAATCATGGGAAATTCACCCCCTAAAATCTGTAGCAGACTTTGAAATTCCCTTAGCTTTATTGTAAGATGCTTCTTAGATTCTTGTGGGAAGGGGTAGGATTTTTTGAAGACTAGGGCTAAAACAAAAGGGCAGATATACAGGTTACCTCTTTCTGTCAAATCAGAGAAAGCAGAGAAACAGTTGGATTGTTTAGGGTTGGGGATGTGAGGCTGAAGAGCAGGCAGTCCTGCAAAGCCTCCATGTGTGGGAACCCAGGACACTCCTCTGTGTGCCCTGGATGGCCAGAGCCGCTGGCAGGGGGCTCTGAGACCCTGGCATGCAGCCAGAGACACAGGTGGGGTTTTGATCTTAGCCCATGGAGCAAATTACCAGCTCTGTATGAAGAATTACAAGCCACACACACAAGTTTAGGTATTGCAGTAGCAGTAGTCACAAAGTGAAAGGAAGGATTTTTGAGTGCTGTACAGGGGGGTTTAAGCCTTGTACGCAGGGGTCCAAGTTTTGTACATGGGGGTCAGGGGTTCTAAGATGGAGGGATTTGGGTGTGCCCTGTCCTCCTTCCTTCTCCTTCCTAACCTCCATGTCTTTGGTGATGTTGGCACTCACAGATTGGTTTAGAGTAGAAAGTCACCATTCAATATAGACAGTAGGCATTGGGGAAAAGAATAAACATGTAACACGTAATGTGTGATATAAAAGGTAGCACCAGCCCCCTGGGAGGGCAGTGTGCCTTTGTCTGAGCTGCTGAACGGGCCACAGCAGCTCAGGAGAAGAATCTTTTAGATAACCAACAATAAACAACCTTGAGACCAGACAACAGAGGACTACTGAGTCTTTCTTTGAAGGCGTGGGTTGGAGGAGAGACTTTTCCATCTTTTAGAGTCACCCCAATCCGGGGCACGAGACCCCACATCCATGGCCTGCAGTGGATCAGTGAAGGTGCAGTGAAGGGCACTCAGCATCCCACAGAACAATCCCATCTGGATGGGTGGCTGTGTATTTAGTTCTGTGTTTTCCTCTGCATTAGTGGGTGTGTGTTGCACTAATAAAGACTAACACATAATTTTTTAAATTGGTTTTAAATCTTGTTGCCTGTGTGTGTGGTGAGATATTTGTAATGTTTCATGGAGGACTCTGAGACTGCTGTTCAGCTGTTTTAAGATTATGGAAAGCAGTCCAGGATGTGGCAGCCCTTGGGAAACGAGTTTAGCAGATAAAATTATTCTGCTGACACAGGTTTTCATGCTGACAGATAGCGTGGGGGTAATCTGTAATGCTGAACTTGGGAATTTGGGGGTGGGGGTGAAAGTCTGGTAGGGAAGTCGGTCTGTTGACACAAGAAATCTGTTTGAAAGTACTGGAGGGAGAGTGCTGCCCAATCTGCTTAATTACTGACAAGCCTTTCAGAACATCCTGAAGTGTTTGACACAGCACCATGGTATCTCTAAGGAAAGAATGCACGTCTAATTATATAGAAATGGAATGCCAGTGCAATTTGAGGATGTGAAAGGGGCTTGTGGGGAGCTAGTGGTCACTCTGCATTACGTAGTTCTGTGTTACTAACCTCTTTGGGTTTGTTGCTGCTTTGTATTGAAAACTGAAGCTTTCAGTTATTAAAAGCAGAACTAATTTAGCAGGAATTCTAATAGTGTTTCTCTTTTATCTGTGTGTTTTATACTAGAAGAGGGGCACCCAGGAATTTCCCATCTGTGTGTCAGTGAACTATTCTGTAATCTTTGTGAGTTATTTGGATTTGGATTCAACACATATAAAAACCTCCTTTTATTATTATTTAAGAGTGATTGGTGAGGTGTGTGGAGGGAAAAGGGTACGTTTTGGTTCAGTTCATTACTGAGATCACCCCCTTGCCCCAGCCTTGCATTCCATGAGCTGGAAGGCAGGAGCTGGCAACCAGCAGCATTTGCCCAGAGGCAGTGAGCACGCAGGCCTTGGCACACAGCAGGGCTGGGAGCTGGAACCAGGGCATCTGGAGCTGGGTGTCCCTGGGAGCCAGGTGTCCTGGGAGCCAGGCTCTCCTGCCTCCATATGTGCTTTCTGTGGAGCCAGTGTTGGTCCCACTCCCAGCTGGCATGGCATCCCTGTGACATGGCTGGCTGCTGGCACTGACAAACATCTAATTAGCTGTGCTGGTTTTTTAGCACTTACAACATCAAATGTGGTCATTTTCAAATTATTGCTGTTCCTATATGCATTTTTCTCCTCCTTTGATTTCCACGTTTGTGTTGGACTATGCCTTAGAGTAAACAGATCTGAAAATGTGTTAAACAAGCACAAACAAGGCTGAAACAAATGGCAACCAAGCACATGTTCTAGTCTAAACAATCCATGTATTTATTTTGGGAATATTTTTATTTTGATTCTCTTCCCTGTTCTCATTTCAATATAAATTGTCTTGTGCGTTTGTTTTGTTTTTTTTTTTTTAATGCAAGTCCTACATGTGATAGTAACATTTTTGCAGGAAAATAACCCAAGTTACTTGTAAAAAGCAGGGAAAGGAGAACAATCACAGAAGATGCAAAAGATAAATTTTCTGCATCTCTTCTTGGGACTGTAGCAGCAAAGCATGTAAGTTGGTGTCTGCAGCATTATCTTTTTGGCTATAAAAAGTGTTCAGCTGGTTTTCTAGCCCCATAATCAGTCTGCATAAGCTTACATGGTGGTTGTCACCTAGCAGCAGTCTTAGAGTGTTTATTAAGATGTCAGCCAGCCAGAATGTGTCCTAACTACCACTTTAGCTATGAAGTGCACAGAAAACAGAAATATGAAGTTGGAGGGAGCAAAGGCAGATTTGCAAAGAGCTGGGTGGTGTGGTACTGGTTTTTTAGTATTATTAATTTTATGTTTTCCTACAAGTTGGCTACCTCTGGATGGCTGGAATCCCTTTCAAACTGGAAAACAGACTTGGGGATATGCAGAAGGTTGTATTTGTGGTGGAGGATGACTGAGGTGGTGATTGATGTAGCTCAGTGCAGCTGCTGCTGCTTCAAAACCTCTTGTGTCCCACTGACCTCAAGCAGCTGCAGTAGAATGGCTGGCCTTTAGCAGAGATTTCATTGCAGCCTCTCTCCATGGTGTCCTCATGGATTTTCCTCTACTTTCCAGGACTATCCTGGAAAATGAATAATATATTAAAAATTTAGATCCACTGAGCAGTTTGAAATAAAGACACTGGCCTGGCTGGCTGAGAAGTGATTTGTCTGCTGTTGTCATAGACTACAGCAAATGAAGAAGCAGTGACTTTTGATTCCTCAAAGACTTAGGAGGTTGTCTAATTTCTTAAATTGGTAGCACAAACAGGGGGAAAGAAACCCCCAGAAATGCTAAGATTATAATCATCTTTTACTAAAAATGAGGAAATTGCCCAAGGATTGTTCAGCTTGCAAGCTACCATGACCTTCTGTTTGTGAGGCTAAAGTAATGAAAACACAGGTCTTTGATAGCAGTACCCAGATTAGCATCCCACCCAGTGTGCAGCATGCTAGTCAGCACTACTGGGGTCTGCAAAGCTTTTGGAGCATGAAGGATTTGGGCTGCTGACAGCACCATCCATTGAGCACAGCTGGATTGGTGTCACTGTGCTCTAGTGCCCTTACCCAAGGTGAGCGATCTTGATCTGGCATGTGGGAGAGCACGATTGTTCTGAGGCCTGGTGCACTCAGCAGTGGTTTTGTGCAAGTTTGCTGTTGCTGGAGTCCTTGATTAAAGAAACAGACCTGTTGTATGGTCTGCAGGAGCGCAGGGATGCCTCAGTGGTGGGATGTTGGAAAGTTAGAGGAATAGTTCCAGCAGGGAGCATTTTCTGTGTGGGCAAAGGAGCTGATCTTGTTCCCATAGCATCACATGCAGAGGTGTGGGAGCTGTGTGTTTGTGCTGGGGTCTGTCAGTGCAGCTCCCACCCGCAGCTGCCAGGCCAAGGTCCTGGCGTGGTCTGAAGTCACCTCTGTGCTGCCCTGGCAGGTGACCCCGAGCAGTGACATGGTATGTTCAAAAACATCCCAAATGTCCCCTCGAGTAGCATGTGCTGAGTGGGCTAAAGCCGCGTGTCTGGCACCTGCCCAGCGTGAAGGGCAGTGACCAACAGCTCACACAGCATTCTTCTGGCCTTGCATTAGTTTGTTTCCTTAACATTTCTTCTGGACTCTGTGTGTGCTCCTTCCTGCCTCCATTCCAGAGCAAAGTGGGGCAGGTTGGTTGGATGAACCATGGCTTGCGGGAGGAGTGGAACTTCCAAACTTGCAGTGACTGCTCGAAGCATTTCTGAGCGGTGTTCTGAGAGCAGAGAGCTGCAGATCATGGGCTGTACTTCAGGGTCAGTTTCTTTTCCTCAGTTCATCCACTCCTGGGGCTTTTTTGGCACTTGGTGAAGGATAGAAAAGGATTGGTTTTCTGCTTTTTGCAATCCTCAATAGCCTCCCATATGTCTTCAGGAGGCTGATAGGCTTAAATGTGATGTATAATAAACCTACGTACAAATGATGACAGTCGAATGCCTATTAATTTCTTACTCACTAGTAGAGAGGAACTGGTGAAATGTGAAGAAAAAACTGAGTTGAGTGCAAGAGGCATGAAACAGTGCTGTGTTAGCCAGGCCCATGGCTTCTGGTTGCCAAGGAAAGATTAAGCCCTCTGGGTGTTTTAGCAGAAACAGCAGAAGCATCAGAGGACATTTGAGGCTCTTAACACTTGTAGTACAGGAAACTTAATATAATGTTTGTGACACTGAAAGAACACGTTTGAGTGCTGAGCTGAGTGTAGGTTTGTGTTGGAGATGGCCCAAAGATATAAAACTGCTTCTGCAGCACACCTTTGGTCTTGTCTTGCAGTTTCTCCTTGAAGACAGAGGGAGAAAGCGAGACAAAAAAGACAAGCTGAGTGAACTGGACGTGGGTCTAGGTCCCAGACATTTCAATCTCTTGATAGGTTGATGCTCGAATAAAATTGGATACCTTTGGTTGTCTTACAAACTACAGCTCTGGGAGCAGGAAAGGATTCCTTCCTCTGTCCTCTGCTGATCTCAGCCACAAGCTTTGGCAATAAAGGCCAGATAATGGTACGGAGTTTTCCAAGAAAAAAAAAAAAAAAAGTGCTCTGGGTGTCTATTTGTTTTCTTCCTTTCTTTTCCAGAGGCTTTATTAAAAGTAAATTGCTAATTAAAGCACGCAAAACACCACAAAAATATACAAAACCTCCTCTTTGGGTTGTTTTCCTGCTCTTGTGCTGCAGAGGAAGAAGGCTGGGCTGCTCTCTGCAGCCCAGCACTCAGGGCAGCTGTGGAGCAGCCCTCAGGAGAAGGCAGAGCCTTGCTGTCAGCAGGTGGTGCACTCGTCGGGAGCAGAAACCAGAAATTCTTTCCAGAGGCTGTCTGGCACTATGGCAGCCTTGTCTGGAATCAGTTAGGAAGAGGACCAAGGTCTTTGGTTGGTGTCTCCTTGCAATGTCAACTTTAGCTTGTTGGAAACTTCCCAGCTCATACTCAAGAGTTCTGTCCCCAGAAAACTCTTTGTTATGATAGCACTACTGGCTTTTGTCTACAAATTACTGTACAACTTAAATGTCATTATTCAAAACTTGAAGTGCACAGGATTTGTTCAGCCAGAAGCACAAATGAAATTCAGTGTGGACTCCTGGCAAGACTTGCTTTCACATTTATCAAACTGACATTCAAACCAAAGAAGTAAAAATACAGCTAAAATATCAGGTGCTGTTGAATGCCTGGAGAAACCATGGCAGGAGTGCTGCTTTTCTTTCCCTCTTATAATCAAATTTATCTACACGTCGGAACAAACATCTGCATGAAGTATTTAGTGGTTCTTTCTTTTTTCCCTTGGATCTGGTTTTGCATCTGAACAAGCCGAGAGCTCAGCCAGCTTGGACAGGGTGTTTGTGGCTTGTGAAAACCTTTTCATGCTCATGGGATGTATCTGGGATGTCCAAATGCAGGCTCTAAAGCCTTGCTAGGCACCCTAGGTGTGTGAGTGAGCCAAACAGGAAAGATTCCAACTTCTGAAAGACTGCCTTGCCCAGTAAAGCCGATTCTCAGCTTCAGTCTTTTTTTGACTTGTAATGTGGGGCAGTAACTCTGTTGCTGCAATTAGCAGGACTTGCGCAGGGCAGGTATGCCTAAGTGCTCTTCCTTTTCCAACTTCTCATCTTGTAGCTCAACAGGATGAAAAAACTGTCAAGGCTTTTGCCATCTGGCATGTTAAACCAGTTCTTAAACCAACTGTTGGTACCTTAGTTGAAAATACTGTTTTTCTGAAGCTTTCTTCCCTCTGAATGGGATCTTCTACCTTTTCTTTTTCACATTTTCTGGCCTCTTCTGCCTGATGCTTTTAAATGCCCAATATTTACTTCCTCTTCAGTGTCATGGTGCTGGGATGTGTTCTGTAGACCCTTCCTGTTGCTGCTTGTATTGTTGCTGTTCTGCTTGGCACTTGGGAAGCTCAGCATGCCTGAGGTTGGCAGATGTTTCCAGATGCAGCTCTGCAGGGCAGGTCCATCATCATCCCAGCTGCTTGAAGGGGTTCCTTGCTCCTAAGTCATGCTTTTCCCCCATATTAATTTGAGATGAAGAAGGAGGAATATTTCTGATACCCTGTCTCAGACCCTCGGGTACCCGCGTGGCAAGTAAAGGCCTCGGAGAAACTGGAGGACATCATTACCTGCACATCCTCTCCTACTTGTTTCCTGAAGATGGAGCCCTATTTATAGACAAACTTCACTAGTGTTCCCTCTGGGGAGAAGGGAAGAGGAAGAAATGATACACAGAACAACATCTTCTGTTCAGATGGGGAAAAAACTAACAAAACTAACAAAACTCCTCAAGTAATTAGAAGGTGAAAGTGGGGCAGGATTTCAATTTGTGGGGCTTTTCCTTATGCAGAACTGAAGTTATTTTGGTTTCAGGTCATTGCCACAAACCAGAGGAGCAACAAAGGGGATTTTTACTTATTTTTTTCAGACATATCTGAGACGTTGAGAAGGAACAGTCATATGCAATGTCCTAGAAAAAGAATGGGAAAGGGGGAGTGCAAAAGTGGCCTGCATAGTAGAAATTGCTGCTAGCTCTGCTTCAAAAGAAAAATTAACAATCCTGATAAAGGAAAGGGCATTGGAAAAAATACCCTGGTATCATCAGGGTGTATATATATATATCTTGTTCTCAAGTTTGTGTTCACATTGTCAGAAGTGGGCACCATGATTTGTGCCTGTAAGGATGGCAAACCTCCTTCTCTTTGTCTTTTGCTTTTGAAGATACCTTATTTCAGGTTGAAACATCCCATGCTCAGTTGATGAAAAGATACAGATGTTTTATGCTTGAGAAGAGGGAAAATAAACATTTCCTCTCTTCTAGAGCTGATGCAATAGATGTGGTGTGTGTGGTTTAGAATGGGTGTGTAGCTAAAACAACTCAATCACAGAAAAGAAGATTAGCTGTGCTTGTGGAGCAGTGTGTGTCTTTATCCTTGGTTTGGATTTGTCTCTGTTGTTCAGAGTTCAGGGTGAACTGCACTAGGAATGAATTGAATGTGACACTTCACCTCGCCAAGCTGGAACCTGAAATAACAAGAATTGCTTTTGCAGAATGAGACAAATAGGAAGGAAGAAGCATCATGGATAAAAAGCAGTTTGTGGCAGTTCTTCTGCTGAGATTTTTTTCTCAGCTTTAACTAACTAATTACGTGGACAGTTTCTCTGGTTCTGTGTGTCATTTTCAGTGGGAAAGGAGAGAAGTGGGATAGTCTAAAACACCAGATCCAGGAGGTCCAGCAGCAGCACACTGGATGGCTGATACACTTCAGGTTGTGGAGAAGGGATTTGCAGGAGAGTTAACAACTTTCAGATCTTCTGAGGGATATTCTTGATCTGATGAATAAAGTACCATGTACTTCTGGCTGTCATGACTCCAGATTAAGTACAGTAAGGGCATTTCACAGGGGAGTGGCTTCCAGCAGGAACGTGAGGCATTTGTTTAAGCATCAGCCTTAGTTTTGAGCTCTGGTTCTTGGGCTTGAGACGCTGCCAGTTGTGCCGATGCTTTTGTTGGCAGAGAAGAGATGCGATCTCATAAAACCTAGTAGGTAGTGGGGATTGGTTCTGTAAAATTGGATAGGCCTGGTGTTGCCTGATAGGAGGTAATGAATAAACCATCCAGCTTTCTGTGCAGTAGGAGCAATGGCACATTTGGATACCAATGTACACAGGCAGTAAGGAAACTGTAAGTACTTTTCTGCCCACTGGCACAAGTGAAAGCAGAGCCTGTAGCATTTCTGCTGCCCTCATTCCGTGCTGCTGCCTAGAAACCTGGAGGAGAGGAGGCAATCAAAGCAACATCAGCCTGAGTCTAGGATTGTCCTGACTCCCCTGGCTCAGAACATGACACGGTTGCTCACAGGGTCACTGCTAATAGGAGTGCAAGAGTGTTAGCAAAAGAGAGGGAATTTCTAGGCAATTCTGTCTGCCTTCTGCTTAGTTGTGGAGTATTTAATCTGCCCTCCTTGCTAGGTTTTGCCTGTCTCTATTTGTAATTGTTGCCTGTTGCGAAGTGGTGCCCTGTAAAACCAGGAAATCCTCACCTGCAGAGTTTATGCCCTGCTGGACAGGAGTGGTGGGGCATGAGTTAAAATACACTCTGTGAACTGTTACCAGCATGAATGGCAGAGATCTCATCAGGGTGCTGCATTGCATTTTTATGTTTTCACTCTCTTGCTGCTGGTGATGCTCTGCTGTTGGCAGCCAAGAAGGTTAGGATTTGGGTTTGTAAACATGCATATTTCAGGAAGCAACTGTGTTATGAAAGAGGAAAGCCAGGCTCTGGAGAGGAGAAATTGAAGTATTGCTTCTGTGCTTTTGAGAGTTCTCCCTTGTGAAGATGCAGATGTGGTACAGCAGTGGTGGGGTTGCCTGTTCACATGTGCAGTGCTGCTCCCTCTCTGCATGGAGGGCAGCACAGGCACTCCTGGCTGGCTGAGCACCCTCCAGGCCAGGATCCTTCAGCCCATGCCAGCACACACCAGATCAGGGTGTCTGGCACCATGGCCTGTTGCCCATGGGGCTGTTGGCCCTGCCAGTTGTTCTAAATCCAAGTAGAATTGAACATATTTAGGTTTGTGTACACTCCTGGTAGATGTCTGGCATAACATTCCAGGCTTGCAGCTGCACGGAATTTGATAGCTAAGTTTTCCTTACGTGTTGTATTCATATAAACTATGTAGATTATATTTTGAGGCTGATGAAAGTTGAAGTTTAGGCGTGCTTTGATTTGATTGTAGATAATTTTCTTATCCCTGTAGACCTGGATTACAAGCAGAGTGTTTAGCAGGTGAAGTTTGTGTGAGGGAATGCGAAAACTAGAGCATCTGAATCCTTCAAACAATTAAAACTGAAAAAGAGAACAGAAATGCTTTTCTGACTACTGCTGCTTTGAACAATGATATTGTAATGACACATCAGTTTTTACAGTAGATATGACATGAACCTTATCCATGTAATGTAACAGCAGCCAGAAACTTCTCCACCTGAGTGTTTAATGCCTTACAGAAAAGGGCCTTGCAGACCTCTTATGTGTGTGATAACATTTTGCTATGTTTATTATGTTTTCCAGTGTATTTGAAAAGGATCCCAATGGAGTAGATTCCACTGTGAGTTCTAAGCACCGGACCAGAAATCTTCTGGAATTCTCAGCTCGCCAGGAGCCCAGCACAGCTCAGAAGATACCTGAGGGCATCGTTTCCGAGAAGAGTAACCAGTGAGATGAAAACCTTTTATGTATTTTGGGTGGCAGAGGGCACTGGTGCTTTTAGCCCTCACTGCCTTGCTCACCTTTTTGGCCGGTGCTCTTCCTGCTTTTACAGAGTACCTGAGTTCTAAACACAGTGTTTTGAAAGCTTCTCAGTTTGCTTTTCGAATGAATATGATGGTTTATCTCCCAGAGTTCCCAATATGTAGAGCTGCAGAAGTGTACACGTGGCTGTGCTGTGCGGTGTTAGGGAAGAGAGCTAATCCACAAGTGCTTGCCACCAAGACTTTCAGGACCTTCTTCAATTCAGCTGTTTGTTTTTTTCCTCTGATCTGTATTTTAGCTTGCATAGTTGTGATAGCTGTCATGTTATCTATCTCTTCTTACTTTTCCAGCTGGACTACTTATTTTCTTAGTTGCTCCAGAGGAGACTGGGGAAGTTCATGAGTAAGAACACTGCACTTAGCAGTGTCTTTTTCATTTTAAAAAGTCCATCTGAGTCCATCCCTGTGCTTATCCATTATTTAATTCAATACTGCCTTTCAGGCTTCCTAGATCTCTAGCATGCAGTGCATAAGTGAACATATAATTGCCTCCAGATTGAAGTCTGGCTAATACAGCTCATGTTTTCCCGTTACAAGATCTATCCTATTAGACTGTCCCTTTCCAGCAGAGTGTTTTGGCTGGTTGAACAAAGCCAGGCACAGATGTGCAGAAAGCCCTAATGTATTTTGCCATGCAAAAAGAAGGCAATAAATCAGGAGCATTTTAAGGCTGTAGCCATGGTGAGGGCTTTGTATCCTACGTGCTGCGTTTCAGACCGTGACCTGTGGGACAGAAGAGTGGAGTGGTTCTCTTAGGAGGATGTGCTCGTGCCTGTACCTCCTTTTCTTTCACTGCTTCACCCTGGCTTTGGCAAGCTGTGATCTCTTTGCTGCATATTCTTTATCAGTCCTAGATGCAGTAGAGAGAAGCGGTCATGAAGTTGGAGAGAAAGCTGGGAAAGGGAGGGGATTATGGATAAGGCTTTCATAAGCTCTTATACCTGATTTTTCAGAAAGAAGTTGAGGTTCAGGAGCTACAAGTCTGTCAAAATCAAGAGGACTAAAGCTGTTACACTGATAACCGGTCAAGAGAGAAACCTACATTAGGTATTTGGTGATAAATAGTTAACCCCTCAGGAATTGCTGAGAGTGTTATGGATTTTTGTACTGAGAAATACACGCTCCTTTTCACTTTTTATCAAAACCAGGCTAGTTTCTGGAGACAGAGATGTAAATCCTCTCCACTCAGTTATAATGCAGTTTGTGGCTGCTCAGTTGTTATATAGGTTATGGTCTTTCTATCTGCATGGTTTTAGTAGATAATAAATTTAGTATTTCTGTAGCAAGTCTTGCACAGCTCTGGAATGAAAAAGAAAGTTGTGTCTGCAGACATCACATAGTTTGCATACTATGAGGAATATTTTACAGACTACATATTCTATCAATATCTGGCCTTCTTGGGAAGAGATCCAACATCTGCTAATGCTCATCTGTCTGCCCTGCATTGAGAGCTGTCAGCCTCCTTTGAGGGATTGACTAAGAACATTGGATGTTTGATAGGAATTGTTACTCACCTGTTTCAGAGGTCTCACAGGAGCATCTGTAACATTCATGGGTCTGCTGGTGATAGTGCTTATTCTCTGGCCTTGGTCAAAGGGTCATTAAAATGTTTTTTAAGGGATTTCTTGCTGTGCTTTTGTTGATTTTTCCTAGGTATGACCGCTCTGTATCTGATAACAAAGCACTAATGATAGTCTCAGAAGAGCCACTGTTATATATTTCCCCACCACCACCCCCCTGCCGACCTCTGATCAACAGGACAGAGTCACTGAGGTGAGAAAACAACCTGTTGTGAGCATTTACAGTTTATTAGGAGTTGATTCATCAACTCTGTGTTGGCTGAGCACTGCTGGACACCTGTGGATGATCCTGTTGTCCATTCATGGTGTTTGTCCTGTACGTGACCAGTGTCTCCTAAGTGTCCTCACTGTCCAATGCCTGCTGTCATAAGGACAGATCCGCTTGGATCTTTGTAATTTTTTCTTTCTTTGTAATTTTTAGTAATGATTTTCACCACTCTCTTTTCATACTGGTCATTTGCAATAACCAAATAACAATTTTCTGATTGTCTGGGGGGGTTTTCATGACTTAAAAGAGAAATCACTTCATTATGTAGAAGGGTTAATGATATGGAAATCAAGTCCAGCTAAAAGCCTTTCCCAACTGAGTTATATAAGAGATGGTCTTCTGTTCTTCAGCTTCTGATAGAAGCAGTCTGAACCTGACATTGCAGATGTTCTTTGTTAGAAAACACCTAGCTCTACTTTTTCTGTAGGTATGAGTCACTAACCTTATCTCCATTCTCTTTGTCCATTCTTTCTCTCAGATTTATTTGCCAAAATTTATCCTTAATCAATAATGTGTCTTGAATTGATCAACTTTCGATTTTAAATTTCAGTAGTCCTTCCAGTAATTTCAAAATTACTGTTCATTGGGCAAAAGAAAGGACTGTATCTATTTTATGTGGGAACACCTCTGAATCTAATACTTTACAGATAACTCTTAAAATTGTATTTTCTTCCTGTAGTATTAAAAATAAGTTATCAGAAGGTGAAATAATAGTAATCTTCAGTGTCTATGATGCCTTGTAGTGGCTACCTAGAACAGAGGCTAGACAAGATTAAGAGAGTAAAAGCAGGTATTTATTAAAGGCCTTCAATAGGTACACCTTGGGCAGTCGGAGTTCCCCCAGGGTCTACACCCAAAAATGGATTTCATGGTCATGGTCATGGGTTTTCATACTTTTGTATGTTTGTCCCATTTGCATATTGGGGGTTAATCTTCCAATTACAGCAGTAATTACAGAAGTAATTTAGCCCAAGTTTGCACCCCCCCAACTCACTTTTGTTTAGTTTTCTCAGAGCCTGAGGTAGTGTGGTGTCCTTGATTCCCAGGCCTGGAGAGGAATTGCTGTGTCTGACCGAAATGTGAGGACAGTAGCTAACACTGGATATGGAGTTTAGAGCTAGATGGTAAAGACCTGCAGGATTGCAAACAGATGAAAAATATACAAGCTAAACTCTTAAGGCATCATCTATACGGCAGCTAAGTTGTTGTGTAACACTAAACCGTTGTGCCAGTGCTGTCTGCAGCGTGTGCTGATGCTGTGCTTTCCTAGGCTGACCCACGAGCTGCGAGGATGGGTGCACAGGCACGAGGTGGAGCGCACGCGGTCCCGGCGGCTGAGCAACAGCCAGCAGCAGCGAGCACGAGTCCCGCCGGTGCGTGAGCAGAACATCCTTCCACGGAACACTCTCCCTCCCTTGCACTTGGCATCGTAGGCAAACGTGGCCATCGTGCTTGTAATTAGGGCAGCTGTCACGATCCGCCCTCACGGATAGGATTGTGATGGTTCGTTATCTGATCTCAGGGTACAAAACACCAACACGGCAAGGGGGTTTGCAGTAACAATCAAAATCAGTGTACTTTATTGAATGATCACAGCCAAATGCATTGGAGGGGATTAGGGAAGAGAGAGAGACAGAGAGAGAGAGAGAGAGAAACCATGCAGGAAAGAAAAGGAAGAGAGGATAGGTATATCTACCAACTAGAGGCAATGTAATTCTTTGAGGTCCAGTCAATGTCCAGTCGAGAAGTCACCTTCACGTTGGGGAGATCTCGAGTTAGCTAGCTGACTCGAGGGGTTTTTATTAGAATTTTCTATTGAAAGTTGCGAAGGAGGTGGGAAAAGATACAATAGTCTTATGATCTCAGCAGTGGGGGAGAGCCATTGTTTTCCCTGGTTCAGTGGTCACTCAAACATCTCAGTTTGATCAGCTGTTCTCCCCCACACACACTGCCCTCCTCCCCCCAGGTTACAGGTTTCAGTCCTTGAGGAGAAAAGGAGTCTTGTCCATATAGGGGTTTCATGTCTCAGTCTTGGAGGGAGTGGCTTCTCCCATCTCAGTCCATCTGCCACGGTGGTTGTACAGTAGATGAAGGGTCTTCTGTGGAGACCACCAAAGGGTAATTCCAGAAGAGAGTCCAGCCAGGCTTGGGGGTGGAAAACTCCAGGCCATTGTCACAGAGCGATGCAGGCGGAGGAAGGTCAAGGTGCCACTTCTCCTTTCACTGGGAGCAGTGTAGCATGAGGTGGACAAACGCACCTGTGAACAATAACTCAAGTTCCAGTCCCGGGGCCTTGGCAAGCCCCACCAAACCAGGATGTAGGATCCTCTTTCGGTGGTCTCAGTTTTTTCATGACGATCGTGAGGCAGATGAGAGAGCAATTTTGGGCAGAGTCTTACAGCAGCCAACACATCCCATTTTAAATTGCTGTGTTTGGTTGATTATCACGTTGTCAGATTTGTTCTTCCATTCCTGCTCTTGGATTCAGGGTTTTGAATTTTTTTAGCAGCCATCAAAATATGTTCAGCATTTTCTAAAATTAAATCAGTCGTTATCCTTTTTATGTTTTCTCTGTAAGGATAAGCAATTGCTTAATGGAGAGAAATACAACCTACAGTACATTCATCTGACTCACTGTTAAGGGCGACAGCTGATTTGTTTTGTTGAAATATTTCTATTGTTTAAATTTTTGCTAGAGGGATTATTTTTTTTGTATGACTACAGAATCATGAGACTTGTGCTCATATTTCCCATTTTTTAAAATCTCTGTTATCTCGATGGCATATACTTATATCAAAGCTGAAATTAAGACAATGAATTTTGAAAGTATTTAAATTGATTAGATGTAGTAATGTTGCGGCGGGCGGTTGTCTTGAAAAAGACACCTCTGTGCTCACACCAGGTGATTTCAGCTCTTCTGTGATCCAGGCAATGCAGAAGGAGGGACAGAGTTTTCGTGTGGGGTTCCAGGGAGAGCCTTTATTGAGCTTCTTCCTCAGAGGAGTTCGGGGACAAAGAGCCACTCAGGCAGGGAAAGCAGGAGTTTATATAGGGACCTCGGGGGGGTGGGACAGAACACCAGGGCCAGGGGGATGAGGGCACAGGGGTGGAGTCAGGGGTAGAAGAAACCAACATACAGTCACAAAGGGCTCTGGGGGCAATTTTCTTGCTCTCCGTTACCAAAAGAGTTGTAGCTCAGGGGTTGGCCCTCCAGAGGAGTGTGGTAGGCTTTCCCTTTGCTGGTTCTCCAGCCTCCACATAGTGACAGCTTTAAAGGAATTGAGCATTACAATGTGGGAAAGACTGCAGTTTTCTAGAGAAGAAGTGCTGTGTATTAAACTTCAGATCCTTCTCACTGGTGTCCAGAGCAGAATGGTAGAGTGTTCAGAAATGTTGTCTATGGTGCCAAGCTCCCTTTCTTGTCTCTGAATGTTGACTTCAAATTTGGCTGTATTAAAATCTTGCTGGTTTTGTTGTTCCAGCTTGATTGATGACCCTTTCAGTTTCTTGTGTTTCAGTGGAAAAATGCACGTTTCTGGTGCAGGGCACTGATTAGCCTCTGCCCCCCCATTCTGTGTGTTGTATTTAATGTAGTGGCAAACCACGGAATTGCTTATTGGTTTCACTTTGTGTCATCTTTTCTTTTTTCCCCTTTTTCAGAGCTCCCTCAGTGACAAAGCAGATTCCCAGCTAATGGCCATGCCTTACACAGACACCAGTCTCAGGTAAGGCAGAACAGCTCCTTTGTTATTGCTTTCTACTTAGTAACCTAGTTTTTCACCAACAGTTGGTAAAGAATGCCCATTTTCATCTTCTCAGGGTTCTTAAGCCAAATACAGCTGCTTTTCTTGGTCTAATTCTGGCCCTTAGCAAGTAACGGCTTCTAATTATTTATATTACACTTGAAGGAGCCCCTGTATCACAGCTGCACTCTTCCAGGGCTTTTCTAGCTATGAATTCTAAGAAAATCCTTACTTTGCTCTCCAGAATCCCTTTCTAAACAGATTTGAATATTTAGGGAAAAAACAGGGGGAACTAATTTTGAGAACGTTGTTAGTTTGTGAGAAGGTTTCAAAGAGCCAAGAGTCTGGTAAGGGAAAGTTTCCTCTCATCATCTTCAAGGGTAGAGCTATTATAGCTAGCACCAAATTATTATGATGAACTTGAGGTACCATTGTATCTCATTTGCCTTCTTGGTCTCCATCTGCTGCCTTTTCTCTGGTGATTATTGGAGCATGTTAATGGATGGTTTCCTGATGTCCCCTGCCCACCCCTCCTCATAACTATCCTGTCTCTCTTCCCCGGTGACAGGAAGTACTGGAAAGAAAAGATGTAGGAAACAAAATTTCTCTCTCCTGATCTCTGTGTGAAACTGTTCAGGAGGCTGTCTGCTTTGAAGTGCCAAAGAGGAGTGTAAGAGCAGAATGGAGTATGGAAGGGACTTTTTGGTGAGAGCACCACCTGAAATGGTGCTGTAAGACAGCTGTGGCCTTCCTGTTTGCATTGCTGCTTTGAAAGCAGGATCAGCCCTGGGGGAACAGAGCAAGCTGCAGGCAAATGTTATGGAAAACAGGCTGTCTTATTTTGATGCATCTTGACTTTCAAGAAGAAAAAAAAAAAAGAAAAAGCTTTTTGAGTTCTACAGGCAGATGAAGGATAGCTGTTTCAACTGAGCACTGATGAACAAGCCTCATGCCATAAGGCAGTTTAATATACATGCTTGCATTACTCTTGAAAAAAAAATTATCTGGGTTATTGGAAACAGTGTGAAACATCATGCATCTGTTGTACTCTGAAGGAAGTGAGATTTTTTGGGGGTTTTTTTCATATTAAGGATGTTTATGTGAACAGGACCAGTGAGTCATGGCAGCTGCATGCTGAAACTGTCCTGGAGCTGCTAAGAACATATAACAGATTTCCAGTTCCTCTTGGAGCCACCAGCTATTAGGTGCTCCATGAAATCACAGAATCACAGTGTAGTTTAGGTTGTAAAGGACCTCTGGAGATCTCTAGTCCAGCGTCCTGCTCAAAGTAGGCTTAACTTCAGGTTTACTGAATGTCTCTGTTAGAACAGATGGTCTCCATCTCCACTGGGATCTCCGTCAGGAAGCTGAGGATTGAAAAGAATTTCAGGGAAGTCAAAGCAGTGGAGGAGATAAATTTAAGATGATTTCAAAGACAATCATCAACATCCCTCATCTCTTTATAGTCTGTGTAGCTTTCTTCAGAGGTGATTTAGTTGAGGGCTTATGTTTGAGTGTTTCTTAAGGCTTCAGGTATCAAAATTAGACTCTCCAGTTATTTTCCTAAGTTTTGCACTATTAAGATTGTGGTTCTTGATGCATAAAGCACTGTGTCCTGCTTCATTTCTTCCCAAAACAAGCCTGTGTGCAACATCCCAGGGCTCTGTGATGCATAACAAGCAGTGCCCTTCAGAGTTTTAAAACAAAAGTTCTGTTTATCTCCCAATAGATGGCCAGGTTCAGCTCTGTTGTTTGGGATACACAATTTAAGATGATGCTTTCTTGTAATATGCAAAGGTGTTACTAAAACAGCTGATGGTTTTGCCCCTGGTTTTGGTTCTGGAGTTACTCCCTCCCTTTGATGGAGCAGTCCATTGCAGATATCAGCAGATGTGATGTCCTGCCTCCTAATATGTCACAGCATACACCACAGCCTTTGTTGCAGTTGAGGTGGCCATGATACACAGAGTATCATCATACAATTTCAGAAAGCTTCAACCCATACAGAGTAACCCCACACCACCTCAGAAGGCTTCAGGTATCTGCCCGTACAGAGTGACATCACATCAGAAGGCTGCAAGCACCTGCCCCTGTTGTTCTTTAGCCCAACCTTTTATACCCCTCATGCATTGTACCTCTGTGCCCTCTGCTCATTCTGTGCTTGGTCAGTACAGCTGGGCACTCCCTGGCTCATTGCTTTCAATACTGTCCACTTGCTTTTCAGAGTTGTAGCCCATTAGGGATGAGGCTTGGCCACAGCCCCATTCCCAATTACCACAAACTGTGTACCTACAATAATGGTATTGCTCATATTCTGTGTGTTACATGACCAGGAGAGCTTTGGAAAGGCCCTCTGGTTTCCAAGTTCTTCGGGGCAGTTTTGTCCTATGGCTGGTTTTCAGGTCTTGTTGTGTCCCATGGAGTGTGGGTGAGCACACAACTCTGTGTGCCCTGTGTCAACTCTCAGGATGTGTTGTACTTGCAGCACTGTGCCTTTCCTCACAGCCCAGCTGCAGGGCTGGTACCTTTGCTCACAGCCCAGCTGCAGGGCTGGTACCTTTCCTCACAGCCCAGCTCCAGTGCTCCATCTCAGGAGGGGTTTGCTGGGCCTGTGTGTTTTTGTGGATGAGTAATCAAGCTCAAATTAGCTCCAGTCTTTGTTTCCTGTGTGTGAAGGACAGGAGCTGACTCCTCTCGTGCACAGTTCTGCAGAAAGGGATGTGTAGAGTAGAGCTGCCTGCTCCTGATCCCCCAGGACTTACACCCCCAGTCCTATGAAAGGGCAACTGGCCTGGCAGCTGCAGTCTTCTGCTTGTAACAGGACTCGGTGGAGGAGAAGACAGTGGCAGTCTGCTATTACTGCTGCTTGAGAAAATCTCTTGGTGATAGATTTGTGCCTTGTTATATTTTATAAATGTACTGAAATAATCTAAAATAGCCCCCCCAGTTCAAAACCTGGGTCAGCAGAAGATGACTTGGGAGGGGAGGGGTGCCCAGTCAGTGTCCTTGCCACAAACACACAGTGTTGTGCTATTCAAGTGGAGGAAATTCAAATGACAGGTTGAAGGTCCAGCTAATGGTTTCCCTGAGTACAGCTTTCCAGTGTGATTAAATAAGTTCTTTTGGAATGGGATTGGGGAAGTATTAATGATAGCAGTATAATCTAGGAATTTCTCACCTTTCCAAGATAAACAGTGGATAAGCACCATGATTGTAGGACTTTCCAGTGTTTTGGCTTAGTATGGTTTAGAGCATCTTTTCCTTGTGTCTCATATGTGTAAGATGAGAACCATGGAAAAGATAAGCCAGAATTGTGCAAATATCTTATTTTTTGCTCCTCTGTCTAAATTGAAATCAAGAATAAACCTTGGAGTTGACCAGGGGAAAAATCTTTGAGTTGACAAGAGGACACAGCAGGAAAAAAAAGAAAAGAAAAGTGGGTAAGAAAGAAGGTGAATTTGTCATTTGACAGTAAATTAAAAGCTCTGTTTATGCTTAACTTTGTACTTCTTTCAATTTCAGTAGTTTGGATTCTTAGCAGTAAAAGAAAATTCTTTCATTACTAAATAGTTTGATATTTTATTTCAGAATGACATTTTATCCTTAAATTTATTTTCAGAAGTCATCACAATTTTTCAGACACTTTAGGTTGAAACTTTTTTTTCCTGTTGAGCTAGCAGACAGGTTTTTGCTGGCCTCAGAAGCACGAACAAAAACAAATCTGGAAAACTTTGCCACAGTAAGACCTTTGAAACACCTTGAGCTTTCAAAAAGTACTGAGTAGTTTCATTGTCTTCACCTGTGTTCTGTGTCCCTCAAGCTTCTCTCAGTGGAGGAAGAGCTGGAGTTCCTTTAAAAAGCAGGTCTCCAAAGTCATTGTCTAGCTGAAATTAACTGTCTTGTCTAAAATAATTACCTTTGCCCTTCTTTATTTCAGCAGGAACTCAGGGAACGAGCTGCAAGTGTATTATGCCTCTCCAAGGAGCTATCAAGACTTCTTTGAAGCAATTCACCGAAGGGAAGATACCTTCTATGTGGTGTCATTCCGCAGAGTAAGTGTAGCAGGGGCTGATACTGGCCTTTTACTCTGGTCCCTGAGATTGCTTCTAGCAGAGATACCAAAGATGACTTAGTCCAGATGGAAGGTAAATTTGTTTCTTCTGAATTTATGCTTCTCTGTGTCCTTTACAAGTGGCATGGCCAGATCGTGGTATGGTCTTTGTAAAACATGCCGACCACATTGGGAATGGAAGGAGCTTTGCAGGAAACATTATAGTGCTGGGGAAAGACAGCCCAAAATTGCATGAACCCTGTGGCTAAACACACATTAGAGTTACTTAATAGGGGTACAAACCTTCTGTGCTGCTGGGTATAGGAACAAATATACCCTCTGCATAAATTATTACTGTTACCACACACAGTTTGTCTTCCTATAAAACTCTTGCGTTTGCAGTTTTATGTGTCTCATGTTGCAGCTGTACAGGACTGTGTGCACGGCCACAATTTCTCTGCTGTTTTGGGACTCGTAAGTAGACACAGATGAGCAGGTGTCTGTGCTATCTGTGCTGACGTACAGCAGAGGCTGGTGCTGCAGCTTTGTCAGGCACAGCCTCACCTCTGCAGCATAGTTAGTGATGGTAAAAGCTGTTATAAAATGGAATTTCAGGTCTGATGATACTTTGTGCACTGCAAGGCTGACTAGTGTCGAAGCCAGGACAGCTGCAGCAGCAGTGAGAAGCTGGTTGGGATCTGGTGATGGAAATGATCAAGGCAGACAGTGGTTGAAACACCAACCCAGAGCTGGAGGAACTTCTTCCCTCCCTTTTGCAGAGGTCTTGATGAGTCATTAGATATGTCTGTAATGCACATCTGGCTGACCCTGGGCCTTGCTGAGCCTCCTGCCCTGCCGTTTTGCAGTTGGGGTGTTAGGTGAGAATTGTTCTGTGCGTGTTCACACCCAGCCATGATCCTCCCAGGACCCTGCCAAGCTCCATTTGCTTCCTCTTCATAGGAGTGACCCGAGAGGGGTCCCGAGGTAGTGGGGCACCAGTAGTGGCCACGACAGCAGCTCACCTGGCTAAAACCAGTTCTGTGTAAGAGCACACAGATCAGCACAGCTAGTTTAAGCAGTTGCTGTGTTGTCATAACTACCAATCTATAGATGCCATAGGTACATAGGTAGTACAGCCCTGTTCCACCTGGTACACAGCAAGTTTCCTAATTTGTGAGATGCACATCTGTAGAAAAGGTTCAGGCAAAATCAAAATAGCAGTGCTCTTCTTCATGTTAAGGTTTTATGCTGAGTAGAAATATGAGGTTAGCTTCCAGTTTTGGGATTACTGGGTTGTGTCACAAGGCTGGAATTTTGTTATTAAATGCTTGGCATGTTCTGCTGTTCTTTCAGCTAGAAACACAAATATAGCCAGCACCAGGCTCCACATATCCCGAGGATGAGGAAAAGGGAGCAGAGAATAAAAGTTTTCCTGGAAACTCTGAACACAAAGCAGAGCAGTGTTTGTTGAGTCCTGCACTTGGGGCCGTTGCTCCAGCCCACCTGAATGCATGTTCGTGTCCATAGGTCCTGTTTACACTGTTGGGTTAATGACCTGGAAGTTGTCAGCTCTCATTTCAAGTCACAGAGCTGTCCTTGGAAACAGTGTGCCTTGTGCCACAGAATCCCTGCGGCTTGCTCTGCTCTCTTGCAAGGAGAGGTGCAGGGGCCTTTTAAACCCATCCATGAAGTTTATTTGGTTGCAAAGCTTTTGCTGTTTCTGTTTTATGAATGGAGTGTCCTCAAATAGAAGGCAGTTTCATGCATTACCTCATTTATTGTTTTAACAGGGCAAACCTGATCTAGCAGCAAGCTCTGCCCTGAGGCACTTTTCAATGATTTGCTTGGATTCTTTTGTGAGTGCAGAAGAAAGGACTCCTGCACAGCCGGAGGGGTGCCATCAGCCGGGCCCCAGCCTGGGAGGTGCCCTTTCACCTCCTCCTGGGGATTGCTGACTTCATTTTCTCTGGACCACAGCTCTCTTTTCCCTGCTGATTAGGAGTTGTGAGAGGACTGATTCCTCCCCAGTGCTGTCCCACAGTTCTCTTGTGTTGCTTGTGCTTGTCCAAGTGAGGAGCCGAGGCCTGGAGATGAAATCTTTTGTTCTCCTCTCTCGCTGTTTGCCGTGCAGACACTCCCACATACTCAGCAAGCTGTTACAGCCCTGTAACATAAAAAACAGAACAAGAATCGTGTAGTTAAAACTTGCAGGGAATGAGTGGTTCTGGTGGTAGTGCTCCAAGTGGAAGGTGGACTGTGGATGTCAGGAGTTCCCTTCCACCTGATGTCCCTGGATCCTCTGTCCCCATTTCCTGCTCTGCAGCCTCACAAACCCCAGCATTTCTCCTGGATGCATGTGATAAAAATGGAACATTTTTTGTGTGTTCTCACTTGCATTGCAGGAGCTGGGCCCTGAAAATCCTGTTCCTTGGATTTTCTAGAAAATGGGTTTTGCTGGGGCTACCCCTGCCTCTTACATGGTAGGACTCAGGCAAGACTTCTGGAAGTGAAGGGCTGGGAAGCAGATCTCTTGCAAACTGCATGTTCTTCTGGTGATGCTTGCTACCTGTAAGACTGAGATTCCCATGATCTCGTCAATTTTACTTTCTCTCCTTGTCTTGGAAGGCTTGCAGGTCTGCATATTTACAGTTGAAGTTTGTGTGGGTTTTTATTTTTCCTTTTTAAGGAGGAGAAAGGAAAATAAAGTAGCATTTGGATCAGCTGAGTCCATAGAAGAAGCAGGGCTTTTGCTCTGGGTCTAAAGAAATTAATTTGTTGCTATTATCAGGGGAATCTGTAATGTCATTTTAAACAAGAGTCTGCTGCTCTGCCAACCCCCTTGATTTCTGCTCTGTAATGCCTGTGATACGAGTCTGCTTGATGTGTCCTGAAAGCCCAGTGGAGTGTGGATACAAAACCCCAGCTGGTGGATCTGAGGTGCTCTGTCAGCAGGGAGGAGACACCTGGCTGCCTCTCTGTCAGAGCTCACATCTGGTTTGCCACAGAGTACTCAGGCCTTGCAGTTGTTTCGAGAATTACCTGAATAGCTAGCTTAATTTGAAAAGTAATTAAGTAAATCATGGGATAACACAAATCCCATCCCGTTTACTTTGGCCTCTAAATGCTGCTTCAGATCATTCCACCCTTGTGTGGTTAGGATCAGAGTCCCCACGACTTGGAGTGATTAAGCAGTAGATTTCTCCATCCTGGAAGGTTCACTCAGTGATGACATCTCTGCAGGCTTATTTAAGGACAGTGACATTTTTTAGGGTAAGAATGTAATTACTGTTCTTAAGGCAAACACAGTTTAAAGTTTCATTCACTTGGGAAATTCAGAGGACTTCTGGCATTTCCTCTCACTACTTTCTCTATTTCAAAGCAGAAATGTCTCCTAATATCAAAGTTTGCTGCTTGCATTTATTGCAGTGCACATAGAATATCTTGCAATAGAATGTAGTAAAAGGTAGATATTAAATGGTTTCTGTTTCTTAGAGCAAAAGTGATGCTGGCCCTATGGGAATCAATGGCAAAGCCTTTACCAACTTCTGTAAGACCAGGAATTTGCTTTATAAATTTCTGCTTCAGTGCCATAAACCATAGAGCTTCAGGGAAACCTCTTAATATGAAAGTAAATTGCTGATCCTATAAGCCAACGTCTGCAGTAAGCATTAAACAGCTTTTCAAGTTCCTGAAACAAGTTTTTGCTGAAATGGTTAAGCCAAATTTCAATCAGAACTTTTGAACATCCTCACTTTTGTTCTTTCTTTGTTTGCTAGGAATAAAAATGTCTAGGTTGAATGTGCTTCTGTTGGTGATAAGCCTGTGCTGTGCTGATTGTACTTGAGATGATATAATTGTCTTTGGGATGATCTGTTACTTTCAGGAAGCAAAAGATCATAAAGCCTGGCTTGGACATGCTTGTGCAGCAGCAGTTTGCTGTGCTGCACACACTGCTGGCAGCAGTAATTTGAATGAGGCAGGTTCCAATTCACTGCACTCCTGATGCCATCGACATCCTGCAGGGAAAACTGCCTTAGAAGAAGTTGGCTTCAGATGATGTTTCTCAGCCAGCAATTCAGTCCTAACATATATTTTCCTCCTACTTTGTTGCACTTGACAATGGGTGGTTTTTACTGAACATGGTGTTTTCTGCTGTTGACTTTTTTGTGGATTTCTGCAGGCTGGGATGTGTAATTTGGTGTTTCATTCACATGAATTCATTAGACCCACAAAGTCCTGCTGTCCATAGAGACAGAGCAGCTATTCTGAATGTTTGAGTCCTGTGGATTTGCAACTGCTGTCGGTAACACGCAGATTTTTGAAAGATTTTACAAACTGCCCTTTTTCCTGTGGAGCCTGACCTTAGTAGCTGTTCAGAGGAAAAAGGTTACTTTATCCCAAGATTGTAGGATTTTTAGATCTTGTCCTATATTTTACAAATATGCTGAGAATAATATGTGGTAAAAGAGCTGAAGCTTAGGGCATAGTATCCATGATAAGATTGTCTGTCCTTTTCAAAGCAGAGGTCACCCTTTAGCCTGTCCTCTCTGTGAGGCTGATTCATGCCTCTCTGGGAGAATTTGAGGAAGCAAACAGTATGTGTAATTGTGCTTCAGCATGCCCTGAAGCTCAGTGAGTCAGCCTCTGTCAAACTACAGCTGTATTTGACTTTCAGATTTGAAAATCCATTATGAAAACCTCCTGTTTCCATCTAAGTGTCAGTAGTGAAAATTAAGTCTGGCCTCTTGAATTCTTTGTTACAAATTCCCTCTTCTCTGGCCAGACTTTGGATTCTTTCTGTGTCAGGGAATTTTCTCCTTCCAAATCCCCGGTGTCCATACAAAAACAATGAAGCAAGCTTTCTTTCTGGTGTTTCTTGAACTGTCTTCCTTTCTGATATGGAATATTTCAGGTAGGTGGGGAGGAGGTAGAGGCAACTTTCAAATGGATGGAGAGGTGGTGGGGAGAAGGTTTCTCTGTGCTCTTTCTGTTACTCAGCTGGGGAAGATGTTGCATTTGGTAGCATCTTAGAGCTTAGTCTAAAAACCTCCAGAGAGAAATCTAATAATCTAAAATGAAGTCTAAAATTTTTTGTTGGTCTATAGAACACAAATGGCCTCACCTCTGTCCTGGGATTCTCAAAATACTTGTGTATGCGAGCAACACAGCTGCAAGCTAGGTAAAAGGATGGCCAAAAGAAGTTAATTTAGGTTTGCAGCTAAAGGCCAGAAGCTCTTTAAAAAGTGTTTCTGTCAACACCTTCTCCTGTTTTCCAAAAAACCTGACTGTGTCATCATTTGTCACTGAGGACATCCTCTGGGGGGAGAAGCAGCAAAGAGCTGTGTGTGTGCTGTGGAGAACAAGCAGCCTGAGAGGAGGGGGAAGAGGAGTGAGGCATTCCAGATGTGTGGGGGTGGAAGCCAGAGAGGAGCAGCCATGAGTGGCAGCTGCAGTGCAGCATCTCCTGCAGCCTCCTGGCTCAGCTAGGTGCAAACAGGGGGTAGGAGAGACCAGAACAGCATTGCAAAATGGTGTTTCTGAGAAGGGAACTAATGCCTGTCCCAGCAAGTGGGGTTTTGTTTCCTTTGTTCTCTTCTTAGCTCCTCCTTGGAGAGCTGCTCCTACTTGGGAATCTTTCCCAAGGCATTTTGGAAGCAAAGTCCTAGTCACTCTGATTTTGATCTCCTTGGGTCCCTTTGAACCCCACTGTCCTCCGTATAAAGTCAAGAATTGATGTGGTGTTGAGGACAGATGTATAAGCGGAGGCAGGAAAGTCAACTCGAATATGTCTGGCATGAAGCAAAAGCTCCTGTTGGATTTTGTGTGTGTAGTCTTGACTCGTTTGTCTTCTCCGTGGTTGCTGGAACTTCATGAATCATATTAATGCCATCACTGAATTTCTTTACACGTCCCAGATCTAACTAATACTTTGTTATTTTTAAACTAGCATTTGGAAGGACAACATACGCTGCAGATAATTATAGTGAAAATAAAACATGCTGCAAGAAATGTCTCCAGAACCCAAAGTGGTTGCAGGGAGACGTGACCAGTAATAGCATACATGTATTTAAAATGTGCTGCGTGCTTGAGAGACAAAGAGCTGTGGGCAAGAAGGAAAGGAAGATTGCTGGGTTTGGAAAACCTCTGTAAAAGTCCCACTGCTTATGAAATTGGTGTGGACATAGGCTAGAGAAGTATAATTGGGAAGCGTGGGAGGAAGATGTGATTATATAGTGGGAATTGTCTCAGTAAAGGAGTGACAGCAGTATCTCACTTAATGAGAGTACAGAACAGCACTAATAAGAGTACAGAACAGACAATTGCCACCCACAAAGTGAGCAGGAGCACAAGTTTATCCACAGACAATTAATTTGTGTTCAATCAGAGCAGGTGGAGAAAATACGAAGCTCCAAAACAGTTCCCTTCCTTCAGGAAACAGCCCAAGTTCAATAATGCATAAATAATACTTTGCTTAGGCCAGATAATAGTACATCTTTCTTTAGTGATAGCATGGTATTCATTGAAGAAAATTTTACTCAGATTATTCTGAACAGTTCCCAGGAGGGAATGATGGTGATCTGTAGCAGTATTTAATTATGGGATCGATGCTGACCGAGCCCTAACTGTACAGAGACGTAAATGATACCTTCACCTCTGGAACTGCAGTAGCCAGTAAGACACTGACTTGAATCTGACTGGAGTGAACTGCTTGAAAAAATGACCTTCATGATACTTTGCCTTGAATGATAGTACATGCAGAGAGCACTTGGAAGTACCCATGCTTTCTTTCTTAGTTGAACTTCACACTTCCACAGCTTTGGACTAGTGATATTTTTCTGTTCATCTTCTGGTTTTATGTTTGACATTTTAGAGTCTGTATAAAAGTAAAGCTTGCATAATAGAGATGGGTTTGTTTTCATTAGTGTCCTACCTTTTAGCGAATATTAATCATTACAGTATTACATTTGAGACCATTATTTAAAACCTTAGGCACACATTTAGAGTTAATTCTGGTCAGATGAAGTTATTTGCTTCCAGTTGGAATTAATCCTTTTGCCAGATTTTTAGCTGGACAGCACACAAAGCTTATTTTATGAAGTAAGAGCCCAGGTGCTGTTTCGAGTGTGTGCAGATTATCATCACCTCCCGCTGGACCGAAGAGAACTCTTGCAGCTTCCAGGTTTTATTTTTAAATAGCTGACACTCCTAGGACAAGAAGTGGGATAGAATTCACTGTACATTTTTATCTTTAAACTGGCTTTGAAACTGCTTGAAAGTGGAACATAAAACTTGTTTTCAGCTTCTGGGTCTCCTAGTTTTTTGTGGTCTATCTTTTGGAATGGTGATGGGTGTGAGAAGAGATCGTTTTGCCTCATGCCTGGCATGGCTTGGTCCTCACCCTGCAGTTGGATAAACTCCAGTTTTGCCAGCACATTTAATAGAGACTGTCAGGCTTTGCGTTAGTGATTAAGAATTCAGAATGCCGTGGGCTGAGCTAAGAGATCCTTCACACTGGAAACCACTGTTCAGGAAATCCTCTTTGTGTTTTGATTGCAAACGTTAAAATGTGCCTGTGAATAACTCTGGCACTTGAAAGTGTTTTTCATGGAGAGAAGGCAAAGCTGTGCAGGAGGTACTTGTGCACAGCTCGAGCAGTGTGTTGCAGCATGAGGATGCTGAGGAGGAGTGGCCTGCCTGCTAAATGCCATGGGCCACTGCCCTTGGAGCTGCTTGGCAAAGGGCCACCAAGTATTGCACAAGTGATTGTTATTGTTCCTTGGTTTCATGACTATCCAAAACAATGTTGAAAGTGTCAGCTGTCTCAAAGAGGGTTCGATCCAGTATGGGGAAAGTGGTCTGAGCTGTGCTCAGAGAGGTTGTGCTGTGTGGGAAGGTGCACAGGCCTTCCTCTCAGGATCTGAGTCCTGCCAGGCTCCTGTGTGTTAAACAATGCTCTCCTCTGAGACTCTGGAAGTGCACATTCCCAAGCTGTTCCTCAGCATGGAGATTCTTAGGTTGAGTCACTTGTTAGCATCTGGGAATCCCTTTCTAGGAAAGGGCTAATCTCCTTTCTAGGAAAGTGTGGAGCTCTTCTCCTCTCTAAGAACAGTCCTGAGCACTCAGACCTGCAGGTTTTCATCAGGAACTCAGCGGGTAATCAGTGGGCAGGTGACTCCTGGAAAAGGTGGCTGAAAAGAAACCAATCTGCTGTCTCAGGTGGTCTGGGACCAGCATGTCCAGAAGGGCATCTCCTTAACATCAAGGAAATAACACTGTGGGTTTCTCTTTCCTTTTGCTGGTCCATATATTTGGCATTTGCTAACCAGCTGTAAGCTTTAAGTCTCCAGCAGGCAGCAGAGGTGCTGCATGGAATCCAGGCATGAAGTTTCCTTTCCTTCTTCCTTCTTCCCACTCAGTTTCCAAAGTGCCAGCATAGAGCAACGTGTACCAAACTGAAGCTAGACATAAACATGCTGTCATTTGGAGAAAAGCAGCAGATGCAGCAGTTTGCTTGGTGTAAAATTTTTGGCAAAATCAGGTAATTGCAGCTCTAGGATAATAAAAGAAAGTATAAAGAACTAAATTTACACAAGTAGAAGGAAACTTTAGGTTAAGGCTAAACAAAGGTGTGGTACTACAAATGCTGAAAAAAGGGTGTGAAGCCAGATGGGTAAACGGTGATGTGGTGACAGGGTATTTCCATTTCAGGGTAGAGTTGGTTGGTGTTGGCTTGGTATGGCAGTCCAGGAGGAGGATATTGCCCACAGCATAGCACTTGTCAAAGGGATGTAAGAAATGTGTGTAAAAAGCATGTCTGTCCCTTAGTCTCATTGTCGTGCACACATGTGCCTGTAAAGAGTGCAGGATAGGCCAGAGAGAAGAACCTGACATCCTGTAAGTTCTTGAGTAATGATCATTTAATTCCCTACAGCACTCCATCCCTCCTGTGCTCTCCTGGCAGCTCTAACCAGCACTGTCCAGCAGAGTAGAACCTCTTCACGTGAATCAAAATTGATACCCTTATGACTTAGTCTCTCCAAGTCTTGATGGTTGACTTGAGAATTTACCTGTTTGTTCATAAAAGTCACTTCCAGTACCCTGCTTCTCCTAGGAAACAGGCATCTTAGAACAAGGCTGGTGTTCACTGAAAGACAAAAACCAGAACCCTGTACCTCAGCTGTGGCACCTTCAGTTCTGTTACCAATCACCTCTGGCTGCTTGCAGTGCTTTTTCTGATTGAAAATGCCCTGCCAAAGCCTTGGTGCAGCTGCCTGGGCTTGTAGGAAGTTACAGTGTTGAGTCTGGCCCATCAGAGGATGTGTTACTGTGCTCCTGGTCTGGCTTTCCCTCCCACTAATGGCATGTGCAGTTGTTACAGGGCTGTGTGTGCTCTTGGTGTGCTTACAAACAGATCTGTGTGGGATCAGAGGGACAGGGGGAAATGATCTGCAGCCTGGGGACTGCCTGGAGTTCACACTGCCTTTGTGTGGGTGCAGAGCCACGAGAGGTTCAGAGGGCAGGAGGGAATGGAAGTGAAAGGGAGCACATCCAGCAGGAGGAAGTAGCCTCAGGCTCTTGCTCTGCTGTAGACCTGCACGTTAAGAGCATGAGAAGGTATTTTTGTTGAGTTTAGGTCATGAAGAGAGTAGCGACTACGCATATTAAACTGGTTAATGGCAAGCTGGGTTGCCCTCCAGCTAGAAGAGAAGATTTGGATTGGTGCCTTCAGGGTGCTCAGTACCTCTGATAATTTGCAGAAGTCGTCATGAGTCCAAGATGTTCAGTTGTTTTGTGTAAAATTAAATCCAGTACAGTAGTAAGAAAAGAGGGGAGGGTTCATATGGAAGCATAATTTAGGTGATTATAAAAGTGCCCATGCAATTGATGCTATCCATGTAGTGAAATCAATTATTTTGCCAATTGTTTTGTCTAAGAGGACACTGATATATGTACTCATCTAAAACCTTTCAGGCATCATTCCCCACATCATGGTTCTGTGATTAGAATGCTGGTAGAGCTTTCTGTGACCTGAAAGTCCCCTGTATTTTGAAATAAAAAAAAGCTGAAGCTCCAGTGGCTTGGTGAAATGTTGTCAATGGGGCATTTCAGTTTTAAAACCCACGTTTATGAAAACAGAGCTTCTGTGGTTCTCTGATATGGTTGCATCACACTTTGCAGGATGTTTGTAGAAAATGTGGAAATTAACTCAAGACTTCTTCTTCCACTAGCAAAATGTACCTAATTAGAACAGTTGAAGGCAAGAGCCTTTACTGTAGTTCTAGATGCTGCTGCACATGTCAAGTGAGAGGTGGACTGGTAAAGGCTTAAATTTGCTTCATTTGCAGTGTTCCTCTCATACTTCTGTTTTTCTTTCTTAATTTCTTTGCATCTGGCTTTCTTTCTTAAATAATTTCACAGATTGCTGTTGCTACTTTATGGATTACCAGGCACCACATATTCTTGAGCACCACTCAAGGCTCCTTCTCTGCTAAATGGAGGCAGAAAAGCTCTTCTGAATTTTCCCCACCTATCCCAAGCACCTACCATTGCATGGACTGGATTTCCTTCCAGAGGTGCCTTTCCTTCTTTAGGTTTTAAAAGGAGCCCAGACAACTCTGTGAGACAGCTGAACCTGGAAAAAATTAATCTCACCCTGAGTGGGGAGATGAAAGGCTTTTATTTGCTTGAGCTATTATGTTCTAAATGTGGTGGAGAGCTGGCAAGTAGTGATAGAAGAAAACATATTACTCTGCAGGAAGAGAGACAGGCCCAGCCTGAAAGCAATAGCCTGATGTCTTCTGAGTGGCGTGCAAGCGAGCATCTCCACGTTTTTATCTTCCCAAAGCTGACCTTTCCCTCTCTTTTATCTAATCTGGTGCCTGTGATCTTGCTAATTCAATTGCTGTGGCAGACAGGCAGTTACTCACACACAGTCAGCGGATGGACAAGGAGTGTGATGCTCATGCACCAGTTTACACCTCTGTTTATCCATTCTCAGGCTGCAGAGCAGGATCCAAGTAAACTGTTGTCACACAAGAAAACTTTTTTTGTGGAAGCTGCTGTTTTCTACCAGCTGTACAATGGACATGTGCAGGTGGCTTGTGTGACTGCTTGTACAGCACTGTAGAACTCTCACGCTGTTCAAAACTGGATGATTTCTTTTCTTCCCTAGCTACATGAGCAGATCCCAGGACTTTCTAAGGGTAAAGACCAGTGAGTCATTCACATGGTTTATCAGCACCAGAAAGGAGGGTTCCTGTTCCTGCCAGTTCCTTGGCTGTGAGGACTCAGGTCTCTCTTTTGGCCATTTTATTTTATTATCTCGGTGGGAAAACAGCCTGAGGAGTTGAGGGCACTTTCAGGAGAGTCTGACAATTGCCAGAGGCTGGCAGGGAAGGAGAAGGGACCCTCCTGTTTTAGGTGGTCGGGGGGATCAGATTGCTCAGGCTATGCCCAGCCATTCTCAAGGGCACTTCAGGTAGCTCGGGGGTGATTAACAAAGAATCCTCAATGTCAGGCATCCTTTTTGCTTCCAGGTATGAGTTAGTCATGTACCTTGTATGTGCTTTTAAGACCATTTTCCATCAGATTGTTTTCTTGTTTTGGTTTGAGGGGCTCTTTTTAGGGGACAATACTGATTTTTTAAATAGTACTTTTTCACTTATAAATTCATCTGTTTGTGAAAACTGGTTTATGCATTCCTCAGCAAGACTCAGCAAGAAATTCAAACAGAGCAGATGTTTGGCAAAAAAAATCTAGACTCAGAATTGAGATTTAGAAGTGAAACCTAGAAGTGAAACTTAGCTAGAAATGTGAAAAGAAGGAAGCTCATTGGACTGGGCTAAATACAAACCAATAGGCAAAAAAAATAAAGGGATCTTCAGACTCTCTTAACTGAGATCATTACTAACAGAGGCAATAACTTCTTTAACATTATTATATTGAATATCTCTTTAATTAGAAGAAGCTATTAATAGTTGATGAATCCTTAGCCATACAGATGGCCTGGGATCTGCAGAATGAGAAACATCTTTCCAACAAGCAGCTGTAATGTAATACACATTGCACAGCTTAAAATGCTGCCATCGAATTTGGATTCAGCCCACTGCATCCTGATATTAAAACCTTGTTGTCTGTGCACCAGCATTTTGAAGGAAACAGAAGGCAGTTTGGCTTTGGAGCCCCAGCCATGGCCTGAGTGTGCCAGACCAGCATCCAGCCGTGACAGCCCAGGAACTCTGCCTGTCCCTGCTGCCAGGATGTGCAGAGACCCGCCCAGCTCTGAGCTGAAGTCATTGCAGAGCTCTGGGTAAAGCTGGGGGTGTCGGAACTCAGAATGTCCCACAGACATTCTCGGACGTTCCAGACCCAGGTCAAAAGCATCTGAGACCCTGGCATGCAGCCAGAGACCCCTGTGGCTTTGAATCTGACCCATGGAACAGTTTACCAACTTTGCAGGAAGAACAAGAAGTCACAAAAGTTTAGGTATTTAGTAGCAGTAGTCACGAAGTGAAAGGAAGGATTTTTGAGTGCTGTACAGGGGGGTTTAAGCCTTGTACGCAGGGATCTAAGTTTTGTACATGGGGGTCAGGGGTTCTAAGATGGAGGGATTTGGGTGTGCCCTGTCCTCCTTCTTTCTCCTTCCTAGCCTCCATGTCTTTGGTGATGTTGGCACTCACAGATTGGTTTAGAGTAGAAAGTCACCATTCAATATAGACAGTAGGCATTGGGGAAAAGGTATAAACATGTAACACGTAATGTGTGATATAAAAGATGTCAGCAGCCCCTGGGAGGGCAGTGTGCCTTTGTCTGACCTGCTGAACGGGCCACAGCAGCTCAGGAGAAGAATCTTTTAGATAACCAACAATAAACTACCTTGAGAACAGACAACAGAAGACTACTGAGTGTTTCTTCGAAGGCACGGGTTGGAGGAGAGACTTTTCCATCTTTTGGGGTCACCCCAATCTGGGGGTGAAACCCCACAGGGGGGGTTCAGGCAAAAATGCCTGAACTGACTGGTGACTGAGGAGAGTGTTTATCTCTGTGTTAGCTGCGTGTGTTTCTTCCCTTGTGTCCTGTGTTGCTCTGTTCTTGGGGGTTTGGCAGTGGCATTTGCATTGTGGGTGATTATATTTATTAAAATCTATTCTTTTATTCAGCTTTGCCATGATTTGCAAGGAAGGAGAAACCGTTTCCAGCAGTGAAATCAGAAGACTCAGTTCTTTAGGCTCCATAGAAAGGTGCTTTCAAAGCTGCTCTACCCAGCAGCTCCTGACAATGCAAATGAGACCTATATTTTTAAAACCAGGTCAAAGGCAGTTTAGTAAAAGTACTGCCTCTGTGTATAAAACAGCTTTCTGCCTGTGACCATCATCATGGTGACCGAAAACATCATTTCTTGCTGCTGCTTGGGAGGTGATTACCTCCATCTCATTGGAGTTAACTTCATTGAGGTTTAGAGAGAGATTCAGGTACCCTGAGCATATGAGACTAAAGGATGGGGGGAGGAGGAGATCCCCAGAAACTTAACTCAAGGTCAGTTGCTTTTTCCAAGAATTTGAGGGACAACAAACACTTGTAACCCAGACTTTCCAGCCCTCTGATGTATTTCTGTGTAATTGATGCAACTTCCACAATTAGGAAAGATTTGCTGCTAATTTCCTGTACATCTGCTGTGCTCTCAGAAGCAGCATCTCTCTGGCTGCAGATGTGAGTCAAGCTGCCACTCTCTGCTCTTGGGCAGTACCATGGGTTAACCCCATCCAGTAAATAGGAACCATGCAGCCACTTGATCATTCCCTGTCTCCCCGCCAGTGGGGAGGAGTATTGGAGGGAAAAAAAAGTGCACCTTGTAAAATAAAAACAGTTTAGTAATTAAAATAAAATAAAATAAATTATTATAAAAGTGATAATAATTATAATGAAAGGCAGAGAGAGGAGAGGAGCAAATGATGCACGGTGTAGTTGCTCACCACCTGCTGACTGATGCCCAGCCTGTCCCAAGAAGCAATCCTGGCCGGTTCTCCCCAGTTTGTGCACTGCACACAACATTGTGAGGGGTGGGATGTGCCTTTGTCCAGTTTGGGTCAGCTGTCCAGGCTCCCAGCAGTGCACCTGCTCGCTGGCAGAGCATGGGAGAGCCAGAAGTCCTTGCTTTGGGGCAAACTCTCAGCAACAGCCAAAAAATTGGTGCATTATCAACATGAATTCAAAACAGGCACTGTGCCAGCTGCTAAGAAGAAAAATAAGTCTCTCCTAGTTGAAACCAGGACAGGCACTCAAGGGCAAGCAGCAGCAAGCTGGGGCTGTCCCAGCAAGGAGAAGAGAGAGGAGCACCCTGAGTTTGGCTCCCAGTGGGTTTGATCTGAGTTTAATTTAGACTTACTTTATTGTCTCTTGTCATTTGCCTTGCTTTCAATTAGTTTGTTCACCCCTCTCAGTGAATATATTTCCAGCAAATTGACAACAATCACAGATCAGTGGATGGATCAGGAAAGGGAGAAAGTTGCAATGACTGTGAGATGTAAGCTGCAGTTGTCATTTTGTTCCCTCAAACCAGATCTGAATCCAGTATCTGATATCCTGACTGCAAAGGACACGTATGCTCTCTCTGCAGACTGTAAAACATATTTTAAGGTAAATCCCAGGTGTTCAACTCAAGAATGCTCAGATCTCTGTGTGCTCACATTTTGGGCTAATGAGCAGTTGGGTCCTGTTGTGCCAAATGTGCCTATTGTGCACACTTTTTAGAATAATTAACAGCTTCTGTAAAATGAAGTTTTGCAGTCTAGCAGTATTTTTACTCAAAGCTTTAAATGCATATTCATCTGTACACCAGTAATATATATATAAATTTTTTCTTTGCATGGGAACATGCTTGGATCCACTTAATAAAAGTTGCCCTTCAAATTGAATCCTGCATCTTGTGTCCAAATTCTGACTGTCTCAGCTTCCTTAGCTGAGCTGTCCGAGATGCTGAGTCTACTGCATTGACAACTGCAGGTGCTCTGTTTCTGCAGCTGTCTTGCATAGTGTGGAGCTTGAATGGGAGGTTTAAATTCTTTCTGGTGCTGCAGAAGGCTAGAAGACTGTAATTTCAGATTAGGGCTGGCTCTCGTGCCATATGTGTTGTAGAACTGAACACACTGTGATCAAATTAATCGCCTTGATTTAAAAAAAATTGAAGTCTTGACTCTACTTAGCAGTTGTTTCTGATTAGGATTTTAAAGTTCTCTTGAATCCCCAGCTGCCTGCATGTGTGGGCATTTTTGCACTGTAAGAAAGCATCCTTTCTCCTGCCTTGAAATGAAATTGTTCTGCCAGAAGAGCGTTCAGTCACAGGCTGTGTGACCTTTCCTGGGCTTGTGTAGCTATTCCTGAACGTTTCTCATGTGTATTTAACCCTGATTACTGCCTTTGATATCTTTGTAACCCTGATTGCTATCGACATCTTTCTCACACAGTCTTTTCATGAGAGGTCAGCAAGTCAGGGAAAAGGCAAGGTAGCAGTATGGTTTTGACAGACTTGAAAATTTGAGCCCAGGTCCTTATGGATCCTGGGAATGCTGCTTGGAAGAGCTCTCTGGTCCAGCCTCCTGTGTGGAAGAAGGCTGTTGCTGACAGTGAGTTGGCTGTGGCATTGTCAAGTGGGCTCTGAAGAGCTCTCAGGATGATCTCACCACAAAGTGAGATCAAAGTGTTCTAGTACTTCACTATCCTTTGAAGTCAGCTGGAAGAGAAAGCAGAGGACAGCTGTATTAGCAAATGGATTTGGAACTGCAATGTTATGTTGAGCCAGCATTTGGAGAAAGCCTGGCATCAATTTCTCTTTAGCCATGCAGCTTCTGTTTCATGGGAGTGGGATCTGAAGAGATCACTCTCCCCTCTGAGGAGTGTGCCCGTGGAACTGCACCGTTTTTGTGCACTGGCTGCCTCTGTGCTTGTGTGGCTGGGCTGCAAAAGGCAGAGCAGCAGAAAAACCATGTTTGCTGATAGCACCATTCTCCTCTACAGTTGGGCTTGTGTGTGCTTTTTGGGGCAGTCTCCAGCAGAGCAGCGATTCTGGGAATCCAGGATTTGTCTTCTGCAGAAGACCTGAGGTCATGCTGACAAGTATAGAAAACTTTCAGTTGGTGTTTTGTGAGAGAAGCAGGGAATCTGGAATGTATCCTTTTTGGTTTTACTGGGCTGGATTCACATGCCCTATCTAAATTACATGTTTTTGCAATTACAGATTGCAGTTGCAAAACTAATAGCCTGCAGATGCTATGGGAAAGCAGAGCTCTGCTGCAGTGAATTATAGAAGGAGGGGTATTTCTTTTTATGGGTAGTAGTAATCAAACAATTAATTCCTTTTGGGTCTTACAACTTTGTAAAATCTGCAAAGACAGTTGACAGACTCGGCTGGGAGTTACAGATCAACTGCATTTCTGTGCTTCTGTAGCCCCTGGGAAGGACAGAAAATGGCAGAGAAACATTTTCAAATAATTTGAAGCAAACATTTGTAATTTTATGATGCTGGTTAGATTGAGAGAACCTTTAGAAGAAAACCTGATCCTTATCAAACATAATGGAGAAACTTTTCCACCAGTACAAGCTGGGATTCTTTTTCCTTCACTGAGGCACAGAACTCAGTCAGCTAGACATACCTTTTCCAGTTTGTTTTGAAATGCAGTTAATTTCCACAAATAACACACACACAAATTACCAAAGCGTTTTCAAGAATGCTTTAGAACCTTCCTATACAATTTTAACCAAAACTGTTCACTTAGACATAGAATTCTGTCCCTCTCACCCTCTTACTTTGCGTTTAGGAAATTTTTTTTTAATCTGCTGCCAAACCAAAATTACATCATAGCAAATGCATGCATTGTTCTTTTCTTCTGGCCCTGCAGAGCAGTTCTGCAGGCAAGTTTAATTGGCAGGATTTCTGTCCAGTCTCTGTCCTGTGGCCTTTTTCCTTCCTATTCAAATCAGAAAGGACAAATCTACAAGGATTTAAAAATAAATTTATTAGCAAAATAAAGTCCAAATGGGGTTCCTTCACCTTGTTTTTCCTTGCAATTGGACTGGCACTCGTGTGCCCCATTCATGCTTCTAGAAACTATGATTTCCTGGGGCATTCCCTATCCACGGGGCAAGGATGATGGTATGCTGTACCTCTTATTCTGGATGTCTCACAAGTCAAAAATGATACTGAAATGGCTTGGATAGAAATGAGACAGGTTCATCTCCGCTAATTCCAGAATGAGGGATTTGCAGAGGAACAGGAAGCTTGAGAGAAGCTGGGGATTTTGCTGCTCTGGTGTCACTTTAACAGGGTGAGGATAGATGTTTCAGTAGGACGGGTTGATGAGCTCGTGTTCCTCTTCCTGGAGGAGGGAGACACGGTGCCTTCCCAGGGGCCCACAGGGTAGAGTCTCTGGATACCTGATTACCAGCATATTTCAGCGTTATCTAATAAGGCATAATTCCTCCTCTTTGGCCTTGTATGTTGAACAAGAGGATTATAAACCATGAAAATAGAAAAACTGAACAGTATGTCAGTATTTTTCACCTTTCTATACACCTGCTTTACAGCTGCCTTTTGTGCATCTCCACAATGCTTTGCGTGTTTGTGAACCCAGCAGGTCTCTGATATCCTTAGCAGTCTGCATAACCTTCCTGGTTCTTAATCCAGGAGAGATCCTTTGCTACTGGTTCTCCTTTACACAGAGAAAACTCTCCAAGAGCTGAGCCCTGCTCCTGGACAAGCAGCAGCGCTGCCTTTGAACAGAGGGGGAAACTCCTCCGAAGGAAGCGTGTGACAGAGTGGATTTTCCATTCCTCTGAGGTCTCTGGGATTTTCACAAGGCCCTCTGATTCACAGTGAGGTGCTTTCCAGGTAGTTTTGGAGTCCTGCCCATATCACATCTGGCAGTAGCACAATTTACAATAAAAGGCACTAAAGACTTCTTCATTAAAAGGTCTCTCATGTGGGAGCTAAACTGGATAGCAACTCCTTCTTCAGCTGGGACAGTGACTAGAACTTGTTCCAAAAAGCAGTTAGGTTTTATTTATGAAAATTTGTCTGGGAATGGCAGAAAGGTGTAATCTTACACTAGAGGACATTTAACTGACTGTGGGATTGAGCTATTTCTGGTAAAACACTTAAATAAAAATCATATCTCATCACTTCATTCCATCACTGTGTGCAAAGAATAGGCTGTAAAAACCACATGTGCATAGAAATACAGGGATTGAAACAGCACTAGGGTGAAAAGGAGCAATTCTGGCAAAAATGAAAGCAGAAAAATAATCTCTATTCTCACTACTTTTTGGAGCTTTCTTGTTCTGGGACAATCTTCTCCCCGTCCCTTAAAACCTAGAAAAGCAGTTAAATGCTATGATTAGGGGTTGAATTCTCAATTACAAACTCTCTTCTTTAAATGTGCTGCAGACTCAAACTGTGTTAATGTGTGCTGGCTAACATAAAGATTAACATAGGTAGAACTTGTACAACTTCAAATTAAGTTAAATGGCATTGTTAAACTCAAAGTGGTGAAGCTGCTCTCAGGATGTGCTGCCGAGAGCTGCTGCAGAGAGGCTGATACCTTGTGAAATTTTATTGTGGGTTTTCTGTGGGTTCCTTGCAGTCATTATCCCATTTTTCACTTGCTCCCATACTCTTCATGTCATGGATTCCCTGTAAGCATCCATGATGAGGTAAGTAAGTCTCCTTGAATTTCTAAGGTCTACCTTTAAAAAAAAACCCTCAGGAACCAAACAAACAAACAAAAAAACAAAAAGAAAAAACAAACAAAAAAATCAAACTCACCAGATCAACTTTAGAAACAAGCCAGCTTTACTAAGTTTCTGGTATGATGAGCAGGAGTGGTGGCTATGAGTCACAGTTTGTGCAGAAGTTTTAATTGGTTTCCTCTCTTGTTTTTTGTTTTTTTTCTATTCTCAAAAACATCCCTATGCTTTTCAGATATAAGGGTCAGAAATGTTTAGCATCCACTGATGGTGAAGGCAGTGTTTCAGGAACTTCTGGCATTTTCAGATGGACCAGTGCTGCATCCAGTGTGGTGTAACCTCAGGGCACTGTATGCTTGCCATCTCCCAAATGAATCAATAATGAAATTATACAGCCATTTCCTCTGCAAATTTGTAAACGTCCATACACGTCCTTTTTGTAGTGCAGGAGAAAACCAGAAATGCCAAGGCCTGACTCCCTTTTACATCCTGCTTTGTGCTCTGTGCTTTGCACTGTTGGGAACTGCTGGGGTGGATGAGGATCAGCCTCTTGGCTCTGAGTGCACCCTGGTGAGTTCTCTTTCCTGAGGAGCAGCCTCCTTTGGTGTTCGGAGAGCTGCTGACATCCAGCCCTGGATTCCTGAGAATGAACTTCTCAGGTACCATTTCTTGGCCAGGAATTGTGTGCCAAAGGCTGGGATGCTGCTCAGGGCCAGGTCAGTGGCCTGTGTGGGAGAACAGGACAGACACATCTCATCTCTGGTAACAGCAAAAAGCTGGAAACAACGATGCTGAAATTTTTTAAAAGTGTGAAGTCTGTAGTTTGTGGGGAAACAAGCTGGCTCAGGGGCTCTGTCAACCCAGGGATTTAAGCAGTCTAGCTCCTTGGAGTATTTGTACTATAAATCAGTCTCTGAAGTGGCATGCAGTGGCATGCAGACCATATTTTTGTTGCACATTCTTTGTATTGTCAAAAGCATACCTGTAAAGAAAGTCCAGTGTCATGTCAGACTCGAAATCCCTGAAGATGTTCAGAAAAAATAGGGTCAAAAGAGAGTGCATGGATTTGATGCACAACTTTTGTGTGATCAAGAAAGCACTTGTTTTCTGTCCCTCACCAGGTGTGGTCAGATAGTGAACAGATAAGGTTTTAAGCTGTCAGGAGGTGTTGAAAACTGCCAAAAGTTGTGCCATTAAAGAAAAACAGCCCCTCCGTGGGATGTGGGGAGCTCCTCTGATGTCTTGAGAAGGCTGACCTAGAACAGAGGTTAGACAGAGTTAAAGAATAAAGTAGGGATTTATAAAGGCCTCAATGGATCCACCTTGGGCAGCACAAGAGCCCAGCCAGGGCTACACCCAAGATGGACCCAAAATGGTCACAAAATGCACAAACACTCATGGGGTCTCTCACTTTGATCAGTTCTGCTCCATTTTTATATTGGAGTTCATTGTCCAATTCCAGCTTCAGCCCATGCAGTCCTATCCTTCTTGTTTTTCTCTCTTGGGCCCACGTTGTTTGTGCTCTTGGGCCTGAGATTTGGGTGATTGTCCTTGGTCCCAAGCTCGGGAAGGAATTGTTTTGTCTAGCTACTGTGTGAAGAGAGGAAGCTCAGAACTACGCGGTAAAGCAGTACAGAAAATGAAAAATATAAAAGCTAAAACCTGAGGCATCAGCTCAGCCTGGTCGGCAGCGGCTGTAGCATGGGAACCACAGTGGGAAGATTCAGGCTGCTGGAAGAGGTTGAGGCTCACAATTCCCTGGGAGACTTCTTAGTCATAAGCAGAGATGAAAAAATGCCCAGCTCCAGTGTTTGTTTGCTGTAAGAAGCCTTGGGAAGCTGCTGGACGGAGTGACAGAGTGCCCTTTGGCATGCCTGGCTCCTGTTGCCCCCTCTACTCTGGCAACTGCCTTTATTGCAACATTCTAGCACAGAGCAGGTCTCCAAGGCCATGGTAAAGATCAAATCTCCTCATCAAGGCAAATTACCAGAACAGCACATTAAAGTTTTCCTTTGGTATTTTAATCCAGTCTCCTCGGAGCTTTTATTGCTGCAGAGCAACAAATGCCGCTTGTTTTTGCAAAAGGTTATCCTTGGTTTGTCAGGGATATGGAGCTCCTAATGAAGAGCAGGGCTCACTGGGACATCTTGACAGAGTCTTTGTGGGAAGTCAGGCGGGGGCTGTGTTCCTGGAGCCTGGGCTCCCGCGTGGATCACATCTGTCCTTTGCAGGGTACATGCTCCAAGCCACCCGGCGGGGTCCGAGGCTCGGCGGCAGCATGACCAGCAGCGTTCACACAGGCAGATGTGCTAAATATGCTCTAACAAAGCACATCTCAATCAAGTGTCCTTAACTAAGACCTCAGAAAAGCCTTTTGAAAAATACTTATCCATACCTAAGCACAGCAACTAGGAAGGTAAGAAGAATCTGGGGGAATTGATTTGACTGAGAGAAGCCCCTGGGACGGGAGGAAGGACAGCTCATGCTGAGAGTGCCGTGCCTTGCAGGGCTGGAAATCCACTCCTTTGTGTCCCGTGTCGGGCAGGCTTCCCTGAAATGCCCGCACCTCTCCTCCAAACATTCCCTGGAATATTTCCCTCTTCGTGGGCATACTGCGAGGGTTAATTCCTGTGTGTTTCTGTCACACAATGAAGCAGGAATTGGGGAGGTGCAGGACTGCTCCCTGGGAGGTGCTGTGGCTGATGGGATAGGCACTGCAAAAGCCAAAACAAGCACTATTGCCAGTTCTCTTAATTTAAAAGCCAAGAGTCCAGCTTAGAAGTGATGGTAGTTTAAGAAACAAAACTAAATCAAAAAGACCCATGCCTAGCATTTTTTTCCTCTGTTTAATGAAACCTCATGGTGTGCAGTGATGATGTTCTGTTTACCTCCTTAAAACTATGAGCGTTAAAACCAATTTTTTAACAAAAAAAGGAAAATGAAAGCTAAAACTTCTCCATATTTTCATGCATCTAGGTAGGAGGGACTTCAGGTACCAAACCACATGTCATGAGACTGGGACTGAAGCTGCAGGAGTAGCAGGAGTTTTGGAATATTCTAGCACAGTGGGACAGGATTTCCATTGCCATTTGGCTGTAGGGGTAGAGATCCATGAGGCTCTAAAGCTTTATCCCTGCTGGAGCCCTGAGAACACTGATCTGATACACAAGAAACCTCAGAATCCTTGTTGCAGTCCCATGTGTTGTTGGGACTTACTAAATTAAGGTAACGTGTTCGTGGCTGGATTTTTAGTATGTGTGTCTATATCTATCTGTCCATCTCATCTGGCTTCAGTATCACACAACTGCAGAGATGATCAAAAGCAAAATGAGAATGCTGAAGCAAGGATCTCATTTGAAATATTCTTTCCAGGCTGATATTTTTCCAGTCATTCTGCCAGCAGTCTCAGGTCTGCTTAGTCTGTTTAAACTGTCGTCTAAGTGCAGCTCCTGCTTCAAGCCAAAGCCATCTGTTGTTGGGTAATAGTTCTGATTTATTCTGCCTCTGGTTGACACTCATGCTCCTCAGCCAGATGCTGACTTGCAAAATTTGCTTTTATTCATTTTCAGTTTCATACCATGTGTTAATATCACAAACAATATTTTAATTTAGGTTTGTCTGGGGGTTTTTTTGTCTGCTGTTTAAATTAGGGATGAGTGATAGTGTGACAGCCCCCTCTGGGATGCAAATCAGCATCCTTCAGAATGGCACAAGACATTTTAGAAATGCCTAAACAGTGCTTCTAAATGTCTGATACCTTCCAAATCACTAATCTCTACACTCATTTCTGTGGCATAGAATTAATTATGTTTTGCTTTCAAATAAAAGGTTTGGACTACTTGAAGACTTTTGGGCTTGAGAATGTTGTGGGTGGCTAGCTGTGGTCAGAATCTCTGATATTCTACAGCATACCCTTCAGCTTCAGTGCAGAATGAGGGCAGTTAGGTAACTTTGCAAGTTTGCGCTGATTGCCACAACGCATATGAAAGATAGCAATGATTAGAGAGATGGATGCATTTCACCAATTCCAGATTTATAAAACGTCTCTTCGTGGATGGGCAGCTTCCAGACAATGTGTGCACCTTGCACATCAGCTCCTGGTGGCAGTCTGGGTTTAGAGCTTTTTGTTTGTCTGTTTTCTCCAGAGTTGATGTTGAATCACTGGGAGGTTGTGCAGCAACTCCAAAGCAGGTTTGAATGCAACTGTGAAATCCTTGTGGTAGCTCTTAATACAATTTGTACATACAGTAAATAAAGATGCCAGTATAAGGCAGCATAGATTAATGCACCAGTCTTCAGATAGGTTAGCAAAAAGCAGTTGCTACTTGTAATGACTCTCAGGTGATCATCTGTGCAGTACTTGTGGTTTGGTAGGTAGTGGTGGACTCTCAGAAGCATTGAAAAAAGGAAAAAAACCCAACAGGATAAGCATTTTTTAAGGTCTGCTAAAAATAGTCATCAAATTGTGACGAGGGCATTGTTACAAAATGTAATTTAATGGACATCTTATCTTTGGCCTGTTCCTTTGGGAACGTTGGATTTCAAGAAGAGTTTTTATGTAAGGTTCATTGTCTTAGTGAATGTTGTCTTAATCTTAAGCGGTTCAAAAGTGAAATGGGAATTACATATGTGATCTGAGAATTATACCAGAGTGGTTTTATAATTTTGGTTACCAAGATGTTTTTTGCAGACATTTATTTAAGTAATGTTTTCTTCTCATGGTCAGTCATTCGGTGTTTTGGGGGAGGGAAATTTTTGATGGGAAAAAAAGAAAGAAAGTGATATTTCTGCAATGTAGCTACAGAATATCTTGACATATTTAACACCTAACTGTGTGTGTAACTCAGTTCCCCAAATCTTACATATAACACTGTAGTGTTTATATTTTAAAATGGCGAAATTACAATTACCCTGACATTAATAAATTATTGTGTCCTGGAGGAAGCCTAATTCAGTTTGCCAAAAAGATAACCTCGCCCAAAAGTATGAGATGTTTGTATGGGAAAAGCATGAGAAAGCATGAAAGGAGAGCATCCGACTGGCTTAATAATATGGGAAATGCCTGGACCAGAGCTTTTAAGTTCCATTGATAAGGGAAGAACCATATTTTTCCAGGCTGCAAGTTGAGCAGCTGGAGTTCAGCACAGCTAAAGAGCCCTGAAAAAGGCTGTGCTTCTCCTTGCAGGCCAGGTCTGTATCCAGAGCAGGTCTCTTTCCTGCAGATGCAGCTTCCACTGTCAGAACCAGGGCAGTCACTGCTGCCTTCCAGCAGTGCCCAGGAGAGATCAGATGCTAAAGCACAGCTTCACCATCCAGCTTCCCTGGGAGGTGCTGTCAGCAGAGCTTGTGTTTCACAGCCAGCCCGGCTCTGAGCAGTGCAGTCCTGCTGCACCAGGCATGTGGTGTAGAGCTTCACAGAGCAGGACGGCATACACAGAAAGTAAACAGCTGTGCAAGTAAAAGCTTCAATTCAGCAAGGTCCTTAAACATATGTTTAAATATCATTGAAGTCAAGTTAAATTACTTTAATCATATACATAAGCACTCTGTTGAATGAGGGCTTAATAGTAGTTTCCATCTCATTCCACATGATCAAGGCTTTTTCATATTCTGCTGCATGCAATAGGGATTTCTTCTTGGTTACACAGCATGAGCAATTGCTGTGACTTTTGGAAGACTCCCTCAACAATATGAATTTTCTGAGCTGTTGTAAACAGTTCAGTGTGGAATGCCAGTAAGAGGGAGTGGAAAGGCATTTTCCCAGATCTCTGCTTTGAGAGTAGATTTAACACATCTTTTCTGCTGTTTTCCAGGACCACCTGCTACTGCCAGCCACCACACATAACAAGACCAGGAGACCAAAGATGTCTATAGTGCTGCCAGCTGTAAACATCAATGGTGAGTGCAAAAGAAGTAAGGGAACGATAAGAGAACAGTTTCAAAGAGATGTGACTGACTCATACATGAAAAGCAAACTTAGGCCAAATGTCTGTCATTACAGCTTTGCAAAAGAAGTCCAACTGATCATTGCTGGGGTTTAGTTGCCAGGGTCCCCGTTGGAGCTGGAGTACTGGCAGACCTCCCATGCTTGGTCACCCAGACTTTGAGGAGGGGTGGGGACTTGGCCAGCAGTTGTGCATTCTGGCTCCTTCAGGGACGGGGAGGGTGCCATCCCGTCCTGGTGATTTGTACCCGGCTGATTAAGGGTTACACGAATGGGATTTAACCTCTCTAACTTGGTGGCTCACAGAGCCCATGGAGACTGTCCTCATCTCCTCATTTGGGTTCCTCCTACGCTTGCTTAGCAGGGCAAATTCCTTGGCCTCGCTGGTTTGTTAGGATGCTGACTGCCTTCCCTGGCCCTCCTCTGCTGTTTAACACGCTGTTATACAACACTCAGTGTGAGTGGGACCTCTCAGCGCTGCCTGGTCAGGATGTTGGCACTCACAGATTGGTTTAGAGTAGAAAGTCACCATTCAATATAGATAGTAGGCGTTGGGGAGAAAGTACAGCTGTCCTAGGAACATGTTTAACACGTACAAAAGTCCTTTTCTGTGTGATATCAAAAGATTTATCACTGGCACCAGCCCCCTGGGAGGGCATCAAAATCCAATGTGTGCCAGTTTGTCTGACCTGCTGAACGGGAGACCACATCAAGCAGCTCAGGAGAAGAATCAAGATTTTAGATTTTCAGTTTGACTTTTGATAACCATAGGAAATGATTCCCTAAAATGTTCTGTCTGGAGAAGAACCCATTTCTGTCCTTTGAGAAAATTGCTTCTCCACGCTGTTCTGCCTCTGTGGGGACTGGAGTCGATCTGCACAAGCATCTGGGAGTTAGCTGACAACAAAGCTTTCCTCCCAGCTCTCTGCTGTTCTTTTAAGCCCACCTTAATTCTTTGTGCACCTGCAGAGAGTTGGCTGCCGGGAAAGGACGAGTCTCCTTTGGAGAAATTGGCAAAACTTTCAGTGTAAGAACGTGTCCCCTCTTTCCTTGTGCCTCAGCCAGATCTCTGTGCAAGAAGGGACACCTTTTCTACTGCCACTTCCTTGCCCTTCTTTTTCACTGCCACAGCTCTGGCAGAGGAGATGACAGGAATACAAGTGAAGGGGGTCTTTGTTTTGAAGTTTTTTCAGAACTTCATTGCTTGCTTCTGCGGGGTCTTTTACTGTGTACTCAAGTTTACCCATGACACTGTTTCCAAAGATGAAGTACTTGACAGGGCAGTTGAGAACCAGCCCTTTGAACTCCTTGGACAGTCTTTTCCCAGCAGACAGTCATCCTTTTCTGGTCACACTTAGATTGTTCTGGTGCCTCCTGAGGCCCACTAGAGACTGCCTTTAGCTGGCTTGAGCCATTCCCACCACTGGCTGCAGGGACAGAGAGCAGGTGTGGACAGTGAGTACAGAGTGGAATGAGTTGTCCAGTGCTGTCCTCCATGGCTCAGCAAGACTGATCTGGCAGTTTTCACGAGTGTAGAAAGTAGAGTCAAGGTTACTGTGGGAACCCAGGACATCCCTCTGGGTGTCCTGGATGGCCAGGGCGGCTGGCAGGGGGCTCTGAGACCCTGGCATGCAGCCAGAGACGCACGTGGGGTTTTGATCTTAGCCCATGGAGCAAATTACCAACTCTGTATGAAGAATTACAAGCCACACACACAAGTTTAGGTATTGTAGTAGCAGTAGTCACGAAGTGAAAGGAAGGATTTTTGAGTGCTGTACAGGGGGGTTTAAGCCTTGTACACAGGGGTCCAAGTTTTGTACATGGGGGTCAGGGGTTCTAAGATGGAGGGATTTGGGTGTGCCCTGTCCTCCTTCTTTCTCCTTCCTAGCCTCCATGTCTTTGGTGATGTTGGCACTCACAGATTGGTTTAGAGTAGAAAGTCACCATTCAATATAGATAGTAGGCATTGGGGAAAAGGTATAAACATGTAACACGTAATGTGTGATATAAAAGATGGCACCAGCCCCCTGGGAGGGCAGTGTGCCTTTGTCTGACCTGCTGAACGGGCCACAGCAGCTCAGGAGAAGAATCTTTTAGATAACCAACAATAAACAACCTTGAGACTGGACAACAGAGGACTACTGAGTCTTTCTTTGAAGGCACGGGTTGGAGGAGAGACTTTTCCATCTTTTGGGGTCACCCCAATCTGGGGGTGAGACCCGACAGGTTACAGCCTGAAGAGTTTTTCTGGGAGGAAGGTGGCAGTCCTTGTGCTGTGAGGTAGTGACAAATGTCAACAGACAGTCTTGTCATTGATGTGCCCAGGCACGTGTGTGCAGTCAGTAAGATCCAAGTTTAAAAGGGGTTCTTGTACAAGGCAATAGCAGCGTGTTATTAATTTTCCAGATAAAAACTTGCTTTCAAGTATTCAGTTGCTCTATGCTGGAAAAGAGTAAAAACGGCCATTACCTTGTAGTGTGCCATGTGCTCCTTCTCATGGTCAGCCTGAGTCACCCATGCCCCTCAGAGAGCATTAGATAGAAGCAGAGCCTCACTGTGCAGGTGCACAGAAACATACTTGCCTATTAAAATAAGTTTAATATGTTAAAATATGTTAAACATGTGTAAGTTTAATTTCTTTTTAAAGTATAGGAACTTGTTATACATTATTACATGGTAATCCTCCACCTCCTACTCCCTTTTCCTTCTTCCTCCCTGGTCATAGGGAGCTTTCCCTAGCTTTCCAAGCTTGCTGGGCCATTCCCCAGTTCACAGTCAATGCTTGCTGGTAGTTCTTCCTTTTCTGCCTCCCCAGATGCTCTGGCAGTCCTTTGCCCTTGTGCCACGTCCCTGCTGGCTGCTGTCCCGTGGTACAGCTCTGCCCTTGGCCCCTGCAGCCAGCCATGCCCAAATCTGACCTGCCTCTGCCCGGTGTCACAGCACCAGCATTTGTCACCACATGCAATACTCACAGAAAATCTGCCTGATGCTGCCCAAGGGCCTCAGCCTTGGTAAACCTGGACGAAAAAACGCAGGCCTGGGCAGTCCTGGTCCTACTCTATGTGGTTTTGGAGGCACCATTGGTGTGCCTTCCTGAGAAGTTACTCCAAGAAGAAATATCTTGCAGTTTCCCATGGGAATGAAAACTGCAATCTACAGTGAAACTCAGGCTTTTGTTTTCAAGCAAGTCGTGTTTGTTATGCTGGATTGCAGCTATTATTTTAGAAATCTAACTATGCACTTGAGACCAGTTAAAACTTCAGTAGGTTTCATTCCTAAATTTGCTTTTATTTTAATTCGGAATGTTGTTGGCTCATTGCAGCAATTCCAAATTGACATATAGGCGGTGCCTTTCTTGAAGTTTAAGTGAAACCATCTGCCATTAGCCCTCTATTTATTTAACTGCAGCGGGTTGCAACATGGATCTTTGGATCCAAGTAACCTATAGAGAACAGCGTGGCTGAGCCACTCTGCCCACCCTGAGCACAAGCCTTCTGTGTCTGCAGCGTGCCTGCAGCTCTGCAGCCCAGCCCAGCAGGACTGCTGCTCTGTGCAGCACACAGGAGTGAGGACAGGCAGTGCACAGAGCCAGTTCAGTGTTTGGCCCAAGAAACCACTTTCAGGAATGCACTGGGAATGAACTTTCAGTTCTCCCTGGGATTAGGTGAGGGACTCTCACAGCTTGCACTTGCTCTTGGTAGGAGCAGCTCTAAGTGTCTGTACAGGTGTGTACTCACCAGTGGCCTTAGCAGCAACACAGAGACCAAAAAGGCCTTTTTTCTTCTTAGGATCCCTGTGCAAAACAGTTCCCTGTATGTGAAAGCTTTTCCATCATTCACTTTCTTTAAACTGGGGGTTGGTGTCTGTGCTCTAGGCCAAAACAAAAGTGAGAGACCTGATGAGAAAGCCCCTGGTGAAATCTAAGGCTCATTTTCTTGGAATTAGCAGCCATGACAGAGAGAGTTTTGAATTTTTTATAAATATTCTGGATAGGCCCTTAGTCTGATGAAGTTCAGTGGGGCTGGTCTTCAGTCTGCCTTTGAGATAGCTGTTTGTGTGACCCTCGATAACCTGACCCTCCTTAACCTTCTAAAGGAGCCCTCTTCTCCTAAGGGTTGCTTTTTGTCGTGAAATCCAACAGCAAAATAATCTCCCAGAGGCAGAAATGGGATGGAGTGCCGACTTCAGCAGAGTCCATGTGCTCTGTTGTGTTGGCCAATTTCTGATTCTTGAGCAGTTCCATCAGCTTTCCTTCTTGCCATCCGTCATCATACTGAGGTAACAGACTTCAAAAGTGCTCTGAAATAATATACATTCTAATTAAAAAGGCGGAAAAAAAATCTAGTGGTAAGGCTTTTTGATCAAAACCGGAGCGATTTCTGCCATCAAGCAGCATAATTATTTGCATGCAGCTACAAAGAACCCCCCTTCAGCTGACAGCCATGTGCAAGCAAGTCACAGATGTCCCAGGCTGGTAGCAAACTGTCTGTGAAAAATCTGTAAGGCAAACAGAACCCACACAGGCTGAGGAGGAAAATAAAAACAAAAGCTCTTGGGGAAGTGACAATGGTCTGTAAGTTCCCATGTCTTAGGGTTGAATAAATAAAGTCTTCAACTTCCCCTGCCTTTCAGGGTCAAGCAAACAAAAGATGCTGTTTCCTTTTTTCAGAGCAAGAAACAGAATTCACAGTCAGTCATTGAGGAAGGTGTAAAATAACACGTATCTGACTAAACAGCAGCTGCCTTCCCTGAAGGTTACTGCTTGACATTTTGGGAAGCCTCTTTCTGGCTTTGGATAGCTCCAGAGCAGTTTCCAGGAGGGTGATGGTCCCTGCTGTCCATAGCTGTTGTCCCTCATTGTTTTCCCTGTTCCTAAAAGCCAAGTCGTGGTACCCATGGCTCCCTCTCACAGCTGCTGTCCCTGGCACCAGGCTGGGAAGCTCATGCCACTCTACCAGGTGTAGAGGACACAACTCTTGGCTGCACAAGCATGAGCTACAGAGATACTTCCCTCAGTGCTTCTGCTTTTTATCTGCATTTAACAGAAGGTGCCGAGAACTCAACACAGCTTTACAAGCTGTAGTGCGTGACCAGAAGGCTCTGGAAGTTGTGTATGTGGGATTAGAACCTAGATGGGAGAGGAAAGAAGGGTGACTGCTGAGGGTTTTCAGGAAAGTCGCTGGGAGTCCGTCAGGTTCTCTAAACAGGATGTAGGGAAATGCATCTAAGAATGTCTCCAATGCTGTCATTCCAGTCCTTTTGAAACTGCCATTCTTTCGCTTCTTGAGCTGCCAGCTGAGGAATAAAAGTCTCTGAGGAAGGAATAGTCAGAGCCATGATTAGACCTCACTGCAGCAGCTGGTTGCTGAGCCTGGGCTGGGACACAGGGACTGCCTGCAGTGTCCTGTGTGCAGCCACGGGCCAGCACCATTACTGTGGTTCTCCTGTGATTAGGAGGATTTTCCAATGTCAGAGCTGTACGTCTGCTCCCGTGCTCGTGTAAAGCTGTGCTGCAGAGGTCAGGATTGAAGTGATGGCAGAACGTTGTTTAACAAGGAATTTTAACAACAGGTTTTAGTAATCTTGTAAGATGCTGCTATTCACGTTTCTGTTCTCAAAGTCATGTAGAAGTGCAGTTTGTCAAAACAAAATATTCCCTCAGACTTTCCTACATTTCTTTGAATCAGAATTGATCATTGCCTAGATTAAACCCTAAATAGAAGTTTTCAACTGCTTTTGTTGCCTTTGAAAGACTTTGCTCTCCTCAGCTATGTTTGTTAATACGTTGTCTTTGACAGAAAGGAGATTAAATTATTTTAAAAAGTAAGAAAGATATCATTCAAGAATCTGTGCACAAAAGTAATGGAATCTGTGTCACTTGAGTTCATGTTTATTTATTTAGACAGGAAACGAACAAGAAATGAAATCATGAAGTCTTATTCCCTAATGAGTTTTCATAACGAGCTGTTTACCTAAATTACTAAATGAGTAATCTATTTTTATGCATTTGAAAGAACAGGAAGGTTATTTCAGAGGATCTTCAGTGCCTTTTGCCTCTTAATTAATACAGAAAAGAGTATCTCATGGGTTTTGCTGGAGCAGGCCAAGCCCCAGCGTGCTCCCTGTTCAGACAGGGTAGTGCTGCAGATGGCATTTTGGGAACGCGCCGTTCGCCAAGGGGACAGAGAATTAGTCATGAATTAATTGGACTTCGTATTTAATATTTCCAATGCCAGGGTCGAGTTGTTGCCGATTTTTTTTCCATAGGAATGACACACTTCTGTAAAATACACAAAGTAGAATGAAAAAGAAGCCCGTGCCATAGGCCGGCAGCACGGATGCCAGTGTGGAGTTGCAGAGTTGGTTTGAACTGAGCTTGTGTGTGTCTCCTGGTTGGTTGTTAGCCCTGCATGCTGGTGCTGCCATGGATGTGTGCTCTCCCAAGGTTCACAGGGAGCATGGTGCTGAGAGCTGTGCTGCAAAGCAAAGAGGGAACTTTCACCCCAGTCTGTGAGGTTGCTGTTGCCATCCTGGCTATGTTGTGCTATGTGCAGCATGCTGTAATTCTAGCCTCCAGCCCTGCCAATCTGCCTTAATATATCTTCAAATGCTGTAAATTCAAGATTATATAATTCCTCTCGGTGTGAAATTATAGGTGGCAAACAGTTTTATGTTTGTGAGACACGGGCCAACTCTGGTAACTATTTCTGCAGTGATCTGAAGCATAATTACCCATAATGAGCTCACCCCGTAAAAACATGAAAAGCTGCAACAGAGCTGGTAGAGGAGGTTCACATTTATGAGTTCTGTCTTGAGAACATCACTGAGTAAACCTAGAGACTGGTGAAAACACAGCAGTCTGAGAGGGCCTGTTGGAGTGTTTGGGTTAGTCTCTAAGGAGGCTCCTGCCATCAGGGCTGGGAGGCTTTTCCCTGCTCCTCAGATCCTGGGTCTTCCCTCACCTCTTCATAAAGCCCACCTCACCCCTGGTGCTTCCTGCTGTGCTTCCTGGGCATCTTCTGAGCTTGGAAACTGTTTGAAAAACACATCCTGAGTTCCTGAAGGACGACATTTTTCATCATTCCCCACTTTGTGAAGTAAATCATCTCCCTCCATCCTGCCTGAGTCTATAGCAGCTCCAGAGGAGCAGGCTGTGCCATATCCCCATCTAGCACAAGCACCTTCTGGGTGAATGTGGATGAAGAAATGCCTGCCAGCCCCAGCTGCCCCTCTCCCTGGGAAAGGAGGCACCCCTGTATCAGAGTAGGACTTGCACATGAAAGCTGTAAATCTCCTGCTGCTGTAGCTGGGAGACAGAAATGTTTGTAGGGCCATCTCTCTTTATTAGCACGCTGTTCAGACAGGCTCTGCAGTGCTTTCCTCGTTAGCTGACACATGCATTGAATCACAGAAGCTCATGGGCAGGAGAGCTCACCCCACACAGACAGAAGATGGTGTTAAAAACACGCTTCGACGAGCAAGAGCTGATTGCAGTATCTAAATAAATGAGGTAACTTTATGTACCCAAGTTAGACAGGTGGAAAATTCAGCTCACTCTTTGGAGACCGTCCAAGCTATAAAGACATTCCAGCTGTAAGGGAATACAGGCTCACGCTGGCCTTCAGTCTTAAATCAGTGACACACTTTAACACCAGAATACAAGTGATACTGGGTGATGGGCAAGGTCCATGTCAATGCAAACATGATGTTGCCTCTTGAAAATAAGAGTTAAGTCCAGTGGTTAAATTAATTTTACCAGTAAGTGCCTGCAACTTGAAATGCCGCAGTTCAAAGGTAAGGGCTAAATAAAATAGGAAAACATTAAAGGAGAAACTAGTGGGGTTAAAATGCTGACAAATAAAGATTGATCAAAGATGAAAAGCTCAGTGCAAAAATCTTCAAAAGAAGACTAAAAAATACGGTGGGCTTAAGTAACACATGAAAGTAAATCCATAGAAGTAAGAAGATATCTTTTAAACAATGGACATTGTAGCCAAATGAGGGAATAGGGGGAAAATATTTTTGAGAGGAAGCCTGCCAGGGCATCTCTAGTGCCTCTGGAGGACCAAGGTGTTAAGGAGTACTTAAAGTGGAAGTCAGCACTGCTGAAGGAAGGAGTAAAGTGTTCTTGTGCTGGTATTAACCCTGAGGCTGTATAAATATCAGGAGGTGACAGATAAGGCAAACTTTTACAAATGGCTTCAACCGAAGTCTCAGTTTTGCACTGGTTTGCAGAATCTGTGAGAGTTGAGCATGTCCTGGCACATGCAACAGCTTGGGAAGAGAGCACAGCTCCTGCAGAGGAAAGCCCTCCCTTAGTGCTCATTGGAGGCCCCAGAGAGAGAGTGAGTGAGGATAAGGGTGGGTGAGGATAATGGTGGGATAGGGTGGGTGAGGATAAGGGTGCTCCCTTCAGCACAGCAACATACTGAGTGTTCAGAAACCTTGGAAAGAGATGGTTCTTTGAGACTGCTGAAAGGAAGACGCTTTTGTGAGACAAGAGGGAAGGCTCACTCACAGATTAGTGTCTCTCTGAAAGGTGGAAACAGACGGTCTCATTATGCAATGAAGGGGTTGTTAGCAGTGGGTTCATACACAGGTCTGTGCTGGGGAGATGCCATGGCTCCCAGTTGCTGCTGCACTCAGAGGGAGCAGTGCCCTGGTCCTGGGACAAGCCCTCCAGCCCTAGTTCTGGAAAGAAGCCTTTACTGGAATGCCTTTCTAGGCTACTCTCCTGTGTGCAGTTTTATGTCTTGTAAAGTGGGTAGGTCTGGGTTTGCAGGCAGTGTGGGAAGTTTGTTTATCCTTTTAGTGCCTCCCAAGTGGGCATGGGATGGTTCTGACTAAGAGCATTGCTCTTCCTCTAGCCTCTTTCCTTCACTCCCAAGAGTTTTCTGTGCAGCAGAACTCCTTACCCTTGTCTTTGTTTTCTCTTTGGGTTTTTGCCTCTTGTCATTAGCATTGTCTCAGATGGTTAGATTTTAAATAGGGTCATCCTGCAGCAATGCTACCCTGCCAACAACACACAAATACACAGCCAGAGCTGTCAAAAATGTCTCTGTTTTTCTGAGAAATACTCCATCTGAGGGAGTTTTAAATCAAGTGCCTGCAAGGGTTAACACTGGTGAGTCTGGTCTTCTCTTCCTGAGGTGACCATTGGCTCCCTCTCCAAAATAAGAGCAGTCACACCAAGTCCACACTGGGCCATCTCCTCAGTAGCTCATGTTCTTTCTCTGAGAGGAACTGATGCAGCATGAAGGATGGAAAAGGGAGGTGGGCAGTCCAGTGGGACATGGTCTCTGGGAAGAGCCAACTTTCCTTCCCTCTCCCTGAGACCTCCCAGTCTAGAGCAGGTACTGCAAAGCACCAGCTGGCACAGACTGGCCACTGACTGCATTGTCACAGGTGCTGCTGGCCTCTTCCAGAAACCACACAGTGGTGTAAGCTAAGGGCAGGTGATGCTCCTCACCCACAGCAGTGCCAGTCTCATTGGTGGCTCCATTATTTACTTCAGAGGCCACTGAGAGCTTGTTTCCTCTGGTTTATTTGCTTACCTCTCATGCCTGTGCATATCTCCCTTGGATAACCCCTGACACCACTGCTCCAGTGGATTGGGCATGAAGAGAGAGACCCTGTCTCCTGCTGTCAGCTCATGGCTTGTCAGGGTGGGTTTGATGGTGTGGACCCAGTGTTTCTGTACTCCTAGAGATGCCTGGCTCACAGCTGGAGAGGAGGCAGGAGACCTGGAGACTGAAATGCCAGGATCTCACTTAGTCTGTGCCCGGGACTGAGGACAGCTGATTTCGCAGAGGTGAGACCTCTGCAACAGCTCTGTTTGGAAGTAGTTCCAAGTGGGAATTTGCTTTCAAAAAGGGAAGTTATTTGGGTCACACTATAACTTTCTCCCTTGCCTCAAACAATCCTGTCCAACAATCCAGTCTGTAAATGTTTTAGCAATCCCGCTGCGTTGCTGCAGTGAGCGTATTTTTAGTCTGTAACACTGCTTCATTTATATACTTATTTGGTAGTGTGTACCAGCCCTTCAGATGGAAACGTTGTCCAGATGTGCTGGGTAGGACAGTCAGGGCTTCTCAGCGGAGATGAGATGGAAGATTGCTGCAGTGACAATGTAGAGAGAGCCCCGTGAGTTATGTGTGGGGACAGCTGCAGCCCTTCAGCAGGCCAGTGCAGCTGGTGCCTTCAACTCCTGAAGCTCATGCTTTCTGAGCCCTGCTGCCCTAAACATAAGCTCTGGGTTGGGCCAGGGCAGGTTACAGTAAAAACTATTTGGATAATTGGGTGCTAAATCATTCCTGAAGCTAAACTTTATCACTGTCAGCTTGGCACAGCTCGCACAAAGCGCCCAGGTGCTGGAACACGTTAGTGGCTCTTTGAAAGCTGCCCTGGTTTCTGCTGCTATGAGAGATGGGCCTGCAGAAGGGGCTCCATATGTAGATTAGTGCTGGCACGGACTGAAAACTTCCTCTTTAGAAGGAATTGTGACAGTACAGAGGGTGAGTAGCTGCTCAGCAAAGATGGCTTTAGTAGAGTTGATGGGTTGGGATCACCTTGCACAGGGGTGATTCACTCGCTCCTATTTTGACATCAGTTAAACTGGTTCCATGGATAGCAAAGTCACCTTCTGCTCCCCACCCCACACACAAGGAGGGGATGATTCTCTCGCCTTATTGACAAAGGCAGGTAGTTAAAGTAAGGGTGGGGTGAGTGACTGCCCTCCCTGTACCTTAGCAGGACATTAGTCCAGATCTGTGTGGCTGACAGCACCTTCAGTGTGTGTTCAGTGAGCACAGCAGATACAGAGCCAGGCAGGTGCTGACCATTTCAAAGTCACCTACTCAGAAAGCATCCAGTAGGTACATGGGTTATCTGCTTCAAAGGCAGCTGGGGACTTAGAAAAGGGCCTGAGGACTGAGGACCTCACTGAATGACAGAGTGTTGGTCCCACTGAGTATTTTTTTGGTGATACACTGTGATATTGCTCAGAGCAAAGTAAAATTCATAGTTCTGGTAGAGTAAGGCTCTATAAATGTACATATGGCGTGAGTGCACCTTCAGAAAGCTGTAAAGCCTTTCCATGGTGTTTGAAACAGTCCAGCAGGCTCAGGTGGCCTTTCATGGGAGCTCTGTTTCGGTTTCTCTGCAGACACCAGTTTTCACAGTGAACATTTGCTGCAGCAAAGCTTTCTGGGGAAGATGTAAGTAGGAAAGGATGAATTATCAGAATTACATCTTCTTTAAGACAGATGTGTCCATAGGGCCAAACAGCCTGATTATATGTGTAAAGTTGAAGTCTGTGGAGACAGCTGACCATTTGTTCTTACTAACTGCAGAACAAAAGTTTCATTTCCTGCCTTTCAAGCCCTCTGCCTGTCTTCTTCCTTTCTCTGAGAGAGTATCTCACATAGAAGTAGGTGCTCAATCTCACAGACATTTGAACAGCCAGCTGATTGATGGATGTCAGTGCTGCTGAGGGAAGAAGAAGGATTTTGGTTTGATGGCCTTTTCAGTAATACAGTTTTAAAAATCTAGTGCCTCAAATATGAAGACAATCTTCTGTCATCCTCAGTAATTTGTAGCAGTAGTTAATGCCCTCAGTCCTATTTGGGTTTGGTTTGGACTACAGACTTCAGCTTTCATCTGTTGGATCTTGCAACATGATTGTTTTTAGAGGGAGAGCAGCACTGGGAATTAGGTTTCTGTTCCCTAGACCAAGCTCGTGCTGGGAGTTTGGTACAGCCTGCAAGAGCCAGCAAGGCTCTTTGGGAAAGTTGCAGTCAGAGCTGCAACACTTGGCACAATTACCTCTGCTGTTAATTTGAAATAGTCAGTCATCTGAAGCAGGGCTTTTAAACCTGTTAACAAATAATTAACTGCAGCACAGGCTCTTGGCCCAGCAAGGATGGCTTAAGCCTGAGTCTGCACTGTGAAAAACGGTATGTTCTGAACTTCAAAGAGGAGCAATAGATCTATTTATTGATCTATCTCTATTAATCTATTATTAATCTGTCTCTCCTCTACAGGAGATCCGTTCCTGTGTTTTCAGTTACGTAATCCCACAAAACATCAGTCGTAGGTAATTCAGGACAGGGGAGATCACTCTGTGTCCGTGTTGCTCTGGGCCCTTGGGCAGCCCTGTGGAACACATGGCAGCAGCCTGGGGCTGTCAGTTCTGCTTCACAGACACCCCTGTGCCTCGCTGGGAGGGGTGGTGGCTGTGTGCTCAGGCAGGGCAGTGCAGGCTGGCCTGAGCACTGCTTACACACGCCGACCCCTCCAGGGATCAGCCACACGCAGCTGCTGAGCACAGCCCCTCTGGAAACCCACCCTCTGCCTCGCTGGTGCCTCCAGATGTTGGTACTGCACGGGAGGGGAAGGAGGGAAAGCCTGACAAGGCTGGTTTTGAATGATCTGACACAGGAATCACCAGGCAAAATCATTTGCGTGTTCTGGGAATCAGATCAGACCATGGAGTCCAATGGAGAACCCACAACTCGAGGTGCTGCATTTGGCACTTGCAGCTCACAGAGGGGCAGGGCCAGAGGGATCAGGAGTGAATGCAAGTGTCTGTGGAGCTCTAGTACCCAAGGGCTTGACAGGCAGCTGCTCCTCCAGCCTTTCCTTAAAAGCTCTTCATTGTGCAGATCCTCTCGTCTCCCCAAGGTACTTCCATCCAGTGCTTGTATTTCATTATCATTAGAAACTTGGTCAAAGTTAAATATGTTTCTCTTGCAGTCGAGCTGTTGTTTCTAATCCTGTCATTCTGCTGGCTTATCCACAGTGATCCTCTGCAGTCCTCAAGGTTTTTCTGTAGTATTTCTGCCCAGCCCCATTTTTACTCATTTTCCAGCTCTGGCTGTGGTTGAAATGCATTCTGAAGATTTTGGACAGCTTCTCTCTTTTATCAAAACTGCAGTCTCATCCAATCTAGCCACTCCAAGGCTGTTGAAATCTCTCCAGTTTAGCATCTTCCAGAAATCTTCTAAGTATGCTGTCCATTCCTCATCCAGATCATGAAGCAGTTTAATGGCATCGAGCTCAGGACGGAGCCGTGTGGAATCATTTTTTGCAATGACAGTGAGCCAATCTTTCCAAACAGGGGCTTGTGCCAGCTGTACTCAGGGTCACGTTTGCCTGTTGCTTTGCTGAGACCATCACATGGGCATTCACAGAGCATCCCTGGGCTGGGGTGAGCCGGGTGTCCCGAGGCTGCAACCACTTCCAGACCCCTCCTTAGAATGAAGCTGAGCCAGGTGCCTGGCAGCAGCACCAAGCAGGAACTGTGGTCTTAGAGGAACACCCCACGTCCTCTTCTGTGTCAGTTTAGAGCTAATGGTAATGAGAAAGGCTGCTGGAAATGCCTGTAGTGGGCATTGAGCTGTTCCCACTGCTGCTCTCACCCCTGTGAGATCAAAGCCCTTGCAGAGGTTTTCTGCAGCAGTTCAATGCCTTCACCCCAAAAAGGGAAAGAATCAAAACTTCAAACCTGCCTTTAACTCCTGTGCTAACTCACAGGCCGAGGGCAGAATTTGGGTACTTTTTGTGAATGTCTGGAGGGGCGGGGGGTGTACATCCCCTGTGTGCCTGCTGGCCAGAGAAGCTCATCGTGGGGGTGATTCCTCCCAGCTCTCGCCGCTGTGGTGGCCTCAGAAGACACAGCCCCTCCTGCCATGGAGTAGCAGTGCTCTGCCTTACTGAATCCTGGCACGCTTTGTTGGGAGGGAGCTGTGTCAGCACAGGGGGACTGGGATCCCAGCTGGCCAGAACGGGCTGGGCTGCTTCCCCAGTGCCACCCACACAGCACAGCTCCCTGCCTCGCCTGGGCAGCCCTTGGGATTGCTGTTCTCCTCTGTCTTGTGCAATGCCCAGAACTTAATGATAGCCCTCTGTGCCGGCTGCGAATAGTCAAGGAAGCTCACTGCACTACCGAGATGTTTTCCTGGCCCTGGCCACCATCCCATCCCACCTCAGCCACTGGTGGCTTTGGAGCACTGTTTCTCACGTAGCTGGGGTTCCATGGACTGCAGCAGGAGAGCTGAGGAGCTGTTTCCAGCTTGCTGTGTCACAGGGAGCCCATCTGTGCCCATTTGCTGGCTCCAGGCTCCGTGCCCTTCAGCTTCCCCTTGTGCCCCTCTGCTCCCCTTTCCAGCCCCCTCTCCTGAGTGGCACCAGCAGCCCAGCTCCCTCTGCTGACTGGTCCTGAGCCTGTGGGTGGGAGCCAAGAGCACCTCCAAAGGCAGAGAGGAGGGGTGACCTGGAGGGATGGCCTCTGGAAGGGTCCCAGCTGGGGACACGGCACCTTATTTCACAGCAGGGCTTTATCAGCAGTGCAGCATCCAGGAGGGGTGAGGTGCTTGTCAGGGGTTTGGGTCAGTGGCACAGAGACTTGCACAGCTGCTCCTGGCCTCAGTCTCTTGGTGGCACATGCAGAGCATTTTCCATTTCATTCCTTGCAGGTGCAAGCTTTGATTTCCCTTGCAGGCTCTCAGCCCCCTTAGCAAGGGTTTGCTCCTGCCTTTCATTACTATACCAGACATAGTTGATCTAATGGCTTCTGCAGGTGGCGTGGGGCACAACAGGGTCCAGCCACGGTCTTCAGCTGTCATCCAGAGTCAGAGTTAATCCAGGAAAACAGTAAAAATTAGTAATGTATATTGCATTCCTCCAGTCCATACGCTTTCCATTAGGTGATCTTCCATCCTCCTGAGCGCAGAAAGGAGCCCCTGCCAATGGCAGTCTTCTGGCTCTGAAAGGATTGGTCTTGCCTGGAAATCCAATCCCAGCTCTTGCATTCCTGGGCACGCTGTCTGTGCAGGGAATAGTCTCCCACCTTTAAATCCAGGCAGCAGATGCTAGCCATGTGCACAGCCTGTAAGCCCAGCAGCTCCTGTGGCAGCAGATGTCCCGGGCTGGGGGCCACACTGGGGTCCCCTGTGCTGGTCAAGGTCTTCCTGTGTCCAGGGCTCTGTCAGGGGGGTAGCCTTGCCCAGTGTCACCACGTCACTCAAGTACAACAGCCAGGTCAGGATGGGAATGAGGCACAGTTAATTCTTTTGAGAGATCACCTTTTAGGGTTTTTTTGTTAATAAACCAGTGAAGAAATTCCTCAAGATCCCCAATGTCAAGAGGGTTACAGAAAGTGAAACATTCAGCTTTCTTAAATAAACCTTATTTTCAATTACTCCCATACTTTAGTGGCTCAAGAACAACAGTTCTGTAATGGATGTTACACAGCGCAAACTCCAACAGTAATGATGTGCAGATGAAGAAGGGGAAATAAAAGACATTAATTTCTAGGTGTGACTGCACATGCTTAGTGTGATCTGGGCTCCTTGAGGTGTCACGAGCAGTCTGGGGCTCTGCTGTGTGAGATGGAGCACCATGTGTGCAGCTGCAAAAAGGGAGTTCCCCCACTGCAGCTCCTGCTCCAGACAGAAAAAAAGGTCTGGAAAGCTCTGCTTTTAGTGCTGTTGGATCCCTAGCTTGCAGGGCTAGCTCTGACCTGTTTTTTTTTTTATCCTTACTTTTGCAGAAAATGTGATCAATGGGCAGGACTACGAGGTGATGATGCAGATTGACTGCGAAGTGATGGACACCAGGATCCTCCACATCAAAAGTTCATCTGTCCCTCCATACCTCCGAGAGCAGCGCAGAAATCACACCGACACCTTCTACAGCTCCTCGCCCTCCGTCCCAGAGACGCCCCACGCCCTGAGGGCCATCGTCAAATCCCTGCAGTAGCTCCTGTGACGGCGCACAGGGGAGCACCGGCACGCAGCAGGTCCTGCCACCAGCCTGAGCCCCTTTCCCTGGCAGGTCCTGGGGCTCCTGGCACGTGGGCACAGCAGGGACAGCCCCCTTTAGCCCATTCCTGTGCCTGACCTTACCCAAGGGCCGCCTCCTGCCCGGGGATAATGCGGCTCAGCTGGCTCCTCGCCAGGGACAGTCCTGGGGGCCCCACACTACGTGGGGGACACGGGCCATCCCTGCTACTTATGCGCTGTCCAGAATTGTGGGTTAGTTGTCATTTCTGTCCCCGTTAGGCTGCAGGAGGTGGGCTGATGAGCCAGAGACAAGGCAGCAGACACCCCCACTTGGGATGGGGCTGCTCTCCCTGCAGTGTGCTTGGGCAGCAGGAGGAAGTCCAGCTCCCAGCTTCGGGTGCTGGGCCTGACCAGACAGCCCCACTCCTCATCAGTCCCTCCCAAATCCTGCCTGTGCAGCCTCCCTCAGCAGCGAGCCCTGGGATGCAGCAGTGTGGGGGAGCAGCCCAGCCCCTCAGGAGGGTGCTGGGGCCCCGCACTCACCACTAAAGTACTACAATCAGAACACCCCCACTGCCCTGGGGCTAGGCTGCCCGATGGGGCACTGCCCACCCTGCACCTGCCTGGCTTTCCAGGGTCCTGCTGCTGCCTTCACCAGCCCACGTGGCTGCACGGCTTGGCCCAAAGGAAGTGATTTCATGCAGCAGATGGATTTGTAAAGTTCGGGTTTTTTTGAGTTTTTCTTCCTGGTTTTTGTTTGCGTGGGTTTTTTGTGTGTGCTATTTAATACTTTTCACTGCTAATAACTGCCCGTGGAGCAGCACCGGCCTTGCTGGGGCAGAGGGGATGCTTCAGTTCCGTGGGACAGAGCCGCAGCACCTTCTCCTGAAGCCACACATGCGTCACACACCCCTCTCAGCCTCGCCAGCACAGCCAGCCACACACTGGGCAGCAGGGGAGCGTTCCTTTTGCCCCAAACACTGGCCACAGCCAACTGCTGCCATTCCAGTGGCGCTCTGCTCACTGCTCCTGTGTTTGTCAGCTGAGCCCCAGGCAGGAGCTGGGCCCAGGAGCTCCAGCACACTGGTGCTCAGCTGGGATGAGCCGCCAGCAGAGCATCAGCCTTGCATAATGACTTCAGCATGTTGTTACATTATTTTTTTCTCCCCTGTGCAGTTCATGAAGAGGATGATGAGCTTCAGTTTGCCAGCCAGCTGCATTTCCTTCATGATTTGAGCGCTAACTGGCTCACATGGGGTTTTTAATTATGAATTATTATAATAATTATTATTATTAATATTATTATTCGTGTATGTGTGTGGCTGTTAGGAAATACAAGTTGATCCCTCAGCAAGACAAACAGCTCCAGGGGCAGTGAGGAGGAGCGTGAGGGGCAGCACACCCCTGTGAAGTGTGTGCCTTGCAACACCCTGCAGAAGCTGTGCCCTGTGCCACGTCCCCGGCGCAGGCAGCGCAGGCCCCGTCCCGCGGCGCTCGCGCTGCTGGGAGGGAGCTGGGCTTGGCTGTGCTGCTCGCACCAGTTCATTTTCCTGGCCTGGCCCCACCTGACTGTGGGCCAGCTCACAATAGTCAGAAAGAAAAACCCCAGCGGTGCCCCAGCCAGAGGCACGCGGCTCCCCCGCAGCCATGGGTAGGGGCTGCTGCCTGTGGGGGCCTTTGCTGCCAGGGAGCTGCGGAGGGGACTGGGGTGGCGGCTGGGCTTGGCACAGCCTGGCACATTGGGAAGGGCTGCTGGTGGGGGCTGGGGGCTCGGGACTGCTGCAACACCACATCCTCAGCCAGCAGCCCTGGGCTCTGGTGGTGGAGAGCATCTCTCATCCTGTGTAATTCTGTTCTCTGTATCCCTAGTACTGAAGGCAGTAAATTCCTTCTTTTATTTATTACTAATAACTTCATTATTGTGCTTGTTAATATTGCAAACTACTGGAACACCTGCCCTGGTCTGCCATCTCTTGGGCTGCAGGGCAGCTCTGCTTGGCACAGTGTTGGCAGTGCCCGTGGCACATTGACTCTGTCCTGTCCTGCTGCTGGAGAGCAGGTACCCTACACAAGCTGCTCACTCCGAGCCTGCCAGAGGAGCCCTTGAGGGCTGGACGTGGCATGTCACCCTGCCCCGGTACCAGTCCCAAGCGGCCTAAAGCCCTCTGGAGTTTGTCCCCATCTGGTGTGTAAACTGGCTCTCCCCAAACCAACCAAAACCCACCCAAACACCCCTGTGCATTGGGCACCCCGAGGGTGAACCAGAGCCAAAGAAAGCCCCGAACAGCTGCGAAGGTACTGGATCCTTTATTACTGACAGCAGGTAAATACAAGATGCTGATGGGCAGGAGGGCGAGGGCTGTGCCTCTCTGAGGGGATCTTGATGGTCCAGGACCAGGGCTGGCATGGGCATGAGAGGGAATGTAGGAGGTGGAGTGGCACAGCGAGGGCTCTGCCAGCCCCTGCCCAGGCAGCCCAGCGCCCAGCTGAGCAGAGCCTTCGCCCAGCAAATGCCAAGGGGAACTATTTGGGTTACAAAATGAACAAACAAAAGCCATCTACACGTATTTACAGCATCCCCCTCCTGCCGCCAGCTCCCTCCAGGCATGGGTCAGGGCTCGGGGTGCGCCCAGCCTCCCAGAGCAGCCTGCAAAGAGCAGAGCCCCGGCTGGAGGGGACAGTCCTCGACATAAGTACCAGCACCAGGGGCTGCTGGAGCTGTGCTCGCAGCCCCGTTGTACAGCAGGATCTCCAAGGGGCCTGCTGGCCATCAGCTGCAGAGATGGTCCTGAGAGACGGGACATTCCCATGGGACATGCAGGTCCTCCACCAGAACAGGCAGGCAGCAGCATCCCGCTGGGACCTGGTGCGCGCAGCTTTGCGCCGGTTCAGGGTGTCTTCCTGATCATCTCCAGCTAAAAACATCCTCAGGAGGACGGTGTCTGGGCCACCTCCTCTTCCCTGGGTAGGAGAGCCGGGCCTGCCCTTCCAAAGGAGGACCTCCTTCCCCTGGGAAGGAAAATCAGAAGCAAGGATACAGCAAAGACAAAGGGGGTGCTTCTGGCCTGGGGATCGATCTACAATCCGCCATAAAAAACCAGCTCGGAACAAAACCCATCATTTACTCTTCAATTTGTACAAAATAACAATAATAACAATAAAAATAATAATAAAAGGTGCTGGTGGCCCCTGGCTTGCAGTGCCCCACGGTGGTGGGGGAGTCTCAGTAGGCAAAGATGACGTGGTAGGTGACTTGGTGGCCATTGTCCCAGGCGTAGAGCAGGCGGTCCTTGGGGTTATAGTCTATCTGCGTGGTGTAGGCGTACTCGTTCTCAAAGAGCAGCCTGGGGATGATCTGCGTGTTGGTGTGCGTGTCAAAGGCATAGGAGATGTTGGCGTTCCTCTTGTTGTAGCTGTCGACCGCATACAGGACCCCACAGATGACAAAGCAGTTCCCGTAGAAATTCTTGCGCAGCCCCGTCCGCCACGTGGTCTCCTTCTGCGTGCTGAGGTCGGCCGCGTTCAGCTTGCTCAGCACGATCACCTCCTGGTTGAAGCCCTCGTAGCTGATGGCTGGGTAGATGACCCACAGGCCGTTCTCGTCCACGGCAAAGTCCACGTCAGAGTGGCCTCGCCACCGCCACGGGGTGGACTCCTCGTAGGCCACGTCGTGCAGCATGGCCCAGGCGGCCACGTAGCGCTGCTTCAGGTCGTACTTGATGATGTTGCGCGTGAAGGCCCGGTTATAGTAGAAGGAACCGTTGTAGACAACGTGCCCCGTCCCAATCCAGCTGTACGGGAGCTTGTAGGAGTTGCTCCAGCGACCTGCAGGGCAGACACACCTGGCTGCTGAGACCTGCCTTTGCTGTGGGGTGAGTGGCCATGCCAGCAGCACCCTCTGCCCACAGCTCTGCCTGCGCTCCCTCCCCGGCCACCAGCCACAGCCTGAGCTGTCCCACGCTCTGTACCCCGCACACCAGAGTGGAAGGTCCCTAGGCAGATCATCCCCCCACGATGCAGCATCCGCAGGAACGGCGATGCTGCTCGGATCAGCTGAGCGGTGGCTGGCGTGGTATCAGAGATGGTGCAAACCCACCTTGCTTGAAATTGTCAAGGTTCCTGAACTCCACCAGTGTGTTTCCATAGTAGTAATTGGTGACGTAGATCCGCTCCTCCTGGGCCAGGGGGTCCTTCATCCAGGCTCCCTCATTGCGCCCGTAGGTGTTCTGCGTGGTGGGCCCCGAGATGGTGGACAGCGTGTCCTTGCAGCGCCCTGCGTGGGCAGGGGAAGGCTCGTGAGGCCAGAGGCAGGGTGGCCATGCTCTCCCTGAAGGCATCACCCCCTCCAAGTCCCTTGCTCACCCAGCAGGTACCCCCTGCCACCTTGGCTCTGGTGCAGCTTTGTGAGGCCCAGCAGCACCGGCCAGAACCCCCAGACATCTCCCCACAGCCTCAGCCATGTCCCTGCTCCGGCCAAGGCTGCTGGCTATCTCAGGTCCCATCTCTTTCTGCTCTGCCCAGCCCAGCCCCTAAAGGTGGGAGGAAACTACAGTAGGTTCCAGAGTTAATAATTAAAGCTGGCACCCCAGTGGAGTGCTGTCCAGCTGCCATCTCCATGACACCTCCCACCTGTGACCAAATCCAGGTGTGCTGTGCTTAGTGGGACGCCCCGCGGGCACGAGCCAGGCCCCCCTCACAAAGCTGGATGGGTGCAGCACCTGCAGGCACTCACCGATGATGTTCCTGATGTCCTCCTCCTCCAGGCCCTCCTTCGGGGTGGCAGGGATGGCCGGGCTGACCGGCGTTGCGGGGGTGTTTGCGCGGACCCAAGCTCCTGCGCTGCGCTCCGTGTCACTCCAGCCTCCAGTGGGGGTGGCCACGAGCAAGTTCTCCGTGGCTGTGGCCGCCACTGTGCTGGCCATGCCTGCGGGTAGCTGTGGGGTCCCCTCCTCCGCCAGCCCTGCCGGGGCAGTCACGGGCTCCGGGGCGGGGGTCAGCCAGCTGGCGGCGGTGGGGTCTGGCGTGGCAGGGGACAGTGGCACCGTGGATGTGGCAGGAGTGCCCGCAGCCGGCAGGGTGGTGGGAGCTATGCCAGGGGTGGGCGGCCACCCCACTGGGGAGGGCTTTCTCATGGGCTCGCCTGCCCTGCTGCTGGGCCTCAGGAGCTGGTCCTCTATCAGCAGATCCACCGTGTTGTCCCCGCTGAACAGCTCGTCCGCTGCCAAACACAGGCACGGGTGTCAGCCCTGCAGCCCGGGGAGCCAGGCCCCTCCAGCCGGCTCCCTGGCCACTGCTGCAGGCTGGCTGGTACTAAATCCCCCTGCGTTCCCTCTCCGTGTCCCCTCAGAACTGCAGAGGCTGACAGTGCCCATGTCAGGAGGTGAGTGAGGCCCCATCACAGTGACATCCACCGCCTCGGGCCAGGCAGAGCGGGAGGTGACGGAGATCAATTCTGCCCTGCCACCTCGCAGACTGGGCAGGACGGAGACCCAGCTGCATTCTAAACCAGATCCCACTCTCCTAACCCAGGATGCCAAAGCAGAAGGGCATCACTGGGATTCCTGAGCCAGCACAGGCACCCTTTGCTCCTCCTCATCTCCAGGGGCTCACGAAGCCCCGCGGGGCAGGGCTGGGTGTCCTCGCTGCTGAGCCAGTCTGCACAGCGAGGGCACTTGCCCTCCTGCCCTGCCCGTGCTGCCCGCTCCGCTGGTCTGGGAGGGCTCATCCCCTGCTCCCAGCACGACCCCCAGGGCTCATCCCCTGCTCCCAGCACGGCCAGGCTGTGAGCCCTGAGCTGCCCTGACCACAGCAAACACACATCCTCCCGGGATGCCATCGGGCAGGCGGATTTGAAACACAAGCATGTTTAATAAACCTCCATTTACTTCTGGAATGGTGTTGATGCCGGGTGTTTTGAAGCAAAGCAGTGAGCTATTTCCCTAGCTACCAGGGATTTTCCACGGGATAACAATGCCACACTGCCCCGCGTGCACAGCTCAAAGGCTGCACAGCGGTGAGGTACCAGCTGTCCCACCTCCCCCTGCTGCTCCCACACACTTTGCCCCCACATTCCCAGGGGATGAGGCACTGGCTTTGCTGCGGGATGCAGCCACCATCCCACCGTGGCTGCATACCCAACTCACGTGTCTCCTCGATGTCATTCTCGGTGGACTGGGCTTTGTAGTAGGTGACCCCTCGGACAATGGTGGGCTTGGAAGGAGGCCGGCTCCTCACCCGCAGCTTCCTCTGCAAGAGCTGCTCAGGCTTCTTGTCCTCCAGAGAGAGGTGCAGCTCCGGGAGGGATTCCACAGAGTTGATCTGCTGGGAGATGGTTTCATCCTTCAGGAATCTTTCTTCATATTTTCCCTGGAAGAGACACAGGAATTGTTACCAGATAGGCTGGAAATGCCACGTTTTGGTGAAAGGGCAGGTCAGGCTGCACAGCCCCACGCTGGGCAGAAGGATTTGAGCTCCCTCCTTCCTCAGGGTCTCCCTCAGTCCATCGTGCCATGGGAAACCCTTCAGGACACAGCAGGGTGGCAGACCAGCACTGCTCCTGCATATCCTTGGTGCCACCCTGCAGTTCTGGGACTCGGGGCTCCGTAAGGCACACGCTGTGGGATGCAGGGCAGGCAGGAGAAGCGGGGTCACTCCCTGGAATGCCAGGGGCTGGCTCCAGCAGCAGAGTGTGCAATGTGCACTGAGCTTTCACAGGGCAGAGAGGCTGAAGGCACCTTCCCAGCAGGAGCGGGAACCTCCCGAGGCAGGGACCAGGAACCCCCCCAGGGCAGGGACCAGCTGCCACAGCTCAGGTCTGAAGGATTTCATCTCATTAAAGGAAATCGAAAAGCCAGCCTGAGGGTTGAAGCCGTGCCCATTTGGCTGACAAGATGGGCCCTGCTGCAATTAGCAGTGAGAAAAGGGGAATATTGGGAAATGAGGTCACTCGGGGTAATAAAAGCCCCATGCTCTGCTCCCCTGCCTGGCTGGGGCTGGCTCCTCTCCAGCAGGCAGCAGCTGCTCAGCTCACGGCGTGGGGAGCAGGGCAGTGGGGCCGGGAGCACAGCCGGGCACCCCTGCCTGGGCACGGCTCTCCCTGGGGCAGGGAGCACTGGCACAGCACGGTCGGAGCCATTTCCCTACCTGCTGACACGCAGTGCACGTGTGGGAGCCCACCCCTGTCCCCAGGGGCCTGGGGAGCCCACCCCCACACAGGATCTGCAGAGCAGGGGTGGAGGGCAAGCGCAGGCTCTTGCCATCCTCAGGAGCTGAGCACCCCTGCTTGAGCTGGAAATTATGCACTAACTGTTCCCCCTGCCACCAGACACCTCCTACTGCCCTGCAGAGGGACACTGGGGTGAGGGCAGGACGCCCAGCAGGGATCAGAGGAGCCATCCTAGATAGTACCACTGAAGCAGCAAGAGCTTCAGGACACCCTGGACAGACCTTTTCCCAAAACACCCCGCTCACACCTCTCCGGGGCTGTGCAGAAACTGCTGCCCCAGGCAAAGGATGTCCCCATGCTGGGCAGAGCCACGGGAACCCCCACAGTCTGGGGCTGGGTGCCAGAGCCAGGGGGATGCCCAAGGCCCTGCCCAGAGCCCGCCGGGCGCAGGGGCCGCTGGTGGAGGGGTAATTGCCTGGCTGGGAGGGAGGGGAGGCAGGCGACAGGCTGTCCCTCCACCGAGCCCCAAGCCCTGCTAATCAAAGGCTCTGTTTCCCAGCGCTTCCCAGCCGGCCCCACAATGACATCACGTTTTCCAAGCAGCTCAGCCACCGCTGACCTCGAAAACCAACAACCCCGTGGGAAGGGGGGAGGCCGAGGGAGCAAGCTCCCTCCGCTTCCACCTCCATCCCATGGCAGCAGCAGCTGGGCCGTGCTGAGACACACGGCTCGGAGTTGGAGGCGCATAAACGGGGTCACTCGAGCGAGGAGAAAATCACCCCGGGGCAGCGGCCACATCCCTGGCCAGGCCAGGGCTGCGGGAGCAGCAGCAGTGACACTGAGCTGTACCTCTGAGTGAGCGTAGGCAGCCTCGGCGTCCCGCTGCAGAGAGCCCTCGATGTCGGCCAGGCTGTTGCTGAGGAGCCTGGAGCAGTTTTCCCGGCCAGGGGGATCCTGCAGCCCCTCCTCCCCGCTGGCTCCTGCCCGCTGGCCTTCCTGCGTGAAGTTCCTGGACATGCCCTAGGAAAGCAAGAGAGGAGGCTTTAATGGCAAGGGATGTTCTGTGCCCCCCAAGCGCAGCCCCGGAGCTCTGTGCTGCCATCCTGGGCTCACAGCTGGGGATTCTCCATGAGGCTAGGCACTTCAGCTGCTAAGAAGATGCCCATGACCCCAGCGGGATCCAGGAACCCATCCCTGGTGTACATATCCCAGATCTACTCTTTGCTGCAGGCTCCCATGGAGCGGGAGAGTGGCCTTGAGGCTCTTCAACCCCTACCCTGAGGAAAAGACAAGCTGGAACACCTCCAGTCAGCCTGGTGCCCTTTACCCGTGGCAGCAAGTTCATCTTGCATTGATTAATCCCACTTTCCTGGCCTGGCCACACAGCGCCTGCTCTCAGGGACTGCTGCTCCCCAACACCCTCTGCTCCCGCAGAATCTGAGAATCTGGGGACAGGACAAGAGCCAGCGACCCTCAGAGAGCTGTCCTGTGACAGGGACAGAGCTGGGGCTGGTTGCAACTCACCCAGCAGGCAAAGCCCTTAACCCTTCTCAGTCCCCCAGCCACAGGCACACCCCATCCCCAAGGGATTGTTGCAGTCTCTGCTCATCACTCCTTGGGCTTCTACACCTCAAACAGCAACTGCTTTGGATAGCTGGCACATCAGTCAAAGCACTTCAGCACAGATACTGGGGGTAGTTACCCTGATCCTTCGTTTTCAATCTGTTCTGTCATTAATTTCTCCTAAAAGCCACCATGACCTCCATCTGTGACCTCAGAATTGCCAGCTGATGCGACAGCTGTGAGCTGGAAACAAAGCAGAGGAGCTGCCTCACTAGAGAAGGCACTCCATGGACCAAGAACTGGGGGTTCCTTCCCTCTACCGACACCAAATCGGTCTAAAACACCTTGTTGTACTGCAAAGAACTCATGAAACCCTCCAAGCTCTGCAAACACAGAGGGTTAACCCCCAGTCCCTTCCACGGGAATCTGAATTCCCAGTCTTTACCCAAGAATCACGAGTCACAGATTTACCAGGGCGCTTTGAGGCTGAGTCCAATGACACAGGGACTCTCCAGCAAGCGTTCTGCTGCAGTAAGCAGAGGAGCAGGGAATCTCATGATGCTCTCCCAGGAGCAGCGCAGGAGCAGCTCCCGACACCATCCTCCTTTGCAGAGGATGACTGATTCCAACAGCTTTGTGCCCTCGCCCCTTCTCTTGTGTAATGTTTGGCTTGTGACCTGCTTAGGGATAAAATCTGCCTCCCCTTGAGCGGAGAGGCAGCACCGAAGGCTGGCCCGTGATGCTGCTGAGGCTGCTCAGCTGCTGTGCAGGGCAGCAGCTGCCAGAAGCGCTCCCGCCTGGGAGGGCGATGCTCTGAAGGCACGCCAGGCTCCAGTTCAGCATCTCAGCTGTCCCTGCTGTCAGAGCCCACGGCCGTGCAGGGCGTGATCCTCCTCCACATCCTCTCAACAGGAATTCCCGTGCTAAGCCAGCAGCGGGAGGCATTTCACACCTGCTGCCTGCATCAGCTCGGCTCTGCCCCAAGCACTCCTTCTGACCAAGGCCTCTCCAGCCTTTCTCCATCCTGCCCGAGTGCCTGCAGGCAGCTTCAGCTGCTTTTACGTGATCCTGCAGCCTCGCTTCTGGGAAATTAGAGACCCTTGTGAATTCCCTGCTTCTACACCTCTACAGCTCCCTCCCAGGCCAAACTCCTTCAGCCCTGTGGCGCTTCCTGCCCATCTGCCTCGCTGTGACAGGCTGTGAGTGGGGTGACCAGGCTGCAAAGGTCACCCCATGTGCCCAACGTGCCACCAGCACTGCTGGCTCTGAGCCCCCCTGCAGCTGGTAGGCAGGGCCACTTTGGTACTGGAGCAGAGTGCAGGGATAGCCCCACCTAAAACAATCCCTTGGCAAACCCAAGCAATGACCCTAAGAACACACTAAACCACAGGAAGAGGGTGGGATTGCAAAGGGGAACATTGGTGCTTCATTATTTTCAGACCTCAAAACCCCTTCTGGGTCAATTTCCACGCTTGGAAACTCAAAGCCCCCCAGACAAGCGTGCTCCCCTCAGCAGTCTCCTTCCTGACCCTGGGACGGAGCACGCCGTGCCTTCCTGAAACACTTTGCAAGTGGAATTTTGGCTTTGTAAATCATCGCCTCTCAGCTCCTGGCTGGAGACGAACAGGGCCGCTCCACTCCGACAAGAATGCAGGATTACCGTCCCAGATACGGACCACGGGAGAAAACTCCACTATTTAATCTGGCAACCTGTTGCTACAAAGCCGAGCACAGCTTCAACTGCAAACCCTACGCCGTGCTAGCCAAAGAAATATTAAACTGTATGGAAGTGAAAATTATTTCACTGGAAGTCTGCTCTAAAATTAAATGGAAGGTTGAGGGTTCTGCTCTGTTTTAACACAGGCCAAGACGTAACTTGGTCCTTCAGGAATGTGAGCTCCTTGGCTCCTCACAGTCCTGCTGAGTGTACCCCAGCACCAGCCTTGAACCCCTCGCCCCCACATCAAACAGCACAAAAGCTCCCGGTCGAGAGCAACCATCACACCAGCACGCAAGTAAAGCTGAGAAGAGGAAAAACTTAACAGCAGGGCCTTCTGACCCAAAGGAGATGCTGCTCCTGCTGAGGCCACAGCTGGGATCCCGCTCCCAGTCTAAGCCCTGAGGGACTGAGAGAGCTGGAGAGGGTCAGGCAAGGCTGATGGGATGGGGATGCTTCAGACATCCAATCTGGTCTGGTTTCGTTTCAGCCAAAGAGCTAATTAACATTTCTTCCCAGGCAACGTGGCTCTGAATGCCCCAAAGGTAGCAGGAACTCGGCTGGGGGCCAGTCCCACCGAGGGCGAGGGCACTGGAGGGGAGCAGGACTCACCTCCTCGAGCTTCTCCACCCGACCCACCAGCTTGGTGGTGACTGAGTGCAGCTTCAGAAGGTCTAAGCCGTAAAAGGCACTTTCCAGCATCTCGACAATGGAGGAGAGCTGCAAGGCAAGGGGAGAAGAGTCAGGCAGCAGCACTTGCTGTAACGTACCCCCACGGACCTTCTTCAGCCAAACAGTCAAGTGCACCCCACCTGAGTGCAAGAATGTGGATTAAAAGGCAAGTTTTCCCTTACACAGCCCTGCTGCACTGCTGCCCTGGTCAGAGCACGGCGTGCAGAGTGACACTCCCCACCTCCACAGTGCCTCGGGGCTTCAGGAGGCTTCAGGAGGCACCCCATTTTGGGTGCTGGGGATGCAAGATAAAATGCTGCTCTCTTTGCCAGCTCTAGGCAGGCTCTCCCACAAGCCCAAAGGCTTAACTACTCCATCAGTGATGTGACTGCCAGCAAAAGAGGCAACAAGAAAAAGGCAGCTCAGTTTGAGATCAGACTCTGAGTTCGTGCCATCCTGTGCTCTTTTTCCTGGAACAAGAAGAAACTTGTTAAAAAGTTTTAAAATACTCTCAAATTGCAAGAGTGAAGAAATAGAAATCCAGGGCCAGCCTGGCAATGGTTGCCTTTCTGAAGAAGAATTCTATCAGAGGGATGCTGCTCTCTCCTGCAGCCACCCATTTCACAGACACCCTGTATTTAAGTTCCCCCTGCGCCTGTGTCCTGTCCAGCACCAGCCCTTGGTCACCCCTGGGGGAACTGGGCAGCAGAGCCCTTGTTCTGCATTTTGTCCAGTTTCTGGTGCTGCTCCACAGAAGGACAGTGCTGAGCATGGCATGGCTGGTGGGAAGGGCTCCTGGGCCACCTCCTCCTTGTCCCACGTGTCCCCATGTGTGCCCACACGTCCAGCCCGGTGCTGTAGACTCTACAACCCCGATGGCTGAGCAGGATTTTCAGTGCATAGGAATTACTACAGGGCGGTGACATTTTCTCCCAGCAGCTAAAAACTGGTCAGCAGAGCTTCATAAACATGGGAGAATCACAGGCAGCACTGCTGGCAGCACTTGGAGTTTCCACCCCAGCCTCTGCAGCCTCCCTGTGGAGCTGACAGCAAAGGAAAGATTTTTTGGGCCAGATAAAATGACAGCATTAAGAGACAAGAGCTGTTTTATGGCTGTGCATCCACTTTCCACTGAGAGCTGGATGGAGACGACCGATACAATGCACACTGCCTGCCAGACAGCCACTGGAGACAACCACTTTCCCTCCAGGCTGGAGAATTTCCATCAATGCACAAAGGTTGCAGACTGCATTAACCTCCTTCCAAACGATCCTGAGCGCAGCCTCCTTGCACCGACTCTGCACCGAGACCCCCAAAACTCACGCTGTGCCTGCAGGCAGCATGCTGCCATTTCACAGAAATAGATCTGAGATAAAGCTGCTCCCTGCCAACACCACGCTGACCTTCCCCCAAAGACCACACTGATGTTCCTGGCAACTCACTGCTTCCCTCCCTTCACCCACTGTGGACTTTGGCTCCCACTGGTCTGATGGTCCATGAATTCCCTTTGGGCCTTACTAAAGGCACAGATGGGACTGAAACCTTCAGCTGGGAAGCCCAGTGCAGGCATTCAACTGAGTTTGGTCGCCCTGGGCTGTGCTCCTGCTGCCTGGATTTCTCCGTCTTTCTCATGATTCCCTCAGGGACTCATCCTCCAGCCCACCCAAGGGAGGGACCTTCCCACAGCTCCCCCACACATGGAGTACCCAGGGCTGTTGTGTCAGATCATAAGAAAGTCTGGTAAAACACAACCTACAAATGACCCTGTGCCCTTCCTGCTGCTGGCCCGGGCAAGAGCAACGCTTGTGGGGCTGGCAAAGAGAGTAAAACCCTTCGGGGCTGCTCAGGGCTGTGGGGCTCACTCACTGATGAGCTGTGGGAGCTGCTCCTCATGAGCAGCTTAAGAACCGGAGCTGCGTCCTCTCCTTCTTCCCAGCCTCTCCTACAAGAAGGGGCTGTTCCCAGTGATGCCGACCCCAGGAGGGGCTCTGTGCTTGGAGGGAAGGCAATCCTGCTGCCCAGCTCCTGGGATGGAGCCTGGCAGCACAGAAAACCCCCGTGTGTGTGTGTGTTTGGATAAACCTTGTGCAACCGCCTGGCCGCCAGCCCTTGCGAAAGGCGCGGGGGAGCCGGGGCCAGTTCCTAGAGGACAGCCTTTCACACCACAGCTGGCTGCGAGCAGCTCCCCGGTGGGAAGCGCAGCCGGAGCCAAGGGACAGCCAGGCAGCTCTGCTCCTCCTGGAGGAGGAGGATGAGCAGAGAGCTGGGACCACAAGGGTGGCTCTGTCGCCTCGGGGGTGTCCCCTCCCCTAACCGCAGAGAGCTCACGCCCCTCATCTAAGGCCACGTGGGACCTCCTGGCTTTTTCCCAGACGAGGGACCATCAAACAGCTCCAGACTGGGGCTCCTCCTCCCCTGGAATGATGGATTGTCTGCCTGTGCCTGTTTATCTTCCCTAGCTGCAGGGGAGCTTGGACAAGAAGCTGCTAACTGTCTGCAGTCAGGCAAGATGAAACACATCTTCAAGCTCCAAATTAATTAGAACGAGCCCATCGTGGTGGCCTCAATGGCAGCTGCCCCACGGCACCTTGCACGCCACCCCTCTTCCCACCCGAGAGGGATTTAGGGGCACCAGTGCCACCAGCACTCAACCTGCCACTCCAGGGACTCGCCGGGACTGGAGCAAGCCAGTGGCACGTTCTGCTGCCCTACACTGGAAGCAAACTGGAAAACCCAGCAGGGTCTGCTGCCTGCTGCTAGACCAGCTAAAGGAAGCATCCAGTAAAAGTCAGGAGTACTTAAAACAAACACTGTCACTTTTGGAAAAGAGGTATATATTACTAGAGAGATAAAATACTAAATAATAGAGAAGTGTCAGCATTTAAAACAACAGATCCATCCTGCCGTCAGCCAGCTGTGCATCACACCCTCACGCTGACGCATCAGCAGCTTTCGGCCCTTGGGAGCCAAATCAACTTTTTTGCGTAGGTCCTTGGGAGTCCCTGTCTGCAACAGAAAAAAGACCTGGCAGCTGCTGAGCGGAGCAGAGCTGTCCTCCAGGGACATTTGGAGCAGGACAGAGGGCAGGGAGTAGCCCCGTCCCTACTGGGCTCTCAGCACAGAGAGCCACAGTGGACCCCAGGCAGCACAGGATGAATCAAGTGAATCATCCACTGCAGCTGCTCGACTCAATCCCTGAAGCTGAGCTTGATTTCTATATCAAACATGCAGATATAAATATAACTAGGAGATGGTTTACAAAAATGTTAGGAAACAGAGGTTTTTTTCAGAAAAAGCTCAGGAAAAAAAAAGCTTTCATAAGATGATCTTGCCCCCAAAAGAGTCAGGAGCTGAAACTGCTCTCCTACCTTCAGGTCGCTGCTTTCTGCCTCCCGCAGCTTCTTCAGCCTGAAGTCGCCCTCGCAAGGGTTGAGAGCTGAGGGGGGGGCCACGCACGCACACTTGCAGCTGGGTCCTGACGTGATGGTTTCCACCGTGTAAAAATCCTCCGCTCGGAAGGCGCCCTCGTTAATCCTTTGGCAGGCGCCACGGCCCAGGGGTCTGACCAGGCATTTGCAGCGGCAGTCGGAGCCTTCGGACACCGCCTTCACCTTGTCGTAGTCACCTAGCAGCTGGGCACAGGTCAGCAGCAGTGAGCAAACCTCCCGTCCTCTGCCTGCGCGCCCAGGGACAAGCACGGCCTAGAGCTCAAGGTCCAAACAAGGACGCTCTGGATGCCCTGAGTCTCGAGGAAACTGGCCAGCTCTTCCAGAATCTGCCAGGACAAGGAGCTCTCTAGAGAGCGCAGAGCTGATCACTGCCTTCAAGGGGAATAAAAACTGGCTTCTTCCAACAGGGTATTTTTTATTGCACTGTGCGCAGAACGCCGCTTTGAATTTTAAATACAAGGATTTTTAATTTTTCTGCTTTCTTTTAATGCTCTGTGTGCAAGAGACCCAATAAGCCACCTGCTACCCAGAGCAAGACTGTTTTACACAGGACAACAGGGCAAGGGTACATTGGAAGAGTGACTGAAAGTCACTCTATAAGCAGCGAAACCTGGTGGTGAAGCAGTACTTCTGATCAGCCCCATACAATGCCAGGAATTTCCTTTACGGAGATTTGCAGACAGCGCTTCTGGAAGCCCAAGCACAAAAATAACTTTGGCGGTACATTTGCAATAGTCTGTGCGTTAGCCATTTCCGAGGGCAGATAATAACACGCTGCCTGATCGGCCAAATCTAACAGAAACCTCCACCGCATCCCACTGGCAGGGAGAGAGCCTGGATCCCTCCCCTCGGCACACAAAGAGGCCCCACCAATTCTCCTCTCGAGGAGTTTCCCTTTTTCTGAGTCCCCCCGGAGAAATGCTAGGATGGAGTCCGTGCAGCGCTCCCTGACGGGCTCCAGCGATTTCACCGTGCCCCCCGCGATGAGCTCCCTCCGGCGCGCAGCATCACCGAGCTCCACCGGGAGCGCGCACCCAGCATCACCCAGGACGCGCTCAGCATCGCCCAGCACCGCCGACAGCGTGCACCCAGAGCCACTGAGAGCGAGCACAGCACCACCCAGCACCGCCGACAGCGTGCACCCAGAGCCACTGAGAGCGAGCACAGCACCACCCAGCACCGCCGACGAGCCTGCCCTCGGCAGCACCCGGCTCTGCCGAGCGCGCAGCATCAGCCGGGGCGCGCACAGCCCCGCGGGCGCTGCCCAGCCGCGGTACCTGCGAGAGGATGTTCTCCTGGTTGTCCGCCTCGTCCTGCAGCGGCTCGGCGGAGGGCGCGGCCGTGCCGGCGGGGTCCGTCCCTGCCCGGCAGCCGGCGCCCAGCGCGGCCAGGCAGAGCAGCAGCGGCAGCGGCCGAGCCATGGGCGGGCGTGGAGGGGCCGGGGCCGGGGCCGGGGCCGGCGCGGAGCCGCCGCTGCTCGCTCAGGTGCGGAGCGGCGGGGCGGGCGGGGCCGGCCCGGGCTCCCGCCCCGCTCCTCCTGCTTCCCTCCCTCCCGCTCCTCCCTCCCACCCTCCGCTCCTCCCTCCCTTCCTCTCCCGGTCCTTTCCCCTTCGGCGGCGGGACGAGCCCCTGGCGGCTTTTCCCACCTGCGGCGGGGCTCCCCAGAGCCCCAGCCCGCTGCTCGGGCTCCGCGGGGCACTCGGGCAGCACCCGCCCGGAGCGGGCTGCGGGGAGCCCCGGGACGCGGGGCTGCTCTGGGGAGCCGCCCCCCAGCTCCCCAAAGGGCCCGCGCTGCCGGTCGGCACCCGGCGAGCCTGAGCATCCCATCGCTGCCGTGTGCCAGGGAGCTGGGGCGGACAGAGAGCCATCCTTACGGCCTGTCTGGCTCCTTTTCCAGCTCCAGGAACAGCCTGGCTCTCACCCTCCATCCTTTGGGTGGCAGGGAAGTGGTCCCGATGGCACGGCACGGCACCCTGCGGCTCTGGGTCGCACTGCCCACGCTGGGGTCACACAAGCAGCGTGTTCCAAGAAAGGCTCCCAGCCGTGAGTGTGGGCCTCTGTGTGCTCACTGAAATTCAGGCTGCCGCCGTCAGGAAGCGGCTGTGCTCTGGCAGTCCTGTATCCTTGTGCACCTCCTGCCAAACGGAAATGTTCTGGACACGCTGTTCCCGGGGAGTGCACAGGCACAGCATCCTGCGCTGCCGTGGCAATGGCTGGGCCTCACCGACACCGAAGGGAACCTGAGGTGCCCTTAGAAACACACCGACGCAGGCCAGCGCCATGTCCCAGGCATGGCACAGACTCACATTGCCTCCAAACATGCCCACAGGTCACAGGCAGAAGTCACACGCGCGGCAAGTGGCGCGAGAGGCCACGTAAGCTCTTGCTGAAGCAAGGCTGTGCACAAGCCAAGCACCCCTGGTCCCTAAGGCACACGTGTCCCAAAACCACCCCAAATCTGGTGCCTGCAGCCCCGGGACGCGCATCCTCCTTAGGGGACTGCAGCTCCTCCATTCCACCCCTCTCTCCCACGGTAGCTCCGCAGGGATGGAGCTGCCAGACACAAAGAAAACATCTCGTGTGAGAGAGGAAGCGGCTGTGGCACAGGGGATGGCGGGCGATGCTGACCTCAGGATTCGTGTGGGATGGCGCTGTGCCTCCCTTTCCTCTGGCCTCCCTGGGAAGGGAAGTCTGCGGAGAAGGGGCAGGGCCGTGCGGGTCCCTGCAGCAGGGCTGAGCAGAACAGGGCAGGACGGGAAGCAGCCAGGGAGGCTGGGAGGAGGACGGTCAGCCTTTGGACACAGAGAGCAGTGGGAGGCAAAGGCATCTCTAAAAGCATCGCCTGACCAGCCTCTCTCAAGGATAATGGGTCCCTTGAGCACAGGCTCCTTCACTTCTGTCTCCATGGCTCAGCTTCCCTGAGGGCAGCTACCCCATCTGGCAGCACAGGCTGTCCTGAGGCTGCCAGGCCAGCGCTTCGGGAGTCCCGAGCCCGTGCCCAGCTGGCCCGGCCTCCCGCTGGCCCGGAGCACCAGACCCCTGCGCTGTCATGGCACTGCCAGGGCTGGCCGTGAGACCAGCCTGGAGAGCTGCCACAGCAAACAGCACCTAAAACTGCCGAGGCCTTTTCCTGACGATCGCTTTCAAAGGCTGGAAAAACATAAGGAAAACAAATCAACCCCGGCATTTCAAAACTAAAAGGAAGGATTTAATATGTTACTGAAATACCTCGCTGGTTTCTGTTCTTTCTAAGAGGAAGAAAGTATTTCTGGTGGTATTTAGTTTGGTTTAAAGATGGGTTTAATCCTGTCCTTTGGGGGCAAGGAGAGGCACTTTTGGGTAGCAGCCATCTCTACAGTCTGAATATTCCTCCTTCAAGAAAAAAAACAAGAGAAATCCACAGATTGAGGAGGACAGCAGAGCAAGAAGGTGTGGTTCTGGCTTTTGTGTCTTGCTGATGGAGACTGGCCCAAATCTGATGAGAGCAGGAGGCCCCAGTATCCCCATGTCTGACCCCATTCTATGTTACTGGGCTCGAGCAAAGCCAGGGCTGCCCGAGGATGCAGGTAGACAATGCTCTTCAAAGTGCAGCAAGAACAAACACCACCGGCTCTGGGTGAAAGGGAATTTCACAGTCTCAGGACAGGCAACGGGCATGTCTGTGCCTGGAGCTGTGAGTGCAAAAACCTGCCCCCTGAAAGCATGTCCTTGGTGCCTCGCCTCTCTGTGCTTGTCTGGGCCCCTGCGAGGGAGCCCTGCAGCCGGGGCACCGTGGGTCAGGCCAGGCCAGGGGTGTGGCAGTGGGTCCGGGATGCCAGGACCGTTCCTTGCGATGCCGGGGCGTGCTGAGATCGGCAGGACAGACGGACGGGCGGCACATCCCGCCCTTTGGGGACACCTGAGGCTGTCGGGTGCCCTGGGGGCGGCTCCCGGGGACTGCGGGCGGGTGCCCGGGGTGGGACCCCGCGGGATGCCCGGAGCTGGACCCGCGGGATGCCCGGAGCTGGCCCCGCGGGATGCTCAGAGCTGGACCCGCGGGATGCCCGGAGCTGGACCCGCGGGATGCCCGGTGCTGGCCCCGCGGGATGCTCAGACCGGACCCCGCGGGATGCCCGGAGCTGGCCCCGCGGGATGCTCAGACCGGACCCCGCGGGATGCCCGGAGCTGGCCGGTCCGTGCCCGCCCGTCGCGCTGGCGGGGGCGCAGCTCCCCCGCGCGGCACCGCCCGGTCCGGACAGCCGGGCGCTCGGGGCTGTGGCTCCTCACGGCTCCTCGCGATTAAAACGCTTCCTGCCGGGGCCAGAGAGCCCTTCTGGCCTGCTCGCCCCCCGCCCAGCCTCCTCCAGGCGGCACAAGCCCCAGCGCGCCCAGCCTTTCCTCGCAGGAGAGATGCTCCAGTGTCTTCTCCATGGCAGTGACCCCCACTGGAAGCTCTCCAGGGCCTCTCCTGTTAAAAACGGGACCAGACTCCCGGTACCAGAAGGGATTTCAGCATTTATTATAAGAAAAAGAAAAGGCCTAAAGCATGGGGACCCGTCAAGGATGCTGCAGCGCCGGCGCTGGGGCTGCTTCAGCAGCGATGTCCCCGATGTTCCAGGTGGAGCGGCACAGCTTCCCTGGGTCAGATGCCCCTTTTTACCCTGTTTTTTTTGTCCCTTTGGATTGGTTTCTTTTTGGATCATTCATTTGCATGAAGGTTTTAGGCGCTTGATTGGCCCATTTCAGTTCTGTCCAGGCTGGCTCGTTTCGCTGGGGGGTGCTGCACTTTGCTGAGGTGTGTTATGGTACGGTGAGTGCCCTATTTCCTATAACGACCCTTTTAACCCCTTTTACAATATCATAGCCAAACTAACAGTACACGCTTAGCAATTATCAACTATTTGACAACAGTTTCTAACCTATTCTTAACTCTCCTGCTGCTGGCCAGAGCCCCGCAGTGCATGCAGCACTCCAGATGTGGCCCATGCAGCCCTGAATTGAGGGGAAGGATCCTCCCTGTGCCTGCTATCAGCCCCCAGCTAATGCACCCAGGACACCATCCACCTTCTTCCCTGCCAAGGTGTGTTCCTGGCTCCTGCCCAGCCTGCTCCCTGCCAGCCCCTCGCGGCTTTCTCTGCCAAGCTCCTTTCCAGCTGGGTGGCCCAGCACATGCTGGTGTGGGGGCTGTTCCTGCCCCTGGCAGGGCTCTGCCCTTCTCTGTGTTGAGCTGCATGAGGTCCCTGTCACTGCATTTTCCCCAGCCTGTCTCTGCAGCCTTGCCAGGCACTCCTGCCAGCCTGAAAGGACACACGCCAGACAACTCAGGGTCAAAACCTGGAAGATCCCTAGCACCACATGGATGGGACACATCATCTTCCTTCTTATCTGGCCCAGAGGTGAGCAAGGTGAGCCACAGGCAGGCTGATCCTTGCATGCTCCTGAGCTGCAATGTGCTGGAGCTCTTCCCAGAATCTGTGCCCTCAGCTCCTGTGGCTTTTGGTCCCATGGCCTCGGGTGTCAGCACCACATCCTGCTGAGAGAGACCAAAGCCTCGGGAGGCAGGTGGTGTTGGTATTCCCACGCTGGATTCTGCGAGGCACTGTGCCTACCAGAAGGCACAGATAGAGAGAGGCTGGTGGAATAAGTCCCCACGGAGCCGTGCCCGCTGCCAGCAGCAGCCGGGGCTCCCGAAGGCAACGCTTCTGCAGCTGCCAAGGAGGCGGGTGAGTGTGCGAAGCCAGAGGTGGACTCAGCAGCTCCACTCACCTGACACAGCTTGTGGTTGGGATGGCAGGAGGCCACACAGCCTGGCAGGGGCCGCAGCCATCCGTGGCAGCGCCTCGTGCAACAGCTCCACCGCACAGGTTTGCCACGGCTGCCCAGGGTGGGGGAAGCTCCCTCCTACGTCCATCCGCTGAAGGAGGAAGTCCATCCTGGGGAGTGAATTCACCTGGCAGGAAGACTCGTGACGTGACCCTGAGCTGCACAGCAATTTGAGAGGTTTCCCTACTGACTTCAGCAGTGAGGTTTTTGTTTACGTCTGTGAGTTAAATGATACCTGGGTGAGCAGGCACATGCTCCAGAAGCCATTCCGGGGCTGTCCACGGGAGCAGGAGGCACAACTGCCCCAAGCCTGACCCTTCAGCATTCCTCTGTCAGAGCACCTGCGCAGGGGGAGGAGGCCAGTCCAAACCAGAACAAAAAAATGTATTTAAAAATACATCCTAAAACCAGTTATGACAGAACTTTCCAAGGACGGTTTTTGAAACCAGGAGCAGGCCAGGTGAGTTGCACTGTGTCAGGAGGGTTAGCTGGCTGGGAGGAGCCCCACACTTCCTAGACAGGTCTGTTCCATCCGTAAGAGCTCATGAGAGCAGCTTAAGGCTGGGTTTAGGAGAGCTTGCACTAAGCTGAGCTGCACAGGCGCCGATTACAAAGCTCAGGACAGATTACTGCAGTGTGAGCAAAGTGGGACTTCATACAAGTTCTGCCTTATAGCGATATTATGCTGAAATTCCTGGCTTCCTGTTCCCATTCACCTAACAGTGGCAGATGCTGGGGTCTGACATTTTCCCACCGGTGTAAAAGACTTTTAGGATCCACCTGGGCTTTCCTACACATCAAGGGATTCTGTCCCGTGCCGGCACTGGTACCTACAGAGTGCCATGGAAACCCCTGCTCCATGGCTACCCCATGCATGGCACAGCCAGGAAAACAGCTCTGGCTATGACTCCTGGTTTGAACAGCACAGAAGATGACAAAGAAATCCAGTGGGTAAATATAAGGGTGTGTCCATAGCTCTGAGCGTACCCAGCACCTTCAGTGATGCAGCTGTTCCATCCAGCCTCCCTGAGATGCCAGTTGATTGTACCCATTCCCACTTCACACTGTAATTAACCCTGGCCCCTGTCACCCAGGCAAGGTTCTGCCTTGCTGTGTTTCAAAATACAAACTTCCTTGAGCACACACATCCCATTCCATCGGGCACGTGCCCTCTCTGCCGCGTGGGGCTGCGCAAGACGGTCCCTGGGTTTTGAAGCCCTTAGCCAACACCAGTGCCCTGCCTCACAGCACGCTGCCAGCACACCCACGCGCTGCCAGGCTGCTCCATCAGTTTGGGGAGGATCAGCACGTCCACACATCCCTCTGCACATCCCACCCTTCGGCAGGAAGCTGTGACGGGAAGGGTGTGCAGAGGACTCACCGCTGGCACGTGCCGTGCCCAGGCAGTGCCCGTGTGTGCCCTGCTGCCCGTGGCACGGCGGCTGCCCCAGCACCATTGGCACATTGCACAGCTGCACTGGCACTGGCACAGGCACCACCAGCAGCACCTGACTTACCAACAAGCCCTGGTTTACCATGCTGCTGCACAGGGACAGCGATCTCTCCACGCAGCCCTGACTGGAGCACCCTGCCCTGCCCACACACCTTCCCCCTGCCCTGGAACCCCTCCACACTCCCCTGCCTCCTTGCTGGCCTCAGAGCAGCCCTGCCAAGACAGGCAGAGGGGACAAGAAGGGCCCTCAAGGGGAAGCAGGGGCTTGTGGTAGCCATAGGACTGCTCAGGAACAAAGCAAGGAAGCGAAACCTTCTGTTTCAGTCTCTCAGACAGAAAACCCCACTAGAAGTTTTTTGGGAAATCTCCAACGTGGAAGACAGAAGTGAGGCTCCGAGGACTGGTTGGCTTCAATTCTTTTGGCTCCAGGGAAACCAGCCTGGCTGAGCCACATGACTCCCAGCCGTGCGGGTACCCACCTTGGGATGTTCCCCTTGTTATTACCCTGCTCTGCTCCCTCCTGAGCTGAACCATGCACCCGAGAGAGGGGGCTGTGCAGGGAGACCCGGGCAGAGCCTGCGCACCCCAGCCACCCCTGCAGAGGCTGCTGGAGGTCAGCATTCAGCCCTGCTGGCAAAGTGAGCACGGGCCAGGTCCAGGGCAGCCTGCCCTGCTCCAAGCAGCACTTCTGAGGTGTCCAGGCCACCACGGTTGGACCCACGGCTCACACAGTAGAGCTCTGATAAACATTGGGAAAGCTGACCTTTGTCCTGCAGCAATCAAATCCCTGATGAACACCTCCCTGAGGGATGCATGGGCAGAAGAAAACAATGGAGAGAAAACAGGGATTAGCAAGTCCCGATAAAAACATGACCTCCCTCTGACAGCAGCCTGTGTCACAACTGGCAGTATTGACAGGTCCCTGGGGAATGAATGAGCTCAGCGCCTCAGGCAGGGAGCTGCGAGCATCAGCCTGAGCAGCAGCATTCAGGGAAGGTGGTTGATCCAGTGGGATGTGCTGGGACAGGTTTCTCCAGCAGACATCACATACCAGCAGCACCTGCCCCTGAGGTGCCCTGGGCAGCACATCCGGGGATGGCACCAGTGCCAGCGTCACCAGACTTGCCCACCATCCCCTGGGGGTCCAGCTCATGTCCCAAGGAGGATGGTGAAGGGCCTGGAGGTGATGCCATGAAAGGAGCAGGAAGGTCACTTTGCTTGAAGAGGAGACTGAGGGGAGACCTCATAGCAGTCTACAGCTTCCTCACAAGGGGAAGCAGAAGGGCACCAACCTCTTCTCTCTGGTGACCAGTAATAGAACCTGAGGGAGCAGCAAGGAGCTGTGTCCAGCAAGGCTTAGGTTGGATATTCATAGAAGGTTCTTCACCCAGAGAGTGGTCAGGTGTTGGAACAGGCTCTCCAGGGAAGTAAGTGGTCATCCCTGCCAGAGTTTCAGAAGTGTTTGGACAATGCTCTCAGGCACATGCTGTGATTCTTGGGGTGTCCTGTGCAGGGCCAGGAGTTGTGCTTTGGTGATCCTTGTAGGTCCCTTCCAACTCTATGATTCTGTGGAACCTGTTCCAACATGCTCTCTGCCCTGGGATACCAACAGCAGATCACAGATCACTCTGCCATGGTCAGTGCCCACACCTCACTGAAGATCCTGGGGGCTTTTAGGGGCCCAAGAGGTGTTGGAGAGGACACCTTCATCCCACCAGCTTCTACCACCACCACCTTGGCTTCATGCTCCCCCTTCTCCCCTATATCCTTGCCAACTCTGCTGCTCTGCACCCCAACAGTGTTGTCCTTGGGTTTGGGAAAAGAGACGAGAGCAGAAGCTGGACCCAGCTCCCAAACTGCACAGAAAATAACCGTACCCATGAGGAAGGCAACATTTCCTGCAGGAATGTCCTGCCCTTGCTGTCCCTCCTCATTAAACACTGTGCCTGCAACACCAGGAGCACCGGAAGGGCTTTGTGGGTGATGGAAATGCCAAAGGCCATCTCCACGTGGGTGGGAGGAAGCCACTCATGCTCATGAAGCTGGGGTGGCTGCAGCCAGCTAGAGCGGCCTGCTGGGCTGTCCTGCTGCTGGCTGATTCACTGGCCCCATGCCTGGGGCTCAGAAAGGCAAAGCTTCAGTCCCAGCAGGACTTCTGGTCCCCCTGCATATGGCAGAGTGGTTCCCCAAAGCCCCTCTTTGGGACAGGGTATATGCCAGAGCACCCACCCCGTGCAGAGCAGGGAGCTCCATCATGGGAGCCCCCATGGCTGAGCACTGGCGTGCTACACTAGCCCCACACACTGTCCTTCTTGGAGACGGCTCACCCTACAGCAGAAGTCTGGTTAAGAGGATGGACCTCTTCCCTCAGGTGCCCAAGACCAGCACATAAAAACCCTGGATACAGAACCCTCACAGCTCAGGGCATGAGAGGAGAGCGGGAGAATGGCCAGCACCATGAGGCCCTGCAGAGGACCAAGAGGCAGCTTATTAATGCTTGGTCTATTCCTGCCCCAGGAGGGACATCCTTGACCCGGGACTGCCAAAGCCCATGGCAGCAGGGGCTGTAAGAAAACACCTGCAGATGTGACCCACTGCCTGCGTACAGAGCCGTGGCCAAGCTGCCAACTGCTCCTGCCATTCCAGCTTCTCTGACCCTGTTCCAGTGCTCCCAGCCTAAACATGAGGCAACGTGCCTGCAATGGGCTCCTCTCCCTCACATCACTGACCTTGCCCTCTGCCACTGCCTGGCAGCCAGCCCAGGGCCCAGAGGAGGAGCCATCCTCACAGCTGGCCTCCAGCCCTTCTGTTCTCTGACACTTCTGCCGTCACATGCACTGAGTCTGCCTCCCACAGCGTTCTGCCTGCTCCCATCTGCAGAGCCCAGACCCGAGTGACAGCACATTCCCCTCTGTCAGGGCTCACCCCCGGATTGGGGCGACCCCGAAAGATGGAAAAGTCTCTCCTCCAACCCGTGCCTTCAAAGAAAGACTCAGTAGTCTTCGGTCGTCCTGTCTCAAGGTTGTTTATTGTTGGTTATCTAAAAGATTATCTTCCTGAGCTGCTGTGGCCCGTTCAGCAGGTCAGACAAAGGCACACTGCCCTCCCAGGAGGCTGGTGCCATCTTTTATATCACACATTACGTACTACATGTTTATACCTTTTCCCCAATGCCTACTATCTATATTGAATGGTGACTTTCTACTCTAAACCAATCTGTGAGTGCCAACATCACCAAAGACATGGAGGCTAGGAAGGAGAAAGAAGGAGGACAGGGCACACCCAAATCCCTCCATCTTAGAACTCCTGACCCCCATGTACAAAACTTAGACCCCTGCGTACAAGGCTTAAACCCCCCTGTACAGCACTCAAAAACCCTTCCTTTCACTTCGTGACTACTGCTACTGCAATACCTAAACTTTTGTGACTTCTTGTTCTTCCTGCAAGGCTGGTAAATTGTTCCATGGGTCAGATTCAAAGCCACAGGGGTCTCTGGCTGCATGCTAGGGTCTCAGATGCTTCTGACCTGGGTCCAGAACATCCGAGAATGTCTGAGGGACATTCTGGGTTCTGACATCCCTCCAGACAAGAATGCCTATCATGAGCTGGGCACAGCAGGAAAAGCCTTAGTCAACCCAAGAGCTGCCCGAAGCCAAGGAAGCCAGGACCTGCTGAGAGGCATCCAAGGAATTCAAGGCAGGGATGTGATGCAACCCTCCTGAACCCCGAGCTGTGGCAGCTGCTGCCAGGCAGAGTGAGGATCTGCTCTGCTTTGAGGGGTGTTAGTGGCCACCAACAAACCCCTGGCACCTGGAGGCCATGCTCACACACCCCAGGGCTCTACAGGCCAGCCAGGACAGAGCAGCATCCCTACAGCCTTCACACACTGCTGCTTGGGAGTGACTTGGAAGCACTGCAGCCAGTTTGGCTTCTGCTGGCTCGCCAAGAATGAGCCGCCTTCTGCTCAGATGACAAAGAGGTGAACTAGCGCTGCAGCTGCCATGTGCTGCCCAGAGAGGCGCCAGCCGCGGTGACTCATGGAGCTTCCAAGGGACACAGCTCCCACGAAGCCCAGCTGAGCTGACCAAAGCTTCTGCTGAGGCAGACAGAAACACAGAGAAGGCCTAGTCTGGAGCTGTGCCTCCATGGTACACCATCTTTGTCTTTGGTAGCTTCTCCTTCACCAAAGAGGGTCCTACACACACGTTCAGCATCTGTGCTGCCTTGCACAGCCTGACGAGCCCAGGCTGGGTACCCAGCCACACCCTTGTTTGCTGGGCTTGAGGCAGCTTGAAGGGAGCAATGAATGCACAGTGAGCAGCTCAGCTGCTCTGCCTCGAGGTGATTGTCACCTGCCTGCCCTGGCGTCTCCCCTGCTAGCACTTTGGTTTGACACAAACTCTTGCATCTGCAGAGGGGTTCTGGCAGGGCAGCCTTTCCAGGCCCCTCTCACTGAGCACTGGTGCCAAAATTGTTAATTACAGCATCACAGCCTCTCCAAGCTCTGCTCCTGCACAGGAGCATCGACTGATGAGCTCAACAAGGAATTTACCACTCGTTCTGATTCTCCTCACAAGTTGTTCCTCAGCTCGCCTGCCAGTTCCCTTTCTGATTTCTCCTCTGAGCACAGCTCCATCTTTCAAAGCAGTGCTGACAATCTTCCCCGACTCTAGAGGCAGTCTTGGCTCTACAGTTCTCCCATTCTCAGCAAAACCCACTCAGATCCAGGTCCCTCTTGTCTCTTCCCTGCCAGCCAGACAGGTCACGCTGCTGCAACCCTCTCAGAGGGGCTTCTGCTCCCTGTTTCTCACGCAGCTCTTCAGAGCTATGTGTCTCCTCTCCCCACTCTGGGCAGCTCCCAAGATTTTCAACATCATAGCTGCCATCCACTAAGCCTGGATCTTTCCAAACAGCCTGGCTACATTACATCCACCTGTATACAGGGACATGCCAGTCCTTGCTGTTCCCTTCCATTCCATTCCCTTCCCCTCCTGGAGAGGCAAAGGTCACCCAGCCACGGGATTTCAGCTCTGACATACCGATCTCAAGCTTTCTCCTTCCTTGGCCAGGGCTCAGCTCCCACCCACCCTCCTGTTATCCGTGCCCTACATAGCTGAAAGCCGGTTGGGCTGAAAAGCAGTGGAGAACTCAGGCTGGGTTTGGAGCAAGGCAATGTGTTTGCTCGCAAAGGTGACAAGCCAGTGGCTCGGGATGAGGCACAGCTGTGAGATATCAGATCACACAGCTGATTGTGCAGAGTTTCACACAGAGCAACCATGAGTTTTCACACTGAAGACCTGCCCTGGAGGGTCTCTGGAAAGCTCCACGTCCAAGGATCACAAAGAGCAAGCTCCTGTGTTAGCAGTGATTCATGGCTGCCACTGCCAGCTCTTCCCTATCCCAGCTGGAATTTCTCACCACCCTGCACCACAGGGCCCTGTGCTCCAGGCAGAACCTGTTTTCATTGCACAGAGGAGTTGGGTCCAGCTGAAAGGGGATTAAGCTCCATGCACAGGCACCTGCTGGCCAGGAGCAGAGTGTGAGGAGCCATCCTGCCCCAGACTGGCACATCCACAGCAAGGGCCAGTTCTTCCCACAGCCAGCTGGGGGGTGGAGAGCCAAACCTTGGGAGCAGCCAACACCTGAGCCACCCTTTGGGAAGTCTCTGTTTCAGGGATCCAGGTCCCACCTGTGCTTTCAGGACAAAAGACAATATGTGGGAGGTGGTTATGGTTCCCAGCCCACGAAACACTCCCCTCCTTTGGCTGCAAAGACATCCAGCTTCTCACCACATGGAGCAGAAGGGCAGAGAGCGAGGCTGAGCACAGCCAAGTCTTTTTCTACAGAAAGGCATGAAAAATGATGCCTGGGGTCACAAAAGCAGGCAGGAGCCCCTGCAGAGAAGCAGGGACCTGTGACGAGGGCTGCAGAGCAGTGGAGCACCTCCTCCCACTGAAGAGCATTCCTCTGGAGACACCTGGGCTGGCTGTGCCTCTCCAGCCCTGTGCAGCACCAAATTTGTGGGAAATCACAAGTGTATCCCATCTTTCCACTCTCCAGAGCTCAGCTTGTGCTTTAGCACTTTTTGTTCCTTCTTTGTGTCACTCTCAGGAAGCTGAGCTCGAGGTCTCCAGAGGCCACTTTGCACCCACACCAAGGACAACCACGGGCAGCAGCTGATCCCTCACTGCTCCTGAATGCCCCACATGCAGCTCCCAGGATGGAACACACATCTCAGTGCACCAAGAGCCAGCAAGGGGAAGCTGAACCACGCAGCAGGCTGAGCTCACAGCAGGACAGAAAAAACACGCCTTCTCTAACCCTGAGCTGCAAATCCCCAAGGGAGAGCTACAGAGAGCTTTTAAGACGAACCAGAAACAAATTCATAGCTTTAGTGACACCAGTGTCACGGATAGAGACTGGTCACACATCCTCTCCCCTCATCAGCCACTGCATGCTCCACAGGCAAAAAGCACTTGTCCCATCCCATCCCTGCTTCTCCTGTTAAATGTCTAACTTCATCATACAGGCACACTTGAGATAAAACCTAAAAGGTCCCACCTCTTGTCATCAACCTCTGCCCATCCAAGAAATCTTCCCCTTTTTTTCCAAGCTTTAAGAAAAAAAAAAAATCCCAACAGAACCACCAAACCCATATATTAGAAAACGTTTATTTTCCTTAAGTATGCCAGATTATGCAAAGCTGCCTCTTCTCAGCTCTCCAGCCCTCACTGCATTCAAATCCTGAGCCTGGTAAGAGCTGTGCTGCCAGCTGGCACAGGCCAGTTCAGGTGATCAGCCTGACCCTCCCATTCCCCACTAGGCTGCACTCAGCTCAGAAGCATTGTGTCAGACTGTTTTGAGTAACACTTGCTATTTCGTTTATCTCAGCCCAGAGAGAAAAGGAGGCAAGGATAACAAATGACTGAGCACCTCTGCATTTGGGGTAGGGGGGAACCCTAAAGGTGGAGGTGGTGAGTGTTACCTGCTACAGCCCAGGGCAGAAGCACAGCAAAGCTCAAGGTACTCATCTAAAACCAACCAAGGCAGCGTGCTTCGTCTCCTCCACAACAAGGAGCTACTGCAGGATGCTGTGGGGAAGAGAACCAGCCACTGACTCTCCCTGTGGAGAGGGGAAGGCACCCCAGCAGAAACAGAGGGTTTTGGTCCCAGGGTGTTTTAGGACACAGCTGAACAAAGCCACAAAATCCAGATCTGGTGCTGGGCCCAGTTTATTGCATTTAAATAAACACCCACATAAGCACAGCCCAATCTGCTTCACAGCTCCAGCCACAGCTGAGGGAAGCACCACCCCACAATGGCCAGCTCCTCATTCTGTCCTACTGCCAGGCCAGAACCCAGTACATTCCTACCCACAGCACTGCTGCTGGGCTCTTCACACAAGGCTGAGCTGGGAGGGTCTCCTCAGCCCCAACTCAAGACTGAGACCCCTCTGCTGCCAGTACCACCCCGCTGCCAGTAGCCCTCTGCTCAACACCAGTGGACGACAGGAAGAAGTTAAAAAATGAAAGCAACTCTTTAAATCTGCATCCCTGCAAACCAACTCCACGAAGAGCCTGGATTCTCTTGGCTGCCATCTCTTCAGGTTTCCTAGCAGAGCCCTGAGCCTCTGTGTGGGCACCCTGGCAGGAGGCACCAGCCAGGGCATGCAGCACAACCCACCTGTGACAGCACCTGAGCCCAGCCAGCCCCAGGGAGGAGCCTGGCTCCCCTGCCAGGCAGCTTTAAACCACTCATTATGTGACACAGCAGGGTGAGCAAGCACCAGAGACATCTCCAGAGATATCTCCCAAGAGCCTAGGGCTGGGAAATAGTCTCAGGCTTCCCACAGGTGCTCAGCACACAAAACCACACGGAGGACTTCAGAAATCACTCATGTCTTTCCTTGACTAACAGCTCTTCCATGGCAGAGAGACTCCACACTTCCCAGGTATGCACAGATTTGCAGCACAAGGCAACAAATTAAATTTCCTTCCAAGCCTCCAAAGCCAAAAGTAGATGGATATTGGAGTAAAAACACCACTGCATCAAGGGCAACTCAGTTTCAGTCATTTATTCATTACAGCGCTTGGTGGCAGGTACTTGGTGAAGGTCTCCAGATAAACAACAGGAAGAATGGTTGGTACAAGAGATTTATATAAAAAGAGTTAAATAGATAAAACAACATGGTAACCTCTCACTCTTGCTCTAAACAGAGCAGACTGGCCCTGAGTCCAGGTTAACATCATCCTTTCAAGCCAGTCATGGTTAAAACCCTCAAGTGCCCGTACCCAGGGGACAGCAAGGCATCTGTCCTCACAGTTGAGGCAAGTGTGTGCTTCTCAGGCCAGCTCTTCAGGAGCTTGGTTTCAGCTGCTGGGCAGACCCTGCCTGCCAGTAAGGGTCAATCTTGTTGAGCAGGCCTGGAGAGCCAGCCCCAGCTTTGGTGTCCAAGTGTAAGGGCAGCTCTGCTGAAGGAGAGCCTTCAAGTACATCAGGATCAGCCACAGGGGATGTGTTTGAGCCATCTACAAACACCAGCAGAGCCAGACTGCTGCCTTTACTTCCCTGAGCCAGATGGAAACCACGGGTTCTGAGGCTGCTCCTGAACCACACACAGTTCAGTCACGCTTCTGCAAGACATCGCTTTGCAACTGTGTTAAGACAGACTCTGCCTACTCGAGGTCTCCAGTTTCATGCCAAAAGAAAAATCCCATTGCAAAAGGTCTAAGTATTTCTCTTCAGTTTTCACACTTCCATTTTCAGGAACTGTTCACCTTCTGTCGAGAAGGAAGATTGTGTCTGAAGGTGTGTGCCTGCAGAACAGCTGGCAACACAGGTAGCACCAGAATGAAGAAACCCCAGGTTACTGATACAAGACTCTCACCCCACTGAGACTAGCTTTACTTAATCTAAGAGATCATGGTATTTCTCCAGAGTCTGCTCCTCCAGTTCCAACAGCTTCTGGTAAAGTTTCTCGGCAGTGTCTTCATCCACATCCATCTGGAAGGCAGGGAAACAGCACTGTGAGACCATCACCTTGGTGGCAGCCAGTGCAGACACCGAGGGCAGCTCTGGGGATAAGCAGGGGGCATTTCCAGGGCATAAGCCAGAACATATTCTGGGGAAGTATCATTACACACTTAACCTGCTCTGATCATCACTTCCATTGTCCTCCAGACTCCAGCCTAAGCCAGGAGTTACTCTAGGAAACACTGCAGGTAACCCCACATCCCTCCCTGCTACTTAGCATTCAACAAGCATCTTCCTTCCACTCCAGGCACAGGACACCCTTGGCACCAGCCCTCCCATACAAAGCAGATGGCAGACCCCCAGCCAAGCCCCCTGCAGCAGGAAGCTCCCTCTGCACTGACCTTTCGAGGCTCCACATAGCATCTCCCCAGTCCAGAAGTACAGCTGTGGTATTTGACAAGAGAATCCAAGTACTCTGGCTTCTGTTTGAACAGCCACACCTGGGAAGAACAACACAAAGATGTACAAGCCCAGCACACACTGTCCCAGCCATGCCTGTGGGACCTGACTGCCAGCAGACACAGGAGAAGACACCACAGGTGCTCCCACCAAGCAGGGGAAATGTGATATGTGAAGTTCTGAGCTGGCTCCCTTCAGATGTGACCGACCTGAGCCAAGAGTAATGGAGGTTTCTGCTAAAGCAGTTCAGCATGGCTGAACTTGCTCCCACTGTGCTTGATACACCCCATCCCCTGTGCTGCACATCATTCTCCCTGGGCAGGATGTTTTCCCAAAAACATTTATTTTATGGGTACTGGATGAAGGCCACAGAGCTCCATGGGGCTGATCAGCCCTGGGGACAGCTGGCTCCCCATCCTCCCTGCTGTGTGCTATTTGGGGGTCAAACACAGCTCCCGGCCACCAGCCTTGCTGAGAGGCTCTTTGCTCAAGCCACAAGACCCCAGAAGAGCTACTCAGAAGGAAGCAATGTTAAAATCAAGTTGGGAACTACTTACGTGAGCTTCTGCTCCATTATACGGTGTCAGAGTGTAAGTTTTGGCAAAAAATCGGATCTGAGGGGAAAAGAAGGACATGGCAGAACTTGTACTGGGGCCCAAGGTTTGGCAGCAAGCCCCGAGCAGCCCAAACACTGCAGATAGTCTATCAGAAGTACAAATGCTTCTCAAACTGGGCAATAGGTGACACTGCACACTGACTAAGGCATCCCTTTATCACCACAAACTGCTTTCTGGAGCCCCCCAGCAAGTGCCACTCCACAGTCCCACACAGAGCTCACCCCAAGGCAGGAGCAACAGGCCACACACACCTTGCAGGTGCCTCTTCTGGGAGGGTCTCAAGGGCAGCAATGGCAGGAGGCAGAGGGGATCTGCAGGACTGCCAGCTTTGAGGACAACTGAGAAGGCACTGGCTCTCTGCTGCCAGGAGAAACGTGATCCCACAGGATCAGCTGCTGCAACTGGGGCAGCTTAAGAGGAAAGGCCACTCTTGCAGCAAGAGCACCAAGGCTCAGAACAGGCAGCCTTCAGGGGCAGAACTGCAGCGAACCTGGAAAGCTGAAGGCCAGAGGGAGAAAGGCAAGGAAACTTCTGGGGAAGCAGCGGGGGAGGCAATAGAGAGCAGGAAGCTTTGCTTTCCATAGGGTTGGACAGAAAAAAAACAAACAACACTGCCTTCTAGAGGAATGGAAAGAACAGCACTGGAAAACAGGCTGTTCTAGAAATGAACAGCATCTCAAAGCACAGGGGCCAACTTGGGGCCACATCCCGAGCTCTGCTGCCAGCAAGCTAATGGTGTTTCACAATCCCAAACAGAACTGGCAAACCTTCCAAGGGGAGCCCTGACAAACACTGCTGTAGCTGAAGGGCTGGACCCTGCTCCTCTGCAGTGTCCAGCACCAAACCTCCAAACTCAGCTTGGAAACTGGGGCCCCAAGATGAGAAGGGAAAGGTTTACAGAGGGTCCAGCCTGCCCAGCCCAACAGAAGGAAGAAATCTGTACCAACACAGGCAGCAAGGAGCCAGAAGCGTGCTGTACATCACTTGCAGTGAAGTGTGTCACAGCCCAAAACCAGCCAGGACATCCACTCACCAACCACATGATGGGCATTAGCAGCTTCCACAGGAAAACAGGCAAAATTCTGTATGTCATGTTGGACATAACGAGCCCAGGACAAACAACACTGGAATACAGACCCTGCAGAGAGGAAACCAAGTCAGCGTGCAATTACACCACAGTTCAAAGAACGGGTCATGCTCCTTCCCTCCCAGTACTCCCGAGCCAGAGAGGGTGTGTACAGACATCAGACAGTGATACTCAGTGATACAGAGCAGAGAGCAATTAGATGTAGTGATTTTTAAGAGGTCCAAATTGGAAAGGTTTGTGTTAGATTCATGCCCATTACAAAACCCCAGGGTAGAAAATGCAGCCTCCTGGTGCAATCTCCATGCAGCTCAGCAGCCACAGCAGATATCCCACAAATTACAGCCCATCTGACTAAAGACCACCTCTTCTTTAATACATAAGAGTTCAGCCTTTTGAGACTAAACCATTTTCCCCAGAAGTGTTACAGAATGGCACAACCACAGCTGCTGGACCAGGGCTGCAGCTGCCAGCAGAACCCATCAATCCCCCAGGACAGGGACAGCTGAAAAAAACAGAGGCTCTTTGCTCTTTAACACCAATTCTGATCTAAAGAGAAGAGCTTGCAAGGCAAGAACCACTCCCCAAATCTCCCGCTTTGCCAGATTCTGGAGTCCTTGCCAGAAAAACTTCCCAATCTCCCTGGCAGATTCTCTACCCCCCACACCACCAGTTCAACCTCAGCCACGTTTAGTTCTTACCTGGGCACTAAGGAATGCATGGGATTGCTATCCTCGAATGAATGCAACTAGGTAACAACAATGTCATGCTAATTACAAACAGCAGCAGCTCATTAGGTTTCTGCAGCAACACAAACCCCATCATCACCTGGTCATTAAATTTCCTGTTCAGGACCACACTTGTCAAGTCAGTAGCATATTTGGAGGAACTGTATGATTCCTGTCCCTTGGCATGCTGATAGTCAGAGAGGCTGAAGGCAGACTCCCTGGCATTGCTGGAGGAGGTCCAGATGAGTCGTGAGGGCTTCTCATTGCCGCAGAGTAGAGACTGAAGCTGACGAACCTGGAAAAAGAATCGCTAATGTATTTAACACAGCAGTTTCCCAGTCTTAGGGGTTGACTTCACAGCACCTAAGGCTGTGAGCTTCCCTCAGCTTCCTCAGCCAGCTTTTCCTAGACTAGCCAAAAGCAGACACTTGTAGGAGCAGCTGTCACTCTGCTGGACAGCTCAGTTGAGCAGCTCAGAATTTAATTCAGCCAAGCCTTAGTATTTATCCTGGATGGAGAACTACATATGATTGACTTCTGTCTGCTGGCTCACTAGAGTAACCTCAAAATTATATTAAATCTTGCAACAAAAGTCACCACTTATTGCTACTTAAACAAATGTCAAGGCCTTTGTCCTGTCATTCTTTATCTGTCAGGCTGCAGCCTCCCTCAGCATCTGAACCTGTGAGATCTGTACTGCCCAGACCCATCCCTACCCACATCAAACATCAGACTGAGGGTTCAATACGAAGCCTCACCAGCATGAAGTGTCCAAAGAGGTTGGTAGCAAAGACCTCCTGAAGCCCATCTCCATTCAGCCTGTCCGTCTGGGTCATGATGCCTTCCGCAGTGGTCAGCATGTGGAGCACCTTCCTGGAAGCCAAGAACAGGAGTTAGTGAGGAACACTGCCAGGGCAATCCACCACTTCCCCACTTCAGCCCTTCTACAGCAGCCCTCACCTCACGGGCTCCGCACAGCTTCACCTTCAAGGGCAACATTAAATCATGAAAAAAAATAGATGGGAAGGGTCTAGAGAGTATCCCAAGCCCTTTATTTGTAAGTGCCTCAATACTGACTAGACCAGAGAAGACTTGTCCCTTCCTCCACTTTTCCGTGGCAAAGTACTGTTAAAAACACCTTCACTCACCACCGCTCAGATTGCTGAAGCAAGCTTCAGCATCGAGCCAAGGCCTCAGGCCATGCCTAATGCAGGCAAGGAAAGCAGTGCGGCACTCAACAGCCCAACAGGTCTGTCAGAGTCGCACGAGTCACCGTGCGCCTCAGCTCAGCCTCCCCGTGCTGCCTACGGATCAGCGACGCTCACACCAACCATCAGCTCCACAAAACACTGCGATCCACGGCTTTGAACAGCGACAGAAACCTATGCTGGCATCACAACAGCAGCGAGGAGACCCAGGGTTCAACAGAGCAGCATTTCCCGTGCAGGGGCAGGCGCTGCAGGCTGTGGGTGCCCTCCCCGTGCACCCAGAGCAGAAGTGGCACTGGGTGCCTCGGACCACCCCAGCACGGCACTCGGCCGACTGGGGTGACAAACCCACGCCACACGAGAGAGCGCATCCCCCAGGGACGCGCTCTCCCTCACACCAGGGAGGGTGCCAGGCTGCCCAGCTCGGGAGCCAAGGGCACATCCCGGCGATGCCAGCACCCCGTGCTTCCCACAGGCGGGGGGGCTGCAACCCCCAGCAGCATCTCCTACCCGGTCAGGAGGCCGTGCCAGAGAGCCTTGAAGTTCACGTGCGGGTTGGGCATGATGCCGGCGTTGAGGTAGACAAAGTCCAGGCGCTGGAACCTGCGTGGGGAAGAGCACAGCGGTGGGGGCCGCGGCGGTCAGAGCAGCGCGGAGGGGCGCGGCGGGGACGGGGGGCACACCGCATACCTGCAGCGGAGCTCACGGGCGGCCCGCAGGATGGAGGCCAGGTTACCCAGGTCCACCTCCACGGTGGACACCTGGGCGGCGGGGTAGCTGGCCAGGATGAGGTCCCGCGTGGCTTCGCTCTTCTGCTCGTTGCGGCAGGCGATGCACAGGTGAATGCGGCCATCCTCCTCCAGCAGCCGCTGGCACAGCGCCAGCCCCACACCGCTGCAACGGGACGGTGTCAGAGAGAGCCCGGCCGAGCCCAGCCTGGCCCGGCCGAGCCCGGTCCCTCCCGCCCCGCCGCCCCGGGCCCGCCGCGCCCTCACCCGCTCGCCCCGGTCACCAGCACCACACGCTCCATCGCTGCCCCGCGCCCGCCGCCCCCGCCCTATAAGCGCCGCGCGCGCCCGGCCCCGCCCCGCCCGGCCCCGCAGCCAATCGGCGGGCGGCAGGGGGGCGGGGCCCGCGCCGCCGGTGGCGTGATGGTGAGCCGAGCGCGGGGGGCGGGGCCACCGGCGGCGCGCGCCGTGGTCACGCCCCCTAGGGACACGCCCCGGGGTGTAGGACACGCCCACAGAGTGTTGGCTCCGCCCATTCCGTGCAGGGCCCGCCCCCTCCGCGGAAGCTTTGGGTGTCCTCCCTTCCCTTCCCTTCCCTTCCCTTCCCTTCCCTTCCCTTCCCTTCCCTTCCCTTCCCTTCCCCGGAGCCCGTTGTGCCCCGCTCTGCTCAGCCCAGCCGCCCTTTGCCACCGAGGAAGGCAGAAATGCCCAGCAGGAATGCCCGGCAGGAATGCCCGGCAGGAATGCCCAGCAGGAATGGCCGGCAGGTCGCCGTTCCCCGGTGCCGCCGTGGCGGGGAGGTCCGGTAGCGCAGGGCTCTCCGGGAGCCCCCCGGGGCAGCCGTGCTCCTGGCGGGGTCCCAGCTGGAGCGGGGCATGGACACGCCGGACCCCCCAGCCATGCCGATGGCGCAGTGCCCGGGCCCTGGGAGCTGCAGGTGTGCCCCCCTGCCCCAGAGCTCCCAGCCTGCCGAGGCACGGCTGCGATGGGCCACAAGGCACCCTGAGCACGGAGAGGCGATCCGAGGAGACGGGCCGGTTCCATGGCACGAACAAAGCCCGTCCTCGTCTGGACGCGCTCAGCAGGGATGAGACATCCTGTGTCGCAGCCAGGAGGAGCACGCGGAGAGCAGGCAGCGTCTCTGCGGGGCGCAGCCCGCCATCCCTGCCCTCCCCTCTCCCTGACCCACGGACCTGCCCTGTCCGTGCTGGACCTGTCCTGACGTGGATGCCTCAGAGCATCCTCCCTCCCACCCGCTGGCATGGACAGCCAGTGTGGGTCAGCCAGCTGCTCTCTCGATCATCCTTGCTCCAGCTCTCCGGCTGTTACCTGTGCTCCACACCACATCCCAGTGCAGCTCCAGAGCCCCCCAGCCCCGGGGGAGGCGAGCTGAGCCGCCTGCAGCAGCGCCGCAAGGAAACCACGCAGCCAGATGCCATACCGAGTGTCTCTTCAGCGGGTTGGCCCCTACACATGGGTGCATCTACGGAATATACACATGCCTTAGCCACGGGGTACTGCCGAGCTAGTGCGTACACAAGTGTGGGGGGCTCCACGGACCCTCCGCGTCCACAGCTCCCCCTGCCCGGCCACAGGAGGCTCCGACTTCGGGGCGTGGTGGGTCACCTGCCAGGGCACACGGCTTTGGCACCCCGGCACCTGCCCGGTTTGCTCGGAATGCCGGCAGCCTCGGGAGCACGGGGCGGGTGCCAGAGTGCTGCGGGATGCTCAGGGCGGCAGAGCCCAGCTCAGGTGCTTCAGCTGGGCTGTGATCCCAGGTGAGAGCCAGGGAGAGCTGCAGCGCCCCGCTCCGTGCCCGTGCGGCTGTTGCAGGCACCGGCAGCAGGCGGCTGCCAATGGAACTCTGCTATGGGCATTCTTCTCCTGGCAGATGAAGGTGTGGGTTAACTCTGGGGGAGGAGGACCTGGAGATTCCCCCATGGAACTAAAAGGCGCTAGCATCCTGCTGCCGGCTGCCATGCATCACCCGTGGGGCATCCAACATGCATTTCTCGGGCAGTGGAGTGGCTGTGGTCGGTGAGGGAATGTCCCCTCGGCACGGGATGCCCGCTCCTCCCTGGCTGCACACTCCAGCAGCTGGATGAGGTGCCGGGTGAGCCCCCAGTCTTCTCCCTGTGCAGCTGGGGCTGGCCAGCAGGGAGGGTGCTCCTTGCCTCTCCACGTGGCGTGTCCAAAGCCCCGAATGTCCGCGGAGTCCTTGTTTTCACCCCGCGATTGCACGGCCCGTTGAGACCCGGAGGCAGCTCCCAGCTCCTCCCGAGGCAGGGGGTGGCTGCCCGTCTGTCCCTGCTCCAGCGGGCGCACACCTGCACACATCCCCTCCCCAGGCGCCTGCCCTGCGCGTGGGCCGAGCTTCCTCATGGAGAAAGTCCAGCTGCCCCCTTCAGCCGGGGAAGAGAAGCCGCTCTGTCCCGGTCCTTGTCACCAGGAGCACGCTGCACCAATAAATAACCCTCCCCGAGCCCACGCTGCTGCCGGGCTCAGGTCCGGGGGAAGAGGGAGGTCGGAGCCGTCCCGCGCCGTGGGGCTTTGCTGTCCTTGGGGGTCTCCTCTGAGGCCTCGCTGCGCAAGGAGAGCACGAGCAGCTGCTCGGGGTTTATGGCTAAGTCCGAGAGAAGTGGCTTTGGTTTGCGTCTGGGGCTCCTCTGGGCACAAGGAAGGATGGGACCAGGACAGGCGGGAGCCAAGGGTCATTCTTCACTGGCTGAGTCCTGGAGAAGACGATGGATGTCCTGGAAGGAGGGACGATCTTTAGTGTCCCGTCTCCAGCAGCTGAGCATTAGCTTATAGACTGAGTCGGGGCATAGCACGGGCTGGGGAAGGTAGGTCTGCAGAACAAAAGGCAGAAATGGCAAAGAGAGAATTACTGCCACAGAAACCAACGTGCTCCTGGAGAGCCCCGCATCTCAGGGTGCCCCATCTCTCCATGGCCCGGGGTGGGGGCTGCGCTGCCATGTGCCATGGGGCAAGATGACCCCCAGGTGCCACAGTGAGGCAGCTGGGGACACCTGCCTCTGTCCCCCAGACCCTAAAAGCTGCGGTGGGGTCAGTGAGCAAGCAGTGCCTTGGGCTGGGTAAAGTGCAGCGTTTGCCACGATGGGCCCTCCACCAGGATTCCTTCCCGGAGGAGTTCCTGTCCCATTGCTGCCTCACAGCCCAGCTCCCTATCTGGTCACCGTGAAGTCTCTCCCCAGGTCCCTCATGTCCCAGGTGCACCAGTGCTCCTCTTGTCCCGTCCATCCCGTCCCACCCTACCTGCCGGCCCTGGTCCCGGAAGAACTCGCCGGTGTTCTCGATGACCTGCTCGTCAGACATCTGGGAGTAGGGCTGCTCCCGGCACAGCGTGAAGGTCTCCCACAGCGTCACCCCGAACGCCCACACGTCACTGGCCGTTGTGAACTTGCCCTGGCCAGAGGGAGCAGGGCAGGGTCAGGCGTGGGCTTTACCCCGTCCTGCTCCAGAAGCTGTAGGTGCTCGGGGAGCAAAACCTCATTCTGGATGCTTCAGCATCCAGGTCTGGTCTCAGAGAGGTGCTTGGCCCCACAGACCTGGTTTCTGCCTGGGGCCAGAGCCTGGTGAGCTCCAGGTCAGGCTGGCAGTGACTGCTCTGGGACTTGCCAAGGCCCCAGTGCCTGGCAAAGGCAAACACCAACACTGCTCCCTCTCGCAGGCCTGACCATGGCCAGGATAAAATGCCAAGCATCCCGTTTAAAGGATGTCCTCCACTGAGACGTCAAAAATCACCATAGTCCCCCCAGCCTGCCTCGAAAAGCTGCCACCACCCCTGCTTTCCCCATGCTTCACCCCAAATCTGGGCTGCAGTGAGCAGAGCCCTTGCCATCCCTCCTGCACCCCCCAGCCCGAGGAAACAGGGCAGCGAGCATGCCCAGAGCCATGTCAGTGTCTGTCAGAGGAGCCCCGGCCCCCAGTACCAGTAGGATGCTCTCCCAGGACATCCAGCGGATGGGGAGCACCGCCCGGCCCTGGATGCGGTAGTAGTCCCCACTGTAGAGGTTCCTGCTCATCCCAAAGTCGGCAATCTTGATGGTGTAGTGCTTCCCCACCAGGCAGTTGCGCGTGGCCAGGTCCCGGTGCACGAAGTTGAGGGACGAGAGGTACTTCATGCCCGAGGCGATCTGGGTGGCCATGAACCGCAGGTCACTGTCGGGGGCACACGGGACGGATGAGCAGAAGGAAGGAAGGACAACAGCCAGAAGGTGCACGGCTCCAGGCAGGGTGTCCCAGGAGCAAGCAGCACTGCCTTGTCCCTGCTCTCCCAGGCAGCCCTACCTGACGGCGGGTGCGTGGGCAGCAGCGGGGCCGCCTGCCTGCTGGCGGGACAGGAACTGGTTGAGGTCCCCATTCTCCATGTACTCGGTGATCATGCACAGGGGGTCATCTGTGATGCACACCGCCAGCAGCCGGATGATGTTGGGGTCCTTCAGCCGCGACATGATCTTGATTTCCTTCAGAAAATCATTCCTTTCCGGAACAGAAACCACACGGATGGGATAGACAGACCCAGAGGGGCACAGAGGTGAGCACAGTCTGGCCAAGAGTGCCACCCGCCCACCCAAGCCTCCTGAGGGACCTGTGGGCCCCTTCCCCTGGGACTGGAGAAGATGAGCTGCAGGGTGGGCTCAGCAGGTAGGTAGGCACTGGGGAGCTGGTTAGGACCAAGGATCCTGACATGTGACAGCCCAGCATCCCCAGAGAGCTCAGGTGTATGGTCCTTGCAGCTGCAGGGAACGCTTTCCAAGCATCCCAGCTCTCCTGGTGAGGCTCTGCTCGTGGGCAGTGCTGGGGTGTGTGCCCCCCTCAGCCCCTACCTGGCATTCTTGTTGGCATCTGCCCGCAGCATCTTCACAGCCACCAGCACGGGGCGGTCAGAGCTGCCATCCAGGCCCTCCAGGGCAAAGTCCTTCCCTATGAACTTCTCCATCCCCTCCACTTCACAGAGGTGAACCTGGGGAGCAAGGGGCAGCCATTGCATTGCTGACTGACAGCCTTCCACAGCCCCTGCCAGCTGGGAAGAGCTTTGCCTGAGCCCTGCTCAGAGCAGGCCCAGTTCCCGCTCACCTCCCCAAACTGGCCTTCCCCCAGCTTCTCCTTGAAGGTCAGCAGCTTCCTGGGGAACTCCTCGACGGCCACATCCTTGCCAGCCAGCAGGTCCATGGTTAGGGCTGGCACAGAGTAGGTGTTGCCGCCTGTCACACCCTGCAGGTTCACAATGTCGGCCTCGGCGTAGTGCGGGACGCCCTCGGGGACGCTGGCCTGGGAAGGCTTGGCGGGGCCGCTGCAGCCTGGGGGGACACAGCGGGGCCAGCCGTGCCGTGGGTGTCCTGCCCCGCACCCTCTGCTCCCTGGTGGCTGCTCACACTCTGCCCCTCGTGCCCCAGAGCCCCCGCGGGGCTGCGTTCCTGCAGGCAGCGCAGGCTGCTCCGCTCCTTCCCCACCCACGGCAAGCACAGCGACCAAGCCCCGAGCACCAGAGGAGCAGAGATCGATGCCTGACCTCCGGGTCATTGAGGAAGAGGTGCCAGAGCATCCCAAGGATGACACTGGGATACAGCTTAGTCTGGCAGTGGAGGTCGGTGATGGCTCTCAGTCACAGGCTTTGTGTGACCTTCATGCGGGATGCATGGTGACTTGTGTGACCTCTCCCCTCTGTGACAAAATACTCAGAGAGTGGCCAAAAAGCTGGGGCTGGACAGAGGGGGCTGCAGCAGGCTCAGTGAACGGTGTCCTGGCTGTCACCTGTGAGCACGCGGGGTGTCCTGGCCCTCACCTGCGTCCTCCTCCCCTGCGGTGAACTCGGGCAGCTTGCGGATCAGGCGGGAGGGCTCCTGGTAGTCAGGTCCCAGGGGGAAGATGCGGTCGTAGGTGGAGCTGGACTCCTGCTCGCTGGGGGAGGAGGAGCGGTTGTGGTTGAACATGCTGGATTCACTGGGCAGGGAGAGGCTGACGGTCATTTCATCATCCAGCATCCTCCGTGATGCCTGTGACAGCGGGGCAAGGGAGGAGAGAGGTGGGGTTCCCCACAGCATGGGCAGGATGCTACCAGGGATGTGCCCAAACCTCCTCTCTAGTGCCTTGTCCCTGGGCTGCAACCCCTGCCTGGGTTCGTCTTCATGTTCCCCCTTTCTCTTGTCTGCCTCTATGGAAAAGGGTTTGGCTTCATCAGTTCTGTGAGTAACCTTGTTTAGGTGGTGGCTGTGCTGAGAACCCTCCACACCCAGGCTCCTGTTCCCCAGATCAGCTTCAGGACAGAGGGATGGACAAACAGGCAAGTTCCAAAGTCACCATTCTGCTCAGCTAAATCCCCTTCCTTGGGAGATGGGTGAAAAGCCTTTCTGAGGAGGGGAAGGGAGCATCAGCCCTTGCATGGAGTCTGTTTTCTCCATGCTGAGCTCCCAGAAGAACCTGCCCACATTGACCCCACCACCACAAGGCACCTCACCAGCCACACCACCCTTGCCCACCTTCTCCAGCATCTTCTGCCAGAACTGCCGCCACAGTATGATGACAATGATGGCCACCAGGATGAAGATGATGGCCACCAGGCACCCGATCAGGATGCGCGTGTTGCTGTCGTCTACCTTGAGCGTGGGGTCTAGCCGGAGAAGGGGACAGAGAGGGCTGGTCACAGTGGGGTGTGGGGAGACCCCCTGCCCCTTTCCTCCGTGGGATGGGGCACAGTGCCCACCCAGCACAGGGTGACATTGCTTCCCATGCTTACCATAAGTGGTGGGGACCACGGGTGCCTCGGCAGGGGGCACTGAGTTGTTGTACATGGCTGCATCTGGCCAGGGAGAAGAGAACATCAGGGTGGGGGTGTGGATGTCCCACAGCCCCGCTACCTCCTTGAGCCTCCCACCCAGGAGAGCCTGGTCCCCACGGGGCTTGTGGCGACGGGTACCTGACTGGAAGGTGATCTCACTGAACATCATCCAGGTGTCAGCGAAGTAGTACTGGCACTTGATGGCACTGGCCATGCGGTGGAGCAGAGGCACGGTGACGAAACGGGCGCTGGGGTTCACATCATCCAGCACCAGCACCGAGGAGACGGCGCTGGGCTCCCACTCGCTGGCGTCGGCGCGGAAGTAGCACTGCACCTCCTTGAAGATCTTCACACCTTTGGCGAACATGTTGTTGCAGTGGACCTGTGGGGCAGCCTGTCAGCACGGCCACCGAGGGGCACGGGGAGGGTGACAGGGCGGGGGGGGTGAGGACCTTCATGGCGGTGAAGTTCCTGATGCGGTCGAACTCGAAGGTGATCTCCACGTAGCCGCCTGCCGTGCTCTCGTTGCGCCAGCCCACGTAGTCGTAGCCTGGCCACACGTGGTACTCGTGGCTCTGTGTGAAGTCGTCCAGCCCCGACACCCCGTCCGTCAGCTGGCCCAGGCCCTCTGTCATGCTGGCGCGTGCAAAGGGACAGAAGGAGCGTGACTCTTGCCAGCCCCACGCACCTGCACCACCCAGCACCCCCTGGCAGCTCCTCACGGGCCCCGGGACACTCAGGGAGGGATTTTGTTCCTGACGTTCTCTCTGGAAAACGCTGTGGGGCGCTGAACATGTGGTGCAGCTAGAGCAAATCCGAGGGAAGGGCTGGAGCTGCTTCCCCCATCACACTGACCCCCTCATGACGTGCAGCCTCCCCAGGCTGGCCGTGTCCCCCACCTCAAGGACACCACAAGCATTTGCACTGCTGAGGATCAGCCAGACAATGTAAGGAGGAAACATGCCCCTCGCCTGCCGCCCAGCAGGGCACCCAGTCCTCACCTGTAGCCAAAGGCCCCGTCGTACACCGAGTCGTTCAGGTAGATGATGGTGCCCCCGGGAAGGATGAGCTGCTGCCCGACCGGCGCGTTGTAGGACACCAGCCCATCTGCAGGGAGGCAAGGATGAGTGCACGGACACCCTGCCGGTCCCGGTGCTGCAGGACAGACAGCCCCCACTGGGATGGCCAGCACCCCGGCACGGGCGCTGGGGACACGGGGACAGGCACGGGGCCACACCACGCACCCAGCCAGGCGCAGCCGTACAGCTCCACGCGCAGGCAGACGTTCATGGAGTGGTCGGTGACGGGGATGAAGCGGACAAAGCGGGCGATGAGGGGCGGTTCCAGGTCCTTGAGGACGATGTCGTAGGTGTTGGTGTTTCCATCCAGCACCTGGAGAGAGAGAAGCATGGTGGGGACGGGCAGGAGGAGCCTCCTCACCCACCAGCCAATGCAGCCCCCAGCCGTCTCCTCACCTGCTTCCCGTGCCGGTTCCTCCAAGAGATCCAGCGGGTGCCATCCCGGCTGTAGTTGATTTTATACATGGGGGCAAACTCATTGCCGTGGCCCTTGGCATGGCGCCCCTGGGTGCCCACCAGTGTGATGAAGTGCAGGGCTTGCAGGTCAATCTGCAGGAACTCCTTCAGGTCGTTTGGCTCCACTGGGGTCTTGGGGCACCAGGCTCCATCGCCCTCCTCCGAGTCCAGCCTGTGAGCCCAGAGTGGAGGAGCTGTTTGCTGAGGCGGCTGGCTGAGGCCAGCCCCATGTCGCCCTTCTCCCTCTGTGCCAGCCCGGACCCTGCTGGGGCTCTTGCAGGAGGGTGCTCACACTCACCGTCCGTACTTGGCGGCCGTGGAGTCAGACCAGTGGCTGGAGGCTGAGATGTCCTCGTCAGGGATGTGCCCACCCGACATTCCCAAGGGGTACCGACACACCGCTGCAACGACACCGGCAGGGCGCTGAGCAGGAGGGAATCCCTCCGTGGAAATGGCCTGGGCTGGGGCACATCCACTGTGCCCCAGAGAGAGGACAAAGCAAGGAGCAGACAGTCCTGCCAAAGCAGGCACCTTCCCGAGCAAGCGAAGCCTCTGGCCAGAAGCGGATGCCAGCCCAGCTCCAAGGGAAGTGGGAAGAAGGGGAGGTGGCTCCAAGGGCTGACGGGCACGCCGGGCCCTGTCCCCAGGGATCTCCTCAGCCTTGCTGGCTGCGGTGGAGAGCCTGTGAGCTGGCACTGCTGTCCCCATGCTCCAAAGGGCTCACTCCAGAGACCATTTGCCCAGAAACCTCACTGGCAGCAACAGCGCCGTGTGCCCCACCGCTCCCTGTCCCTGCCTGGGGGAACAAGTGACCAAGACTGGCGCTCGTCCTCCCCGATGACCCCTCAGCTCCCACTACCAGCGCTGCTCCTGGCTGGGCTGCAAGTGGAAAAGTACCCGGGGTGGCAGGCGGGCTGCAGCCCCGAGTGGCAGCCGACTCCCTCAGCACCGCATCCTCACAGCTTCACAGGAGTTGTTTTTTCACGCCTGGCTGCCAAGAGCCCTGCTGAAAGGGCGGCTTGTTTGGCCGTGTTTACCGTCTGGCCGCCGGCTCCAGCCCACCGCGGTCCCGCCACACACCACCCCGAGCAAACACCCGCACCGAGGTGGCAAGGACTGGGCAGGACGCTGTGCCTGGGCCACCTCCTGCCCCACAGCCCCTGCCTCGCCTGGCGCTGCACCCACAAGGAACCCACGTCCCATTGTGCCACCGTCCCCGGGACGCCACACACAGGGACCATATCCTGCATCAGGCAGAGGGATGAGCGCATCTTCACCGTGAGCATTGGCACAGTGGGAGCATCTCTTCTTGTCTCCTGCCCTCACACTTGTGATGCTCTGCAGAGCACAACTTCCACTGAATTCGCATTTAATTCTTGCCAGCCCTGTGTTTTTGTCTTGGTGACAACAATCCTGGCCAGGCAAATCCAATTCTGCCAGCTGTTGATGTCTGCAGGAGAAACAGGATTGCTCCCTAAATAAGCACCGTGCAACCTCCAGGGAAGACCCAGCTAACTCCTCCCACAGATGGAAGAAGCCTTTGAAGGGACTTGTTAAAGGGACTCCCTGGGGAAACCCTGGGAAAACCTGGGCTCTGTCCATCCCTGCAGCACAGGATGGGGCTGAGCCCTGCAGGAAGAGCCATCTAAACACACTGGTGCTGCTGGCCGGCGCAGTGTTGTGGTTTCTGAGCAGAAGCCAGGCACCCAGTCAAGCCACTTCACCAAAGCCAGCCTTGGTTTGCTGCAAAACCACCAGAGAAGGCACAGCCCAGCAGAGAAAACAATAGCTTGGCACCTGGCAGCCTCCTGCCTCAGCGAGCCCCCATGGGCCAGGGCCCCGCTCGGAGCCCAGGGCTGTAGTGCTTTGCCATGTCCAGCACCCTGCCAGCTGCCAGCGGCCAGACAGCACCCGTGGCACGCTGGGGGGCTCTGAAGGTCCCTGCAGGTGCCCAAGTGAGGTGCAGGACAGCAGAGTGACCAGGCAGGTGCAGGCTTGGGGGCCATCACATACTGCTCCCAGAGCTGAGAAAATCCCAGAGATGATGGAGACGAAGCGAGTCCAAACTTGGCCATCTGGCAGGAGCAGAGACCAGGGAAATGAAATGATGGCACCTGCAGGCACCTGGTCCTTGTCTGACTTACCGGGGTTGACCTGGGCTCTGGCAGCGTGCGGCACGTGCAGCAGCAGGGGCAGCAGTGGCAGCAGCGGCAGCAGGGCCGGTCTGGGGGTGGCCGACATGTCGGCAGTCCTGTGGAGACAGAGCCAGGGCTTGTCACGCTGAGGCAGCCGAGGAGGGGACAGACACCAGCCCTGCTTGGGGCAGCCCGCTGAGGGTGGGAGCACTTCTCCTGCACCAGACGCCGTGTCCCCACCTCAGCCTCGCAGGAGGAACAGAACCCCAAGCTCAGATCTGTGGTGGTGGTCACAGGGATCCCAGACACCAGCCCTGGGAGCCATGGTGTGCCACATCCTCGTGGAATGGCCCCAGGGCCCGCTGGAGCTCCCTGGGCTCTGCCTGGGGCCAGCACCGGCTGCCTCCACCGCAGGGCACAAAGGCTCTGGCCTGGCCGCCCACCCTTGGCTGCCTTTGAAAGAAGAAGTTGCACAACCCCGTCACAGAAGACAATAATAGCAGGGTGCCAGAGCGGTTTCCTGCCTGCTGGCTTCCAGAGAGGAGAGCAGAGAATCACCCGAGATTTACAGGGTATTTACTGGGGTAGCTCCCCATGGCAGAGTGGATGCCAGGGCTTTGTGTGACACGGAAAAGTGTGACAGAGGGCGTGGGAGCCAGCTTGCACCCTCTGCCTCGAGGGGAGCGTGGGATGGGGCTGGAGGGGACCTGGGGCTCCTGGGAGTGGGGCTTGGGCCGCAGCATGGCGAGAAAAAGGACTGGTGCTGCAGGGGCTTCTCCTCAGAGGGGACAAGGGGACCTGCCCAGGACGTGCCTGCCCTTGTGTCAGGGCTGTCACCACAGCTGTCGCCTCGGCCCTGGCCAGCTCTCAGCTGCCAGGAGCCTCCAGAGCCTGAGCAGCTCCCACTGTGCCCACACCTCTGGGTGACCACCATGGGCCATGGCACCATGCCAGGGGAAGCACCAGGGACACCCCTAAATGTCACCAGCCCTGCCCCAGGCTCCCTGAGCTCCCCTTATCTGCCAAGAGGACACTTTCACACCAGCACCAGATGCAATCAGTTTTCTTTCTATTAAAAAAGGCTGTTTTAATCTAGCTTAAATGCACATTAACTTTGGAGAGAGCAACCTTCTAAAGGGACTACAGCTCCTGGCCAAACAGGGCCTGGCTGCTGGGGTAAATCCCAGCCAAGCCCACTGCACCAGGGATGTCTGTCCTGGCTGGCACATCCTTGAACCAGCCCAACAGCACTGATGCTGCAGGTGAATGCCTGCTTGTGTCCCTGCATCACCCCACGGCCTTGTCCCCACCACTGAGAGAAAGGCCAAACACACCCAAACCAGCTGCCCACATCCCACAGAGCCAGCTGGGAGCTGCTGGACACGGCCCTGGTCACTGCCACAGCTGGGGCTTGGCATGGCAGGAGCGAGACCGGGGCTTGCTGCGGCCACACCAGCACCCAAGGGGAGAGCAAAACCCCAGCAGCTGCCACTGCACTCTGCAAGAAGCCCTCTGCACCCCACAGCACCCTGCTGGATTCCTGGGGGACTCTGCCAAGCACCACAATCTCTGCCGGAGGCACAAGTAAACACCTGCACTTGGGATGATTTCCCCCCCTTTTTTCTGATTTCCTTTATTTTTATTTTTTTTCCCAAAAAGCACATATGTGGTTGCTTTTTTTTCCCCCTGTTCCCAGCTGGGAAACTGTAGCTAGTTGCAACAAACTCAGCTGCAACTGGGAATTTCAGCTGCATTGCCCAGAGGCACACGCGAGAGGCTCCTGTGTTTGATGACGGCCAGTTCACCCCCCAACATTAAAATCTTAATTTCCTTCTGCATTCCAAAAAATATCCAGGGATGTTTTTCCCCACTATTCTTTCAGGCTGAGTAAACTCTTTAAGCATCAGGATACCACATGCTGTAATCTCCTGCAGGGAATGCATTTACATTTAGCCTAGTATAGGGAAATCATCCCCAGCAGCCACTGGGAAGTGCTCATCGCTCCTCAGGGGTGTGGGGCTGGGGCACAGTGTGGGGACAGTGACTCAGGCCACAAGGCTGAGGGCTAAGGCACACACGATCAAGTGCAGGGGCAGTACTGGCAGCCCAGCTGGAAATCAGTTTTGTTCCACCAGCCCTGCAAAAGGGATGGCTTTGCAATGCTTTGACTGAAAACGTTTGCTGAAATTTTTCAATCGCTGGAAAGTTTTAGTGTAGACAGTTTTTGGAGCTCCTCCCTGGCATCGCCTGGGCTTTGAGTTTCCCTTGGCAGCTGCCTTTTTGTTGTTTTCCCTCCTTATTTCCCTCCTTCCTTATTCCACTGAAACAACCAAGGGAAATAAGATGGGGAGAAATTAAATTTGCTTTTGTTAAGAGACAACCCCCACCCGAGCCATGGTCCCTCTTGCCGTCAGCCCGTTCCAAGTGAGGTCTCCAGCTGGGCGAGGTCCCCAGCTTGTCTCCCAGGTGGGCACTGCCACCTTTGCTTCCTCAGGAGGATGCATCACCCACGGGGAGGGGGCTGGACGGCAGCAGCCTGTGCCCCTTTCACACACCGGGTCCTGGACACAAGTCTGCCAGGACTTCTAGGGCTCCTGTTGCAGAGCCCCAGTCCTCACACGGGGCTGGGGCTGCCGTCCTGCTGGGTGAGACAGGTCAAGGCCGCTCAGGGAATGTCCCTGAGTGATGACAGGCTCGCTGTGATCCTGGCCCAAGGATGTTTGGAGAAGGGGGTTCAGGATCGCTGCCCCAGCTGGCACTACAGCCCCCAGCATGCCGCGCTGCCGGCAGCCTTGGCGGGAGCGCAGTGCAGCATGCCGGGACCCGTAGTCCTCCTCCCTTCCAAAAATGCCATTTTAGACTTTTTCTGGGCTGGATGCAGCCCCATTTCCTGCAGCAGCAAGCGCCTCCCCAGCCGCGGCCTCGCTGGCTCAGCCCGGGGCATCGCAGCTCTCCGGGGTGCGAGGAGCAGCCAGCGTGTCCCCCTGGCTCCAGCTGCCCTGGCGAGACCTGCCGGGAGCACGGCTGGGGGCCTGGGGACACCGTCCTGTGGGTGCTGCATCCTGCCAGGGCTCCCTGGCAGCCAAAAGCTGCCAGCCGTGCTCCCGGCCCTCGCCCTACTGCCAGCAGGGCTCCGCGGCGTGGCCCCAGCGCCACCCAGGGCTGGCAGCCGCCAGTGGGCTCCCAGCACCGGCCCTGGGCACGACGCTCACGAGCAGCAGTGGCCTTGCGCTCCCCTTCCCTGCGTGACCTGGTGCCTGCCTAGGGGACCCTGGGGACAGCAGGGCCTCCCTGGCTGACCAGCACTGCCGACAGACACACGGGTGGGAGCTGAGCACGGACACTGGCACGAGGCACGGGGGGAAACGCTGGCACTGTGGGCTCAGCTGGCGGAAAGGGGCCGATTGTCACCCCCCAGAGCGAGGACACGGCCCTGCTGCCGCCCCAGACCCTTCCCAGGCAGAGCTACACCCCAGCCCCTGTGCCCGGGCTCGGCCGCGGAGCACGCTGGAGCCATATCCCCCCGGGATGGCAGCCCCAGGAGGGTCCCACGCGTCCCCACGCAGCCCAGAGGGACTCACCGGAGAGCGGCAGCGGCGGAGGGCGGCCGGGCCCCTCGCCCCTCGCCCGGGCCGGGGGAGCCAGGTGAGGAGCGAACTTCCCCGGGCTGATGCAAGATGCCTCTGGGAGCTCGCTCGCATTCTGCGGATTCCTGGGAGCCGGCCAGAAATCCCACAATCCTACATCTTGCACATTTGGTTTCAATTAGGGAGCGGAGAAGGGGAGCCAGTCAGCGATCCGGGCTGGCGTTTCGGCAGAGGTTATTTTCCTCGGCCCGAGGGAATGTGCGCAGAGCTATAATTTACAGCAAAACCCATTCATAGCGCAAGAGGAAAAAAATAAAAAAGTGCCCGTGGCCAGCAAGGGAACTTAAAGCAATAGGCAACGTTTCACTTTGCAGCGCTTGCCCCGTGGCTGTGGCATGGCACATGCGTCCAGGACCCTCCTCCTGCACCGTGGGGCTGGGTAGGACACCCCCAAAATGTGCGTGATGGGGACACTCCACAAGGCCCCAGAGCTGGCCCAGAGGGTCCCACGTGGGCTACCCCTCTCCGGGCCCCTGGGGGAATGATTTGGGACTCCTGCACGGGCACACGTGGCCAGGACAGCGGCCCAAGGAGCAACCTGGCTCAGGGCATGGGCTCGGTGCCCCGGCTCCCCGAGCTCCACGCAGAGCTGGTGGCTTGACATCATTTCCAGGCACTAGCCTGGCACGGTGGCCACCGGCTACGCAACGAGGCGGGGAGAAAATAGTAATACTACTACTAATACTAATAGTAATGGGGTTGTATTAATTTTCGTGCAACATCAAAAACCACAATTAAAGAGCTTTTCCCAAAAAATGTTAAGACTGTTTTGGCTGTGTTGAGTTCCATGCTCACATTATAGGAAGGAAGCAGCACCCCTGGCAGCAGGCCATCAACTCCCCAAAAAGCTTTCCTGTGCGATTAGACACCCCAAAACCCCAGGACTGTAGCCTTGCTCCTAAACCTCTTTGGCAGCATGAAGTCTCTAGAGAAAGCAAGTGAATCACAGGCAGGGAAAGCCACCCACTGCTCCCAGCAGACGCTGGTGATCCTTGTCACTGCCACCAGAGAGGGGCTGCAGCGCCAGCAGAGCCAGCACTGCCCAGGGTGACACAGGCAGGGCACAGCTTCCCCCGGGCTGGCAGGGAGCAGGTCTGAGCAGTGCCCCATGTGCTGCCCCAGATCAGCTGGCAGGGAGAAGCACAGGCTGCCCTACGTGCACACTGGCACAAACGCCAGCCAGCTCTGCTCCACTCCCCTCCTGCTACCTGGAATTGCTGCTCAAATAACTTGGCAGCAGCCAGCACCCTGGCGCTCCGTCCCAGGGCCTAACGCAAAGGTGGTGGTCTGCAAAGCCCAAAAGCTGGGCCACGCACAGCCCAGCCCAGCCCAGCCAGTCTGTGGTGAGCCAGCAGGAGACACAGCACCAGGCAGGACCCCCACACTGCCCTGGTGGCCCAGGCACAGTGCCTGGGGAACCAAGTGCTTGGCTGAGCCTGGGATGCCCAGCAGCCACCTTTGCACCTGGGGGCCACGCGGTGACTGCCCCCAGAGGGAGTGGTTTGGGTCCCATTCCCAGGCCTGCAAGGGAAAATCCCTCTCCAGGCAGCCACGGGGCAGGGAGAGGCTGTGGCCACATCAGGATCAGGAGAGGAGCTGGCCAAGCTCTACCTCCTTCTTCCCAAAGAGGAGTGGAGGCAGCACAGCTGCTCTGCCCCACGCAGTCAGGACGCCATGCTCCTCAGCAGTGGGCTCATGCAGGAGCCAGAGCCCCTCCAGGAAAAGCAGAGGGCACATGGTACTGGTGGAGGGCTCAGAGCCGGGCTGATTTCACCCCGAGCACCCCAGCAGTGCAACACACCTGCCTGTTCCTACCTGCTCACGGCTTGCCACCGTTTGCAGAAATATAAAAGGAGGGTACAACTCTCTGCTTCCTCCAGGAACACCCCAGATGAGCACTGCAGGCTAGAGGCCCTGTCTGCAGCCACCCCAGACAGTCGGCTCTCTACCCCATGAGCCTCTTGGTGCAAAGTCACTGTCACTCAAACACCAGCAGAAGACAAACAGGAGTAACTCAGAGTTTAATTGGGTGCTTCCAGTTGTGCAATATACAAAGGATGACCAAAAGGGAGGACATGGGCAATGGCAAGGAGCCTATTAAAAAAAAAATAGTCATGTAGATTTAAGAAAAATAAAAATTCTAGATTAAACCCAGCCCCATATCATAAAAACCCCCTCTCTGCATGTACAATGACTATTACTATACATATGTTTAAAAATAAATGCCCACAGCCTGGAGTGCAAAGGGCAGCACCACAGCTGTGTTTTGTGGCAGGGGAATCTGTAGTGTTTGGTTTTTAAATTAAAATATAAATAGAAGCATACAACATGCCAAGAACCGAGTGGGTCAAATCCTCCTCTGCACAGGGCCAGAGCAAGCAGGAGCAGTCAGTCCCTGCTAGGCCCAGCTATCAACCTCCGTGTGCCCCAGTTCCTGGCGGGATGGGCAGCCCTGCCTGGGCACCAGGCTGCCACTACATCCCGTTCTTCACCAGCTCGTGGATGCCATCCTCATCAATGATCAGAGGCGTGCGGAACTCTCGGTCCTTCACCAGCTTCTCCAGGCCCTGGGGGAATGAGAAGTGGCTCGTTAGGAACACACCACACATCACCTGCCTCTGAGCTGCTGCCTCTGCTCCCCTCCCGTGCTGGCAACCTGGGGCCACTGCCCCAAAAAGCTCCGCAGTGAGTTACAGTGGCTTTTGTGGCTTGTCCCTGACACGTGTACCCTGCCAGCCCGGTCCACCCGCAAGGGCCCCCGAGCTCTGCAGAGCCACTACTCACTTCTCCTCCGTAGGACACAAGGGGAGAAATTTCACACTGGATTGGCAGGTCGTTTGCATCCTTCAAGCTGCAGAGAAAAATATACAGTCAGGAGAGTCAGGTACAGCCCAGGGGGGACACAGACAGGGCCCACCATCTGCCGAGGCCAGGCAGAGGGTCAGGGGCTGTCTGGGGCCCACACAGGCCCCACCAGCGCAGAGCTGCCCTGGGTTAGTCAAGCCTTGCGTGCTCTCCACAGAGCTGCCAGCTAAAGTTTAGATACCACCAGCAAGTGAAAGGGAAAAGAGCTTTAGATGGGGCTTTCATGATGCCTTTCCATGTGTGTAACTACAGCAGTGCCTGTGCCCCCAGCGTGGAAATGAGCCACCCGTTCCTTCTCCTCCTGCAGCCCTGGGTGATGTGAGATGCACTCATGGAGCACCTTCCCATAAAGCAAGAGGTGCTGCTTTTAGCCCTCTCTCGCTTAAAGCACAACCCGAGGACACAGGGTAAGCCCTTCTGCTCACTCAGAAACACCCCCTGCAGCACGGTCTGCTCCTCCTGCCTTTGCCTGTTAGATCAACTATCCTGGCTCCTTCTCTTGTGCCTGTGAGATGGAGCTGGTGAGCAAAATGCCAGAACCACACCGCTGCTGTCCACTGCAGCAGCACTGCTGGGCAGGGGCCTGTGTGGGGTCCCTGACCCTGCTCCTGCTGCCACCAGCCTTCGCAGGATATGCTTGGATGATCCCTGGATCCAGCTGGCATGTAAATCTGGGGTTGCAGCTGTGTGGACCCAACAAGCAGCCATGGCAACAGCACGCCAGGGTGCCCCTTCCCAGCCAGTGGCCAGAGCAGCCAGGCAGGCACGGCAGAATGCCATCTGTGACAACGCTCCCTTCACCCAGGTCAAAGCTCCTTCCTCTGCCACGCACTCACTCTGCCCCCTCCTGTCCCAGGCGTCAGTAAATAAAACTCACCCATCCCAACCCACACTGGTATTTGCTTTGAATGTTAGATTCAAGATAGTGGTTTAAAAAAAAAAAATTGGTATTAACTGGTAATGAAGGGTAAATGTGAGACAAGGTGCAGTCTTTCTCCTGCATGTTAACTAGTGTGATGGCTTAATCATAAGCCTGAAAACACCTGGAGTCTGGAATTAAAACAGAGATAAAACAGCTGTATTCCACCAGAAAGTACCTGAAGGTAAAGCTTCTGAAAGAGGGGAAGGGAACAAGACTGCTTATACTCTGTGAGTCATTTACACTCACCAGCTCCAAGTCCCAGCACGCCTGTGCCTACAGAACATAACTGAAGAGTTAAAACTTCCCTGTGTATTCCTGTAAACTTCCAAGCACTGAGCCAGGGGCTTTCCCTGGTGTCATGCTCTGGATCTCCCAAACTCAAGAGCTAGAGTCACACAAAGCCCAGCTGGCTGCTGCGCTCAGATTCACACGTGCTACATCAAAGCCTGCCTGACGTTTGCTTCATGGTTTTAATCCCGCTTCGGTCTGCCTGGAGGCCTGGCGGACATCAGGAGATGGCAGCTATCCCCAGCTCTGGGACCGGCCGGGACCAGTCCCTGCCGTGCTGTGACAAACAGGGGAGCGACGACAAAGGACGTGCCAGGGTGTTTGCCAACAGCACCCTGCCTGCGGGGTGACCTCTGGGGGCTGTGTGCAGTCAGCATCAGGCTGCTGCCATCCTGCACCTGTACCAACAGCACGAGCCCCATCCAGTTATCCCCGCGGAAAGGAGCCCAGCAGGGAGCAGAGCTGCCTGCGCCCGCCACCATGGGAAGCGGCATCCCCTGTCCCCAGGGGTGACATGCCCCACCGCCCGCATGCGCCCCCAGCCCCGTTAGCCTGGCACGCCGCTCTGCCTGCAGCCCGTTAGTCCCTAAGCACAGCCCCGCCACCATGCACCTGGCACGTGGATAGTTACTTGTCTTTGACATCTGCTGGGCTGGCAGCTGACCTTCCATTTGTGATGCTACACGGGAATAAACAAGGGTTAGCAAGGGGGGAAAAACACGGCAAAACGAGTCTGGGGTCTACTGGTCCCTAAAGAGGGCGGCGGGAGGTCTTGTGCTTGAGGGGTGCGTTGATGCCAGCCCGGCTGCTGCGTGGACCTGCTGCCGTGCTCTGTCTTTAGGGAGCCACCTCCCTCCTGCAGAGGCAGCCTTGGCTGTGCAACGGAGGCTGGCAGGATTCAGTTCATGGGTGCTGAATTGAGAAAGAAAGCTGCTGCTGCTGACTCCTGTTGTCACTACACAGCTTTGCTCCACAGATCACCCAGGAGAGGGGACCCGTAGCTAGCTGCTTCTGTGACTGTTATCTACAACTGTTATCATTGGGATTGCCTTGTGCTTAATCTCCAGCCCAAAAAGGAACAGAAGTGACAGGAGAAGCAACTCACCGAGGGATGGCAGGGATGCGTGTGCCATTTTCATCCACGAAGTGGCCCCCTGCATTGAGAACCCAGCAGTGGTGCAGGGACATCAAGGCATGTCGGGCCGTGGTGGGGTTGTCCTTGCCATTCTGGCTGTCTGCGTTCTTCAGGGGAGAGAACTCATCCTCACGCAGCACCTCATACACCACAAACTTCCTGGGAGAACACAGCATGGGAGGGTCAGGTTTGGAAACTGTGGCTGCTTCCCCTGCCAGGGTGGCTGAGCTGGGCCCAGAGCCCTCCCCCAGCCCACACCCACGGGCTGTTTTCACAGGAGGGCCTGGCCTGTAGGGTCAGCAGATGTCGCAGAGGCTCTCCCGGACCCCACGGAGAGCAAAGGACATACTTGGAAAACTGGAAGATGTCGAAGACAAACTTCTCCATCTTAATCCCGTTGGGCTTCTCAGGTTGCACTAGCTGCCCTGTAGTGATATCCACATGTGGGATCTTCTTCTCAGCCACGTGGTGCTGCAGCTGTGGTTCATAAGTGCTGCAACAGGCCAAGATAGAGATGTCACTAGTCCGAGCAAGCCACATCCCCAGCTCAGACACGGCTGCAGCAGGATGGCTGCCCTGCTCCTGCCCTGGCTGCCCCAAGGCAAGGGCTGCTCATCCCCACAGCAGCCAGGAGACAGCCCCACATGCCTGCACTCTGGAAGCAGCATCCAGATACGGCTCAAAGAACTCTTATCTCAAGGAAGGGGCTGTGCAGACAGGTGGGGGTCAGACCAGCTCTGCAGGGGCCTCATCCCAGCATGCCTGCAGCAAGCAAGGCACCGCCAGCTCTGCTCGGCAGCAGCACTTCAGCGCCAGCATTGCTGTTCTGGCACTCCAGCAGGCCCTTACTTGACCACATCTTTCAGGAAGGCCGTGGTGAAGTAGTGATTGGCGATGTTGCCCGCGTTGAAGAGCAGCCGCCCGTCCGGGCCGCGCTGCTGGGCGGTGGCCAGGGAGATCTCGCTGTACTCCACCACCTGGTACACGCCGTCCACCCGGCACACCACGCCCACCGGCTCCGTGGGGTTGGTCTTCTCCACCACCTGCCCGAGGGAAGCGCTGTCAGGGAAAGGCACCTGAAGCCCCACGCTTCAAACACACCCCCTTGGAACCAGCGTGTCACCCTGATTTTCTAAGACTTTGCTAAGCCTTCTGATGTTTGCATTCTTGTAACGAACTTTCTCACACACAGTTCTGTAAACAACCTATGTTTTGCATTCTTTCATGGAGGAGGAGAGAATTGATGGACTCTTGGTCTGTCCAGTGTCATTGGAGAGGTGGCACTGTCACCCTCCAATCCACCGTCACTTTTGGAAAACTATAAATGTTGGAGTCAGAAAATAAAGGTCCCTCTTTTTGTTCACCTGGAGAGCAGCAGTGTCCGTGTAGTCTTTCCGTGTCGCATTACGACACCAGCGGGCCCCATTCAGAAAGGCTTTTTCCTCTGCTGGGACGGTGCGGGGATGGGGATGCAGGAGCCCTCCCCTCCCAGTGGGGATTAGAGGAGGCTGCGATGGCAGGGCCGGGTGACAGGTGTCAGACACACCCAGAGGGCACAGCAGGTTGTGGCACCAAGCGAACGCGCAGCTGGCAGCAGGCACGGATATTTTTAGCCAGCTTGCTGTTCACAACCAGAAGGCTGCTGGCTCAGCAGAGCCATCCCCCCGACCTTCCTCTCCTCCTTGCACCTCACACACCTCCATCTGGGTTATGACATACCCCAGCAAATCCCTGCCCACCGCTGCCACCACAGAGTGGAACATGCAGGGGCGCAGGGCTTTCTCCTTTCTGCATGCTAAGGTTTATTTCCTCTTTCTTTCACGCAGGCCAGGAGGAGAAACTGCCTTCCCTTTCTCAGCTTACCCTCTGAAAGCTGCAAGACCAGTAAGCCCTTTCCCCTGTTTGCCAGAGCCGAGCCCAATGCAAACAAAACCTTTGGCTGTCAAGCCAATCTTTAAGTAAAGCTCTAAGTGTGCAATGTCCTATCCACAAGACACGGAGCTGGGTTCAGTGTCAGCTGCACCCACCACGTCCTGGTCTGGTGTCCAGGATGTCAGGGTGGGGACAGCTGGCAGCTTATGGCAAGGATCCTGGCTGCCTGTGCTAGCCACAGCCACCCCAAGAAGAGCTGCCCAGCATGTGGGTGTGTGCCAGGCAGCTACACAGGGCTCCCAAGCAGCTCCCTGACCCCAGGGGGACCTCCGAGCCCTGGGCCTGTTGGTGCCATATTCCTGTGCAAGGCAGAAGAGCAGTGCCAGGCATCCTCCAGGATGCCAGGGGCAGGCAGGACTGTGGCAGCATGTGTTACTTCACCAGTGGGCTCCAGGTATACTTAGCTATCCCTCCTGGTTGTGGCAAGTCAGCAAATGAAGGGTGAAAATCAGGGAAGCCAGGCAAGGAGCAGGACAGACCCCACCCAGCTCTGCAGAAGCAGTGCCTCCTCCCAAAAGCATACCTTGGCCCCACAGTCTGCTCCCTTCTCCAAGCAGAACCCGATGAACCTGGGGTCAGCCACCTTCACCAGGATGTTGTCCACACAGTAGACATGGACACTGTGCACCCCTCTCCGCTCCATGTCGTCCATGATGCCGTGTGAGCCCAGGGCCCGGTACAGGCCTCCGTTGCCATCTGCAGAGGGAACGCCCGATGTCCGTCAGCCACCCACACTCATCCTCCTTCCCCACGGGCTGATGAGGACGGTCATCAGCCCAGCCAGACCCCACCCTGGTCCTCCCTGCCACGGCAGACACAGACCCCTCCCAGCCTGAGTCAGCCACGGGCCAGCTCCCAGTGAAGACTGCAGCTCCAGAAGCTGCTCCTCAGCACCGTGTCTCACCCCTGGCCACCAACCTGGTGCCATAGCAATCTTGCCCTTCTCCTCCAGCAGGATTTTCCCATCGAATCCCAGGGCAGGCAGCATGCCCTGCTGGAAGAAGATGACATTCTCCTTCTTCAAGCCAAAATACCGATGTTTCTGGAAGAACTCCTTGGTGGACTCCATAGTGCGGCCACTTGTCATAATGTACCTGTTGCAGAGCAGAAGACACCCAGTGAGCAGGGAGGAGAGGCAGGGTCTCACACCCCTCATCCCAAATGTGGGGAACACCCAGGACATGCCTGGCTCTCCCCCAACACTTAGGAGGATCCGACCTGCTGTGGTCCCACCGTTCTGCCAAGCCAATGAAGGGTTTCACCCTTCCTTGCGACACGTATCTCCAAAACCATAGGACATCATGCATGGGACACCCAGCTGCAGCAGCCAGCTCTTGCCTTGTCTACAAAGCACCTCAGCAGCTCGTCTGCCCGCCCCCCACGGCTTGCTATCCTGCATGGGGACACGAAAACCTATCCCAAAGGGCTGTGGGACTGAGTCTGACAACGCGGGACCTGCCAGTGGCACCCTGAGCCTGGAACCACTCACTCTAAGGGGCTATGCCCATTGCAAAGCGCTGACACCAAGAGGGGCTATGCCAGTCCACGGGCCTTGGGCTGCCAAGGGGCTCTGCATCACCCCAGGGGCTGCAAAGGGGAACCGCGCCAACCCAGGCTACCCTCGGGCTGCCAAAGGGAACTGCACCGCCCCAGAGGACCGCGGGCTCTGACACCCAGAGGGCTGTGCCAACCTACAGCACCCCGATCCAGCGGCGCCAGCCGGACCCTGCCGACACCACCCCCCGAGCCCTGTCCTCACCAGGGGATGTGGCAGGGAGTGCCGTGCTGCTCCTCCGCCATCTGCTGCAGCCGCCGCAGGCGCTGGGCCTGGAGGTGGAACAGGGTCTTGCGGGAGGGCAGCCCCACGTCGCACATGCCCTTGGGGTAGGGGACGCCGAGGCGGGTGCCCTGCCCGCCGGCCAGCAGCAGCGCGGCCACGCGGCTGCCCGCGATCTCCGCCAGCCCTGGGGGAGCAGACACGCGTGGGGCCCTCCGCGCCGGCTCCGCGCCGCGCCGAGCCCCGCCGCCCCGCGCACCTACCGCGGCTCTCCCAGCGCGGCACCAGCCCGCGGTCGCGGGAGGCGCTGCCCAGCACGTCCCGCGGCACCGGCTCCATGCGCGCGTCCAGCCCCGCCGCCGCCGCCGCCCCGCCGCCGTCCCCGCGGGCGCGGCGGAAGAAGCGGTTGATCTCGGCCACGTCCATGCGGCACAGCTCGTCCGCCAGCGCCCGGCGGGCCGCGCCGTCCAGCTCGGGCCAGAAGCGCAGCACATGGTCCTGCCCGCCCGCCGCCAGCCGCTCCCGCAGCGCCGCCGCCGCGTCGCCCTCAGCCCCGGCCGCCTCCATCCCGCCCGCCGCCGCGGGGCCGCCGCCGCCCGCCGCCGCCCTTTATAGCTCGCCGCCGGCCAATGGCCGGGGCCCGCGCCACGTGGTGCGCGCCGCTCGCCCAATGGGCGCCGGGGGAGGGGCGGGACCGCCCGCCTCCCTCGCGGCGCCCCCGCCAATCGGAGCGGCCGCTGCGGCGCGGGCGGGGGCGCGCGCCGCTGGCTTCCATGGCAACGCGCGCCACGTCAGCGCGCGGCCCCGGCGGGCTCGGGGGCGGCGAGAGGGGAGGGAAGAAGCCCGAACCCAGCCCAGAACGCGGCGGCCGGGGCCCCGCGGAGCGGCAGCAGCCCGGCCGGGAGAGGCGGCAGCAGCGATGACACAGGCACCCGCGCTCCTGCCGTCATCGGGGTCGCGTGGCATCCCGGAATGACGGGATGCGCTGAATTGGAAGGGACCCTCGGGGACGTGGAGTCCAGCTCCCGGCCCCGCTCGGGGCACCCCCGGAGCCGCACCCTGGGCCCAAACGCCTCTGGAGCTCTGCCAGGCTCGGTGCCGGGACGGGCCAGCGTCAGAGCGGGCTGCAGCCGGAACGCTGCTCAGCCGCCGCCGCCTCGGCCCACGCGGGCCCCGGGCGTTGTGCAAGCCGCGGCGCTCCCGGGAACCTTCTGCCTTGCCAGGCGGCTCGCCTACGGACATCAGCATTCCGGGAAGCCTCGGGCCAGCGCCAGGGTGGGACGTGCCCCTGTGGGGCGTGGGTGAGCGGTGCTGCCGCAGGAAGCCGAGCCCCGAGTGCCCGGCAGGGGACACGGTGGGCTCGGCCCGGCAGGAAGAGTGCCCCGGGACGCTGCGGACAGCTGACTGGGAGTACAATTAGAGACATGGGAAGATTTTTATTAGTGTCTTAACAGGAGTTATGACGGTATGGAAATTACAGGGTAAATCACAGTTACTGCTCCCTGGATGGAATGCATTTGGCATGAATTGAAACGTATTCCAGGCTGATTTCCCATACAGACACATGCTAAGATGGAGTGGAGTGGGGAAGCAGAGTGGAGACAGCACGTCCAGGCTCCGTGGAAATCCTCGCAGGGAGGGGGAACTCGATAGTACTTTGCAGGTGATCCTTTGCATATCCCCTGTCAGCCACAGAAGAAAGGGGAAGATGTCCTGCTGCTGAGCCAACAGCTGCGGTGAAATTCCCCTCCTTAGATGAACTTGCTTCGTTAAAGCCTAACAATAATGCTAACAAGCCCCCTCCATCCCACAGTTCCCCGCCTCCAAGCTGGGACCACCCCTCACTGGAACTGGAGGGAGTTCTGACAGCCGTGGTCTCCAAGCACAAATACCAACGCTGCCGTGGCTGGGTCACAGTCCTGTGCCCCCACACCGAGGCCCTGGTGCTCGCTGACAGAGAACTTGCCCAGCTACAAAACATTTCAGTGTCCCACAAGAAGGGCACGCTGGACAGCCACCTCGTACTGAAGCATCGTTTATTGATCACCTGTACCAGGCACACATCTGCTCAGCAATGGTGCGTGACGGGATACAACAATTGACATCTAACCCGAAGGGAGGCACGTGGTCACAGGATCCGGCACAGCAGCAGGAAGTGTACTGAACCCCCTGGAAAGAACCTGGCTACAGCAGGTGCTCAGGCTATGCTGTTACGAGGCTGAAGACCAGTGAGAATAAAATTAGGAATACAGCTAAGATTGGAGCTGACTTGTGCTTTGGCCAGTGATTTAAACACCAGTTACCCTACAACCAGGGTAGGATATGTAGGTCGGCGCTACACCGAGGGTTATTGGCAGGGAGCAGCACAGACCAGGAAACCCAGCGAGCATCTGAGTGGAAAGCCTCAACACTTGGGCGCCTCAAGCAAGCAGTAATCTGGAGATGAGGAAAGCCAGGCCCATCCCAGACACACCACAACAGGCACCTTGGACTGAACCACCATGCACACTTCAGATACAATCTAGAGTTAAGGAACTCAAAGGTTTTAGCAGGGCTAAAACTTATGCCAAGACACCAGCAGGCCACTGAGACACCAGAGTGAGCTTCATCTTGACAGAAAAAGTCTTTGAAGGCAGAGCGTGAGGAGTAACAATACAGTGCTTCTAAACCTCCCTGTACCCCACAGCCTGCAGAAGGGTGGATCCAGTGACGGGACAGAGATCAACTCTTGCCAGGAGGAGTGTAAAGAAAAGCAGCTTTGGTTTTTTTTACCCAGCTCAGTGTTCAAGCCTGGTCAATGAACATCTGAAGAAAAATGTCTGGTAGCAGGAGTTTGCATCATGAGGATTTGTTTAGCCCCTGTTAAAGAAGCTGAACAAAACTCCAGCCAAACTCTGGTGGAAGAGCTGCCATGCTGCAGGAATAGGCTGTAGCTCCTCCCTGGACATCAATCCTGGCACAGCTCTATCTCTAATTGAAAGAATTCCGACTGAAAAAGTCATGCTTGAAAGACGACAGAGCATCTCAGGGTCCTAGACAAGTGATGTGACAACTTTGAACACATTTAAGTTCCATACCCGCATCCCAGCATCTCCCCGTCCCAGTATGGCTGTAGGTGACAGACCTCACACGCTGCACCCAGGGGAGCTCCCTGTGGCCCCACCTGGGCTGGCACTCCGCAGAGCAGGAGCTCTGGGGTCTGCTCCTGCCAGTGCAGTGCTGCTGACATGGTGGCATTCAACACGTGCGTGTCTGGACCAAAGCGCTTTGAGCCCTGGCTCAACCCGCAGGGACAGCAATAGTGCAGAGCTGAGGAGGTCGGCCAAGACCCAACCATACTTTAAACACTGCTCTCCACACAGGAAAAACCCTCACCCAGCTACCATTCAATTCCTCCCAGACACTAAAAGGTGCTTCACTCAAAGGACAGTTAAGTTAAAAGCAATGAATCACACACCCCACCTATGCAAAGGCTGCTGAACAGCTACGTACACCAAAGCAGCATCATTCCCAGAAAAATCTGATCAGCAAATCACACCTTAAAACTCATTGTGGGATTTTATTATTTTTTTCTTTTCCCTGGCAAGCCTACCAACCCAAAGGCAACAGAAGAATTCAGAGATTGGTCCTTTTCTGAGGGAGTTTGGTAAGGGCCACAGTAGACAGCACTATACACCAGCACAGAGAGCAACTCAGACTCATGAAATGCCACAGACATTGGATCTCCTGACACACCACGCACAGGGCAAAAAAATCAAGAGGAACTTTTTAAGTGTAGGATCAAATCCAGCATCAGCAAGATGCAAACAGTAAACTGCAAGGTAATTCAGGCATTATTCCAGGGAAGGTCAGGGATGGTTCAGGCAGCTGTCCCCAAGTATTTCTTCTGAAGAAAAGAATTCAGGAGGGCTTTCCTCCTCACTAAAACTAGGACTAAGACCACAAGCCAGAATACACGGGTGACTCTCTAAACAGGGCTGTTTTATACTGTGCCCATCAGGAGCAGAGTGCCCAACCTGGAGGGAGAGGCTCTGCCGGGTGCATGGGTTTGGAAATCCCTGGCAAACAGCCTCTGCCTGCCCCATGGCAGCAGCTGACAGAAGCCACGGGGGCAGAGCATGCTCTGGGGGGAAGTGATGCTGCTCACCACAGTGTCTTCCCCAAAGGCATGTGGCTGTTGTCCCTGACACTGTGAAAGACCTTCTCCTGGCCAGTCCAGTCTGATGACTGATTAAGCCCTTTCCCTACAGGATCTCAGATTGCCTCAAGCCCTTTTTGTAACCTTTGAAGGACCAAAAGTGTCAGTGCTTCTAATCTACACGTCTTAATGGGTTAATGCAAAACCAAAACGCACAACACAGAAAAGCCAAGCATGGGACCTACAACGGACAATTATTTGTTCTTATAAGACTCCCAAGGCAGGAGTCCTGCTGTGACACAAAGAATACTGCGTGCTGTAGCACTCCTTTCCAAAAATATCACCGAAAGACGCTTACATATCACAGATGATTTGGCATCAGAGCTAGGGAGCATCAGTGCCAGCACAGGGTATGTGCTAGAAAGATGAATCCACACGGCAGGGTTTTCACATCTACTCAGGCTACAAAGTGCTTACAGGTTGTGTTGGGACTGAGGCTGGCACTGCTCTGACCAGGTCTCCACCATCAGTCCCAGCCCACCCCAGGTATACAAGCAAGCTCAGCTCCCCACAGGCAGCATCATCCACACGTCACTGCCCAGCCCAGCATCAGCTGCATGGCTCTGCTCAGGTCACGAGGACAGGGCAACCCCGCAGGCTCAGCAGATCCAGTTTCATTGCCTCTCTCTGCTCCGTGTGAGGGGAAGACTCAAAAGTCCTCCTGGTCTGGTTTAGAGAGGATGGTGTTTCTGCTTCTTTATTTATAACAGTATCAACAAAAAGCAGGCAAGCCTCCCTCCTCCTCCAACACCGGAGAAGAGGATTTGGTTATAGGAAAGCTTAACCAAGAAATCCTCCCCCCGGAACCAAGCCCAGAGCTAAGGCCAAGACTTTGGTCTCACTTCAAATCACTGCCCCTGCCAGGATCTGCTGGGCCTCCCAGGCTCCCCCGGTCCCCACTCCTGCCCCCAGGGTGCCCCCCAAGCAGAGCCACACCCCCTGTAAATGAGCAAGCACAGCACACACACAAGCACCGCTGAAAGCCTCCCGGCCTCCTCAGCACATCACAAAGCAGCAGTAAAGTTTCAAAGCCCATTCAAGTCCTTCGCACCTCTCCTTCACAGATGACTCGAAGCAGGGCTAGGAAGCTTTTTTGCACATTCAACTGTAAAACACGTGAGGAAGAGGAGCAAGACAGCTCTCCTGATTGTTGCTACTGCCTACAGCAAGTTTTGGTACAGATATCCTCTCTTATAGGCACTCAGTGGGTAAAACGTAGCCACAACAAACTTGCCGTCAAAAATCTTTCCAGTCAGCATTTTTTGGGCAGCTTTGGAATCACCAGCATTTGCATATTCAACAAAGACCTGAAAGAGAGAGAGGAGAAATAGGACTTCCAGTGCATCGTGCCACTTGCCCCCTCCCACCTCTGCAATGGGGGAAACCATTCCTAAACAAATTTTCCCCCTCCATCCTTGGTTGAGCAGAGAGCACTGGAGCTAAGAGTTGAATCGTTGAATCTCTAAACATTTAGTAAGGTGGGAGAAAGTATGCTGTGGTCTGTACCCTCAACGATTCCTCTCCCAGCCCTTGGCTTCTCCTCTTCATTCCTTCCATTCATGCTAAAGCTGATTGAGCACCTCCCAGGTTAGGTAACCTTACATAACCAGGAAGGAACCTGTGCTGTCCTTCAAAACAGCCATCTATTTTTAGCACTGCCATCAGCCAGGAGATTTCCAGGCACTGAGCAGCAGCCCTGCAGCACATGGAGTGTATAGAGGAACACACAGCTTCTTGCCCCCATTCACTTACTTGGCCTTTACCAGGATTCTCCTTTGGAATAAGCAAGGAAACCACTGGTCCGTATTTCTGACACTCCTCCCTTATGTCTTCCAGGATATCTGGGAAAGGAAAGAGCTCGTTGTCTTTCACTAGACGAACACATCAAGAACACCTGGACAACAAATATTCCTTTTCTCTCAATTTAAAATAAACAAGCAACAGGTGACACAGCAGAGGCTGATGGGCACGCAATGAGATGGAAGTGTCTGAACTGAGGCTCAGGAACAGAGACCCGCAGGCAGCGAACCTCCAGCAGCAGGTTCCAGTAGCTAACACCCTGGGGATTTAGGAGTGCCTGCTGTGGCACTTGGAGGAGGGGAACTGAAGGAGCTGGCACAATCCCTTCTTTGTGCGAGCAGAACTCGGCCTTTCAAGTCGTGTCCCCGGAGCGCTCTTGTTTGTGCCGCTCACATGGATCGAGAGCACGCAGAAACGCAAAGCCCACCACCACGCCTGCCATCCACCACGCTTTAGGAACTCCAGCGAGAAATTTTAGCTCTCTGCTGAGATCGTGGCTAAGTTCATTAGCAAATTTTTAAGGATCTGTGCTATTGGGCTTCCGAGTCCTGTACATACCCAGCAGAAGTTCAGAGCCACAAACACATTGTGAATTTGGTGGGCATCCAACCAAAGAAGAAATTTTTTTTTTTTAATCTGGGATTATTCAAGAATTCCCTACAAGGTCTGCTTTCTCTCTCAATCTCAGTCTATTCACTGTTGGTGCAGTTGACCCCTTGCAACCAAAGCTCAGCTGGGCAGCTCTGTTTGCTGTTCTTGTGCCTGGTCACCTGCTTGCTCTTACATCCCCAGAGCCACAGAAAACAAAGTCTGTAAGACAACATTGCTATGTGGGAATTGCACCAACCTTCATATTCTTCTTCACACTGCAGAGAAGCATCACTTAGAACATTTAGCAGCCTCAGCACAGGTGTGGGGAGCATCACCAAGTCTTCAATATGGGGAGCTGTTTGACACCCACAGAATTAAAGAAACAAAGTCACTGTCAAAGGGGCGAGCAAACAGGAAGCTGACTCAATATGCATTGTGATACTCAAGCACTTGCTGCTCTCTGCAGTACAGTTTTGCTTCTCTCGACTATTAACTGCATTTATAGTCTGAATTCCCCATTTCCATTTTATCTTTACCTGTGCACTGAGAGACTCTTCCAAAGGGTTCAGTGCACTCTGCAATTATTCTGATGCTAGCAGCTGAAATTGCTTTTCAAATTAAAGCTAGAATTGTGTCTACTTAGCCCAGTCTCAGAAACTGATGTGACCTCAAGAACCATGCTAGCTGAACTAACTACCCCATATATATATATGGAGAAGATCAAAGGAATACTCTGCAACTGCCTCTCCTGTCACTGCTCCCAGACAAGCTGAAAACAGAACTGGCCAGCTTCCCTAATTCAAATTCTTCAGCTGTACTAAGGCACAGGCCTCAGATCTCCTTAGAATATCTTTTAGTTCTTCCCTGAACACCATATAAACCCTCCTCCCCTCAAAATCCAACTGCAGTCCACTGTTTTGAAGACCACCATACTTAAGCTACTTAAGCAATGCAGTGCTGTAGAACAGGCAGGGCCACAAGGTGCGTGAGCAGTGATCCCTGAAGGACTTCACAGGAGCAGCAATAAAACCCTTTGTGTGCTGGACATGGGGCACTTGGCTCTAGAAAACAAGCAGCTCCAGGATGGCCTGGAGCAGGGCAGCACAGATGCCACTGTGGGAGAAGGCAACAGCCAAGGAGAAAAGGCTAATGACAAGCTATGAGAGTCACATTCTGAGGATAATCAGCCCTCTAGAAACCCAAGCCACAGGGACAGTGTCACTTCTGCAGGAAAAAAAAAAGCTTGATTTCATCTTCCTGTACACTACTGACTGGCCATTAATGAATTTAAGATCTGGGCACCCAACTTGCAGTACTTGGAGAGTGTTGATGTGTTTATTTGTTTTGGCAGCTACAGCAGCTGAACATAATAGCAGGACCTCACAGCTCTGCCACTTTACAGTGAGAGGGGAGAGAAAAGGAAAACGGCTTCATTTCTCCAGTCTGAGTCTCCTGAACATGCCTGCAAAGTGAGCTGTTTTTTCTAGGAAATACTTTTCCCAGCTAAGCACACAATGCCTGTGAGGGAGCTGACATCTCTGCCAGGCACAGTCAGATGTTGATCTCATAGAGCAAGAAGAGATGCAAGGCAAGCAGAGAAGCTGTGAATCTCCTGCCTGTCATGGAAGAGCCCTTAGGAAAAGCTGAGAGTGTGAAAGGCCTTATCAGCACAGATGATGCCCAGAGAGCTCTCAGGGGCAGCCCTTTGAAGAAAGCTGCTGTCTTCAGATAACCAGGTACATTCCAGCTCCTAGTGCACCCCTAGGACTATTCTTCCATAGAACTGTTTGCAACCAAGACACATCAGATGAACTGAAAACCAAAAGAACATTTAAGTGTCACCGTGGTCTTATATGCTACTGTTTTTATTTGCAGAATCATTATGAACTCCAACCTGGCATGGCCAAGCCCACCACTAAACAATGTCCCCAGATGTGCCACATCTCCACATCTTTTAATGAGCGTAGTGACTCCACCACTCCTCTGGGCAGCCTGTTCCAATGTTTGACAACCCTTTCGCTGAAGAAATTTTTCCTAACAACCAATCTAAACCACCTCCAGGGTAACCTGAGGCTGTTTCTTCTTGCCCTGTCACTTGCTACCTGGGAGAAAACACAGTCACTAAAGTAAATCTGTCCTTCATTTCATATGTCTTTTTCCAGAGAGGGAGACAAACCAGCCCCTAGGACTGGGACACCTGGTCTTCTTGTACCAAGTGACAAATACATTTCTGGCAATCCCCCTCTGCCCTAGGAGGTGCTTTCTGCCCAGCTCCTCTGCAAGTGACAGGTGACACCAACCAAACTGACAACACAGGAAAGAACTTGATGAACTGGAAAGTCAAGACTTAGCTGTATATAACAAGGAAAGCTTTTCTCAGCTGTCTTTGCTCTAAACAGAAAAGCTGTGTCCAAGTGAAAGGCAATGACAGGTCATTTTCTGACTTGCTGGGAAAGCAGCAGTAAATGCTTCTTTGTGCAGACAAGCATATGTGCAAGTCTGTCAAAGAAAAGAAGCAGCAAAGAGAACTAAGCAAAATGGAAGCTGTTATGTGAACTCCAAGCACTAACCACAGCAGCACCTTCCTGGGTACAGTCAGAGGTCTGTGTGTGTAAAAGCAGCTCAGAAAGCACTGCCAATACACAGTTCCCTCTGCTCTAAAGCAGTACTGGCTGCGAGGTCCAGCCATGGAAGGCAGCTTTGATTAGAACAGCTCCAGCTTCTGAGACACACGTGAAGCTGGGAAACAGGAATGAGTTTGTTACCTTTGCCTGACATACAGAAATATCAGTATCTATAAGAGGCAATACTTAATAATCTCGGCTGCAAGGAGCTTAAGAAAAGCAGGGCTAAGATTCAAGGGGAAATGCTAGCTCAGCCTGAAGCATTAATTTATGCTTCAGAAAACCTGGATGCACAGCTCCTCACTGGTGCTCTTGAAAGCACACAAACTCTGCAGAATGCTACTCAGTTGCATCTGGAACAGAAAATAGGGAAGGACACAAGCCTGAACAGGGAGGCTGCAGCCCGCCTTTGCTGACTGCCTGCAACACACATGGGGAGGTCTTGAGGAAACATCACTATTTTATTAAATCAAAGGGACAGCATTAGATGAAAGTGACAGTGACATCTGTCCATGATCTGCCGCACAGGTTACTGCAGGCCAGTCACTACAGAAACAGGCTGCCACCACAAACCACCTGAGCAGAGGCAGCAGCAGATGCCACCATCAGCCCATGCCCAAGGGGCTCACATTCCTGGTGATTTCTGAACTGGGAAACAGTTGGTGTAAGAAAACCCATCCACTCACCATAAGAAACACTGCACTCTTCAAATGCACCTCAATGTCAGAATGTTAGGTGAATATCCTGGTTATTTCTGTGCCCTGATGAATGCTGCTGCCAATATACTCTTGGGGACAGAGTTTAATCAGAGCCCAGCTAGGAAAAAGTGACAGCCTGTGGGGCTGTAGGAGTAAGGCAGCACTGAGAGCACAGAAATCACTCTGACCTCCCTCCTGCGGCGCCATGGAGAGCTGGCAAGTGCCACAGAGGAGCAGCGAGGAGGCCAGACCAAGAAACAACAGTTAATTGCCCTCTGTGCTGCTTCCAGCACATGCTGAGAGGGTCCTGAGCAGAGGCCATAGCCACAGCTTACCAAAGGGAATGCTGAAGAATGGGCTGCATAAAGCCTTCTCAGCAGAGGCTCGTTTTCCTTGGTCACAATGAAGCATGCTGTAAGAGAAGACACCTTTATGTTCATGCATGTGACATTCCTGCACTGACACATTCCACTCTGGCTGGAAGCTAGCGTAGAGGAACACCCTACCTTCAGGGTGCTTATGGGACAAGGAGAAGAGTGGGAAGCACATCTTGCAATTTGCAGCTGAAGCACACCAGAAGGATCCCCTGAAAGCGTTTTAGGTAGCAGGCTTTCCTTCTTGATGTCTCTCAGCACCAAACACTGAAAACTGCTCACTTCCAAGTCTACAAGGAGCACAGCGTGTTCCAGCTCCACATCCTCAGGCCATTCATCCCACATCTCAGGCATACGTGCAGTCTCATGACAGTGACCACACTGCAAGGTGCTCCCACATCTTTTCACAAAGGGGATTCAAAGCAGCTGATAACCCAGAGCTTGCCTGAGAATATCCCTAACTTGGCTTTACCAGGGGCTCCCAATGCTATTTGTGCCAAGTTGTGTCTTCTTCCCTCTACAGCCTCAGAGCACAGTCTCAAGACAGTGAAAACAACCCCCTTGGCAGACTCCTCAGGAGAGTTGCAAAAGTGCCTTTGAATCTTGGCAGCAGCGGAGAGCAGCACTTTCTGCCCCCTCCCTCATTTTTATGATAACAATCCCCAAGAGCAGCAATGGCTGCAGTTTTCTCCAAATACAAACTCTCGGCTGCAAGTGCAAAGCACTCAAACAGCAAATGACCAACATCACGACTGACACTCTCTATGTGCTTACTCCAAATTCTGCCAAAATCAGAGGAACTGAAACATCTCTGCTAATGCTTGCACTTGTTACCAGCAGAGGGGGGGAGAGAAAAAGGAAAAAGAAAAGGAAAAAAAGAAAAAGAAAAGGAAAAAGAAGGAAAAGGAAAAAGAAAAAGAAAAAGAGAAAAAGGAAAAGGAAAAGGAAAAGGAAAAGAGAAAAAGGAAAAGAGAAAAAGGAAAAGAGAAAAAGGAAAAGAGAAAAAGGAAAAGAGAAAAAGGAAAAGAGAAAAAGGAAAAGAGAAAAAGGAAAAGGAAAAGAAAAAAAGAAAAAGAGTGTTAGCTGTGGGCTCTAAGTTGCTAAGAGCAAGGCTTGACTTTGCAGAGCACATATTTAAGCAACAGTTACCAAATCTGCTATGGTACCTTTTGATAAGGTCTCTGAGGTGATAAGCTGGAATGGCTGAATTAACCACCCCCTCACTGGCAAATATGCGATCAATGATGGCAGAACTGTTTGTCTGGAAAGAAAAAGAAACAGTGATTAGGGAGGTAAAAACCAGCCTGTGCAAAGCTTGCAATATCCCATCGTTTTCCAGAGTGGAGGCAGGGCTGTGCTTCTCTGGGGTTTTGTGAGAGATCTCCAATGCCCAAGCCTCACATGTTAAACTAGCAGGCTCACACCAAATCAACTTTTTCCCATTTGCCAGCAAAAGCTGGAAATTTCCACATGCAAGACACTTTTCTGTTGCCGTGGAGATTCTGATGCTGAAAGGATACTCCTTCTGGGAAGAGGAGCACAAAAAGTTATTTCACACAGAACAGAGCACAGTCAGGTTCCAGGCTCACAATACAGAGCTTTCCTCTTGTTTTCTAAGGATACAGACTTACAAGAAGATCCCCAAATTACAGCTAACATTAAACTAAACCCAGCAAATAATTCCTCTGCCATTGTGCTGCTGAACTAGGTGACAGTCATCAGACATTGATTTTTGTTCTTCCTCCTATGCCACAACTGCAGCCAGCACAGCTTGCCTACCAAATCTAGGCATGACACAGGCTCCAAACAGAGACTCCTGGAACGGAACACTCCTATTTCAGTGACCTGAACACAGGTAGCATTCAGACAAGCCAGTCCCACAGGGCAGGAGGGTCTTTAAGGCTTAGGAATCTTAATTCTCAAGACAATAGGATTAGATAAACATCCTGGAAACACTACCTAGTTGCCAGGTGTTACCTCACAAATCCAGATTATGAACAAGAAGCAGAAGGATTCATTTGGTGCAAGCAAGAACTGTCTCACCTTCCATTCCTGAGATTGGACTGTATGTTTCAGTTTCATTCCTGAGAACATTTCCAGTAAAACGATTCCCAGACTCCACAGATCCACAGCAGAGGTACACTCTGTCTCACTCTGGAGCCCTGCCTGCGCCAGGCAGTTCTGCAGTTCTGCCTCTGGAGCCCGATACCCGTCTGTTTGAATATATTTCACATCCTACAGGACACAAAACACAGGAAAAAAGTTGATTTTCCACACTCAGTTCTCCACTCTATCCTTAAATCTGATATCCTTCCAAAGGGGTCTCCAAAACACTATTGCTAAATTGACAGAAAGCATTGTAGAGCCACTTGTGCAAGGCAGACAGTTCAGCTCCCTATACTGCTGTGCTGAGGGAAAACCAGGACTGTCTGGAAGAAAAACATCTCCCAGCAAAACAGCACTAACATCTGACCTCTGAAACAAAGCACTGCTGGGAGGAAGGGGCTGGATGTCCCTGTGGACTGGCCCTTTAACCCCTCCGACATGCAGATGATGCTAGAAATTTTGGAATAAGGGTTGAACACCCACAATGCTCCAACATTGGCTGCCTGAGAGCACAGACAGCCCTGTCTGAGCGGTGAGCATCGGGAGCTGCTGCCATTGTTCAAGCGCTGAAAGCAAGCAGCTGAAATGCTCAGGCAAGGAAATCATCAATGGCACCTCCCATGCACCTCTTCCATCTCCCCCTGAAGCCTCAAGTGCTGCACAGTCAGCAGCTGCCCAGCTGCCGTGGCTGGCACGGTGAGAGGAAATGCCCACACGCTGCCTGCTCCAAAGGAATTAGGGAATTACAGAATCACAAAGGTACTGCCTGGAGGGGCTGCTCTGAAGGCTCCAGTCCAGTCTCCTGCTTTCAGGCAATACCTGGTCAGTCAGCTGGGGCTTTGTCCAGCCAAGTCTTTTAAGTGTCCAAAGACAAACTGCACGCTGGGTCTTTTTAACATGTGGGGGCTCATTTCAGACACACCGATGCAACACAAGGAATGACAGAAGAATATGCAAGCCTACTTCCTCCTGGATGAGGCATAGGATTAGGAATTCTGACCATGAGAATATATTCAGAGCAAGACTATGTGGTTCTCTGACTGAAAATAAAGTTTACAGAAGACATCTTCCAGCAACAGAGCTCAAAAGTGGTTTATGAACTTAAAAATGATACACAAACTGCTCATCCGTGTCCCTCCTCCTATCAGTAGGGAGCAGAGCCTCCAGCATGGCAACAGCAACTTGGCAGGCCCCCAAACAATGCTTAGAGATAGAGAAAACACTGTCATCAATGGCACCAGCAAAAAGAGAGAGAGGGAATTTCACTGCTACCACCTAAAGCATTTTGAGAGCTGTACGTGGTTGAGACCTTGCTCTGTGTACAACCATTCCCCCCGTTAAACAGCAATGGCAGGAAATTTTGTGTAAGGATAAGGAAATTATGCATGCAGGCTGTGGCCCAAGGCAGGGGTGGAGACGAGACACTGGTACCTGGTGCACATTCAAAGCAAGGCCAGAAGGTTCACCCATATAACCAGTGTTTTTGAGAAAGGGCAAAGGAAACTCAGCCCAAAGAAAGCAGATTAGAAGAAACCATGGAAGCAAATAAAACACCCCATCAACTACTATGAGGCAACTCACACAGCAAGCAGCAAAACACAGACCTGAATTAAATAAAAATACCTGCATTGGACACAGGACACCGGGAGTGTGTATTTTGCTGATAGACAGCAACAGATTACCACCAGAAACTCAGCCAAGAATGTGGGAGAACTGAAGACAACACGGGGGAGTTAAGAAGTCCAAACATTAAAAACAACTCCCGTACCAAAGAATTCAGAGATAGGTCACCCACACAACCCTCTGATATTCACAATCAGTGGGCTGCGCTGTCAATACCAGGTAAACCAGGAAAAAAGTATATAAATTTAAAACTGCTAAAGTGCATGGAATAGGGACAAACCAGGACACTGTAGGAAGGCACAGAAAAAATTGCCATCTATCACCCAGTGATTAAAGGCAAGTGTGCTACAAGGTTACCTGATGTAAAGGCTTTACTGAGACTCCTCACAGGCCGCTACTGAGAGAGGGAGGAGTGAAAGGAAGATCTATCAGGCCAACAGCTGAACCTCCTGAGGCTCTCTGCTTCCATCAGAAGCCATGGAAGAGAGTCAAATGGGCAAGGACAAACAACTCAGTATCACCAAAACAAAAGTGACAGCAAGAAGACTGAGCAGGAGACCAGCAAATGGGACAAAGAGTACAAGAGACACTGCTCTCCCAGGACCAGACCATGGACTTTTGATCCGTGTGGGAAAGAAACATCCACACTTCCGGAGGAAGGGAGGCTGCTCAAGATAGGGTGAAAGTAAAGGCAAGCACAAGGACACTGCCAGAGATAACACACTTGGCTGGGGAGGCTGATGGCAAAGCCTGGATTACTGCAACACATGGTAATGGATGATAAAAGGGAATTCTACGTTTCTGGGTGCTCCCACTTGTCTGACCACATAAAAACTAGCAAACTTTCCAGGAAGCTGAGACACCACTTTTCTCAGTGCATCATTAATATTGGAATTTGTAGCACAAAGGCTAAGACACCAACAGAAACCAGAGACATGCAAGCAGAATGGGAACACAGCTTCAGTGTCTGGGGCAGACATAATTTCAGCCTTTCCACTTAACCCTCAGCACCAGCTCAGCTCCTACTCTGATCAGGTCACTTGGAAAACATCACAGAGCCACACAACTCAACACAGAGCCATCTTGCCTCAAGAGTAGCACATTCCAAACCTGATTCCCCTCTTTGAAGCTAAGTCCAAAGTCAATGAGCTTAAAGCACTCCTCCTCTGCGCTCCACAGGATGTTGCGTGGCTTGAGGTCTGCGTGCACGTAGCCTTTGTGGTGCAGGAAAGCCAGGGCTTCCAGGACATCTCGGGCGCAGTGCTGGATCATCCACATGGAGCAGCCCTGGTTGCTGGAGTGCAGCAGCAGCTCGGACACGCTGATGTCCAGCAGCTCCAGGAGCAGACAGCGAGACGGGCCATTGGCAGAGTAGTGGTTGGTGAACACGCCATAGAGTGTCACTGCAACGAGACACAGGGACAGGCATCGCTAACGAGCACGCGGCCAGCACCTTCCACTGCTCCACACCACAAAAGCTGGGGCAGGCAGCTTGGATGTTTCGTAACGGGTGATGTTCGGAGAGATGGAGAAGCAGGGAGGAAAAAGCAAGGGAAAAGCAGCCATTTCACCCCTACGGGCTTCAGAGGACAGGCTGGTCTAAGCCAGGCTCTGTTTAAGTGACAGGGCTGAGCGCTCCTGCTCAGAAGGACAGTCTCTGGGACATGGATAAGCACATCCCAGTGGGCAAACTGGACACAGTGCCACTCTTTAGAGACCGGTCAGTCTCACCCCGTGACACACAAACTTTGCAGAGTGGGAACCCATGTGCTGTCTGGGTGTCCAGGCACACTATGGCATTAAAAAGCATTTCACGCCGACAAAAAATATCAGCAGTGGGTGAACTTTGGCACTTCCAGCAATCAACTCTGACGCACAGGCTTCCTCCCTTCCAAGGCTCATTCCCACCCAGGAAGGCAGCCCTGGAACTGTAGCACAGTGGGATCACACCATCCCAAGCCCGCAGGAAATCCAGTCCTTGCTGCGGCTCTGGCATCCTGCCCAAAGGAGGACTCCAGGGTGCCCTGCCTGCAGGGACCCACTCTGCCCATCTCTCCTGCCCACCCTGGGGATGTCACCTGCAGAGCCCCCACCCAGGGAAGGGGTGGGGTACCCAGGAGCACCCACTGCAGGGAAGCTGCTGTGGGGCGTCCAGGCGAGGGGACTCAAATCTGCCAGTCCGAGGGGCACACACAGGGGCCTGGCGATGCGTCTGGGGACGAGGCTGCCAGTATTCCCAAAGCATTTGGGAGTTCCCTACCCTGGCTGCAAGGGCGGTCTGGAGGCCCCGGTTTGGCAGGGGGAGACTGCCCCGGGGGGTGCTTTAGGGACGGGGGGTGCCCGAGCAGGGGTGTTTGGGGATCGGGGGGCGGGGGCAGGGGTGCGGGGGTGCCGTTACCGATGTTGCGGTGCCCGCGGAGCTGCTCGAGGGCGGCGCGCTCCTTGCGGAACCCGTACTCGGCGCAGTCGGCGGCGGGCGGGCGGGCGCCGGGGCGGCGAGCGGGCCCGGGCCGCGGCCCCGGGGGCGGCACGAACTCCTTGACGGCGCCGGGCGGGGCCCGGGGGTCCCCGCAGCAGCGCACCCGGTACACCGAGGCCGAGGAGCCGCTGCCCAGCGGCGCCTGCACCTCCCACAGCCGGCCCAGCGCCTCCAGCAGCGGCGGCGCCGCGCCCCACGCGCACCCCGACATGGCGCCGTCCCGCCTCACATCGCCGTCCCGCCGCGGCGCCGCCGCTGCCCCGGCACCGGCACCGGCCCCTGCCGCCGCCGCGCTCCGGCCGCCATGACAGCGGAAACGGGGCGGCACGGCGGCGGCACCGCCCTCGGCGAGGCGGGGCCCTCGGCCCGGGAGCGAGCGGGCCCCTCGGTGCCCCGGGGCCGCTGCCCTCTGCCCCGGTACGGGCGGACTGCAGCGCCCTCAGCGCTCCCGGGGATCGCACGCCCTCAGCCCAGACACCAGCCAGGGCTTCCGTCGGGGTCCCGTCTCCCCAGTACTCCCGAGACCCGGTCCCCTCAGCCCGGGCTCATCCCCCCTCCATAGGTCGGAGTTGTGTCCCCTCAGCCCGGGCACCGGCGGGCTCGCATCACCGCGGCACCCCCGGGATCCGGTCCCCTGTGCCCGGACCCAGCCACCACCCGGAGGTGCCAAGCACAGCGGGGCAGCCACGTTCTGCACCTCAGTCTGGACACCACCAAACTCCCCTCTGCTCCCTGGCTCCCCGGCTCTCCACCAGGATGGTGCCAGGGTCGTGCAGGGTGTCCTCTCCCATCAAGGGAATGCCACACATCAGTGGGTAAAAAAAAAAAAAAAAAAATTTATTGTGCAATCTGCATCTCTTGTCCCAAACCACACACACGCACCCTGACAACATAAATAGAGGGACTGGACCGGCTGTGAGTGACAACCCTCAAGGGGAAGGTTCCCTTGGGATCACAGTGATTGATGATACTATCACAGTGATTGATGATACTGGTTCTTCACAGAGGGGCTACAAGTCCTGGTTTCCATCAACACCTACACTGCAGTGCAGACCTGGGCAGCACACACGCACGCCCCTGTATCTGAGGGCGGAGGTGGCCATGCTCAGCGTGATCACATTGTCAGTGTGCGTGACACCTCAGCACTGAACACGGGCTCTGTGCAACTCTGCCTCCCTTCACTCTTGGGCAGGGCTTTTCCAGAGCAGAGAGCTGCAGGGCCCCAGTGCCACCGTGGCATCACCACACCAGTGTCAAGGACATGGGTGGCTGCTCCCACGGCAATGGGATCCATGCTCACAGCTTCCTTCCTTCAGCAGGATAGCATGGCTTTGGATGCTGGAAGACATTTCTTCAGCCCAGCCATCCTGTGTGGCCCAGAAGGAGCTGTGAGCAGGCCCATCCATGAGCTCCTGGGTTCCTCCAACCCAACCTGGGGCTTTGGAGCTTTTCCTCTGAAAACCACCTTTGTGGTGAGGATGTACATAAAAGCTCTAAGCAAAAAGTTCCATCTCACAGCTGCTGCCTTGCATTGGCACAGATGTCCCCAGGCTGGCTAAGCCCTCCTGTAATCCATGGCAAAACACTCACACAGCAGTCTCAGAGGACAACGTGGCTTTGTGTGTCCAGGTCTCGCAGAGACCACTGTCCCAGGAAATAAAAGGGAGCAGTGACACTGACTCACATGGAGGGCTGCCTGCCTGGACGGCTCTGTCCATGGTGGCTGGGAGGAGACCAGGAAACAAGCAGGAGCTGGAAGGGGGTCTCACAGAGAGCTCAGTTCCCTGCCAGAGCCCACTGGCCAGCAGCTGTGCAGTCCCAGGTGCCCAGCCTTGCACCCTGCCAGAGTCCAGGACTACTGGGCCCAGGACTATCTGGGGCTCCATGGCAAGGAGATGGCACTCAGCAGAATAACACCACCAGGTGAGGACCTGGAGAAGGCCCTGGACACATCTGCTGTCCTGGCTCGTTGGCACCAGGCACCAGGGCTGGGTGAGCCTGCTGGTACCCCAGGATGGGGTATCTCAGCAAGCACACGGTGTAAGCTGGGAAATCCTCTGGACCAAGGCAGCCAGTGCAGACACAGGGAAGTGTGTGGTGCTTGTGGGATGCTCACAGGATGCTCGCTCCAGCAGAGCCAGTGGCGTTTGGGGCAGGCTGGCACTTCTACCCCCACGCACCCCCTTGGTCCCCAGTTCAGCAAGGCTCCTGGCTGCAGACAGGGTGGCAGTGGCACTGTGGCAGGCCAGGAGCTTGGCACTGACCAGGGTGAATAGGGGGCCAAACTGGGGCTGCAGAAGCCATGGCTGTGCCCCTCCTGGGAATTTGGGGAGAAGCAGGTTGTCATGGCTCCCCAGAGCCCACACTGGGCAGCAAATGGCTCGTTCCACTCCAAGGCTTCCCCCTTTCCAAAATAATCAGCCCAAAAAAGGCAAGTGGCAGTGAGGGACAAGTCTGGGAGAGCCAGCCCCTATGGCTCTCCTGTCACAGCTACCCACTGCTACTCAAAGGACAGTAGGTCGGGATGGGCCCCCTCCACCTCCCAGCCAGAGGTACATGGCTCTGGCCGCCCTGTGCTCCCTGGTGGCTCGTGCTCCAGCCCCGGTCTCCGTGAGGGCTTCTCTGTGCTGGGTGACATCTCAGTGGCCCTCTCACCCACTTGCCACTGGCTCTCCTGGCTGCCCTTGTGGATGAGGTCGGGCACGGGTAAGGCACCGGTAGGCTGGTCCCCGCTGGGCTCTAGGGCACCCGTCACACTGAGGACACCAGGGCACTCTGGAGGAGACGGGTCCCCCATCCCCAGCGGCTCCTCTGTGGGCTCAGGGTGAGCTGAGGGTGGTTCAGGAGGCTCCTCGGTGCCACTCCTCGTGCTGGTCCCCTCTGGCTGCGGAGCAATGAGCATGTCCTGGGGGGTCTTCAGGGCGCGCGGCGTCCGCTTCTTGGTGGTGGGGGGCGGGGGTTCCAGCCGGGGAAAGGCCTCCAGCCCCACAGCCCTGCAAGCACAGAGGGACAGCTGCATACCGCCCCACGCTGGGCCCCTCCAGCCTGTCCCAATGGTCCTGGCAGGGGGGCACACTGCGGGGACACTCACCCGTCCTCGGCAGCCGGCTGTCCCGTGCCCAGCACAGCGCCCGCGCCGGCGTTCACCTCCATGGCTCCCACGGCGGGCAGGCCGGCCGGCTCCTTGCGGCGCAGGAGGTCGTTCACCTTGGCGCCCACGGCCTTGCCCAGGTTGCGGAGGTGCTGGCTGCCAGCGGGCCGGCAGGGCTGGGGCAGGGTGCCCACCGCGGCAGGGACGTGCTGCGCCCGTGGCGCGGGTGCCGTGCCGGCGCTGGCATTCTCAAACATGCTCTGGTCCACTGGAGGGGGTAAAGGAACAGAGAGGATGTGAGTCAGGCTGGAGGGGGATCCCAGCAGGGCCAGCCCACCAGCACCCTGGGAACACAATTTTGGGGACTGGGAGGATGTTCCTACAGCCCTGCAGAGGTGGTGGGCAGCCAGGCTATGCCAGGGCTGCACAGGGCAGTGCATGCACAGGGGACCAGTGTGGGGCAAGAGAGGGAAGGAGTGAGCCCAGGGCCCCACGTTGGCACTGCCAACACACCGAGAGCTTCTCTTACCTGACACCAAGTGACTTGGGAAGCAGGTTGTGGAAAAAGAGAGAGCAAGCAAGCATTTACCAGGGGAAAGGCGAGGGACGAGGCCTGTCCCTTCCACACTGCCAGGTGAGGCGTCCTGCCAACCCCCTGCTCAGATATGCCATGCTACCTGAAGAGATGGGACTCACGTGAGGGTGGGTCCCTTGTCAGCCACACCCTGGTAAAGCCACAGGGCCTTCTCTCGGCACACCCATGGTGTGGGCTCTGCACTGCCCACCCCACCATGGCTCCCTCAGCTCAGCCCAGCCTGGGTCTCTGTGATGGGTGGCAGCAGGTGCTTGCAGAGGAAAGGGCTCTGCAATCAAACCCCACCTCTGAGCTACACTGGCTTCTCCACCATGTCTTCCCAGCAAGAGTCCTTGAAGCTGTGGGGGCTGCCCCCAGGAGTGTCAGCTCAAACCCCTGTGGCTGCCTCCATGTCAGAGTGGGTCTGTGTGATGGCCCCAGCTAGTTCCTGGGTGAGCCTGGTGCTGTTCCGGGGCCTCGCTGCCCATCAGCGTCCTCTGCCCAACTCTACCTCTGCATCCCAGGGGCACATACTGGGACAGAGACAACCACCTCCACATCCCATGGTACAGGCAGAGGCAGAGAGGAAGGGCTCCCAGCACCGCTCCAACCTCGTGGTGGGCTGGACTCTTACAGGGACTCCCAACTCACCGCAGGCCCTTTCCTCTGCATTCAGTGGCCCCACAGTCCTGCTGAACAGCGAGCTCCCTGCCTGCACCTGCCGCATCTACCAGCCCTGGGGTTCATCCTACAGCTATTCATCTGCACCAAGACAGCCACCCAGCAGTGCGTGGGCAGCTTCTCCTCCAGCCTGGACACCAGCTCTCGGGAGTCTGAGCAGCCTGACAACCTCTTGAAGAGCTCTCTTCTGGCTCCTCAGATGACTTCCAGCCCCTGAGAGGGACAGGCTGGCCAGCAGAGCCAGCATTATGGTCCAGGACAAACTCACTGCTTCCAAGTGCCAGCCTGTGCTCCAGCATGGCTACCAGTTGTGCTGCCCCATCTCCCCCACACCGTGGCTGCTCAAGACCCAGATCCAGCACAGCTCCCAGAAGGGCTACAGCTTCAAGGGGTTCTACTGCAGGCCCGAGGTCCTAGGGGAGCAGGAGCTCAAGGCACAGGAGGCTGCAGCCCCCGGGGTGTCCGCGCAGCCCCAGCAGCCAGGCGGCTGCCACGGGAGGGCACTGCTCCATCACTCCTGCCAGCAGCAGCATGAATTGTTTCAGGAGCAGTCAGCCCCTGCCAGCGCGCTGCTTTTGCCTACTCAACACTTCTGCCACCCTTTAAGAGAGGCTCTTCCCTATTTTTCCCTTCTCCAGCTGCCAAAAATTTCCCGAGCCCCTGGAAGTGCCGATTAGCATCTCTGCATCTCTGTGGGGAGCTCTGCAGATGCCAGGAAGCCCCTGCCACACTGCAGCTGTTGGATCAGCCCTGAGACAAGCCTGTGCTGTGCAGCGGCTGAAGGGCAAGACTGAAACACCTCTAATCCCAGCAACATTCTGGGCACCTTGCTCTCCTGGGAATCCTGGGGCTAGCACCACAAGCAGGGGTCCCACGGGAGAGGAAGCTTAGGCTGGAGGGGGTCTCTGCAAGGCCAGAGGATGCCACTGCTGGTGCTGGCACCCAGCATGGAGAGGGAAGGAAGTACAGAAAGAGAGAGTCAGTGAGAAGAAAGAGACAACAGAAAGCCTTGAGAAATAGAAAGATTTATTTAGCAAAAGCCAGTTGACTAATGACAACACCCAAGGGTTAAGTGCACTTACATTGACAGATTGGCTTCCCAGATAGATTCAACAGTTAGTAATATGACAGTTGTAGGAAAAGAAAGGACAAAAAATATAGCTATAAAACCCCTGTCAAGGTCCATAACAAAAGTGAGAGGCTAGAGAGGAGTCTTGGAGGCAGCACTGACTTAGAAGGGGTCATTTACATGTGTACACCCATGGTGCAGCATGAGGCTGGCAGGATCCCACCTGGCCCCGGCAGCACCCCCTCGGCCTGCGGGGCACCTGCCCCCGTCCCCTGTGGGCAGAGCGTGGGGCAGGAGCCTGAGGTCACATCTGGTCCTGACAGCCCCTCACAGGACACGGCCTGAGCTCTGTGTGTGCAGCAGAGAGGGATGGGAGCAGTGCCTCAGGAGATGGCTCCCCCCACCTGCTTCCTGAGGCAACCCAGCCTGGAAGAGACCTCTGGCCTGCTGTTGCTCCTCTTAGGCTCTCCCTTCATCTGCCCCGTGTGTGTACAGCTGAGCTCCTGCTGTTCTTTCCCCTGAACGATCCCTCTGCCCACATGGAAATCCCTGTCCAAGCTCAACCCTCCCTACCCTGTAAGTACCGTACCTGGTGCATGCTGTCATGCCCTCTTCTTCCTCCTAGCTGGACCAACCCCGCACCCCTTGCTTTCACCTTCAACTGCTGCGAGCTGGCAGTGGCACGTCGGGTCCCCAGCAGAGGGGCTGGCACACAGCTGTCCCCACAGCCGTGTGGGACAGGGCACGTGGAGGCAGTGGTGCCTAGAGGACAGCAGCACCACGTACCAAACAGCACCCTCTCCCACTCTGCAGAGCTCCTCTGGACACCAGGGCACTGCTGGGGACACTGAAGCACGTCCTTCTTTCCTTCCCACTAGACCCTCTAGCTCCTCAAGTCCACCCAGTCTTGTCGTGTGGTGGAGGGTGCACAGCACAGCTCGTGCTGACCCCGGGGGTCTCATCCACACGCTCCCCAGCAGCTCTCAGTCCCAAGGGGACCAGGGCAGAGAGAAGTGATGGACTTTCCTCAGCAGCCAGGCTAAGCCCTGGACGAGAGCAGGAGGTGGTGTCAGCCAGGGGTTTGTTGCAGGCAGATTGAGCAGAGACAGAGCTGGCGAAGGTGAGAGCAGCAAGGAAGCAACACAGCAAAGCAGAAGCAGGACAGGAGGGAGGATGGGGAAGAAGACAACTGTGCCAAATCCCCACCTCATCGAGCGCTTCCACATGAAGCAGGGTGGACATCAGGACTTTGGTTCATACCCCTTCCAATCTTGGCCTCTTAGAGGCTCAGCACCAGGCAGGTGATAAAAGTGTTTGCAGAAAAGGAACAAGCACTGGATCCCTTGGAGGCCCCCTCAGATGGCTTTCAGCCGTGAGTGTCTCGAGGGCTGGTGGGGGACCCCTGAGATCCTGAATTCACTTTTCCAAAGGGTGCAAACCAGAGGTATGATGAAGCAGCCCTGCAGACACCAGCAGTTCACTCCCCAATGAGGGCTGGAAGTGTGCTCATCCCTGAAGATGCCAATGCCAGCACTGCAGCTCCCAGCCTTGGTCTGGGGCAAAACAACTGCTTGGAAATGGGGGGGGTTTGTCTATAAAGCAAAGCAGGGAGTTTGTGGTGATTGGAAGTGCTTGAAAATGTGACTTGAGAGCACGAAAAAGGCTTTGAAACCTGGCAGCTGTGCCAAGGAGCCAAAGGATTAGATGATGAGGGGGAGGACACTCCACAGCTTGATGCTGCATGCCCTGGCTCCCTGCTCCACACTGCACTGTGCCTTCCTCTCTGCTCCACAGCCTGGCAGAGGAGCGGGATCTGCCTGCACGCCCTCCACCTGCCTTGCAATAGACAAACTCTGTCCTGAAAGTGCCACATCCCCCTGCCAACCACTACCTGCACCTGGCCAGCCTGTGCAACCTCATCTCACCCCTCCAAATCCTTTCCAGGCTCATCCCCACTGTCCCTCAATGCCTCACTTCTCACTCACAGACCCACTCTGACAGTGCACCATCACCAACCCTTATCTAGCATGGCGCTGTACTTGTCCCCCACCCTGCCCACCATGCAGAGAGTCAGACCATCTGCTCTGTCCTTGCTCACCAACTTGGAGCTGCCTTCTCAGTCCCTCTTGTCCCTGCTCACTGCCCTAGACTGCTCTCCCACCCTCCCAGCAAAACCCTTCCCCTGCTTTACTGCTTCCCCAGCAGCGGCAGAGGCTAATCCAGCAGAAGTCCCTTACCTCTGCCTGACCTTGACACACAGTTTGAAGGGAGACGGGGCCAGGGGGAGCACAAGGAGCTGTCAGCTCTGTCTGCTGCAAAGCAGGGATGCTGCAGCTCAGCACACAAGCCCACGCGTGGGCACGGCTCCATCCTCACCTCCAGACACTCCTGACTGGGCGCTGGAATCCTCCCGCTCCCTCCTCTGCCCCCCCTCCCTCTGGGCTGTCCCGTCCCTGCCAGTGCCACGGGGCTGCGGCCAGGGTCCTTCCCAGCTCCAGCAGGTCCTGGCTGCTCTGCACCACCTCCTGCTGACCCCTACACCGCGATCTCGTCCTCCAGGCTGTCGCCCAGGTCCTGCCTGGGCTGGACGTGGAGCAGGCGCGGCGGTTCCTCCTGGGACCAGGAGTCGCGCTCCTCGCTCTCGTCCGTGTTGGACTCGTACTCGGAGGCGATGCCCGACTCGCGGAACTTGATGAGCTCCAGGCTGCCCAGGGCTGGCTCCGGGGCGGGCGGCCCCGAGTCCGGCAGAAAGCGGTAGCACTCCAGCTTCACCAGACAGTCGTTCCTACCTATGGGGCTGCCCATGGTGCTGGGGAAAGCCGAGCTGGGGCCCAGCGACGGCGGGTGGGTGTCCTCGGGCTGCGGGGTGGTCGGGTCGCAGAGGACGGGGAGGGCGTTGGAGCGGAAGGTGATCTCCAGCAGACTGTCCTGGGAGCCTGCTGCAAGAGAAGGGCACGGCTAAGAGGCCCAGCTTGCCTGGGCATCCCCTGGCCACCACAGCTGGCTGCACGCTGGCCAGGGGAGGACAGTCTCGGGTCATTTGGGTATCAACCTCTCCACTCTTGCTGTTTTGAGGGCCTTATTTGGTGTCACTAATGCCAGGAGCTGCTTCTGGCCAACAAAGGGCCAGTTCTCCAGGACAAGAAGTTAACTGTCTTCCAGCCCAGCTCCTGCAGAGAGCTGATGGCCACATTTGTAGGAGAGGAAGGTCAAATAGGGGCTCTTGGGCAGGTATGGAGCTGGCCTGGAGCATGCAGCCACTGGGGAAAGCGGACATACAGCTGATGGAGGTAGGTGACTACCTGTCCATACAGCCCTCCCCAAGCCCCTTCCCATGCTGCATGCACGCACACACACAAGCCAGGCCAGAAGGGCACAAATATCCCTCTGAACAAAATAACTGGAAATGCACAAAAACCCCTAAGAAAGACACTTGCATGCATGTCCCCCACAGCCCTGGCTAGCTGCGAGGGGAGAGGAATGGGCGGCAGCGCTTACTGGTCGTGTTCCCCGCCAGCTTCAGCTCCAGCTCCTGCACCTGTTTGACCAGGAGTGAGATGTGCTGCAGCAAGTCCTTGTTCTGGAGCAGGAGCTGGTGCACACGAGCCTGGGCCTCCAGCCGTGCCGCTGCTTCTGCTGCCAGCTGGTCCTTCAGCAGGTGGACCTGGACAGGATACAGCGGGTGAGCACGGGCAGATGCTGCTCGAGGGCTGAGGGCTTCAACTTTGGCCATCCCTGCCCATCTCCCAGGGCTCATCAGCATCCCAACCCAGGATGTGATGAAGCAGCCATTCCCTGCAGGTACTGAAGACGTGATGGGGAGCGTGTGTGTGGTGTCACACCAGGACTCAGCACGTTGTCCCCTGGTCTTCCTGATGGAAAAGCTCAAGGCCAGGCGGGCAGCACTGGCTGAACTGTCAGTGGTGCACGTGAGCTGCAGATGTGCATGGAAAGGGCAGCCCAGGTGGAGAAAGATGGATGCAGCAGAGGAGACACGCTCGACCGACTGGATGGTGCTGCGGGTGTGCCAGGGCACAGCCGTGCAGCAGAGCTGGCCCTGGAAAAGCTGTCTTTTGGGGAAGCTTTCCCAGAAACTGAGTCCAGCCAGTGGCCTCTGTCGCAAGGAGGGGCTGGAGCACCACAGATGGCAGGCTCTGCTGAGGGGTGCTGGCTCTCAGGAGCGAGCTGGCTGCTCAGCCTGGCTCTGGGAAGCGACGCCTGCGGGGAGCCCACGGGCAACACCACCACTGATTTCAGCACAGCTACCTCTGTGCAAACACCCGTGTCCCCAGAACCATGCCCCCGTGAGCAGATAGCCAGGAGCTCCTGCCCAGGGCAGCTCTCTGATGTGAGTTCGAGCAGGGAGAACCCCAGAAACGTACGCTGCACAAGGGAACAGCAGTGACCTGGGGGCCACTTTGGCTCAGCACCCCTTCCTGGCACCCACCCACAGCTCCTACAACTGCTCCAGCAAGGACTGGAACCAGGAAAGCACAGATTTACAACTAAAAAAAAAAATAAAAATCAAAAAAAACTCCCAAAAAAATCAAAAAAAAAAATTCCAAAACAAAAATAACCCAAAACCAAAAATAACCCCACCAAACACAAAAGGCTATTTTACTGTGGCCTAGAAAGTGACCTTGAGGAAGAAGAGGAAGATCTCTGTACCTGCCAAGCTGTGAGCTGCTGCTGCAGCTGCAGAGCCCCTGAAGCTGCCCAGCTGGGGGCCACCTGCCCCCACGGATGGGTACCAGGAGGCAGTGCCAGCTGTGGAGCAGGCAATGCTGCCCAAATGCAGGCAGCAAGGTGGCACAGCAGTGTCCTTGGCAGAGCCGAGCTAAAGCAGCGAGCCTGGGAGTGACAGGAGACCAGGCAAAGGACTGGGATTTGCAACCTTCCGTGAAGCCAGACCAAGAGCAAGGGGTGCAATATTTTACACTTTAAGCAGGCACCATGGAGCCTTTTGGATTGTGAGCAGCACTATAGTTGGACAGACACAAAGGATTCCCCAATAATGCAGATCCCTCTTCCAGAGAGGAAAGCAGCTTGGCAGTCTGTGACCCCAAAAGGCCTGTGGGCTATGGAAGCAGCAGCTCAGCCAGAACTGATCAACAAATACTGATTTACTGATGCAAGAGGAGCAAAGCCATGGGGCAGCACAGAAAGGCTGCTGGAGCCCATCACTCAGGCCATGAAAAAAGTGGATGAATTGCAGCTAGCTCGGTGCAGGGTCAGGGAACAAGTAAAGCTCAGGTAATGAGTTGGATAAAGCAGCCAGAGCTGCTTCAGTGAGAAATAGCTGCGTGGAGAATGAGCTGCCAGCTGCACAGCCCAGGCACAGCAGTCACTGGGGCAGGGCGCTGGCGAGCAGGCAGGGGCTAAAGGCCCCAGACACCTGGTGGCAAGCACCTCATGGAGCTCCCTCCCCATGCAGCTCCCTGCCCTCAACGCTGCCTCCAGGCAGGAGACTCCAGCAGCCCCAAGGGGTTCAGTAGTGTGCCCCAGCCCTGCCACTGCCCCTGGGAAGGAACGGAGGGGAGAACCTGTGCCACGGCCACTTGTGTCTGCTGCTGCTGCTGCTGCAGGAGTTGCTGGAGAAGCTGCATCTGGTGGTGGGCAGAGAGGGGCGTTCCCAGGTCGGGCAACTGGGCAGATGAGGGCAGCAGCATCTTGGGTGATGCTGTCAGGATATCTTCAGGGTGGAGGCAGCTCTGCAAAACACCAGCGTTGAAGGTGTGATTCCCTGGCACTCACCTCAGAAAGCCACTGGGCACACATGAGCTTTGGCACGGAGCAGCCACGCTAAATACCCAGAAAAGAAGCAGCTGCATTCACAGCTAATGCACACTTTGCTGAGGGTGCTTACAACCTTTGGAAACAGTACTTTTTCAGTTTAAACAACAACCCACATACTTTTGTAGAAAATTCCTGAAAAGGCTGATGCTTCCCATGGGAATTTCCTCCGTATCAAAAAAGTCTTTTATTTTTGTGTTTTTGGTGGAAAAAAAGTCCCTATCAGCCCAGCCCCGAACCCTTTCCGTGTGGCTGCACATAGCTGAGCCTCGGCACAGCTCTCTGCCCTGGGCCCCAGCCAAAGGGCAGCCCTGCAGCGGCACACGGCTTTGATCCGGGAGCCGGGGAATGCTGCACAATCCCTCCCGACCCCCGGGCCCTCGGGATGCAGTCAGAGTCGTGGGGCTGGGGCCGTGCCACCCCCTGAGAGCGGAGGGCAGGGACCCTGGGCTCGGTGTGGCACCCACCTCCTTGCCCACAGCATCGAGGTCGGTGACGCCGCGGCTGAAGTCCAGGATGTCGGCTCCGGGCAGCGGCAGCTCCACGGCGTCGATGTCGGTCTCCTCGGCGGAGGCGGCCGCTCTCTCCACGCCGGAGAGGCGACAGGCTGCGGGAGCAGGGTCAGGGCAGGGCACGGCCTGCCTGCCCCCGGAGCTCACCGCGGCTCACCCGGGCGTGGGCAGCGATGCCCACCGTGCGTCCCCACCGCCCCCGTGCCACCCGCCCTCCGGCCCTGGCGGGAAGCAGGTACGGAGAGACATGGCTGCTCTTCCTGCTGCTGCTCGGGAGGAGGCTTGCAGCTAAAAACACACTCAGCCCCAGCACACCAAACCTGGGGAAGGGCAGCCAAAAGCCCTGATGTGGGACAAACGGGCCACCAAGAACAGAAAACACAGATAAAGCTGAAGAAAGGTAAACAAGAGATTACGAGAAAGAAAAACAAAAAACAGATGCTCTGAATTCCCCAGGGAGCTGCATATTGTGGCCGGGACATTGTGTGGAGGAAAACCAAACAATGACCGGTCCAGGGCAGCCCAATGATTAGGTCATCAGGATAGCACCGGTTCCAGAGGCAAGCAGGAAACCGCAGCCCAGCCCAGGCTGCTCCTGTTGGGGTGTGGGGGATCCAGCCCACAGCAGGGCAGGGCAGGGCAGAGCAGGGAATCCACGCAGAGACAGGCAACAGGACCTGCCAGTGTCCCACCTGGCACTGCAAGGGTTTGACTAACCTCTCATAGAACTTCTGCCTCCCCTCCAGCACAGGCAACGGTGCCAAGGCGCAAGGCTGCTCCCTGGGACCCTGCTCAGGGTGACAGGGCTGGACCTGCAGCCCCCCAGCCAGGCATCCTGCACCCTTTACCCACAGGGCTGAGAAGGAGCGGGGTCTGCAGCCTGCCTGCAGCCCTGACAGCTTGATGGGAGAGCACAAACACGGCTATGTCCATTCTGGGAATTGCAGAGAGGACACGAGGAAGGTATGCGCTCGGGGCCCCTCGCGCGGGAGCAGCGAGGGAATGTTTGCAGCGTGTGCAGCCAAGCACAGAGCAGAGCCCCAGGCACTGCTAACGGGCTCTCAGCAAGGGGCACGTCTGAGAGGATCATGGCTAACACCTAGAGAAGGTTCCTTGCTGGGCAAGATCCCAGCTTGAGCCTGGAGCACAGCAGGCCAGATTGCTCTGCAAATCCACTGCCCAGAGGTGTCAGCCATCAAGGGGCAGTACGGGAAGACAGCGCCTCTGTGAACCACCTCTGCCAGGCTCTGGGGGCCCCACGCCACCCCCACACCTCCAGCCTCTGAGGAATACCTGGGACGTCCAGGTCATCTCCGTTCCTCTCGCTGTCTGCGTCCTCCTGGCCGTCGGCGTTCTGCTGGGTGTGCTGCAGGCTCAGCTTGTGGCACACCTCGAACGCCTGCCCCACCGTCCGCACGATGCGCATGGCTTGGCTCTGCCGGGGAGGGGAGGGGACATGGAACTTCAGCTGGGCTGCCTCTGCATGGTGACCCCCCTCTCAGGGGTCCCTGTGCTGCCACAGAGTCTCAGATCCATGGGGTCCTGCCCCAGCTGCTCCACCCAGAGTACACCAGGACAAGATGCGCATCTTTACCTTCTTCTTGGACTTGAAGACGTTGCACCTGAAGACATTGCTAGACCCATCCCTGGCAATGTAGCTGAAGATCTTTAGGTCCTGGGAGTCATGAGACACATAGAATATCCTGCAAGGACAGAATGGAAGGGAGGATATAAGCATACACATTACCCACATTCCCAGGAGACTGCCAAGGCCACGACCAATGCTTCCCATGGCACAGGGTGCTGCAGATGCCCAACTGCAGCACCATCTCTGCTAAAGCCCATCAGAAATTTGTTTGGCAGTGGTTTTACCTCAGCTGGGAAAATTTGCCTGCTGATTCAGCAGCAGCAAACATTTTGCAAAGGCAGCACAGGATTTCTCTGCTCAGCCCCCAGGGACAGCAACAGCAGCCCAGGAGCCCTCCAGGGACTGAGAAGAGCAAACCCCACTCCTGGCCTGCTCACAGAGCTGGATGCCTTGCCCAGGTGCCTGCCACGCCCTCCCCAGCATGGCTGGGGGCCTCTCTTGCTCCAGTTTGGCCTCCCTGGGACAGACACCCCCTGCTTTTGGCTTTTGGGAAGAAGATGGAGGAGAGCTGGAGGCTTCGGGAAGCTCCATGAGCTGCCCTCGGCAGGATGGCGGCGGCTCTCCAGCGCCCAGCACGGTGCTGGTGTGGTGTGGGCAAGGGGCACAGCAGAGCCACGCAAGCCTCTGTCACCCAACAGCCTTACCTGTAGATGGGATCATGCATGACAAGCATTTTGTTCTCGTCCCAGGCCCATTCTTTTTTCTGCAACGAAAGAAGCTGAAAATGAGTACGTCAGATGCTGTCCTTGAGAACAAGGACAGGGCAGAGAGACAGTCCAGGGATATACTTGGGAAGCTCTTGTCACAGCTCTGCTGCTGCTCCCTTGCAACCCTTTGCCAAGTGTTGGGTCCTTTTGGGGACCGGCCACATCCCACATCACCTCCCCCAGGGCCCCCTGAGCCCCTCCTGCACCACACCAGGAGCGGCTCAGCCACCCTGCAGCAACATGACTCACACAAGGCTGACCCAGCCCATGCCTCCCCCTCCCAGCCCACCAGAGTTTCCCAGAAGTTCAAGGATGCTGCAAGGTCCCTGCACCAGGAGGGGAGGGGTTCTGCTGCTGAGGCACTGCTGCCCCAGGGACCAGTGCTGCCTACCTTCTTCTTCTTCTTCAGAATGACCTTCACGCCGTCCACCGACACGATGAGATTCACTTTCTTCTTCTTGATATTCTTGGCTTTAAACTCATACTGTAGGAGGTGGAAGAAAACACCTGAATTAGCCTTCCTGTGCCAGGACAGCCCCAGGGAGGGATGAAGAGGCTCCGATAGGAAGGGGCAAGAGGGACAGGGGCAGGTTGTCCTGTCTCCCACATCAACCTGTAGATCCATGCTAGGACAGGACTAGGGGTCTTTTTGCCCTGCAGTGTCCCCGCGCCCAGCATCTGGAGGAGCACACACCGAAGCAATCCAGCCTCTGGATGTGGATAATGCTTTACCCAGTTTAGGATGCTGCTGGGAATGTTAGCTCGTGTTTCAAAGGCACTTGGTCTGTCCCTCTGAAGGGCTGTGCCTCCCCAGAGAGGGACCACCACGCCCCCAGGGATCCGCAACCTGGCTGCGCTTGCCCCGCTGGCTTGTGGCCATTGCTGAGCTCTGGAAAGTGAAATGCCATTCTGAGTTGGGTATTTTTGGGCTCAGTATAAAACTGAAGATGATTGCTGAGGATTCTGTGGATGCCTCCAGAGGAGATGGGATAATGCAATTACCCACCTCAATTAGAAGTCACCGGACGGGAAAAAATCCCAACAGGAACTTCCAAAGATCAGTGACTAAACACAAAGCTCTGCTCTGGCCTGGGGAGAGAATGAGATTCCCCCAAATCCACCCACTTTGGTGTTTAGAGTGTTACAAGCGGGGAGAAGGCTGCCAGAGGAGTAGGCTAAATAAGCCATTTGGGCTGATCCTGCTGTGGGACTTTTGAGGAATCCCACGACTGGTTTGCCAGAGGTGCGGCCACATCAGGCACCTGATACGCTGGTCCCACTTGCAGGGAGCCGTGCACAGCCATGGGGACAGACTCTCTGTGCCCAGAAAAAGCCCTGGCTTGCTGGAGGCAGAGGATTTGCTTCATCCTCTCACCACTCTGGCAGCGTCTCTGCAGAGGGAGCGGTGCCCTGCCCGCAGCCCGCGCCAGCCTCGCTGTGACATTTCCAGCACCGCGTGATGCATCAGCTCTGGCAGCCAGAGCCAGCAGGCAGGAAAAGCTGCTGGCCCTGACCTGTGATCAAATGATAAAAGACCTGAAAGCACAATTCCTCAAAGCCATTTAAAGTGGCTGAAGGGGATGGGAGATTCAGAAGGCTTGGGAAACAGTGCAGGGAACGCAGCTCTGCCCTCCCCCAAGCACTGACCAGGCAAGCCCACCCACACTGGGGCTGAAGCCATGGTGATGGGCTGGAGAAAGCAGAGGTCAGGCTCCCACCGTGGCTTTGGTCAGCCTCAAAGCCCCCAGCACATCCCCACATGCTGCTTGCACGGCTTATTTCTCATGGAGAAGGGGGTCTCACCAAGGAACCCACCGGTGTAGGCTTCCAAAGGCCATCCCCATCATTACCAGCAGAGATGAAACTGCATTCAAGACCCCCTTCTTTGTGTCTTGTCAGGACACTAGACCAGTGCCTGGTACCGAACACTAAAGAAATGTCTTGATTTAGCCCTGAAGAGGTGAGCTTTGGCCTGACTACCTTGCAGTAATTATCCCAGTCCTTTCTGAGGCTCTGCATGTGATCTTCCAGGAGCTGCAGGCTGATCTGGAAGCGCTCTGCAGCATCCAGGGTGACTGCATGGCACCTTGGTGCTGATGCCTGATTTATTGGTCCTAACAAACCACTGATTATACACATTCATTTGCACTTTGGAGCTCCTGGTGCTGTGGGGTTTCTACTCTGGACTACCCCAGGTGGAACTGATGCGGGCTTGGAAAAGAGAAAAATATCTCAGGGTAAGACAGACTATTTTTAGTACGTTTTTTGAGCGAGTAACAGCCTCAGGACAGCGATGCAGACAGTCCAAGAGTTTTCAGCAAAGATGCTACCTAGCTCTGGCACATTTCATAATCATACAGAGCTCCTGGGAGAGCCTTCCACAATCCCTGGCTGCAGGCAAGGGATTCTGCCCAGGCTCACCCTGAGCTTGGCACTGGGGAGTGCTGTGGGAAGAGCTGCTGAGCCTCTGCCACTCGGAAGCCAAAGCCCCCTTGTGCCTGGGTCACGGCAAAACTCCAGCAAAACCCACTGGAAGCAAAGAAACCAAATTCTCAGAAGGACCGAGCAGACAGATTTGTTAAGCCCTTCCATACATCCAGGCCTTTATCCTGACACCGACTGGGGAGCCAAGCTCCTTTGCAAGCCTGAGCCATGTGCTTCGAGAGCTGCTGCCCATCGCAGCCCTTGCGGAGCTCATTAGAGCGCTCAGCCCAGCCGGCCCCGCGGCTCCCGCCAGCAGCACGCTGATGAACTCAGGCCCACCAGGGCTCTCAGGCAATGCTAATGGTGATTCAGTACCAAATCAGCCAGCAGGAGCGTTCAACAGGACAGCAAGTCAGCCCACTGCCTCTCACATCCCGGGGCTCTGCAGGGAAAGCGAAGCGTGCTGGGTCCCACGGGCCATTGCTGATTTTGAGGGGCTTCCTAATTTGGTCTAAGGAAATTCCTTAGTTCCTCTGAGTGAGATCTGAGCCACAGAGACTGCAAGGGGTGAAACCAACACCCTTCAGAAGAACACCTCTGTACAACTGATCAGGACCTCCCTGGCTTGGAGCTGTTCTTGACCACTACTCTGCCCAGGCACAGAGCTCTGTTGTGCCTGCCCGTGTTTGTCAACATTCCTCCTTCCGCTGCAAAACAAAGAGAGAAAGCTCAAGAGGGCTGCAAAGCCTCAGGATTTAGCTGTTCTTGCTGCTGGCAGGAGAGCAGAGGTGATGACGGCAGGGTTGGAAATGCCACCAAAGGGTCTCTGAGATGGTCTGCGCAGCCACAGCCACTGCTGCTGCACCCAAAACACGCAGGCACTGGCTGACCCACAGGAAAAGGAAACCCCCATGTTTTCACTGCCACCCAATCCTTGCTGGGAGTATATCCTGCGTTCCCAAAGATGTGCAATAGGAACACCTGTGTATTTGGGTGCAGGGAGCTGGGTGGCAGCCGTTCACCCCACACTCGCTGGGCACTGCACTGGGATTTGGTGGCTGCCTCAGGGGAAAAGCCACATTTCATGTGTGATTAAGCTCATCCACCCATGGCTCCCTCTTGGAGAGCTGAATCCTAGCCTGCAGCTCAATAAAGAACGGATACAGAAATAATTATCCAGCTTGAAATCAAGAAAGGAAAGAGGATTTGCACAGCATTCCCATGATCCCCTTTGGTTTCACACCATGCAGGATTTCACTGTACTACTTATAACCAATTAAATGCCGTAACAGAAGAGCTTTCTTAGCTTTCAACCCAGCCATTTTGCCCATCTTGGGTATGCTTCTGGACCTTTAAATATCTGTAATAATACGACAAGCTTGGATTAATTATATCAATTCTTGTTTATAGCAATGTGGCAATGCCAGAAGAAAGAGAATAATTAGTTTCAGGGAAATACACAGAAAATGGAAAAGGAAACAACAAAATCATCTGTTCCTGGACTTGCACAGCTCCACAGTTGGTCTCGCACTGAAGCTCTAAGAACTGCATTAAAATTTTTTAGGAAATACTGAAAATGGACATGTGAGATACAACAGTTAAAAAGCCCTGCAACTATTTGAGGAGAAAATCAAAGGTGGTCTCAGTAATGCGAAAGAAGTACAAGAGCACTCATAAAATGCAACCAAGTGAATAAAGATTATCCCTTAATTCTACCCTGCCCACAAAAAACCACATCCATCTTTTCAGATGGAAGAGAAACATCTACTCCATCAGAGCACAGGAGCCTTCCCATCGACCTCAGGTTAGAGGGAGTCTATTTTCAACATCTGTCTTTTGTGCAGAGGTCAGTATTTAAATAACTTTGGAAGGAAAAGAAGCCAGCTGGTGTATGCATCATTGCGCAACGCACTCCTACTGGCAGAGTATTAAAATTGCCCTTTCTGGAGAAGTGAGTTAACATATGTTGCTTAATAGAGAGCGCATGTAACCTTGTCAGCTTGGAGTAAAATTATGTATGAATCCGAGAGCGACGGGTACGTGTGAAAAGCAGGGAACACTCAGCATCCCTAGAAAGATGCTACCCATCCCTATCAGGCTGCTTCCACACAGCAGAAGTGAGAGAAAACTTGGAACCACAGGCTGCACGCAAGGTCAGGCAGATCAGGCTCTGAGGAGGAGAGATGATGTCTTTCTAGATCCGTCATCCCCCCACATTCACAAGCATCTGAAAAATGTTAACCTGAATTAAAATGCCCTCATTTCGTTCCAGCCCATCTAAACGGCCTCAGGTACAATTGAAGTCTGCCCACTAGCACTCTCTGTAAGCGAGGGAAGGTACCAGGAATGCTTTATGGTCACATTGTGGCAGCAGAACACAAATAAACAGAATATCTTTTAAAGGAAGTTTGCTCTAAGTGCATCGAGCTGCCCCTGTCCCCATCCACCCTCTACCCCCCTCCTCAAAACAAAACAAAACAAAAAGAAAAAAGAGGAAAAAGGTTACAAAAGCTTGTACCTTGTATTGGGGAAAGAGCGGTTTTTTGGGAATTCAATTTCAACAGGGAAAACGCAATTCCCACAAAACTCAATGCTGCTCTGCTAGCTCAGGAGGCAGGAGACGAAAATCTGCCACAAGAAAAAGCACAGAAGAGGATGCAATTTTTGCCAGAAAGCTGTATTTCTGTGCGTTTATGCAGAAAGGACGTGGAACTGTGGGCAAAGCTGGGTCCCCCTGCGGCAGCTGAGCCCAATGCAGAGGGCTGGCTGGGCAGGACCCGCTGGCAGCACCCTCAGCTCTGAGCTGCCCTGCCCCTGGCCGTGCCCCCCAGCTCCTCCTGCAGCTGGCTGGCACAGCAGCTCATAAAATACCTCATAAAATACCTCCCGAGTTAGATTTTAACCCCGGGTCAGCCCGGGCTAATGACAGAGCGGCGCTGCTTTCCCAGCACTCGGGGGGAGGAGCGGTGCTGGGCTCTCCATGAAGAATTAACTCATTACAAAATGACAGCCGGGACCGAGTTCAATGGGCACAGGCTCCACGGCGCCGGGAATTAACGGCTGGGGGAGGCACGTACCTCACAATTCCTGCTGCTGGAAATGGGGAATGACAGCAAAGCTCAGAACCCTCCAGGAGCTCCCCAGGAGGGAAGGCTGAGAAACCTTGCTGGGATCCTAACAGCCATAATTGGGAGGAATGGCAAACGCAGCTCGGTACAGGGCAGGAGGATTTCGCTTTACTGAGCCACACAAAGAAATGGCAGCAGCCCCAGTGCCCTGGAATGACTCAGAAGCCACCTGTGGGCTGTGCAGGAACAGGAACCTGCGAGGAAAAGGCCCATTTTTCCTGGCCAGGGGTGCCAAACCACCCTGGGGTTGTGCAGGGAAAGCAAGAGGAGCAGGAAGGCAGCATCAGCTTCCCCCGAGCCCTTGGTGGGGTAACCAACACCCTGAGCTTGGCTCCGGGCTCCTGCCAAAGCACCAGGAGCAGACTGCAGCCAGAACAGCTCTTGCCTTCCTTTTTCCTTCTGGTTAACTGGAGGAGAAGTGTGCCTTTCAGTAAACTGAAAGAAAAGAGCATTGGAGAGAAGGGAATGATTTTAGATACAGCTTTGGATTAAAAAAAAGTAGCAGACAGATATAAGCTGGCCAGAAGCAGCCCTGCAGGTCAGAGGAGTCGCAGCCACGCAAGCTGGGACGCTGTGTGGTGTCCAGCAGCCAGCTGGGCAGGGAGCAGAGAGCCAGAGTCCTGCCAGGGGGTCCCCAGCCAGGCACGCAGCATCCATCACTCCCTGCTGCTGCAGCCTGCTGCCCCCAAAACTGAAAGGCACCTGCCAGCCTGCCCTGGGGAAGCAGCAGCAGGTGCGAGGGGATGAAACGGCTGGAAAGCAGGGCACCTCCCAGGAGGGCAGGCAGCTCCATCCAAAAGGCATTTCTGAACAAGGCTTCAGAGTATCTGACAGTCCACTGCTCTGGGCCGCGCTGCATGCCCTCAGGGGACTCAGGCTTGCTGAAGGGGAGCACACTGAAATACCTGCTCAGCCTACTAATGTGATCAGCAATAAACACACTGAAAGCCATTTTTAAAACACTGCCAAGAGTCCTCCTACCAAAGTGCTGTGCTGCTGCCTGTGTCTGAGGACTCCCATGGCCTTCACTGTGGGATCCCACTGCACCCCAATTCCTCTGTGCATCTGTAAATCTGGCCATGACTACGCCCACGCTCCACACACAAGCAGGGCACTTGCCATGGGATGCCAACAGCACCTCCCTGCTCCCTCCAGGAGCTGGGATACAAAGATGAGAAAAGCAGGGAAATTTGGGGATCTCCTCAGTGTGGTCATTTTGCTTGGGCTCCCTGCTCCTGCCACCAAATGTGAGGACAAAACCCACCTGTGGCACTCACACTTGGAGCAGGGATGGGTCCCATTGTGGGGCACAGAAACACGGAGATATCTGGGGCCAGGATGAAGGTTCTCAGCCACTCCATCGGCAGACTGCCAGCATGGCATGGCCAAGCATGCTGGACACCTCTGCTTCCCTGATAGTTTGGGTTTAAACTATTCCTCAGGATTAAATTTCCAGTGTCCTCCTGCCTGCACCCCACTGCTGGTGGTTTTAGCACGAGCTGGGCTTAAATTTAAGGCCACAGTAATTTCGAAGAGAGGAAGAATAATGAAGCACTGGATGCTTGTTCTTGGGCTTTATGATGCTTTTTAAAACTCTTCCACAGCTCCTTGGAGTCTGCATTTGCCCATATGGGAAATGCAGCTCTGAGGTACATGTGTTTGTCTGAAATAGATGTGATTTTGGTTTGCACTGACAAGGTCAGTGCCTATTTTCCCATCCAAATTCAGGTTTAATTTTGGTAGCCGTCTGTGATGGTTGTGCGTACCGATGGGTATAAATGGGAATCGGACTAAAAATACCCATGTTGTGAGAGCAGTAGAGCAAAGTTAAAGTTTGCTGCTTCAAAACCACCCCGGGATTGCAGCATACCCATCCATCACACAAAATATGTTTTCCAATAACATCAAATGCCTCACAATAAATGCCTTCTGCTCGGTTTGCTATTTCCTCCCAGAGAGCTGCCTCCATCCGCTTCCTCCAGCCTCCCCTCACTACCTCCGAGTTTCACAAGTTGAGGTGGCAAACTGGGACACACTCACGAGCCATCTGCAGGAGAAGCAGCTTCACAGGAAGCTCAGAGACATCAGAAGTGGTAAGAATGAAATCAATATCAGTCACAGGGTTAAATGGAGAAAGCTAACGGGCAACAACTTATGCTAACCCTTTCTTTTGAAGACTTCCATTTGCAAGATGATTTGCCTCCCTTACAAGAAATCCTCAGGCATTCCATACCTCTCTGTGCATTTTTTTTTTAAACACCCTTAAATCAGAGGTTCAAAGGAGGCCTGAGGCACACCAGCAGCTTGCTGTGTGCCACGGAAGCCCACGGGGGATGCAGCAGCAGCGCCGTGTCATGAGGGATGCAGGTGCTGGAGCAGGAGCACACTTCCCAGCTACATCCCTCAGCTCCACCAGCAGCTCACCAGGGCCACCAAGGTCCCTGTGCAAGTGTTACTGTTCATTCCAAGGGGGCTTGACTAATACCAAGCTCACGAAAGAAAGCTGGGGACTCCAGCCTAGCCGTATCATTTCTCGTCCAGCCCGGGCATATCCAGAGACAACTCTGAGTGGGAGCACTGCCTGTGGGCTGGGAAAAACAGCACCTCTCAGCCAGGCGTGAAGGTCAGCGGAGACCCTGCAACATACTACCCCCAGCCTTGGAAACATCTCCAAACTCCATCCAGGAATCCAAGGAAGTGGCAAGAGCAGGGGCTGGACCCGCGTGGGAGGCGGCAAGGCAAGCTCCCCCCTGCCTGCACACGCTGCCATCTCTGGAGACCACAGCAGGGTTCGAATGAACCGGTGTGTGGGTGCGCGTGGCATACTGGTCAAACTGGTTATAGAAACAACAGCCGGGCTTTGAGCTGCTTCCTGCAGTCAAGGAAAACAAGGACAGGCTCTGTGTGCATCTGCAGGCACCGCTCCCGCTCTGCTTTTCACGGCCCGGGAGGGAGAACACAAGAAATGAGCTGTACACGTTTTAATATTTACCACCTGCTGCTAGAATAAGCAGAAGTGCATTCCTTGGAAAGCCCACATCTGACTGGAATTTGTGGTATTTTTAATTAGACATGCATTGGTTTGACCTATGCGGGCAGAGGCAGCACAGGCTGTTTGGTGCAACCACCCTTTGAAGAAGGTGAGGAACTACAGGAGCCTGGAAATGGCTTCTGTTCCTCCAGCCCAGAGCAGGTTTGAGCCCCTGTACTGGAACAAGCTTGGCTTAAAGAGCAGCTCTGCCATTTGCAGCACTTCAGTCATGCCCCTTTACAGCAACCCCTGATAAACTCCTGCCCCTCTCTGGCACCAGCCAGTCCTGATGCCTCAGGGACCCCAGGACTGAGCAGCACAGGCAATGTCCAGCCCAGCACCTCCCTCCATCTGAGAAGGAAAACAAAATTCCTGTGTTTAAAATTAGCTTTCTCCCCCAAACGCATCCCTTCAAAGATAGACCCCGCCTCAAGGCAGCTGAGGTAATCCCTGCCCACATGGATGGGTCTGAAGGCAGGGTTGATATTGTAGAGGAGCACAAAGTCACCCCAAATCTACCCTGAGGGCAGGTGACAAAGCAAGGGGCAGCCTAAGATACCCACACAGCACTTCAGAAAGGTGTCAGCTCAGCAAAGCGAGCCAAATCACAACACGGTGATATTTATGCTCCAAGTTGTGAAATACAGGATTTATTTTGGTTTTTTTTTTTTTTTACTGCTCACCACAGAGCTGCTCTCCCACTGTTGCATAAAAAGCTTGAGTAAGAGCAGTTGAGAAGGCAAATGAGAATAGCCAGGCAGAGAAGCAGGGACACGCCAAGGAAGGCAGGCTGGTAATACTGTAACCAAATCAGCAATTATGAAATTCAGACAATTAATAAAGAATGAATGAGCAGCAGCATTAAACACTTGGTGCATCAGAAACAAGCCAGCCCTGTGGGGCTCTTAAGATGCTGGCGGTGCTCAACAATGTTTCTGGGTTGTAACTGGAGAAAAGAGGTAATTATTCATATCACTCTTGCTTCACAGTCCCTATTTCAACAACAACTAGTGCAGGTATTAAAACCCATTCACTAAATTCTACACGGTAAAGGCAACAAGAATAACATCCTTTAAAGTGATTTAGACAGAATCACAGAAAAAAAATTCCAAGTAATAAATTTTAAAACAAAATAAAAATTCCACCTAAAAGTAATTTTAGGTGGAATTAGAAAAAAGGGGTTGAAATCCACCTCAGCAGCAGAGCCTCAGATGAAGCAATGAGAGACACAGGACAGAATGCCACTGTGAAGGGAGAACAGCAATGCTCACTTCTATGCAGGACTGGGAAAAAAAAAATAGAGTATTTGCTATCCAGGCCAAGTGCACAGGAATCTGGCATCTACTCATTTCAGGATGATTTTATATGGCATTGGCCAAGCAGCCTCTCACAGGAAAAAGGAACAGAAGCTGCATCTGCCAAGATGCAGAAATGTATCCTAAAAAGACCCTGGAGGCATTGCAAAGTGACAGCCCAGTTCAAAGGGCACTGTGAAGACAGTGTGCTCCTGGGCAACGTGCAGCAAAACAGAGAGGTGACATTATCTCAACCCATGGCACCCCTGAAATCACTACCAACACAACCCATTCCTACGGAACTTCTTCTGCTTTATCACACACCCCAAAGAAGAAACAGAAAACAGGTCAGAAGAAATCAACAAGAACATGAGGCAGTTTCCCCAGACTCCTACATCCCAGAGGTTAAAACAAACCCTCTGTATTTGGCTTATCCACAGAGCAGGCTCAGTGGGCACTTGTCCACAGCCCAGACGTGGCACTTGGGAAGAGCTTCCTCACATCAAAGGCTCTGACTTTAGGCAAATGCACAAAATCAGCTGGCTAGGAGTTGAAGTTGGATCCACTCAAACCACAGAAAGACAGGTCTTTTGCACAGAAAGCTCAAAGGGACCTGCACCCCGAGTCACACTCACCAACTGCTTCGGCCAATTATTCTGGATTTCTCTTCTCCTTTTAGATAATGTGGATTTCTTAGCATGTAAGTAGAGGTCAGCACAGATGTGCTCTTTGTGCTGGAAATACACACACATCCCCCAGGTTCCCAAGGATCAGGGAATGTTTGAAGGAATCCAGACCAGTCCCATCCATCATGTTAAGAGGGAATAAGAAAATGTCATTGGAGCAAAGTGCTAAAACAAAACTGGAGGCCTTGGAGACATAAAAAGAAAAGAGATTGCTCTCTCAGATGCATATCACTACTGCAATCCAACAACAACATGAAAACATCACAGACCTGGCTGTTTCCTCTTAAAGAGTTAAGCTGAAATTAAAGCATCTCTGCTGAAGTCTCCTGTGGCAAATACACACTTCAGGCTGGCTTTTGCAGCTTCTGCTGGAACAGATCAGCAGTGTCCATAAGCAAGCCCATTACATGGGGAGCTGGCTTGGTTGGGGATTTTTCCCCATCATGTTACACTCCCACTGCTGAAAACCAAGCGACACATTAAGAATCACTGGGATCCTCATGCTCCATCAGGGAAGCCTGGCCTGAGAAGGAAACATTTTCTACTCTTTGTCTAGAGTCTTCGCCCTGGGTAGACTTTACTCCAGATGGGAAAGCGCGTGCCTTCCAAAAATCCCAGCTGAAGCAGATCACCTACCAACTATCGTCTGCAGAGACACCAGAGCAGCCACAGTGCCACGTGGAGGAGCAGCCTCCCTGTGAGGTGACAAGGAGCAGGCAGGAGGAGGCAGGGGATCTCCAGGGATTTCAGCATGCTCCGTAGGCTCCAGCCTCCTCTGCTGGGATGGGAAGAGCGCTTGGCTCCTTTTCCTTGTTCTGGGCAGTGCTTGCTCCTTCTGCTGCTCTACAATAGATACATCCTTTCCTCCCACTCCCTAATTAAACTCCCATTCCACAGACCAGCTCACACAATAGATTTTGCAACCTCTCCTTTTAACCAGCTGTGCTGCTTTCCTCTGCTCCCGCACAGGGCAGGAACACCGGTGACACCCCAAATCCCTCTCGCCTTGCAGCAGTGACACCCAAAATCCTTCTCACCTTGCAGCAGTGACACCCCAAATCCCTCTCACCTTGCTGCAGGAGGTGGGGCAGGCTCTGACTCTGCGCCTCCCCGGGGCACAGCATCCCTTGGAACACTTTCCTGCTGCACCGAGCCAAAACCACCGAGAATTAATTTTAGCAGGGAAGAAACTGGGGCACGTGGCGTTTTTTTGGAAGGCTGCAGCCCCGGGCTTTTGTCTCTTTTCTGAGGTGAGGCAGCAGAGAACACCACAACAGATTAAATTAAAGGGTCCTTGGCCTTTGAGGACCAGCAGGGAAGCACAAGAGCAGAAAGGATCACACACAAGAGCAGCACTCAAAGCTGACTTCAGTTTGGTTTGACTTTAATTCAGCCCAGTTCCCTGCACAGGGATGTCTCCCTCAGACGGAGTCTGACAAGTCACAGCCTCCCTGTGCCTCAGGTTCTCACCCATAAAATGGATACCAAATATTGCTCCACCCCTGCTTGTGAGCTTCAGTAACTTTTTGGTCTCCTTTTCTCCTTTCACCATGGAGCGAGAGTGAGGTGTTGTCTCTGGACACACTCGAACCCGGCTGGAAGACGTGGCTGCCCAGAATAAGGCTGCCTGCATCTCTCCTGCTCAGGCCCATGCAGCATCAGCACTCAGCACCATGGAGGATTTGGTCCCACTCCATCCCAAGAGTAAAATGTTGCCATGATGGCAGAAAATTGACGAGAGCACTGATTTGTTAAAAAACATAGGAAAAATTCCTGTTGTAGTAAATAAGAAGGGGAAAAAAACTCCAAATGAAAGCAATGCCAAGGGTGAGAGAGGAGACAAACTCAGGGAGAAGGTCCAGTTCTTCACTGCACTGCCCAGATGCTGCTGAGAGGTGCTAGGACGAGTCACAGAGCCTTAAATCAGCCAAACCTCAGCACACCTCTCCCAAACTTATTTTTTCTTATCAACAGCCTCTCAGGTAGCCAGGAGCTTACTCCTAGGCACAGGTAGAAATTTACTCCAAAATGCACAGGGAAGTGCAGATGGCTATCTTCACCATCAATCTTCCAGCAGCAGAAGAGACTGTCCCCACTTGGTGACAGTGGTGGGGCTGCTGTGCACTGAGCTGGGTGTGTGACAGCTGGTGACACTGCACACAGCCCTTTCCCACAGTAATACCTTCAGCAGAGGTTTATGCAAGCCTGAGGCTCAGGCCATCAAAGGCAGCTCTGTCACCTTGCAGAATGATATCTGAGGATGATGGCTCTGTAGGAACTCTTTGAACCCTCACAAACAGCAATCACCAGGGCTAACACGACCCCAAATCTCCCAGAACAAGCTGCAGACCTCCTCTCCTTGACAGCCAGGCTGAATCCATTCATGCCTGGGAGGCAGAGTGTGCAACAAATCCTCTCTAGGCAAGAGGAAAAGCCAGAGCAGGAGAGCCCCATGGGCAGCTCCCGTGGCATCTGCAGTCCCACAGACTCCTCGTGTGCCGGGGCTCCAGGAGCAGGGTTTGCAGCTCCACATTCCCCTGCTTCTCGTGCAGCTGAGCCCTGGCACTGGGCTCAGCCTGCTGCCCTGCCAGAACCATCTGTGCAACACAGGAAGGAGCCAGGAAAGCCAGGGATACCTGGCCAGCACGCTGTGCCCCACAGCTAGTGCAACCCACCAGTGCAGTCCTTCAGAGATGCTTGAAGGACCATTGCTGGGGAAGAACGAGTGGGAAGCAGGAGGAAGAGGAGGAAGCACAAGGACACACAGAGGATGGACATTGGGGCAATGGCTTTTCATGCTGGCCATGAAGTTAGAGAGGGTGAGAGCCAGCAGAGCATTCCCGGGCTGGGAAGGAGTGACAGCAAAGGTCTGCCCTCCCGCCACGCTCAGGGAGCCTGGCAGACAGCATTCCCTCCCCTGAGCTCCCTGCAGACATCTGCCGATGGATGGCTCAGACAGTGACTCAGTGGGAGCACGGTGGGGAAAGCCCCCAGGCAGGGAGGGAGATGAATCACAGGGAGACACCCCAGGCTCCCAGAGAAGGAGCAGAGTCCAGCCCAGGCACAGGGAGGGCAAGGATGTGTGCCAGGCTGGAGAGGACAGAAGGCACTGCTGCCTCCCAGCTTCTTGCCAGCAGCTCCAGTCCTGCCCCGGGCCTGGTGCCTATTTGGCTTCCAGTCCTCTCCAAGGCACTGGGCTGGCTCCAGGCCAGCATCACCCACCAGGAATGCTGCTGCCTGTGCTGGCACGCCGGGTGCCAGCCGATGTGTCCTGCCAGAGCCCTGCCCGCGGGACACCGGCCCAGAGCAGAAGAGCAGAAGAGCTGAGCTCCTCCTGACACAGGAGGCGAGGGAAGACCCCACGTGGCTGTGCCTCCTGGCTCAGGAGCTTCCCCAAACCACGCTGCCCCACCTGGTTAGGGTTTCCCTCATCCTCACTGGCTCCACGACTGCGCTGTCCATCCAGCTGGGAGCCCCCTGCCCCAGCCTGGCCACCCCATCCTATTTTGGAGCCTGGCCACGAGGGACACGCTGCTGTCGCAGGTTTGGCAGAGAGCTCTTGGACAGAACGTTGCTGGAAGCTGAGAGGCAATGAGCTTATCACGACTGATTTATGCAGCCAGCTAGCAGGGGCCAGGAGCGTGCCTGCTCCTCATCTCCTCAGCACCCATGGGGTCACATGTCTGGCCGAGCCCAGTCATTCCTGCATGAGCCAGCACACTCAGGAGACAGCAGAAACAGGCAGGGCTTGCTCCCCTCTCAGTGCTCTTGGTGCCTTCCCGAAGCATCTCCAGCAAGCAGTGCCCCGAGCTCCATCCCTCACTGCCTTCCCCCAGGGCTCAGCCCTTGCTTTCCAGCATCAATGGCTCACACTTCCACCTCTTCGACAGGCCAGAGGCCTGTCTTCTGCCACACAGAGGCATTTACCTCCCCGAACTCCTCATTTTACTGGGTGTGCATTGTAGCTCACACTACTCACTGCTGCACTGGAGCCCACAGCTCCACTGGAAAGTTGAGCAGATCAATCTGGGTACTAATTTAACCAGTTAATTGATTAAATACTAACCACAGGATGAGATCCTGGCCTATTTGATGCCATGCTGGCAGCAATACCAGACTAGCCATCATTTTTATTATGACATTAAGTGGCACTGGTGATGCCAGGAGAAATACAAGCACGCCCAGAAGGCTTCACCCCTTTATTGTGTCCATCAGAGCACTGAAGGAGCAACTGAAATTATTACAGACATCCTTTCAGTTCCTCCCAGACCTAATACAACACAACCTAGTTCATCTTGCATAACCACATCAAGCCATTAGCTCGTCAACAATTCACCTTGCACCAAGTGCCGTGACCTGGCACGAAGCAGGCTGTGCTCTTCACGTGGCCAAAACCTGAGCATCTCCTGGCCAGCCCACTTCCCACTGTGCTGGTCCTCACAGACAGACAGGGGTGGGCTGCCCCAGGCATGCAGGGCCAGCTTGCTCCCAAATCCTGCTCCATTTTACAGAAGAGACACCTGGGCACTCGGAGAGAAAAGAAGAAAAAAAAAAAGGAAGAAGAAGGCATCACTGTAAATGGCCTCATGCTTTTAAAAACTCACCATGGCAGCAGCAAGGATAGCTGAGAAATATTCTAATTAAACGAGCTCAGAGTTACACCAGGAGCTCTACACCAGTAACTGGCCACACACATCAATTTTCACACCAGTCCAACTGCACCTGTGGCCTGCAGAGGATGTGAAATCTCGCTTTACACAAGCTTGTAGAAATTCAGCAATTCTGCCAATTCGCTAAAATTGAGCTCAGCTATGCAAAGCAGCAGAAGTCCCACAAAATCAGATGTACCTGGCAGAGTAGGAGGTGTAGAGGAGAAAGATTTTCAAGTGCTTGGAATGCCTCCCTGTTTTGAGCCTGCAAAACTCAGCTGGACACTTCCCAGAAACAGCCTTGCAGAAGACTTCCACAGCTTTTACGAAGTGCCTATATAGGCTTTCATCCTTTCTGGCTCCAAAGAAAACCTGGATCAAAGCTGCACTCAGCAATCCAAAAGGGCTGATTCCAAATCCTCTAGAACCAGGGCACCAAGCCCCAGCCAGGCAGCACTGGCTGCCCTGGAGACACGCCTGGGGCATGGAGAGGAAAGCATGTATTTACATCATGACAACGCAAAAAATATACGGTTGTCATTGTCATTTAGGTCCCATGAGCTCACTGGGAAGGGAGGGGAAGGAAAAAGATATCTTGCCACCTGCTCAGGCACTTTCAACTGAAATCTGCAACAGCTCATAATCCTTAGGGTTGGGAAGACACATCACTCTTGGTTTGGGGCTTTTGGATGCTCAGGTGACTTCCTGGACTCACGGATCAGTTCCTTGTATCTCGCATCCAGAGGAGCCAAGGAGCATTTGGAAAGCCAACCTACCCCAGCAGTTCAGGGCACGGAACAACGTGGCCTGGGTCACCCTGCTTGGGATGAGCAGAGCCAGGAGCCAGCTGCACTTGCAGAAGCCCCCCTGCTTGCCCAGGAAACAAGCCCTGGCCTACTGTATTTACTGTGTATGTGGCCATCAGTGGTCTGCAGGAGACAAGTAGGGCTTGGAGGAAAGCTGCAGCAGATGCTCACAAAATCGCCCTCCAAGTGCATCTCTAGCATGGCTAATGTCCCATTCCAGAGTGGTTTCAGGGCCAGGGATTTACACCGAGGTGCAGTGCAGAGAGGGCTGTGTTCCCAGCAAGCCCATCCCATCCAGGAAGGAAAAGCAGAGACAGTCAGCTGAGCACCCCCCCTTCCCTCCTCATCCTGAGCTGTGAGAATCCCGGGAATTCTCCACATTCTCCTGCTTCTGGACAGAAACTCCCTCTGGCCAGGACCATGAGGATGGCCACGGCATCACCAGCCCTTCAGCAATGGGGAGAAGGGGATAGCATCCGTGGGGATGGCCTGCAACACCCATCCCCTGTTTATAGTTCCTCTCACTCCTGACCCACAAGAGGGACCAGCTTTGGGCTTAACCTCCCCCTCTTGCTCAGGTGGGGCTGTCCTGCCCACAGCCACGGCTCTGCTCTGCAGGGGGAGCCTGCCTGGGGCAGGCATCCCAGCAATGTCAGCTATGCACTGTCCTCCTCCGTGCCCCCAAAGGGTCAGCTCTCCATCTAAACAGGAAGCCAGCACCCGCCAGGCCCCGGGTGAGGGGGAGTAGAAGGGAGGCAGTGCTACAGGGGATGCTGCTGCTGCTGCTGCTGTCCCAGCCCAGCACAGGCAGTCACGGGGAACTTCCAGGGCATTCTCCCCGCTGGGATCCCCACTCTCGGGCAGACAGCATCCTCTCTTCTTTGCAGGGTCATTTTTTAAATCACTAAGTAAACAGAGGCAAAGCCCAGAGAGCAGCTGTGGCAAAGGCAGCACTGGGAAAGGGGAGTTGAGGCAGCAGAGGGGATGGTGAGGGTCCCCCAGCTTCATCAGCAGTGCCTAACTTGGAACAAACTGAGTCAGAGCACCTCGCCCCTAAACCAGGGAATGCATTGAAAACCACACAAACTTCAGGGTCAGCAGCTGCTTCACACCCTACACACAAAACTGCTGCTGCTTCCACTTGATGATCTCCCACTGTTGCTCTCTGTGTCCAAACAAACGTTTTTCTTCCTCTGGTTTCCCCATGCCAGTATCATGGGATTATTTTATGCCTGAAAGCAGAAGGGTAGCTGTGCTCTGTAAGGAGGAAATGCATTACTTCAGCTCCAGCCAAGCTGAAAAGAGCCCCCAGCACCCAGCCCGGCCAGAAATGTCTTCAGCAATGCTGTGGTCCTTCCTTGGTCCTTCCTACTGCCAGACACACATCCAGGGCAAAGCACAGCACACCAGGGGAGGGCTTTGCATGCAGACAGCCATCAAACCAACCATCCCCCTCACAAACAGCACCCCCTGACAAATAAACAGACATTCAAAGTCTCTCTGGCAGATCTGATCTGCAAAGTCATGGCCTTTCATGATCTTGCATCTCTCCTGTCTTACACTAGGTGAAGAAAGCCTGAGCACATGCTTCAAACACATCATTCACCTTAAAAGACCATTATTTTACCCTATTCTGTGTCGTTTCACTGCCACTCAGAGCTGTACCTGTGAATTTTCTAGATTGTGCTTGAGTTTATTCGTACTGGTGAACAAGGACGTGCTGGTGTTCTTATTTTTCCCCCAGGGTTTCCTTAAACCCTCGAAGTTGTGCCAGTCCTTCCACACTGAGGTGGAGTTCTGTGATTTTGAGGCTGGAAGTGCATTTGTTCAAAAGTCTTATCTTGAAAGGCAACGAAGGAAACTGCTGTTTATGAGAGCTCTTGGTGACATAACAGTTGTTCTGTCCCAAGCTGTATGGGCACAAGGCGAGCAAACCTAATGCCATAAAGGCCTTCCCATGTCATGCCCCAGCCACAGCATTAACCCCCACGGGGAGGACAGGAGAACAGCTAGGAAAGCTGTTGAGGAAAGCCCACAAACTGTTTACACCCTGAAAGTTTGAAACAGAAGAGCCTCAAAATGTCTGAACTTTGAACGTGATACTCCTTGTCCTGGGATATGATCCTCCCTTCCTCCTCTGGTGAAAGAGAAAATGAGATTGTAGCAAGAGTCTGCATGAAGGGCTGAGAGGAGCAGAGCTCTCAGCGACAGGAGCAGCTTTGGTGCTTATGGGATCCCACGAGACCAGCAGAAAGACAGTTCATCCCTTACCAATGTCCCTGCAAGTGCCTTCAGGCCCTTCCTGTTCAGGGGGTTATTCCCAGGAGAGAGCCATCTCTGCAGGACAGGGCACACTCCTTGCTGTGGCCCGAGGACAGACCAAACCACCTGCGCCTGCAGCCACCACACCCAGGGCCAGCTCGGCCCCGAGGGCTGTCCCCTGCTGAGGAGCAGGCAAGCTCCTGCTTTTTCCAGCCTGGGGCAGCGAGTTTTGGGGTGCAAGGTCTGCCCCCCTCTGAACACCTTGCACTTGTGCTGGCCAGAGGCTGGGGAGCAGAAGGAAAGCTCCTCTCTTGGTCATGGGCCAAGCATTATACAGCAAGCGTGTCCCATATCCTGGCTGCAAGGGCTTTGGGAAGCCAGATGACTTCATTACCAGATCATACCCCCTGACCTACTCGCCCTGAAACAAGCTCACTGCTGGCCAGCCCCCGAGCTTGTTACTCTGCACGTCACCTTGCACACTGCCATTTAGCATGCCATATCCAGGCAGCACCTGAATTTTCGCGCTGCTGAAACTCTTACACAAGCAGTAAAACCCTAAGGAACCTCTTGCACAAGTAGCTTATTGTTACTTTGTGATTGGGACCGGCAAATGAGGAAACGCTCCCAACCATGGGCACGCTACCGTAACCACGGGGTGCCACGTCCCACATCCACCGTGCAGCCCATCCCTGCCTCGCAGCACAGGATGCAGCACTGTGAGCCCACGCAGAGCCCTGCTGCTGCTCGGCTGCAGCCACAGCACACAGGGTGCCACGGGGGACAGCCCTGCTGCCAACAGGACTCTGTGCCACGCTCAGCCCGCAGGCGCCGTGCCCAGGTGACATGGAGAGGGCAGAGGAGAGAGGGACAGCAAAAAACAGAGTTAAGAATACACTGGAGGACAGGATTTATGCAAGACGAAGCTGCAGGTGCAGATGGAGGAGAAGGCTGGGCCCGGGGAGGGGAAGGGGAAGGAGCAGCCCGGGCGGGGCGCACTCACCCTGATGCGCCGCATGGCCGTCACGATCTCCACGCGGCTGTTCGGCCGCGGCACATCCAGGCTCCCGATGTACTGCAAGGAAAGAAAGCACGTTAGTCCAGCTCCCACAGCCCTGGAAACCCCATGGTCCCGCCAGGGCCTCAGTGGTATCCACAGAGGGAAGCAAGGGTCACTTCTGGGGAATGAGCAGCATTTTGCCTGCTGCACCTGAATGCCCGCATGCCTCCAGCCATGAAGCTGTTCCCTCACCACACCACTGCAAGTGGTCAAAACCCCTTTTTCTAGCAATAAAATAACTTCAGCCGTCAGGCCAGCAGGACTCACTCATCTAGGCCATGATCAAAGCACACAGCTATAAGCAAATATCCCCTCGGTTGCAGTGAGTCATCTATTACAGACCTGGATATTGGAATATCCCTAAAATAGCCGGACCAACCTGTCCTGTGACAGGCCCTCCATTATTTAATTGCAGCCCTGCCAAACCCGGGGCTGTTTTTGCAGGAATGCTGAGCCTCCAGGCCAAGCCTCCAGAATAAAGGAGCCGCTTTGCTATTCAAAGGGGACCAAAGGCAGCGCCACCGCGACCCAGCACGGAGAGACGCGGAACAAAAACCTTTTTAAAAATAAAATGGAAGAGGGCAGATTCTGAAGAAGGATCAGAAAACAGACAAGCGATGAAGAGTCAATGCTGAGCGCTAAAAACGTGTAGTTAGAAGAAAAGCGTTTTGAGCCTATTTACTGGCCCTCTGTGCTCCCACGCTTCATCTCGACACAAGGGCTGACGTAACCCTCGGCAGCACAGCACGGGCACCAAACCCAGCAGGGCTACGTGCTCCTGGGAACACGGCCACGACCTCTGCTGACACCATGAAAGCCCAGGTGGCTGGTTCCCAGCAGCAGCACCAACACGGGTGCCTAAGTGTCTGAACAGAGGCTGCTGAGAGGGGTCATTTCTCTCCCAGCATCGCTGCAGGACTTCCAGCTCCCCTGCACTGGGATTGCCACCCCTAAGGAGGGATGGCACGGTACAGGGGATGCATGACCAAAGCCTGGGCTTTGTGTGTGAGCTGCCCCAGAGGGCCCTCTGGGACAGAAGCTCAGGGTGTTTCTGGGAGCCCTCCTTGCTAAGACCCCGCACCCAACCCAGCAGCCCAGCCAGGCCATCCCCAGGCACGCAGCTCCTGCCCGGGGGGACACAGAGGCACTGTCCAGTGACCAGCACGGGCAGCCGGTGCCGAGAGATGTGCAGAGAGAGGATATAAAAATAACCCCAAACAGCTGGCGTGTCCATCACGTGCCGCGCAGGCTGCGCGGTGCAGGGCAGCCTTACGTAACCGGGAATTGCAGCCCAGGACACCCAGCCCCTCAGCGCCCTGCTGAGAGCACACCGCTCCCAGCAGCTCCCTGTCACATCCCCTGCACAGAGTCTGCCACCCTTCAAAGGGGCAGCTCATCCGAGAGAGGCGTCTCAGACAGCAGGACATCCCCTTTTCTGAGGTAAGGCCTGGAAACCATCGGGAAAAAGCAGGAGCTGAGGAGGAGGGCAGAGGCAGCTGGAGCCCTGAACCTGCAGCCACCATGCAGGAGCTAAGGAAGAAGCCTTCCCCCATCCTGCTCTGCCAGGCAAACATTCCTGTTGTACTTCCCCAACCAAGCCTTCCCACATCACTTTTCTACCAGGGACCACCTGGGGAAGAGGATTCTTATCCTATATGAGAAGGGCAGACTTTTGCACCCAGAGGAAGCCCGTCTTCCTCCAGCTATTCCCAGCTGCATGAGGTCACTGCCTGGAAATCCCTTTCCTTCCCCTGTGCTCCCCTTGCCCAGGCAGGTGCAGAACACAGCCATGGCCAAGGACAGGGCAGGCAGTGCCAGCTGGGCAGGAGAGCTGGCTCCCATGGCCACAGGAATTCCAGCCACGCCAAGCTCCCCGTCTGCTCAGCACAACCCCATGGCCACAACTGAGCGTGCGAGCCCAGCAGGGCTGGGGTGCCCTGCGAGCACAACCAGACACCACCCTGGGCCAGGCACCACCTCTTTGGATTGGCCTCCTGAGAAACAGCATCAGCAGCAGGGTTGTCTTGATGCTGTCCTTTCTGCGCTCCAGCTCATGTCCACAGGCACCCAAACCGAGGGGCACGGGTCACAAAGCCTGCAGGATTCACCTTTGCTCCCCAGCCTGGTTTCCAGAGCTGTTATCCCACAGCCCCTGGTGCTCCCACCAGAGCCCACGGCACATCCACCCTAGTGTGGGCTCGCTGCTCACAATGACCACGCTCACAGCTCCACAAACACCCCCCTCTCCCTCCACTCCGGAGGCAGGTATTTTTTACACATTTCACACAACTCAGCAGATGGACAAAGTCTCTCCAGATTATTTTTGCCTTCAGGGCAGAAATCCCATGTGACAAGCGCGCCGCAGAAGAGAAACCCTTCACAATGTGGTGAATATCCCCCCAGAATGTGGACTTGGGGGTCGGTCTTTCAGCTAAACAACTTCCCAGGCGAGCTAGGGGATGGTCTGAGAAACCATCCATATTCAGCAGTGATTTGCAGGCAACGAGGGCTGCTCCTGCTCCACTCTCCTCCAGCCCTCCTACTCACAGCACCAATTTTAATTATGGGAATAGGTGTGGGAACAAGCAGGTGAGGAGGCAAAGGCAAGGATAAGCAAAGCAGCCAGAGCTTCCACAGTGCAACACCTCCCACTCACCCCACCCCTGAGACCGAGCTCCCTCTCTGCCGGGGCAGGAGCTCAGAGACCCCCAAGCACGGGCACTCCCAGGCACAGGTTTCTGCCCTCCTCTAACACACGTGTGCCCCCAGCCAGGTGCCAGCACACAGCCCCTGCAGGGGCCACTGTCCCGGCTCCCAGGGCTCAGGCCAGCACCCATGCCAGCGAGCTGACCCCACGGCAAAGGGAGGCAGGAAGGAGAAAGGAAGGTGCCCGAGACAAAAGGGAAGAAAATAAAGCTGTGCGAAAGAGCTGACAAAGAAAATAAACCGTGAAAGAACTCGCCCTCCCCAAGCCCCCACGAAGCAAGGGGGAGAACATGTGTACGTAATCAGGATGTGGCTTTTCCAAATAATCACCTCCAGATCCACGGCCCCACCACCCTGCCAAGGGATGGAGGGACAGAACTGGAGTCCCCCACCCACACCCAAGAGCCAAGTGGGATCAGAGGGTCACAAATCCTCACGGGCTGTCCTGGGCAGCCTCCTCCCCAGCCCAATTAGGGGAAGAAAGGCCACCCGCGGGGTGAATGGGCAGCCAAGGGGGTCCCTAGTGCCGCAGGCGCCCTGGCAGCCCCACAAAGGCAGCCCTCACGCTGCTCAAGGCTGTGATGCCAGCACTAAGCACCTCTTTTGCAGGGTGCTTTTGGTCCTTCAGATGCCCCGCTGCTCCTCATCCCCGCGCTGGGATCCAGCCTTCCATCCATCCTTCCAGGGCCCCAGAAAGGGCAGTCCCTCCCCCCATTGCGGGAGGTGGCAGCACCCATCAGGCTCCTCAGCAGCCACAGGGACTCTGCTTGCTCTCCTCTGCCCATGCAAACAGGCTCTCAGTGGGCAGGGGCCCCTGCACACAGCCTACGCCACCGCACCCTCTGCCCACGGCTCACAAAAGATCTGCCCAGCTCTGGGAAATGCCAGGGAAAAAAATAAATTTGTTTTTTAAACAGAAAACAAAGGGGAGCACTTTGCCAAAGCAGTGTTTGCACAAGTCACTCAGTTTCTCATTTTTCCTCGAGGCTGTTGAATACTGCTCGTTTTCTGCTCTGTCAGAAACGAATTTTCTTGAGAAGTTGCTTTTTCTGTGACAGCAGGTGGCAGATATTTTCGGAAAACCGAAGGCCAATCGCATCACTGCCGGGGGACACCTTGGAAGGGGTGTTGATGAGATCGGTGGTGAGCAGAGGTGGGCAGCCAAAGCCTTCCTGGGGAGGAGATGCCGCCTTCCTGCTGCTCCGACAGCCCAACACTGCGTGCAAAGGTCAGGGCTGAATCATCCCCGGCTCACAGGGGAGCCTGCATCGGCTGGCTGCTGGTTCCCAGCTTCCAGAGCCACCCTGAGGAGCCACAGATGAGGAGCCACTGCTTCTTTACAGGAGCTGCAGGCGGGCAGTAGGGTGGGGGGACACGCTGGCACCAGCCCCAGGCTGCCTTCAGGGCCAGGAGGGGTTAGCAGAGGTACAGCAGCCAGATGGGAGGCGCCAGATGCGGGGCACAAGGGTCCCCAGATTTCTACAGAGTCCAGGGTGGTGTGAAGCTGCACCAGGTACTGGGACATTGACCCTGCCACACGTGGCTGTGCCACAAAGTGAGGGACAAAGTGCTCAGGCACCAGTCTGAAACCTCCTTATTTCTCCACCGCCCGGGGAACACCCAATCTGTCTGCAGTCTGTCTGATAAGGGTTTCTCCCCAGGCTGCTGCTGTCAGGGAAAGCAGGGAGAAACCCATTCCCAGGACTTTGGCTGTCCCACTGCTCCTGCTCTCCAGCTGCCCAGGCGTGCCTCAGCCCGGGGAGCCAAGGGTCTGGGCTGGCACGCTCTGCCCTGCACCTCAGGAACACCCTGCCTGGCTGGGTGCAAAGGGGGAAGTTTACTCAGACTGTGGTGGTGCAGGCTCAGAGGCCAAAAGGGATGGAAAATGTGCAATGCCAGCCGACTGTAATGGGAAAAGGCCCTGGCCTCTATTCTGAGTCCAGCAGATGGGTGCTCTGCCAAGCTGGGCACCTCAGCCTTGCCCAGCTCCTCCCTGAGCAGAGCTCTGCACCCCAGGGACAACACACCCAGCCTCGGCAGCCTGAGGACACGTGTCAGAGCCATCCAGAGCCGTGCAGCTGGACGCTGGGCATGGACACAGCAGGGACTCGCAGCAGGCAGGCAGAGCCCTTAAGGACAGCAGTGCCTGTGAGCCTGCTGGTCCCGGCAGCACTGCTCCTGCTTAGGAGCTGCCCAGGGGCTCAAGTGCCAGAAACACAGAGCTCTGGGGGCCCAGGACACTCACCACAGCCCCTCTCCCCTCGCAGCAGCCAAAACAGGGCTCACCTGAAAAGGGGAGACACCTGTGCTGCAGGTGACGGTGCAGCAGGGCCCAGCTGCTGAGGGATGAAGTTTGTCCAGGCGAGGGAAGCAGGACTGTCCACTCGCCGCGTTTCCATCCTCACCCAGGCAGGCTGCCCCCACGCCAGCCTGAGCTCCCTGCGCCTGCAGCCAGCTCCAGCAGGGCTGTGCCAGCCCAGAGCGCTGCAGAAAGCGGGGCTGGCAGCATCCCACCCCCGCGGGACCGCTGGGCATCTGCAGAGCCCGTGCCTGGGCCCCACAGCCCGGGCACACACGGCTTTGCCAGAGCCAGACGGAGTTTGCTTTGCTGAGAGCTCCACTAAGCAGCCCATGAGCCGGCTTCGCAAGTATGGCAGAAATATGCCACTGTTTCAGACGAGAGCCTTTGTGGCATTGGGAAGGTTATTTATAGCCTGGGGCGAGCAATCCCGGGCTCAGGCTCGCTGCAGCTTTGCTCTGGGCTGAGCAGCCCTGACAGAGCACACCAGAGCTGCCAGGACAAACAGCCCCCAAAGAGAGCTGCCAACTCTCTCCCAGCCAGCCAGACTGGTGCAGAGCATCACACAACCTGTCTCCTGGATCCCAGCCCTCCAGGAAAGGGACCCTTGCTGGGAAGGGAGCCTGAAGCAGTGGAGGGGAACTGAATACCTCGATCAGGGCTGCCTGCAATTCAGCTCACTTCCAACGCTGTTATTTGCAGCCCCTACGTTCGTAAAAATATACACACGAGTGGAAACACACATGTACTCTCTGCTCAGTGCTCACCTGGGGCTATAATCGTTTCCCTGATACAGGATTTTGCTTTGGAGCAACTGGCAGAGCCTGCCGGTGCTCGCAGCCCCTGGAAGGCGGCAGGCAGGTGGGCTGGAGAGGTTCAGAGGAAGGGACATAAGGGATCAGACTTAAGTCTCCTCCATGTCCCATCTCCAAACATAGACAGCAGCAGATGCTCAGTTCAACTTCAGTTTCCCACGCACGGAAGCAGAGAAAAGCACTGAGAAAAATGAGAGAAAGTGCCTGGTTGCTAAGACCACTTAAGGGAAAAAAAAAATCCACCCCACCAGCCAAACACAAAAACCCCACCTGCTGCACAGAAGAACAGCAACCCTCCCCAGCCTCCAGGCCCACCTTTACCTGCGAGCAGGTCTGGTATGAGGAACAGCAGGTTTCAGCACATGGGATGGCCAGGCACATGGCAGTACCAGACCACAGGCACTGGGTCCACCGAGGATTGAGATGTGTTTGGGCAGCCTGCACACGGGGGAGCAGCAGAGAGGGTCCTCACACCCACCTGCCCCTTCTCTGGAAACCATGCACATCAAGGCACTGCGATGGGATTAATGGGACTGAAGGAGCAACAGCTGTTTCCAAATGATGGCCATTCGGTAGGTGGGACCTGGCCTTGGACCACAAGACCTCCGGGGCAGGAGGGAAACCCCAGCCCAGCGCCAGCTCCCAGGAGAGGGACAGTGACAACTCCCCCGAGCAAACCCAGCAGCACCCAGCACTTCAGCAGACGAGGGTCTGGCAGTCCAGTGCCAGGCTCCACTGCCCCACTCCATTCCCTCTGCCTGCTGCTCTCTCCGGAGGCCTTGGGGTAGCCTGAGTCACAATTTCTGAATACGCAGAATTGCTGGTGTTGCACAAGGTGGCCCTTGGGTTTCGTCCTGCAGCACCAGGGCAGCTTTGGGAAGATAAGGAGTAAGCTCACGTCCCTCTCCTTCTCACGGAGGTGGAGGAGAACAGGAGATGTCCTTCCTCTCTACATTCCCATTTATTTAACCAGAAAACCACCGCACAGTGGGAATTTCTGTCCATTCCCCTGCACCATGCTGCAGCTCCTAGTTCTTTCATCCAAATGTTTCAGCTAACCCAAGAGGCCAGGCTTTTGATTTTAATCAACAATTCAGACTGCAAGACACAGAAGAAAACAAACATCCTGCCTCCCCTCGGAGCCAGCTCCTCTGATTCCCCGCAGCCTGACCAAGGCATCTCTGGGATACAGCGGGGTTTGGTGCCAAGAGAAGGGGCCAATGAAAACAGATCCAGAAGTGTGAAATGAAATGTATTACTGTTCCTAAAAAGATGGAGTGGGATTTTCCATCTCTTGGATTTATCTCCAGAAAATGGATTAACATAATCCTCAGGGGACACTTTGCTCCGACTCGGTGACCCTGTGCCAGCACATATGGCTGCAAGTGGCTCCAGAGGGGACAAGAGGCACAAGCCTCCCGATGGCATCACAGCTCAAGTGACAGCACCGCTCGCCTCTCATCAAGTCCATCACCCTCTGCTTGACAAAAGTTCAAATTCTGACTGCCTGTGGCCACCCAGTCACCCGGGATGGCAAGACTCCCTCAGGAGAGGGACAAAGGGGACAACAGCACTGATGCCAGCTGCTACTGATGGACCAAAACACGCACTACATCCACCACACGTGCCACTTAAAGACAGCAGCAGGTCCGAGTGTAAAAATACAATTAAAAATTAAAGCAATAAATCAGCGCACGCTGCCTCAGGCCCACACCACCCCCCTGCAGTGAGCCCCAAGCAAGCTCATCAGGAATTTCAGGCTGCTGGAGCAAAGAGCACTGCTCCAGTGCTGAGCTGTAACACCGGGATCCCCGCTGCTCGCGCTATCAGCTATCCCAGGAGGATTTGAGGAGACAGCCACTCGAGTCCCGACATCCCAGATGAGCATTTTCTTTAATCTTCCCCCAAAGTTCTGCTCTAAATCAGAGTTCCACATTTTTGTGACTCGTGCTGGGTGCCTGGCTGCAACAAGAGCTGTGCGGGTGTAAGAGCTGGGGATTCTTGGGGATAAAAGGAAGTAAAGGAATGTAAGCATTTAATTAATCTTGAGCAATCTAATAAAAGGATAGAGTAATTGCCTCAGCCATCTGCATTCTGTATCTGGCATCAGGGGCTGCTGGAGAAGCGCAGGAATTCGGAAGCTGGTTTTCGTAGGGACTGTGCTTGGCATCAGCGCGTGCCACCAGATACCAAATAAGAGCAAGAGGAGCTAAGAAAGGCTAATATGCAGCACTGCATTAATGCAGCCAGACCAGCAGCGTGGGGCACAGATGGGCCGTGAGCACACCCAGGGGCTGCTGACACCCTGTCCCACTGCCCAGCCTCCAAGCCGGGTCACCCGAAGCCGGCACGGAAGAGGCACAGAGGATTTAGAAGGCGAGATGCTTTGCAGCCTCCCCGCAGGTGAGGGGTGAGCAGGTGCTGGCAGTGAAAAGCTCTAATCGCTCAGGAGCAAAAGGCTGCAAAGTTGAGCTTGAACAGCCTTTCCCGGGAAATAGTTGCAAGGCAGGTTGAAGTTTGCTCCATAAACAACTGTTTTGCTCTCTGCAGCACAGTGCCTGCCATCGGGCAGGTGATGGCCTCTGCAGAGGAACCCTCCCGCCCCAAGAAAAGGTGGAAAATAACGCTTTGACACCTTCCTACGAGCCGCAGCCTTTGCCCCGAGAGCATCGCACACAATTAGATGCCAAATTTTCTTCCCCTGACAGCACACGTTCTCCGAAGACAACAATGTGTGACAGACGCCTGCCTTCCTGCCGCTCAAAAGGGTTTTACACCAGGCTTTTCTCCCAAGTCAACCTCACTTGAGTACCTCCGTCAGCATGATAACCGTATTCCCCAAGACAAGAAGAAAACGGGGCAGCATGTTATGTTTCCCCTTTCCAAATCTCCTGGCCAGCTCCTTCCCAATTTCCTGCTGGCCGGCGTGCCTTGCTCGGTAGCTTGGCTTCGGCCAGCCTGCTGCGAGATGGCAAGTGCCAGCCTGCGGGGAGCCACAGCCGACGTGGAGCGAGAGAATGAAAAGTGCCAACGGAAAGGAAAAGATAAAAAGCCAAGAGCGCCCCGTGCCAAATCCACTAGCAAGGACTGTTTATACGCGTAAAGAGGAATAGCGAGCGTTTATTTCGGGTGCGCGTCCCTGGCCGCCCGCACCGCCAATGGCACACACAGCTCACCCGGCTGCTCACACCAGAGGAGCACCAGGCTCCAAGGCATCCTGCCGACCCCAGCACCCGCGCCCCATGCCAGCGGCGCTCCGGCACTGCCCGCAGCGCTGCAGCTGCAGAGCGCAGCCCGAGCCCTCTGCTCCCTCCCCGCCTGGGAAGATGCACACGGACGCCGCTTCGGGGGCCAGCGTCCCCGAGCAACACCACGCGGAGCCCCGGAGGGATGAGGGCCAGGGAGGGATGCTGGCGTGAAGCAGGAGGGTGACCCCACTCCAGCCTGACCCATCCCACCAGTCTGGGCATCCCTAGCGTACAGGCGGGAAGCCTCGCCCGACTCCGCAGCTGAGTTTAGGGGAGACCAGGCAACGCCAAGGGGAAGGGCTCCGGGGGAAAAAGCAGAAAACCCCCGCAGCTACGCCAAAAGAGAGCTGGAAAACCGGGCATCCCGGAGCGCCGGGGTGCAGCGCCGGGCGGCGACCCCCGCGGCTCCCCCGCGCCCGCCGCCCACCTTGGCCTCGAAGCAGATGCCGTGCTGGAAGGCGTCCTCGTTGTGCAGGGGGATGCGGAGGTCGTGCCGGTCGTCCACCAGGTTGTACTTGGACTTGGCGGGCATGGCGGCCCCGCGGCCGGGCAGCCCTGCAGCGCGCCCGGCCCTGCCGCCGCCGCCGGCCCGCCCCGCCCGGCCCCGGGGCGGGGACGCGCCCGCGCGGAGCGAGCGGGGCGGGGGCGGAGGCTCCGCGCCCCCTCCCCGGCACCGGCACCGGCCCCGGCCCCGGAGCGAGCGGGCGGCGGGGGCTCCGCGCCCCTCCCCGGCACCGGCAGCCGCTGACACCTAGTGCGCGGGGCCGGGCTTGCGGCCCGCCGCCCGACTTCAAATACGTGGAAAACCAAAGAAGGGATAATGGGAAGCGATGCCCCGGGAGCGGCTCGGGGAGGGTGGGCAGCGCCGGCCGCCCCTCCCCGGGCAGCGCATTCCTCCGCGCTGGGGAGCCGCGCCAAGGAACTCCGCACGCAAATCTTTGTCTCAGCGCCGGACTCGGTGGAAGCCAAGCACGCTGGAAGTGGAAAATCTCCGTCTTGCGCTTAAAGAAAGACCAGCTCTTGAGAACAGACCCCCGGCCCTACGGGGCCCTCCCTTACCAAAGTCCCGAAGGCTGTGAATATGCTTCCCACACACCGAAAGCAGCCCAGAGCTGTTTTCCAGCTGTTCAGGGGGCAACTCACATAGATCTGACCTGGAGTCCAGGCTGTCGCATCCCTTACCCCCACACGCACACTGCGCTCTAAGGTAGGGCTCCATCCTTCTGTGTTTGGATGCCCCCGGATGCTGCAGAGATCATCTCCCCGCCGTGTGCCTGAAGAGCCAACACGGGCCTCAGAGGCGCTCCTCTCCACAAGAGAAGCACAATTCCAAAAGTCCTTGCCTTGCCGTGCTTGCATGTTCCTACAACCAGAGCCCACTTCCCTCAGGGTTCCAAATGACTGCAGTGCAAAGAGCAGCGCTGATTGTTGATCCTTCCCCGGGCAGAACAGATCCAGGGCCATTGATTTTTCAGCCTGAATCAATGTGGTGAAACTTCCTTCGAGTTCATAAGACAGCTCAGTGCCAGCCACAGCACACCAGCCACATCACTTCAGCCACATCTGAAAAATGCATTGTTCCACTCAAAACTGAGTGGGCTCCCCACCACCCCCAGGGGCTCGCTGACAGTCTGGGCACAGACAATTATATGACAAGCTGAGAAATGCCTGCGCTCTGTCGTGCCACGAGAGGTGTACGTGAACAGCTGTTGTGCTGCCAGTTTCCCCGTGCCAGGCCCAGAGTGGGATTTCACAGAGCTGTCAGCACTTGGACAAGTGAATCAAGGGATGATTTCCCACTGAAAGCGAGACACAAGCGAGCCCTGAGCTCTTGAAACCTTTTACTCCCGGTTTTGGGAGAGGGCAGGGCATCCGTGCTGTGTGTCGCAGTTTTGACTGCATCTGCGGGGATCCATGGGGGAAAATGGTGCAGAGAACTGAACACCTGCTCGGACTCACTTCAGCCTGGGAAGGGCAGAAGCTGGTGGTAGAACATTCTTGAGCCTGGATCTGCTCCATGGTTCTTGCTGAAGGTTTCTGTTCAGCAAAGGTTTGGCTGACAGCGTGGAAGTCCCAGGTGCTGGGAACGATACAGACACCACATAAGTCCCCTGAGAGTTTCTCATCCAACGCCTGCTCCAAGCAGGGTAAGTTTCAGCTTCGAGACTGGAGCAGCAGCTCAGGGCTGTGTCTAGGCATATTGCAAGTATCCCCAGGGACAGAGATCCCACAGCCTCTCTGGAGCCCTGTTCCTGTGCTAAATTTGATTACAGACACACATTCTTGCAGTCTGTAGAATTTCCACAGCCTGCAAAGCCCCGTGGATTTGGGGAAGAACTGAATTCTGTGTGGGAGGGCTTTCAAGCATCTCTCCAGCGAATGGTGCCCTCGGGGAAGTGTTCCCCCAGGTGCAGGCATGGGCATTTGATGGAAAGCCTTCAGAGCCTGGGGAACAAACCAGCTCCTTCCAGGCAGTCCCAGTGGGTTTGCCTGGCAGCACTGGAGCTCCTGACAGATGCCCCGGGCAGTCCACAGCCTGCTCCTCTGGCTTCTCCCGCAGTGTGGTGGCTGTTCTCACTGCCTGCTGCAGTGCCTGGAGCCAGCTCTCAAAACATTGGGGTTGGACTAAGGGACAGTCCTCCCTCTGCAGTTACTCGTGGGTCTTTTGCACCACGGGCATGCAAACAGCAGCGTGGGGGACAGCAGCTCTGCTGCTTGTCCCAAAGCCACCTGCCTGACGGCCCAGTGTCACCGGGGATACTCGCTGTGTCAGGCATGTCTCCAGCCATTCGCACAGGCAGCTTCGGGCACCCGTGGCACTTCACGGGATTCCACCTTCTCGACGTGTTACAAAAATCAGCGAGGTCTCTCTCTCTCTTTTTTTTTTTTTTTTCCTTTCCTCCCTGCCATCAGTGACCTTACACCTCCCTGCCCTTGCAGCTCGCTGCCAAACCACCGCCTCTTGCTGGGAGAGCCCGTCCGGGCTGCCGAGCCCAGGGTGTCGAGCTGAGCTCACCAGCAGCACCAGGCACACAGGAGATCCGGGAAGGCCGGGGAGGGAAATTACCTCTCACACCCGGGTTTGGCCTACAAGCCCAGAACCTGTCTCCTCCCATTCAAAATCAATCATTAGGAGCCCTGGAATAACCCGTCGAGGTTGTGTAACCGGTTTGCTCGTTGTCACATCCCCGTCCGTCCCCACCCGGCGCGGGGAGCGGGGCTCGCCCGTCTGTGCCCGCCTGTCGGGGGCTCAGGCGTCCCCCGAGCCTGAGGGGACCCCGCCAGGGCCGGGGTTCGGGACAAGGCAGGGGACAGGGCGCTGCGACCCTGAGCCACGGCTGGGGCTCGCCCGTGTCCCCTCCGAGCAGCCCCGCGGCGCCGGAGCAGCGGGCGGGCACGACGGCTCGGTGCCGGTGCCGGTGCCGCCTCTCCCGGGAATCTGCGGGATGTGGATTTGTAAGGCTGGCCTGCCATCTCCTGGGAAGGCCGAGAAATGCGGCACGGAAAACCCAAACTGGACGGAGGGTCGCCTTCCTCAGGCTCTCCCCAGCTTTCGGGGGGTGCGTGTGTGTAGGCTGTTCCCCCCTAACTCTGACACCAGAGCCCCAGGGAAAGCAGCCCCACCTGCCATTCACGCACTGCTTTGGCATCCTGCGGAGTCGAGAGGATGTTCTAGCGGAGCTGATGCAATCCGAAGATTAAGCCCGTGTCGTTGTGTGCCCGCTGAGGGGCCGTCTCCAGCCGTGAGCCCCCCAGCAGCAGCAGCTGGGGTGTCATGGGGTGCTCCGGGGAGAGATGATCGTCTCCAGCCGTGAGCCCCCCAGCAGCAGCAGCTGGGGTGTCATGGGGTGCTCCGGGGAGAGATGATCGTCATCCCGCCTGGGAACACGCCTGTGCCTTGGTCTGCAGCGAGCACACACCCCAGCAGCAAAGGACCCAGAAGAGCTGGTCAGGGTGGTTTGAGATTGTCCAAAAGCATCCCAAAGTCTTGGCAGGTCTCAGAGGTAGAAAAGAGATCATCTTGTACAAATATGTTATAAATGCAAGCTGGCCTGTGAGTGTCAGCCTGCACCACCTAGTCTCACCCTTATTAACAACCATGGTGAAAATACCACATTTTTCCACCAGAAAGTCCTATATGTTACTGAAATATCCACAGTCTATAGCAGGAGCCTCTTTTATCTAACCTAAAATGCAATTTTTGCAGAGCACTTTGTACCTCCAACACTGTTGGTGCCTGCACAAGGAAGCTGCAGCCTTCCCCAAAACTTCCCCCACAACTCCTGTGCCACAGCCTTGTGGGAGGAGAGGATAGCTGCCCTCAAAGGTGGCAATGGTGAGCACGCACCCTGGCCCCAGGAGGCTGGTACCCCCTTCCCTTGCTGCCTGTGTTCTCCAGACAAGGGGTTTAATGAACTGTCATTCATGCAGCACAGCGCAGTGGGTTTGGGGAGCATACCCCACACACTGCTTGTGCCCGGGAGGCTCCTCCTTCCAGGGAAATAACAGATGAGCCAGGAATACAAATAATAGATTGCCTGGAATGCAAATATTTTTTGCTGTGCTGGATGCAGGTGGGAATGGGAAACATCACAGGGCATGGCTGTGAGAAAAAAAAGAGAGCAGATGGCAGACTTTGCAGCTCTGCACAGTAACTCGTGAAGCAAATTGGCCCTTAGGTGGGCAGTCACACAGCAAAGGTGGGATCCAGCTCACAGGTCGGTGCTCCCCATTGCTTTGGTGTCCTTCCACAAAATCCTGCAGCGGCAAATTCTTGTAGGGTCATGGCCCTGCAATTGGAGAGTGCACTAGAGGCATCACCACCTGCGAGGCATCAGGGCATCCCCAAGCTTGCTGCCTGTGAGCCCGTGATGGGCTCGGGCTGGGAGTCACCTTGTCCCTCCAGCCACCTGCACAGCCCCGGGTGGCAGAAGCACCAGGCGAGGTGTGCACCAGCAGTGCATGCTTTTTCTGCCCAAGAAAACATGGTGATCAACATCTAAACAGCAAGGTCTGGGAAGGAAGCAAATAACTTCAGAAAGGGGAGGAAGGCAAGCCTGTTGGAATTAAGGTCAGGAACTTGCTGGCATTTGCTGACATTTTATTCTGATGAGCTGGCAGAGCTCATTCTCATCAGGCACACGCTTATGTATGCATTTATTTATTTTAGAGGTGGGCCTGGAAGCAGCTTCAGAGCTGGTTTTGAAAACACAGACACATCTTTGATATCCAGTGGGGGGCAGGCAGACTGCTTAATCAAACCACCTGAAAACTCAGATTTTGCCTTCATAGACATTTTGAATCTTTGCACCGTGGTTTCTTTTCCGTTTGAAATTATCCCAAGTTTTTGGAAGTTATCCACAAACCCCAAGTCTTGAAACATTCTTGTTTCAGAAAAACAAGCACTTGGTGCTTCTGAAATAAATACTCTTCCTGCAGCAGAGCAGGTGCCGGCTAAAATCAACACTGCTCCCTGCCAGCCCCAGCACAGCCTGCAGGGCAGCCGTGAGAGCCTGGAAGGTTTGGGGCACCCAGAGCCCCATTGCCATGGCAGGGAGCTGGTGGCAGTGGGAGCCCACCCCTAGGAAAGTCCCACAGGGCTCCACATATGGAACAGTGTGGGGTTTCGTGCCCCCGGATTGGGGTGACCCCAAAAGATGGAAAAGTCTCTCCTCCAACCCGTGCCTTCAAAGAAAGACTCAGTAGTCTTCTGTTGTCTGGTCTCAAGGTTGTTTATTGTTGGTTATCTAAAAGATTCTTCTCCTGAGCTGCTGTGGCCCGTTCAGCAGCTCAGACAAAGGCACACTGCCCTCCCAGGGGCTGCTGCCATCTTTTATATCACACATTCCGTGTTACATGTTTATACCTTTTCCCCAATGCCTACTGTCTATATTGAATGGTGACTTTCTACTCTAAACCAATCTGTGAGTGCCAACATCACCAAAGACATGGAGGCTGGAAAGGAGAAAGAAGGAGGACAGGGCACACCCAAATCCCTCCATCTTAGAACCCCTGACCCCCATGTACAAAACTTGGACCCCTGTGTACAAGGCTTAAAACCCCCCTGTACAGCACTCAGAAATCCTTCCTTTCACTTCGTGACTACTTCTACTGCAATACCTAAACTTGTGTGTGTGGCTTGTAATTCTTCATACAGAGTTGGTAATTTGCTCCACGGGCTAAGATCAAAACCCCACGTGTGTCTTTGGCTGCATGCCAGGGTCTCAGAGCCCCCTGCCAGCGGCTCTGGCCATCCAGGGCACCCAGAGGGATGTCCTGGGTTCCCACAGAACAGGAGTATTTCCACAGCAGGCTGGGGCAGTGTCCACATCCCCTGAACATCTCACAGCTTTGCAGGAGCCATCCCACACAATATTCCTCTTGCTCTTTTCTCCATTAAACCCCCTTAAATGGCATTATGGGAAACACACTCTGCACAAACATCACTCTTGACCGTTCTCAGCTTTATCAGCTGCAGTAATTGTCGGTGACCTAATCAGGTCTGCATGAACAGATGCTCCTTGCAGTGAGAGTCTGGTGCCATGGGCTGGCATGTGCAGCCACGTGTAGCCACTCCAGGGGCACAACATCATCTGAAATCCATTCCCAGTTTGTCATGATGCTGTTCTGAAGGTGGAATCACCGCAGAAAGAAAGGTCTTGAGGTTGTTTTTGTCTCTAGGTGGAGGAATTTGTACAGCGTGACTTCCCATTTCTGCGGGAAGTGCTCAAGGCACCAGGGGCTCCAGGCTAATCTTGTCCCTACGATCCCAATCCTGAGGATGCCATGTTGGCCATGGCTTTTAGATTGCAGCAGAGACAAGAAGGAATATGGTTTTTCTCAGCTTCCAAGGAGCCAGAAGAACATTTCTTTCGTTTGTGTGGCAAGCATGTAGCCATATTCAAATAATGTGTTAATTCCAGCGTCTAACTGTTCAGGCTTCTGGTAGCAATCCCCCACTTTTGGCTGATAAATGAATACAATACTCGGCATTCTTCACGTGGGAACGCAGCTGATGATCTTCACACACTGCTCAGTTCCCAAGTGCAGGACACCAGCCAGAGGAGGAGGTGTTATCCTGGGTGCTCTCTCCCGTGGATCACTGCAGTTAATTGGAACTACCTTTGATACGTCTGTAATTCGCCAAGGCTTATTTGCTGTATAATCAGACACATGGCCCCTTCCTTTAATTGCCTCGTAAACTGCCACAATGATTAATTCTGCCACAAGCCTGCATTTATCTGGGGATTGACACCAGGTCGCTTAGGAGGGAGGTGAGGCGAGGGCTGGAGGAGCCCACCGGGCTGGGGCAGGATCCCTCCGGCTCGGTGGGAGTGCTCGCACGCCTTTCCCGGGGCGAGGAAGGCAAATCCCCCAGGGGGGCAGAACACAGCGATGGGTGCAGCATTCCCAGAGCACTGCCCGCTCCCAGCCCTGCCGGGGCAGAGTCCACGGCAAACCCCTAGCCTGGCACTCACAGGCACGCCTGGGGATTCAGCCAGCTCTGCCTTTCTCTGCCTTTCTCCCCCAGCCCGTCGATAGGAGCTGGCCAGCAAAGGCAGTATTTCACTCCCACTCCCCCATATTTTACATGCTAACGCTGTAGCTCTGATATATTCTCCTAAGGGACCTCTCTCGTATCTGGGCAATGAACATTTCTGTGCTTGCAGCTCAGCTTTCTTGCCTGGAGATAAATTCGGATGAAACAATAAGATATATCAGCTCCCAAATCCCAAGGACTGTAAATACCGGGGGAGAATTAAAGCAGCACAGTTAATAGTCCTGCGGAATTTACATAATTCCATGGCACCTGGACACTGGGGAAAGGAGGGATGAGCAGCTCAGGTGAGTGCCTGGGGGCTCAGGTGCTTGCTGCTGCCAGGACAGATGGACACATGGATGGAAGGAGGTACGGGAAGAGCAATACGCTGGGCGTGCCAGTGGGGTAAGGTGGGGAACAGGGATGTGGCAGCAGGCTGCGGGGTGGGCACGGGGGGGATAACCAAGCCTCACTGGAGGAAATGGGAGCTGGGATACAACTGGAACCATTTTCCCAGCCTTAGCTGGAGATGGCACCCGGGGAATGGCATCTGTCCAAAACCAGGGGGCAGGGATTCGCCCTGGGCTGTGAGCAGGTGCCCGGTGTGGGGAAGGAGCCTGCTTTCCTTGGGCACGCAGGAGCTGCTTCCCTGCAGGCGGCTTTGGGGAAGCACAGAGAGGTCAGTGGGATGGGACACGTGCCAGAGGGAGTGTTCAGCAGGAAGAAAGCTCTTGAGATTGTCCCTCTCTTGGTTTCAAGGACCCGGTTATTTTGGAAACGTACTGGGGGAAAATGCCCACAAAGAGAAGGAGGCAAGGAGGGTGAGAGTGGTGCAGGGGCTTGGGGGAGGGCAGCAGCCACACCTGAGCCCTGGGGTCCCCACCTAATTTTTCCTTTCTGCTCCTTTTGGGGCCTGATTAGGCATCAGCTGAACCCCGCTGTAGCTGGCTCGGCCTCCTCCCAGAGTCAGGGAAGAAATTAGGGAAAACTTTGTTTCCAAACAATTGCATATGCATAGTTCAAGTATCTGTAATTTAAACTCAAATCCTCCTTCTGCTAACGGTGATGGATGGCTTTTTCCTACTGCTTTGAGAGCCCTTGGATCGTGCACGGCAGATGCCTCCCTGATTTATGGCTTGCCTCTTCCTGGGAAGGGAAACAAATAGCCCAATCCTAATTACCACACTCTCGTTAGGATACTTTTCTCCACTGCTTCCATCTTATTACCCAGGCTCCCCACTCCACCTTTGTGCAGCTGACTTGTGTGCTATGGGGAGCCCTGGCATGGATTCAAATCATCTCAGTTGCTCTCATTTTACTGGCCAATGAGTTTATGTGCTCTGCAGATGGATGGCCTGCTAGAAACTGCATTTTTCCTGAGTGCCTCAGTCAGTGAGGGGCTCAAGATGTGAGGATGGGGATGATGGGGAGGAAGGAGAAAAGCCAATGCCAGTGGTATTTTCCCGCCTCCAACTGGTGCTGGCAGAAAGGAGGGAGGGAGGGATTGGGCTACACGAGGCGCTAAAAATAAATGTTCTTCTTGCTAAAGAGAATCTTGCTGGTTCGACTCTTTCCCATTCTTTTGTGTGTGAGAGTGGTTAATTCTCCTTGGGAGCCCATTCACTCAGCAGATGTTGCTTTTCTTTGTGTGATTAGCCTGAAATCAATGAAAATAATCCTGCACTCTAACAAATACCAGAGCGCACGATTCCAGTGCTCCTGCAGCCCGAGCAGAGGCTGAAATTACCGTCCGTAAGAAAAGGGCATGGGGGTGTGTTTGTGCCTCTAAAATAGCAGCGTGGCTCGAGTCTCTGTGGTGATGGGGGGGAAATGCCCGTGTGCAGCTGTTGGACTTCCTGGCACAAGGACAGGAACACCCTGGAGGAAGCCACGGATGCCACCATGCCGGCCAGCCCAGCAGCACGGGCTGTACGTGGAGGAGATGAGAGTGATATTGGCTGAGCCCAGGGAAGGGGAGCACCCTGAAAGCCTCTGTCCCTGTGCTCGGGCCCCTGCCCTTGGCGCAGCCTGCAAAGCCCAGCCCTGCCCACTCCAACCGTCCTCATCAAGGGATGAACGCTGCCAGCAGTGATGTTACTGACAGAAATGCCAAGCCCTGACCCCACCAATGCTGTCAGCTGAGGGCTTCTGGCTCAGCTGCCTTCTAAAAGTGAGCCTGTCAGCCACATTTAATTCACATAATGTGTCTTTTCCTAATAACTTTTCAAATCAGACTGCCGGGCTGTCCCGACTCAAATGCCAGCAAAGCCAAAGTGTTTCACTGTATCTGTGCTGTTACCTTTACAAGCCAAAGACATGCTCTTATCAAAGAGCAACATCAGAATCAGCTGATGTGCACAGAGTCCCTGCAAAAGTCACAGGATGGGGATGAGTTTTCTCCCTACTGCCCACTCTAAACCCACTGAATCCCAGTAAACATGCCCCTTTATTATTGGGATGAAGATTTGAGGGATGCTATCCCCAGCATCGGCCCCTCACCAGCACCTTTATGGCCCTTCAGTCAGTGTGCCTAGCTGCAGCACGCACTGATGCCCACCTCTTCTCTCCTCCTTCTCATGCCATGTGGGAAAAGATTCTTATTTCCCATCACCCTCCCTCCTCGGGCTTGAGCTCAGCAGCCTGGGGCTGTCCCGTGTCACAGGGACAGCTGTGTCACTGCTCTGCAGGCAGCCCAGGCTCCAAGCCAGCACCAGCACATCCTCCTGCTTGTTCAGGTGATAGCTTTCCCCACCAGGAAATCCTTTGGGTCACACAACGAGCACTTTTATTTCGACTTATTTGCAAGTCAATGCTGTTTCATATTTCAAAGTCACTTTTTGTGTTCCGAGGAGGAGGGAATGGCCCATGAGAGCTTTTTTGAAGGTGGTGTCTCTAATCTTCCTCTCAGACATATGAAAATGCAAATCCTTTCCAAATGGCATCAGACCCTTGAATCCATCAATATATTTGTGTGGCAAATTTGTTTCCCAGTCCCTGAAGCCTTGCCCTGCCTCAGTGCTGTGCTGGAGTGCTCTCTGCTGTCAGCATCAGCATCTCCCTGCCGGCTGGAACCTCAGTGGCAACGGGGGCCTGGCACTTCCAGGTGCCTGGGTGGGCTCAGGTCAGCTGGGCTGGCCCTGCCTGGCACTGGGATGCTGACACCAGCACTGAAAAACTTCTTCTCTCCCTTGCCCATATCCTGAGATTGTTTCAAGGAGCAAAGGGGGCTCTGCCACGCTGATAGCCAGCAACAGCCTGGTCCCTCTGACTTCATGGGAGCTGGGACAGTCCCCACAACTGGGGAGACATGAAACCCATTAATCATCTCCCTGCACCGTGCCATTGCATGAAATTGGATTTAGCACCATTAGCAGAGCAGCTTCTGAGCAGCTCCTCGACTCCTGCTGAAACCACTCTCCCATCGCAAAGCTGATTAACAGAGTGCGTCCGCAGTATTAATTAACCTAATGAACCCTGACGATGAAATTGGAGTCCACTTAATTCCTGGCGCCCCGCTGTGCGTGCAGGTGAAACAGCTCATGGTGCCACAGCTGCCTGCAGCTGCTTCAGTGAGTCCAAGGGACTTGGCACTGGGGCTGGTGGCTCCTGTGCAGCCCCGGGATGTGGGGAACGAGTCGGTCTTTGCCCACTTCACTGTCAAATTCCACGGAGGATTGGAGGCAGCAGATGGACAACTCACACCAGAGCAATTCCTCAATGTCCTCACAACCCCTGGGGTTGGAGCAGCCACCTCTGCAGAGACCCCAGGTCCCCCCGCCAGGCATTTCTGCACAAAGGAAAATCAACGAAAGGCTCAGGGACTCTGGCAGAGGCTGTGATGCCTGGCTGTGCTGCCCTGGATGTGAGAGGCTCAGGCCTCGGGGATGAGGCAGGTGAAGGACAGGGTGAGGAGGGGAGCCTGGGCATGCTCCTGGCCCGATGGCAGCCGCCAGCTGAATCAGAGCCACAGCCAAGCCCTGGCCCAGCCTGCCTCTGAAACTGCTCCAGACTTCAGCAAGGAGATGGCTGGAGCAGGATTTCTGTCCTGGTATTCTGTCCTGTCCTCTGTCCTGGTATGAACAGAGCTTAAAGGAGAGTGAGCTGGGAGCTGGCCACGCTGAAGCTTTGGGGACAGCTGGGGACAGCTGCCAAGCACCCCACACAGCTACGGGGTGTCTGCAGGCGATGTGAATTCTCCAGCATTTGGTGCTTTCTGGTTCTGACAGGCTTTCTCTCTGCAGAGATGGATTGTCACTTGGCCAGAAACGCTGGGCTTGAAGCAGGGAATCATCAGGCAAGTGACTCTGGCCACGGCTCTGCGGATCAGAATGGTCCCTTCTGGCTCTAAAGCTTAAGTCAGATCGTTATGAAAATGGCTATGCCACTTCCCTGTGACATAACAATCATTTGAAATATATTTTAATGCACAGACTGTGAAAGAGGAACGTCCCATGGAAACAAAAATGTCCAAAAAGCATGAATTCCATCTCTTACAGCAAGTCAGCAAGTGGCCTTTTGATCTGTTTTTAGGAAAAGGGGAAGCAGCCCCCTCCTGCTGCCCAGAAGCCTTGTTCCCTGGCCCGAGTTCCACCCAGCTCTCACTAACCCCGACTGCCTGCTCAGCAGCCCAGAGAAGTCATGGTACAAGCAGGGGTGCAGACTCAGACAGCAGCCCAAGGGAAAGCTGCCTTTCCTCGCTGGAGGTCACTTATTCCCTTTCTGTCCAATTCCTGCAGTCCTGAGGGCTCGGAGCCTTCCTGGGTGCAACAACTCAGGGGAGGAGTTGAGGGGTAAATTTAAAGGCAGGTTCAGTCACTGGGAGGCTTCATCCTGCACTTGCTTTGTGCCTGGGCCTCCTCAGGCTGCTCTGTCCAGAGGAAAAGATCCAAAGCTCACGGGAGAAAAGCTCTTCTGAGCCCAGAATGAAGATGAAATAGGATGCACTTTTTCCTGGAGGCTTCTAATTGAGAAATGTGAGCCCAGCATAAGAACTTGTGGGAGCCTTTGCATGTCTGGATTTCTAGAGGGAGTCTCAGGAACTGGAGTCAGGGCAGTGAAACTGGAGAGGAGCAGTATTTCAGCTGCCCAAGTTGTTTACAATTGCAGGATGATGGGTATGGGGAAAAAAGTGAAAAAAATAAAGTAGATGGGAAAATGAGTAAGATTATTTTTCCATTTTGAACATGTAATACTCTATACTGTGGCTTGTCCTGCAGATAAGCAAATGACAGATACTTCGAGTCCACCAAGATGAAGTTATTTAGTATTCCTTCAACATGGAGAGAAATGGAAATGAAGCCTAATAAGGCTTCTGAACTCTTTCTTTACTACTCTCAGAGACAACTCAGAGACAACCAAAAGGCATTTAATTTCCTGCAACCCAAGAGCATAAACCACACTCAGACACTTTATAAAACCCATCAGGCATCTTTCCCAAAGATTAAATAAGTAGGACAACATTTTCAAGCAGCTGACTGGAGCTGCATGAGCACAGTGCCCCTGCCTGCTGCCCTTCCTGCCCTGCTCTGCTCTCGCTGCCAGCACAGCAGGAGTGACCCCTGGGTGGCATCAGCCCCCCAGGGCAGTGGCAGGGCCCTGTGCCTGCCTGGCCCTGGCAGCAGAGGTGCAGGCTTTGCTGTGCCTGGCAAGCCCCTGCCCAGGGCAAGGGCTGGATTTTGGAGGGTGGCTGCCGAAGCAGAGGGAAGATGGTTGGATACACAAGCACGCTGGCTTCACCCTGGAAGAGCGTCAGACTGTGGCTCTGGGCAGGCATGGAAAAGGAATCCTGTGGGCTCTCACCCCCGGATTGGGGCGACCCCAAAAGATGGAAAAGTCTCTCCTCCAACCCGTGCCTTCAAAGAAACACTCAGTAGTCCTCTGTTGTCTGGTCTCAAGGTTGTTTATTGTTGGTTATCTAAAAGATTCTTCTCCTGAGCTGCTGTGGCCCGTTCAGCAGGTCAGACAAAGGCACACTGCCCTCCCAGGGGCTGCTGCCATCTTTTATATCACACATTATGTGTTACATGTTTATACTTTTCCCCCAATGCCTACTGTCTATATTGAATGGTGACTTTCTACTCTAAACCAATCTGTGAGTGCCAGCATCACCAAAGACATGGAGGTTAGGAAGGAGAAAGAAGGAGGACAGGGCACACCCAAATCCCTCCATCTTAGAACCCCTGACCCCCATGTACAAAACTTGGACCCCTGCGTACAAGGCTTAAAACCCCCCTGTACAGCACTCAAAAATCCTTCCTTTCACTTCGTGACTACTTCTACTACAATACCTAAACTTGTGTGTGTGGCTTGTAATTCTTCATAGAGAGTTGGTAATTTGCTCCACGGGCTAAGATCAAAACCCCACGTGTGTCTCTGGCTGCATGCCAGGGTCTCAGAGCCCCCTGCCAGCGGCTCTGGCCATCCAGGACACCCAGAGGAGAGTCCTGGGTTCCCACAGAATCCCAGCCACAGGTGATATGGGCAGGGGGCTCTGCTGGCCCGCGCTGCTGCTCAGGGTAAGAAAAAGCCACAGTTAAGAAGAGTAAGTGTCACCCTGATTTTTTAAGACTTTGCTAAGCCTTCTGATGTTTGCATTCTTGTAACAAACTTTCTCACACACAGTTCTGTAAACAACTTATGTTTTGCATTCTTTCATGGAGGAGGAGAGAATTGATGGACTCTTGGTCTGTCCAGTGTCATTGGAGAGGTGGCACTGTCACCCTCCAATCCACTGTCACTTTTGGAAAACTATAAATGTTAGAGTCAGAAAATAAAGGTCCCTCTTTTTTGTTCACCTGGAGAGCAGCAGTGTCCGTGTCATCTTTTCGTGTCGTATTACGACAAGTAAGCTCTGAGCTGTCTGCACAGAGCTCTGTAGGGAGGATGGGGGCATCCCCTTCCATGTTACCCCCTCTCCTGCAGCACTGGGATGATTCAGAGAAGTGGAGCAGGCCTGGGAGTGTTTGCTGCCCCCCTCCACTTGAGAAATAGGGAACCCTGCTGCCTCTGCACCTGGGCAAGCGGGTCCCAGAGCCACTCCATCTGGACAGCTCTGCTTCTTTGCCACACACCTGAACCTTGCAGCAAAAGAGCTCAGGGACCAAACCACCTCTGTTAAAGGGAGAGGTCCCAGTGCCTTGGGAAAGAGCTGTGGGTAAAAATGGGGATGTTTTCACTGCACAGTGGCAGTTTGGGCATCCCCTCCCTGGTCTGCACTCTTCAAATTCAGTGCCATGGGCAGCAGATCCCTAAAAGTAAAGGGAAGATTCCTGTGTGTGCCGTGCCGGGGGCTCGGGGGGCGGTGTGTTCAGGGAGCGCTGCGAGGGGCAGGGCACGGCTCGTTTCTGTGCAGCAGGCAGCGTTTCTGTATCACACACGGAAGCTGGAAGGAGCCCAAAACCTGCAGCTGTGTTGAGCAAATTGGATCGTTGTATTAGAAACCGAACAGGAGGAATCTGTGAACAAGAGCAGCTTGATGCTCGCTGGTTTTCATCTGAAGAGGGATTCAACAAGGCGAACCCACTTCCCACTGTTACCTTGGCCACCAGATGACGGGGATGACAGCTTGATATCCCTGCCACCACATCCCCTGCCACCCATGCAAACAGCCCGGCAGAATCCCAGCCCTGCCTGCCTCTCCAGCTGACACAGTCCTGCTGGGAGCACAGGGAGCACCCAAGCCCCAGGGGTCTGCAGAGCAGGACATGCAAATCAAGACACAAAAAGTCCCTCCACAGCCTCGTTCAGTTGGTGAGAAGCCCTGCCCCGAGGCCAGTGGGGATGGGTGGCTTCAGGGCACGGGCAGTAAGAGCCAGGCAGCCTGGCAGACAAGTGCCAGATTTGGTGCTGCTGCAGAGGGATGCCAGAGACCCTCCTGGCTGTAGGGCCCCCGGACCCACTCTGGGCTGCTCACTCTGTGCTCTGGATGTGCCACTGAGCACTGGAGCAGGGAGCAGAAGGGCATGTGCCATCCTGGCTACTGGGCTGTGGGGCTGGTCTCATGATGCAAACCCCATGGCTTTATTTAGGAGAGAAGTGACCTGCAGCCCCCCAAGGGAATTCCTGGCACAGCCAGCTGTGGCCCCACTTCCAGCCCCTTTGCCAGGAGAAACCTCAGCCCTCGCTTTGCTGGCAGCACGACAGGAGCCGTTCTGCAGGATGCCTGGTTGGGAGCCCCTGCCAGCCAGCAGCACCCAGGGGCTGATCTCTGGCTGTGGAGGGCCGCAGCTTGCAGGGGAGGTTAAAGCAGGACTTGTGCTGCCTGTGGCCATTAGCTCCTGGGGATGGCAGCACTCCCAAGCCCCAACACCCACGCAGGAGAGCCCACCTGCAGGAGTGCAGGAGTGCCTGGGCTGGCACAGCCTGCCTGCAGCAGGCTCGGGTGCCTGTTGCAGCACACTCAGTAAGAGGAGTCTCAGTTAAATGTCAGCTGTGATTTGGCATTTTGTCCCTGAGTGGGGCGAGTGACCTTTCTGGCGGCGGTGGGCGCGTGTTGCCAGCCGCGCGGAGCCGGGCGCAGGTGGGGGAAGCACCTGGCCACGCGCTCGGTTTGGGCAGGAACAGCATCCATTCTCTGCTGATTCCTTGCTGCCCTCGAGCCACTGTTCAACCTGGCAAGAGTGATTTACAGCTGTGTCAACAAGTGGGATCCAGGCTGCCGGTCCACGCTGCAGGGAGGAAGAGGAGGAATATCAGCAATAGTTCCCAAGGCACGACACGGACTGGAAGGCTGGAAGAGAAGAACCTAGCTGCTCTCCCCAGCCGCAGGCTTGCCTCGCCAGCAGGGTTGCTGTAATGGCTCTGCATTTCCCAGGGTCTGGCATCCCCCTGGACATTGGTCTGGCCATTCAGTGCAGCTGAGTCAGTTTGGCGGGGCTGGAATTCAGACTGCTGCTCGCAGGGGTTCTGTATCTTCAGCTTGTCTCTGCAGCCAGACAAGAGGCGACATGCTTGTCTCCCCAAAGACGTCACAGTCCTTCCCTCCCAGGGAAGGCTTTGTGTGTTGAACCCCGGAATCACCAAGGTTGGCTGTTTGGCCCCAGTCCAGCCGCCGGCTCAGGACAGGGCTATCACCAGCCCTGCATCTGGCCCTGACTGTTTTAGCCGCCTTTGATTTCTCCAGGTTTCTCCTGGCCTGAGGGCAGGGACCCAAACCAGCTCTGTTTCAGATGCAGCCTTGCCAGCACCAAGCAGAGGGCAGCAAGTCCCCTTCATCTCCTGTTCCTCCCAAAGTAGGCCAGGATGTGGCTGCCTTGCCCTGCCATGCCTGTGCAGGCTGGCATGCCCTGGCCCTGTTTCTGAGGAGGAAGACGCAAACCCTTCTCCTCCCAGAGATGGCAGAGAGCTGGCCACCAGCCACAGGGCCATCCACCACGGAGCAATGCTCTGGCTGGCAGCGGGTGAAGCTGGGCCAAGGCACAGAGGAGGAAGATGAGCTCCCGCGTCACTCCAGGCAAATCCAGCACCCTGCCCCTTGCACGGCACCGAAGGGTTCAGCAAGCCGAGCCAAGCCGAGGAAAGGCACGATTGGCTTCTGTTTAACGTCACAGGTGCCTGCAGAGCCCTTCTGCTCCCTTGGAAGTGCTGCGGAGCCCTTCAGCTGGCATCAGGCACTGCCTCCTCGTGGCAACGGGCCCTGCTTCTCAGGAACCCTCCCGCCTGCTGCATCCTGACTCCAAGCAGGGAACTGGGGAATTTCCTGCCTGCAAATCCCTGCCATAATGCCTTTCTGAGGTCAGGTGGAGAAAGTGCATGTCGTCACTCCCTGGAGACCCTTGGAAGCAGTATTGGAGGTACATGACATTTTCCTTCTGCTTTATGGCCGGAACAATACGGACAGAAAGGACTTGTATGTTGGAGAGAAGTACTGCTGCCACCACAGAGCTGCATGTAGCTGATGTTTATTTCCCAATGAGGGGAATTACTGTAATCACTGACAAATCTATAATTGCCAATAAAAAGCAGCAACGGAAGCAAGCACATGCTGGAGCACGTCATCCCATTGCCAAAAAGTACACCCACAAGTACACCACCCTGCCATTCTCCCTCTTCTACCTTCAATAGGTGAAGAAAATTGCCACACATTAGCTCTGTGGGGCCTCAGACCCAGCTGGGTCATCTTCCCATACAGATGGCCTGCCAGTTCTGAGGTAATGGAAAAGTCCCTCCTCTATTTCCCCTTAAAATCTCTGCGTGGTGAGTGGGTTCTGCTTCTCACTGGGGGCTATTCACATGTGAGTCAGCTGCGGTGGAGCTGATTTAAATGTATCATCCTGACAGTAAAACCTGCTGGGAAAAAAATTACCTTAATGAGAAATCCTTAAGAAGGTTGGAGCGACTGTCCTCACAGCTCTGCAGAAGGAATTCTGACAGCAGAGCATGGATGTCAGCTAGGGAAAGGCAGATCACAGAATCCCAGGATGGTTTGGGTTGGAAGGGACCTTTAAAAGCCATCTGGTCTAATCCCCTTGCAATGAGAAAAGACATCTTCAGCTACAGCAGGTTGCTCAGAACTCTGTCCAGCCCGATCTTGAACGTTTCTAGGATGGGGCCTCCACCAGCTCTCTGGAGAAGGTGTTTGCTGAAGTCAGGGGCTGCTGGCTGGGGAGGGTTTGAAGCTGCAGGCAGAGGAGGAGTCCCACTGCTATGCCCCGCTTTCACACGTGAGAGGGCTGAGGAATAACCTGATTCCCAAACTGCACGTGCTGGGATTGCTCTGCCAGGACTGTACCTAAGCAGGAATTCCCCATCCGTCTCCCTCCCTTCGGCATTCTACTCCTCCTGCTGCAAACACAGCCTGCTGCCATCATTATTGGTTTTGCTGTTGTTATTATTATTACATATCACTATTTAATTGCCTGGTAAATTTGCAGTATCTTGGAAAAAAAACAACGGAGGGCGTGTAATTTGAAATGCTAAAGAGAGCAGGAGCAGACAGGGAAGATGCAGTGCACCTAGTAGGAGTATTGAAGAGGTGATGAGGACATTCTTAACCTTAATTATTTCAAATCAACTCATTTTGTAGAGTGTGTAGGTTTATGAATCAGATGAAATGTAAATTGATTCATAATTTCCTTTAATTTTCTGCTCTTTGGAGAATTTAAATCCATATTAACATAACCTGTACCAACTAGTTACTAAGAGACAGGAGAAAATTAGCATGGGCGAAGTGGGGAGACTGGCATTTTAATCTGCTCGAGCCCACCTGCTGCAGGGAGCTGGGGATTGGGACTCACTGGTGTGGGGCTGCTCCCATCAGAGAGATGGAGATCTGCTCCCCAGTCCCCTCCAGGCAGCCTCAGCTTGCTCTTTGCAAGAGTTCTCTTCCAGAGAGAACTCTTTTCGTTTTTCTGACGTTCTCTTTGTCGTTTGCTCACGTGCATTTATCCTCCTGGTGCCTGTTTTCTGCTACCCAAACGCACACGTGAAGGGCAATGTATGAATCCACTGCGTTGTGTAGTGCTGGAGAAAGAGGGTCTCATAAGTCACAGCACAGAAGGACTGCACAGAAACGTTCAAAGCTCCTTGCCCTGTGCTGCTGGATGTCCCAAGCTGGTGGGTGATGCAAAGTGACACCTCTCTGCTGTGCCAGGGATGCGCAAGCCTCTGAAGCACGGCGTGAACCTAGCACCAGCACTTGTCATTTCTGCTTTCGAAGAGAAAGCTTTCCTTCAGGAAATAAGAAGATACAGGAATTACCAGCTACAGGAAAAAAATTATCAGTCAGGCTGTAAGAATAAGGATGTCTACAAGCAAAATTGTTTACTTGCTCTTTTTACTCGGGTCGAGTCTGTACTGCAGCAGATTGCTTTGCTGCACATCAGGGGGCTGAAAGGGAATGTGGATGAAGGTTTGGGGACAGGGTGTTCATGCCCTTCTCCAGCGCAAGGCAGCATCAAGCCATGCTGCAGCAGCAGTCCAGGCTGACCTTGCTTGCAAGTCCTCTTGGGCAGTGACAAATGCCTCCCTTCGGAGACTGCTCTTATTTCAGGTTGGACAGAAACCAAACGTAAAAAGCACAGGAGACAGTTGGCTGTGTGGGGAGCTGGCTTGCAGCTCTCTTGCTCTGCAATGGGAACACTTTGTTGCCATTTCCATTTGTCCTGCACATTGTCCTCCTCGAGTCAGCCGTGCTGATGTGGGGTGGGCAGTTTGGGCACCTCTGCTGCCGCCAGCGCTGGTGACATCTGATGCCCAGAGTTCAGCAGCCATACAAAAAACCCTTTGCTTAGCTACGAGGCCAGATCTGGTGATGGACAGGGGGAGATGAGCCATGCCTGGAAGTTTCCAAGGCCGGGTTGGATGGAGCTCTGAGCAACCTGACCTAACGGAAGGTGTCCCTGCCCACGGCAGGAGGGTTGGAACAAGATGATCTTCAAGGTCCCTTCCAACCCAAACCATTCCGTGAGTTTTGCAGAGGCAGCAGGAATTTGTTCCCAGCCCAGGAGGCGTTGGCAGAGCAAAACCCAACGCAACCATAAACATCTCAAGGTGATATTCACCGTTCGCACTCTCTGCAGTCTTGTTCCTGTTCCCAGCGGTCAGGGATTGTTATTCCCTTGCAACAGTGCCAAGAGAGGGGAGACGCACGTGTCCCATGCAGGAAGCTCAGTTTGTGGCAAAAGACCTGCATGGGCACATTCTTGCCAGTGGATCAAATGTGCTGACTAAACCAGCAGCTCGTGGTTATATTAATCCAATAGAAACGATCAATAGTGGGATTCAGTTCAGGGGAGAGGGATTTCACGGCTGCCTCTTGCAAGCACAAACACATATTATGTCATCAGCAGTGCAGTAAATCAGCATTTCTGAGACCAGCTGCCCAATTACTGAGGCAGCTCAATGATGGGAACTGTAAATTGGATGTATGCAAATTCATAATGTGAAACAGTAAAGTAAACACCTCCCAGAATTACTGAGGAATCTCTGGACTGAGTTGCTGCTCCAGGCAAATAGCCAGGAGTGCAGGCTTCCAGGTTATGGAACAGAAAAGGTGTCTGAATGCTTTTGGTGCTCACCAGCATCCCCAGGACCCTATGAGACCAGCTCAGAGACTTGAAAACCCCCCATGATCTGCAAAGCCCCACGGCTGTGGCTGGTGGGAGCACCGAGTACCTGCATCTCGGGCTGTCTCACAAAATGCTTCACCTCCAAGAGAGGAGAGGTTCAGGTCAGATGTTAGGAAGGAATTCTTCCCTGTGGAGGTGGGCAGGCCCTGGCACAGGTTCCTCAGGAAAGCTGTGGATGGCCCTGGATCCCTGGAAGTGTCCAAGGCCAGTCTGGACGGGGCTTGGAACAGCCTGGGATAGTGGAAGGTGTCCCTGCACATGGCAGGAGGGGTGGAACAAGATGATCTTTAAGTTCCCACCCAAGCCAAGCCTTTCTGTGATTCTGTATGCTGCTTTACATCTCCTTCAGGGTCCCTTGGTGTTGTGGACCTCTGGGTTTCCACGAAGATAGGAGCCAGGAGCCAGGACCTGCAAGACATGGCCAGCTCCACGCCATCACATGAGGGTGATGTGGCCATCACATATCTCCACATCCTTGCTCTTGTCTTTTCTGAGCACATGCTGTGCTAAGGAATTACACCAGTTTTGTCTTTTCAACAACTTAATAAAAACCAAAAAAATTAACATTATTAGTTGCTTTCCTCCTTTCACAACTTCTTTCCTCTGTTGTACTTAGACAGATAAGGTAAAGCCGCAATTCAGAGGGAAGCTGAAGAACTGGAAGTGGCAATGATGGGGCAACTCAAAGCATACACTGGTGGCCACAGCAGGGATGAGGAAAGCCATTATTTCAGTGTATTTATAGGGAATATGCCCATTACAGAGCACACTATGAAAGTCTGCCTGGAATGCCTGCTCTCCTGTGCCTTTTCTAAAGGACTCCTCCTCTAGCTTTGGTCCTTATATCTCCTGTCTTCACTCACAGATTGTCCTCCCGCTCCATGCAGTGCTTGCTTTCTCCCAGGATCTGTCCATCCACCATCCCCTGCTCGGGGCAGCCCTTCTGTGCTCACATGCAGCTCTGGGGCAAGCAGGATTTGTGTAGGATTTCTCATTCAGACACCTGCACATGTCTGAGCGAGGGGGTTTTATTGCCACGTCTGGGGTCACCATTTATTGCCGTGGGTCTTCTGGGCAGTGAGGACTTGGTGAAGGGAAGGAGAGATCTTGACTCCATTTCAGAAGGCTGGTTTATTATATTATGATATATATTACATTAAGAAAGACCACACTGTAACTATACTACAAAGAACAGAGAGGAAGATTCATCAGAAGGCGAGACAGGAATAGTAAGGAATGAATAACAAAGTTCTGTGACTCCCAGAGAGTCCGAGAGCTGCTGCCTCCTGGATTGGCCACCAAGCAGAAACATCCCACACTGACCAATGGAGGAAGCACCTGCTGCATCCCACAGCAGCAGACAACAAATTGTTTACACTTGAAGCTGAGGCCCTTCAGCTTCTCAGGAGAAGAAAATCCTAGCAAAGGGATTTTCATAAAATATTACAACCACAGGGTTTCCCTGCTCATCCAGAGAATGCCAACAGTTTGTGGGTGACCCAGCCACAAGCAGCACCAAGCCCTTCAGGTTGGTAATCACCTGGACAGTCAGCTGCTCCTGCAGGCAAAGTGGTCATGGCATTTTCTGCTTGAAATTTGCTGTATTTTCTGTGCTGGACACTGTATTGTCCTGATCATCTACTGTAAAAACCTATTTAATGTCATACACATCGTCTCCATGGACAGGTGCTTAAGGAGTGTGGACATGTTTATTCTTCACCCAGCTCTTTAATAAGCAAGACAGATTGAGCTCCTTAAGTCACTCTTTGCTGTAAAGCTGGTTGAAGGGCTAATTACCTTGGAGTCAGGATTTGGGACACAGAGCAATGTGATCACAGCTTGGTAGAAGTGATTTTATCCTGGCTTCCTATGGAAAACAGCACTCAGGGCACTGCATGCCTACTGCTTGTCTGTCTGTCTGTGATTCCCATCCTATCCTCTCCTCCTCATCTCAACCCGTTGCAACCCTCTTTGCCCGAGGGGCTCAGTACCAGGGAAAAGCAAGCTGGAAACCTCCTGGATGCAGGGAGCTGGCAGTTGTAACCCCCCGGGTGCAGTGGGGGGCCCTTGTGCCCAGAGACTGGCTAGCCATGGGTCCACTGCGTGCCCCTCCCAGCGCTGACAGCCCCCAGAGGGAGGTGTGGGTTGGGTGCTGACAGCAGCCAGCCTGGGGTGAGCGCACAGTGGAGTGTGACGAGCTGCTGGCCTGGCTGTGGAGAGCTCCTTGACAGAAAGAAGAAGCCTCAGATTCCCCTGGGGATTCCCCACTGCAGCAGCAGCAGAGAACAGCTCCGGGATCAACCTCCTCCCCACTGCACCTCCCTGCACACACCAGGGTCTCGGCCCCACCAGCAGGACCCCTGCCTTCCCTGCTGCCTTGGCCCACGAGCAGGATGAGGGCTCCAGCACAAGCAGCATCCACAGGGCATGGGGCACGTCCCTTGTCCTGGCGTGCCAAGGCCCCCGAGGCCCAGTGCCCGCGGGGCAGCGTCACCTCCCTTTGCTGTTTGCCTAGTGTCGGAATCCAGAACATCCCTCTGGGTGCCCTGGATGGCCAGAGCCGCTGGCAGGGGGCTCTGAGACCCTGGCATGCAGCCAAAGACACACATGGGGTTTTGATCTTAGCCCGTGGAGCAAATTACCAACTCTGTGTGAAGAATTACAAGCCACACACACAAGTTAGGTAGCATAGTAGAGATAATCACGAAGTGAAAGGAAGGATTTTTGAGTGCTGTACAGGGGGGTTTTAAGCCTTGTACGCAGGGGTCCAAGTTTTGTACATGGGGGTCAGGGGTTCTAAGATGGAGGGATTTGGGTGTGCCCTGTCCTCCTTCTTTCTCCTTCCCAGCCTCCATGTCTTTGGTGATGTTGGCACTCACAGATTGGTCTAGAGTAGAAAGTCACCATTCAATATAGATAGTAGGCATTGGGGGAAAAGTATAAACATGTAGTACGTAATGTGTGATATAAAAGATGGCAGCAGCCCCTGGGAGGGCAGTGTGCCTTTGTCTGAGCTGCTGAACAGGCCACAGCAGCTCAGGAGAAGAATCTTTTAGATAACCAACAATAAGAACAGACAACAGAAGACTACTGAGTCTTTCTTTGAAGGCACGGGTTGGAGGAGAGACTTTTCCATCTTTTGGGGTCACCCCAATCCGGGACGTGAAACCCCACATCTGGCGTCCCTGGGTGGGCAGGAGAACCCGACAGCCTAGCACTGCGTGAGGAAGGCTTTGCAAGGAACCTCCCCGCTGCTCTCCCTGCGTGCCTCCCAGCCCACAGTGGCCAAGGGGCGAGAGGAGAGGCCTGGCTCGGAGCTGGGGCTCTCCCAGAGGGAGCCTGGCCCGCGCCTGGCACCGCACACACGCGGCTGCGGCCCCAGAGAGCCTCGCTGCTCGTCCCAGCCTGCAGCAGGGCCTCCCAGAGGGATGGACCCCAGCTCAGCCTGGAGCTGGGACACGGCAAAGATCTCCTGCCAAAGCTGGCATCTGCCAGAGCCCAGAGGGGGTTCAAAATAACCATGCATCCATGGGACTGAGAATAAAACTTCTCCCGGGCAGAGCTCGGCCGTGCTCCCGAGCGGTGGAAAGGCACAGGGTGTGTGCCAGAGGACAGGCCAGCCTTTGGAAGGGCCGCTTGAATCTGGGCTCTGGGTCAGGATTCCGTCCCAAGGCTGGCAGGCTCTGTCCTGCCGTGGGGGGTGGGTGCTTGTCCAGCACACGGAGCGGGCCGTGCTGGCCCGGCTCCCTGCGTGGCACGTGCACGCAGCCCCAGCAGGAGTGTCAAGGGCAGGACGCTGCTGCTGCTGCCCAGCCTGCCTCGGCTTTAATCAGTGTTTGTTTTAATTGTCAGCCAGCCAAGGGCAGCACACCACAGTGGGTTCCAGCACGAGCTGCCGTGCCTGGGAGAACGGGATCCCTGGGAGCTGCCAGGGACACGGGGCTGCTGCAGGACAAGGCAATGGCCCCTCAGTGCCAGGGGAAAGGGCCACAGTTAGTGGAGCTTGGCGTCGGCAGGGGAATGCTGCACTTCCACCCCATTGCTGGAAATGGAAATATTTTATTACGCATTTATTATAATTTAGTCTCAAGCCAGTGAAGTGTGTAATGAGTTGTATCAGCACAGGCATAGGGAAAGGCAGTTCTGGCCTGTCACCCACTGCTCACCGACCCCATGTGTCTTCAGGTGAAGAAAATGCCTCTGACAGGGCCACCTTCCTGACCTGTGACCTCTCTGAGGACAGAGCCACTGTTGGGCTTGGGGCTAACAGGGCTAGCACAGGGATGGATGAGAACTTCTGGCAGTCCCCAGGGCACAGCTGTGGTGAGGGAGAAGACAGAGATGGCAGCTTTGGGGTGGTAGGAGGGCCTCATCAGCCTTCCAGGTGGGAGTCAGACCTAGAGAGGCCACCAGGACACTCGAGAGCCAGGCTGCAGGGCTGGGCTTTGTTGCCATTGGAAGTGGGACTGGTCCCTCACATAATGATGCTGCTCTTCAGGATGGGCTGCTCCAGGGCACGGCTTCTGCACCTGTCCCTCTGGTGCCAGGCTGCTAAATCTCTCCATCATTTCATGCAGCAGCAAAGCTGGAACACTGCCTGGGTAATCTTGGTGTGCAGGGACAGGCTGACACTCCCCACAACATCACACTGCCTCTCAGACTTGGAGCATCCCCAGAAAATCTGGTTTGGGGGCTGTCCTGATCTCTTGGTTGGCCTAGAGGCTTGGATTATTTTAATCCCGGCTTGATAATGCAATTAATTCCAAATGCTGATTCATGATGTCTGCTTTCTGAACCGTAAGTGCTTTAATATTTCATTTTCTGTTGCTTTCAGGGTTACATAGTTTATTCCACGAACAAGAGGTTGGGCCAGTCATTAGCGTGTGAAATCAGAAACGCATGCATCAGTAACTATGGCAACTCTGAGAGAACACCAGCTTCTAGTAACATCAAGAATTAAGCTTACATGAAATGCTGAAGTAGGAGAGATCCTATCTGCTGAGGGCTTAGCATACATTTAGAAAAGAAAAGGAAGGTCTGAAACACTCGAGTGAACTGAACCCACCCAAACCCAGGAGCAGAGGTGTTCCTGTAACCTGGCCGTGCTGGTGCATCCCTGCAAAAGGACACATCAGGAAAATAAATCCATGTAACTACTGAGTCTACCAGCCTCATCCAAGGAGTCCTTGTGCTGCCCCTGCACCCTTCCACCTGCTCGTGGGGCTTGTCTTTCCCGAGAGCAGGCTGATGTTGTGTTGCTCACGGAGAAGCAAAGCTCCAAGCAGAGGGTATCTGCTGGGGGAGGCTTGGAGCAGCATCCATAATTAATGCTGTAAAAACAACATTTCCAGTCTGGGCTCTCTCCTGATGTTCAGTGTCAGATGCCAGAGCAGCTGCTTCCCACACACCTTGTAGATACAGCAGTTTTGCTGCACTCTGTGAAGGCATCACAGAGCCCCCCCTAAATAATTCAGGCCATCCTTTTGACAACTTCCATGTGTAAGGGCTTTTCCTTGCCATGATGAAGAAACTCTTTGCTTTGTTCTCCTGAAAGCTTGCTGCCTCCCCAGAATTTCCCTTCCCAGGGAACACATAAACAAACCACCACCTCTGGGGAAAAGCTCTGCGGGGCCATCCCCTCTGCAGAGCAGCAGGGGCTGAGCCCTGTCTGCCAGGACTGGAGGGGTGACACCTGTGACAGGCTGCCATTAATCAGCTGCCAAGTCCGGGTGCTGCTCCGTGGACAGCACCTGCAGGGATTTTAATACCAAACGAGGTGCTATAAATACCTCACCAGCCTGGCAAAAGGCAGGAATTAGAGGAAATGAAGTTCTTTGGAAGAGGCTGCTTTTTCAGTGCCTGATTTAATGATGCTCACACCGCTACCTGTGATTATGTTTGCCCTATTCCCGGTTGCTTTTTCCAGTGTAATCAGCCTCGAAGCGTTCAAATGGAAATCTTTCCTGCTGCTTTCCGCTTCACACTGATTTGGAAGAAGAAGAGGAAGGAAACAGCCACTGGCTGGCGAGGGCTTGGGGAAATCAGGGCTGGTGTTGGTGGGTGGAAGCTGAGCAGCGGAGGATGCGGGGCCAGCAGCACACATGAGGAACAGCCTGCCCACAGCAGGACCCCTTCCCTGCCCAGCCTTACCCTGAATGCTGCATGTTCTGGTGCCAGGATGCTTCATGAATGCCTGCTTATTCCATAAAGAAATCCATATGTGAAACAAATCTGTATATGAAATGTATGGAACAAAGCAGGACAGCGGGTGTGGGATTGCCCAGGCTGGCCCAGCAAGGTCCTGGCACACAGACCAGCTCCCAGCTGCCTTTGGCCCTAGAAATGGCTAGACTGCATGGTCTCCATCTTCTGGAGCACTTGAAGCTGCCTTCTGCATAAATGCACTGCCAGTTATCACCCCCAGGTGTGTCCTCAGGTGCCGGCCCATGGATGCATGGTGGACATCCAGAAAGAAATCACGGGGCTTAGCAAAATGCCCTTGCTCTCTGAGAGATCAAGCATTCACAAAGAACCTGTGTGCTTCAGCTGAAAAATTGTTAGGAAATGTCTTGGTGTGGAAAACAGTGAATTCCTTTGAGCCATGGAGATGCAGACGTTCATTGTGCTCATCAGAAAGGTGGTACCATGTGCGTGGGGGGCGATTTGCAAAGGCACTTTGCATGAGCTTGAAACCCTGACTCAAATCCAAATTAAATATTTTTCCGGCAAAAGAGGTTTATTTTTGATGAGTTTTTATCCTTAGCGAGAGCACCTTGTCCTCTGCAAATTATCTGCAGACTGCAAGTCTGTGCAATTATTATACAGATAATAAAAGGAGCTTTTCCATATGGCAGGAAGATTCCCTCCTTATTTTCTGCTCTTAAACAGATGTGATGCATTTCCTTTCCACCAACTTGAACATAAGCTGATATTTTTGAGCGTTCACAAATAGAAAGGGTCATAGATACTGAAAAGGCAAAGCAGCTGGGTTCTTCTGCAAAAACTTTGCAGACGCAATCATTTTATTCATCCCTTTTGATGAGGGTGAGGGCTCCTTGGGACAGGTTTGCTCTAGAGCATCTTAACTTCTGGCTTGGATGCTTTTGGTCTCACACCTGAGTTTGGTCCTGAGTGGGATTTTTGGAAGAATTACGTGGCAGAGGGTGACCAATCTCAGAAGCAGCCCATAAAGGTGAGCAAATCCTGAGCAGGTGCAGACCACAGCCAGGGTGGCAGGAGGAAGAACAGCAGCAGCACAGGAGCATCTGAAGGAAGCAAGCTGCCTGTCTGGAGTAATTCCCAAGGGAGAACGCCTCCTGATGTGACTGGTGAAAATCCCTGCTGCCTCTGCTTTGTCAGGGCTGGGTGCTGCAGGGATCATCCCAGCACCGGCAGGAGCAGCCGCCCCCAGGGCACAGCGGGAAGAGGCAGGAGCAGCCCAGCTGCCCAGAGCCTTCACTCTAGGGAAGCTCAGGGGATGTCGGAACCCAGGACATTCCTCCGGCTGCTCAGGATGGCTCGAGCCCTGGGCAGGGGGCTCTGAGACCCTGGCATGCAGCTGAAGGCACCTGTGACTTTGATTTTGACCCATGGAACAAATTACCAACTCTGTGTGAAGAATTACAAGTCACAAAAGTTTAAGTAGCATAATAGTAGTTGTCACAGGGTGAAAAGTAGAATTTTGGGGATTTTTAGAATGGAGGTTGGGGGGTCCCGAGATGGAGGGAATTGGGTGTGCCCTGTCCTCCTTCTTTCTTCCTTCTAGCCTCCATGATTTGGGTGATGTTGGCACTTTCAGATTGGTTTAGAATAGAAGCTGACTGTCTAACATAGGTGACAGGTATTGGGACAGAATTGTAAATATAGTACACGTAGTTTTTAGTATAAAAGATAACACCAGCCAGGGAGGTGGGCAGTGTGCCTCGGACAGACCTGCTAGACAGAGCTCTGTGGCTCAGAAGAAGAATGTTTTAGATAAGAGACAATAAACAACCTTGTGAACCAGAGCCGAAGAACTCCAAGTCTTTCTTCGACCACCAGGCTGGGGAAAAGGACTCTCAGGGTCACTCTGACCGCAGACAACCCGAGAAGGGACTTCTTTTTTTTATGGGCTTAACTCCTCACGTGTCCTTGGCCCTGGCTAGCACCTCTTGCTCCCCAGCTTCGCTGGCTCCAGTGGCAGCACACATTGCCCTCGCTCACTGCGTGCCTTGGGCAGCAAGAGCCCAGTGCAAGGGGCAGGAGGAAGCAATAAAAAATAGATTCTCTTTGGCCCCGTGCCCAGCGGCCTTTGAAGGCTCCCTTCTCCCCCACTGTTGTCTCCTTTGATGCTGCTGCTTTGATTTGCACTTCAGAGGCTGTATCAGAGCCCTCCAGGCTGGGGGAGACTTCAGGGGAAGAGCATTGCCCCGCAGCATCGTGCTGGCTGAGCAATGGGTGCTGCAGGCAGCAGCTCGAGGGGGAGATAAATGTGGAGCTTTGCAGAGCAGCTCCCAGCCCTGCCTGCTTATTATTTAAATAAACCCATTCCTGCTCACTTTGAATCATCTCAATAAGAAAACAATGCAACAGAAGACTGGCATCTGAGGAGTGCCACAGAATTACCACCATTGGGTGAAGGTTTTCCATTCCCAGGTACTTTGTTACCCCTCTGTGAGCCGATCTTCAGACTATAAACCGCACACATGCACACCTTTGTGTATTAATCAGGCTGCTGGGTGATGCCATGACAGGTGCCTATGTGTAATATCACCACATTTACTTTTTATCCATCAGCCTTGTAACTAGGCGGAAAAAACACGCAGGGTTTGACAGGATTCATTTTTTGTTTAAATGTATGGACTGGAATTCATTTTCCATTAAAGCACATGGACCAGTGGCCAGGCTGCTCTCACGTGCTTTTCCAGCTGCTCTGCCCCTTGCTGGCTTTCATCCTGCCATGGCTACTGCTCCTTGCCAGCCTGTCACCCTCGGCTCCCGGGGACATCGCTGTGAAAGCTGATTTCACAGAGAAATGATCTGAATCTTCAGGCCTGTCAGGTGGAGAGGCTGTCACACAGCCACTCTGCATGACGGCAGCAGAAGGCACCTTTATCCCAGACATCTTCCCTCATCATCCCCAGTTAGGGAAAATAATTTGAAAGGTGACTGACACCTCTGGAAAGAAAACCCATTTGGAGATAATTTGGCTTCTGCTGCAGGAGTTTGCTTAATTTTCCTGCATCCTGGTGGTGTGTGTTAACATGGGGTGAGAGTCTTTGCTTCAAGCAATTCATCAGCTCCAGTTATTGACTGTGCTCCTCGTGCCAGTGTTTGACAGGGGAACGTAGCAGCAGAGACCAGCCACAAGCTGCAAAGTCCAGCGTGTGGTGATGCCTGAAGAGGCTACTAGAGCAGAGGCTGGGCAGAGTTAAAGGAATAAAGTGGGATTTATTAAAAGGTTTTCACAGGATACACCTTGGGCAGTGCAAGAGCCCGGCTGTGGCTCCACCCAAGATGGACCCTGGGTCATGAGTTTTCACACTTTTATCAGTTTTGGTCCATTTCCACATTGGGGTTCATTGTCCAGTTCCAGCTCCAGGTGATGCAGTCCCATCCTCCCAGTCTGCTCTCCTCCATTCCCTGCTGTTTGCACCTTTTGGGCCTGGAGCTGCAAGGGTGCCCTTGGTTCTGGGGCTGGAAAAGGATTGTTCTGTGTGACCGAGCTGTGAGGAGAACCTGCCAGCACTTGATATGAAGTTCAGAGTTATAAACTAATGCAGTACAGAGTCTGGAAAACTTGAAAGCTAAATTAAGGCATCGGTGGCCTCTGCCCCATCAGCAGAGCTGCCACCAGGCTCCAGGGAAAGCAACTGGTAGGGACAGAGCTGCAATAACTCACAGGGTTTGTTCCTGGTACGAGCCAGGATCTCGGTGTGTCCCCTGAAAGTGTCAGGATGGAGCCAGCAGAGGCGGCGTGCAAGAGCAGCAGGCTTGGAGAATGCTCCCCACCAAGGGCAGCCTGCCCGGGCTGTGCCACAGCCAGCCCCGCTCTCCTGGGAGGCAGCTCCTCAGGCTCTGCTTCCCGGCAGGACAGGGGCAGCACCGAGCTGGCAGCCAAGGAAAGGTGGTGCTCTGCAGAGAGAATAAACAGCTGCATTTGGAAACGGTGAGATGAAGTCTGGTGATGGCCTCAAACGAAACGGAAAGGTGGCCCTGGGTCTTGAAAAGAGATCCTCTACGGATGAGGTGGAATGTTAAAAGAAGAAGAATTTTAATGCGACATTGAAGTTCTGAGTTTAGGGTGAGGAGCACCAGCCCAGGCAAGCAGGGAAGGCTCCTGTGGCAATGTCCCTGTGCCAAGGGCTGTGCAGCTCTGCTGGGAGCTGGTCCCCAAGCCCCTCAGTGGGGGACAAGCCAGAGGCTGCCACTAGCATCTTTCCGACAGGGAAAGGCTCGTTGGGAATTTCAGGCAGTGCAAAGCCTGCGAGAGTAGGAATTAGCACCTAGAAAACTGCATTTTGTGTGAGAACTGAGGGCTGGCAGCTTGACTTTTGAGGAGCAGATCCTGCAGCCATCAGGGAGATGCTGGTGCTCACATGGAGAGGTGAGAGCCTGCAGCGAGCACAGCGAGTGTGGAGTGAGAACAGACAGCTTGGCAGTCTGTGGGAACACCAGTGTGCTGGAGGCTGCCTGCAGGATAAAGCAGATGAAATTTCACAGCTCTATTATCACTCTCTGAAAGGCAAGAAGGTCTCTGCTCTCCAAATGAGGGCTCCTGGCCAGCCCTGCGTGCTTTGATGGCCCAGAAAATCTCACCTGTAAGGGCAGGTGCAGCAGGAGCTGGGAGATGCTGGTGATAGCCTTGAAGGACAGACAGCAGGATGCTGCACTCCGTGATTTATCTGGGGAAAGCCCTGCTCAGAGGAAATCCCCCTGCCCTGGGAGGCAGCCTGGGGGTGAGCAGGGAACAGCTTGTGTCCAGGCTGCAGGGACTGTGGCCCGCACAGGTCCCTGCCCAGGGTGGACCCTGGATGAGGGGGTTTGCTGTTTCCCCTCTCCTGTTGAGTCCCTGAGCCCTGTGCAAGCTGCCCCTCTGCCTTCAGCATTCTGCACAGCTTTCCCCTTGGAAAGTGCTCCAGCAGGCACATCTTGAAGGAAAGCAGCAGCTCGTATTCCCTTGGAATTCCTGGATAGCTGTGATCAGTGCTGCCAGGTCTTTGCCAGCCCTCAGGGGCAGGCTGGGACAGCAGCTCGTGCTGTGAGTGCTGCTGGCCAGAGGGGTTGTCCTGGACTGGCACGGGGAGCACGGGCAGGAGCTCCTTGCTGGTGCTGCACAGCATCAGGAATTCCCTGGGGATGCTCTGGGATGCAAGAGGGAACTCAGCCACAGCGGGCCTGGATCCTTCAGGCTAGAAGTTCTTTCAGTGCCTCTGCCCAGGGACAGAGGGCAAATCTTCCAAGAGCACCTAAACAGCTCAGGAGTCTGTGATGTCCCCAGTCTCACAAACACCCCCCAGCACCAGGGACGGGTGGTGGGACCCGAGCAGGCTCCAGATCCTGCTGTCCCTCCTTCCCCCCGCAAGGCCACGGCCACGGCGGCTGCAGCGGCTCCGGGGGGCCATGAGCTGCCAGGGACTCCCTCTCTGCATTTCCCTCATCAGCATCACCTGCATCCTCCAAATCTTTTCCGGCCTCTCTCCAGCTCTGGCAATCAGTTGCCTGTGAAAGCAGCAATGCTCATGCCCAGGATGACTTTTGTAGGAGGGCAGCTGGGCTGCTCCACACTGACAAAGATGTGCAGAGCCCTGCTGTGAAATTCGGGAGATCCTCATCTCTCTTCCCAGCTTAGGTGAGCTCCAGGTAGCTTCCAGATGTGCTTTAGCTCCTTGCCAGCTGCAGCAGAGGAGACCAGCCATGATCTAGGTGGGGGGTGGGTGGTTGTTTACCAGCCCGCACGCTGATCTGGGCTCTGTTCATCACAAGTCCAGGGAGCAAACACACCATCCAGACTGCTCCAGCAGCTGGGAACTGCCTCAAAAATGCAGCCCACAGGTGGAAGGAAAACAGGACACAGTCCTATTCCAACCTTACTTCTTTGAGCACGCATGTTCTCCTTCTCCTCTCCTAATTTGGGGCATTCTGGGGAATTCTGACGTTATGGCTGTAAGAGAAAATGCAGCATTTTGTTTTCCACAGGAATTGGTGGTTTGCCAAGACACATTTCTGTGAGGAATCCGTGCCCTCTCCTATGCCTCCAGCTGAACGCTTCCAAGCAGGGTGCTGAGCCAGCCCTGTACCATCCTTCCTCTGCTTGCCTGCTTGCAGTGAGGAAGAGCAGGAGGATTTGGGCTGGATTTTGTGGTTTTGCTCCTGCTTTTTCCTGACTTTGCAGAAACACGAGGCCCTGAAAAGCCCAGGAGACAGAGGAGTGTAATTAAGGAAGAGAGGAGCTCCAGATGACACTGGCTCTGGAGAGCAGTGCTTCCCCCTCCCTCTCGGTGCTCACTTGCTGCATCTGTCTCTTGCTGGGGGCATGAGTCACATTGGTTTTGGTGATGGATGAAATTAGCTCCAATGTGGAAGGGGAAATAAAAAGCCATTCACCAACAAGACATCTGCACAGGCACGGAGCTCAGGGCAAGGATCCTCTCTGCCTTTTTCTGCTCTTGTGCTTTTCACAAGCAGCTCCCTTTTAATTGGATAGGATGCAGTTCTAAGTCAACTCTAAATGATATTATCAAACTAATAGAGTGTGATCATATCTCGGCTGTTATTGGTCTGGGAGCCGCTGCTGGCTGCCATGGGAACAGTGTTTTTCACAAAGCTCCTCAGCTCTGCCTTGTAGGCATCAAAAGGAGGTCAGGGGAGAGGTGATGAACCCCTGGGATGTCCTTGGCCTCGCAAAGAACCAGGGAGGAGTTCCCCTCAGACACTCATGCATTGGGATGTTTTCACCCTCTCTTTCCTGGTCGAGGCTGCTCTTCAGCCTTGGTCTGCACCTCCTGCTGCCCTCCACTCTTGAGTCCTGCTGCTCATCAACGCCCTCACTGCATCCAGGCTGGGCAAAACCAAGAGTGGCAGAGAAGGAGAGAAGAGAAAAGGGAGCACACTTGCAGCCTGCACGTGAGTGTGGGATGGAGCAGCATTTGCCCCATGCTGGGCTGTCCTCAGGACCAAACCCACTGTCCCCAGCTGAGGAGCCCACAGGAGCTCATCCTGCTGCCCTGCACCCCTGGGGGATGCGAGAAACAGAGGCTTCCTGAAAGTTATCCGAGAGGAGTGAGAGCAGCAGCACAGAGGAGGCATTTCCTGGGTCCTGCAGCTGCCATACCCCGTGGGGAGGAGGGCAGCAGCAGGAGGGGGCAGCGGGGGCTGCAGCCTGTCCCCACCCTGCGAGCAGCAGAGAGGGAGCAGGGCAGGAGGCGCCTGCCAAGGCAGTCACACGGGAAGGAAGAAGAGACGGGAGAGAAAAACGGGACTTGGTCCTGGCCGTGGTTGGTGTTCCAAGCCTGATGGGAAGCTGCAGGCTCTCTGAGGATCAGAGGAACCCCACTGTACCATCGTACAGTGGGTGTGCACCCTCATGGGCACGAGGGGCAGCTGCAGGGACATGGGATCCATGGGGATCAGGGACTCGGTGCAAAGAAGGCTTCTCTGCCAAGTGTGGTGCTGTCTTCCTGTGGCAAGAGATCCAGGTCCAGTCTCAGAGCAGGGCTTGTGAGGAATTAAGGCTGTGAGTGACCGAGGGGACAAGCCTGGCCATCACCCCATCAGCTCCTCAGCTCAGTCCTGCCTGCCCCCTGCTCCTGCTGCCCGTAATGCTGCAGCTCAGGCTGCTGGCTTGGCCCCACCTTGCCTGCTTAGCTGCTCTCCCCTTCTCCCAGCATTTGGAATCCTCCAAAGAAAACCTACCCTGAGCGGGAGGGGTTTGTTCTAGCAGGCTTCTTCCCTGCCTGCCCCTTGATGTCCCTTTGAAAAGATGTGCCCATGCTCTGTGAACAGAGGCAGCGTGAAGTCTCAGGGCCCAGCCAAGATCCCAAACCACCCCCTGCTGCATTGATTTTTTTTTGCATAGGACTAATTTTTTTAATCAGAGTGATGTAGAACACGATCAGGAGCAATTAAAGGCTGGCAGGCTAATTAGTGTCAATCAGCATGGTTTGTGGGTATTGGCCTTGTCAATCACACTTGATATTGTATGTTAGCGAGATTGCTTTTGGATCTCAGAGCTAATGCTTCACAGAGAGCTTTTCTTTCTTGAGATGCTTACTAAAATAGTACAAGTCCTTCAGAAACCAGTTAAAGGACATATTTAATAGTCCTTTAGGCACTGACAATTACAGGTAGATCCTTGGCTAAATCCTACTTGGGGCTACAGCAGATTAAACCCCGAGCTTCTTCCTGTGCTCCTGAAAACCGGGCTGGGTTCCTCCCACCCCTCCTGGGGCCGTTGTGCCCCTGGGCATGTGTTTGCAAAAGCTGAGGCTGAAGGAGATGGGTATGGCAAGCTGCTCAGCCCAGGAAAGGAGGGATTAAAGGGTCATCTTGGCAGGGTTTAAGCAGGAGAAGGGCAGGATTTCTTCCAGACTGGAAATGTGATAAGGGCCACTGGGTGGTGTTCAGTGGGATGTCAGGGAAAAAGAAAAAGAAGCAGAAACCTGTCTTAAGGGTGATCCTGACAGAAGCAAATCCCTGGAGTACGTCCCTTGGAAAGGTTGGGGTTGGAAGCAAGGAGACCTGCTGCAGCCAGGGCATTCCCAGCTCTGCTGCTGCTGTCTCCACAAGGCTCCAGATTTTAGCTGACTGCAGGCATTGGTAGCATTTCCAGGGTCCCACGTGAACCCACGGAAGAAGAGCAGAGCCAGCATTGAAGCACACAGTCCATGTGCCCTGAGCCTGGTACTGCCCTTCTTAGCACACAAGAATCAAGGAGTGAGTGTTGGGATGGCACAGGCACAGCAGCCATCAGTACACGCTGCCTTCTAAACCCTGAGCCCCACAGCACTCATGTTCTTTGCACTTAATAGTATAGAGGTAATTTTCTACTTGTAAGAAAAATAAAGGAAGAGCTCCATCAGGCAGAGCCCCTGGGAAGTGCCTGACAGAGGTGTGAGGTGTGAGAGAGATGAGTGTTCCAGACAGAGCCAGCAATGCTCAGAAGTCCCAGCAGGCCAAAGCAGGGATGGCACGAGCCACCAGCCGGATGGCATTGTCTTCCCAGCAGAAAACACCTGGCCTGCTGACAGCATCATGCTTGGAAGGGCTAAGATTCACGGCAGCATCGTGCCAGCTCCTCCCGACACAGCCCTGGAGGGGGCAGAAATGCTGGTGCACATCCTGCTGGCTTTTATAGGCCTCCCTGGGCCTGGGAAAGACTGGTGTGCTGCTCAGCATCCCCGCCAAATATTGCAGCTCAGCCAGCAGATCCCTGAGTGGGCACCATGAGATGTATCTGTGTGATTGCTGGGGCTGTGCTGTCGAGCTGCAGCCGTGGCACTCTGCCCTTCCTGAAGGGCTCACGGCCTGCCAGGTGGAGCTGTCAGAAGCACCACGGCAGGCTGAGCCCAGCGCTGCTCACCAGCCAGCTGGGAGCTGGGGACTTGAGTCAGGCAGTGCTCCCCAGCTCCGGCATGCAGCACCCCAGGAACGGGGAGAAAGCGGCCGTTGCAGGGCAGCAGAGGGATTTTTATGACACGCTCAGTTCCATGGTACAAAGCCACATCTTGACATCGTAGCAGAAGATCCTTTGCCTGGTTATCGCCTGAAGACATACATTTTATCTAAGGGAATGCTTAATTGCTCCTCCTTGGACACTGGTTATGGAACATTAGGCATCAATAAAAGACAACTCTTAAAATCCAGGCTGAATACCCTTTCCAGCGATGGTGGTGGTTACAGTCACAGAACAGATTTGCTTCACTGCATTTTTATTTTTTCCTAACTTCCCCATTTGGGCAAAGTGGGTGGTATCCCTGCCATAACCACATCCCTGCTTCCAGCCCCAACCTTTGCCCTGAAGCTTTCCTGATGCAAAATGCTGCACCCCTGAGTGGGGCCACTGTTGACAGAGCCACAAATTTTAATTCCTTGCTAATGTGGAAAGAGCCCGGCCCCGAGAGAGATGAGGCTGCATGAGGCTCAGCAAAAACATGGAGGTGCCAGTTGCTCTGAGGACATGGATGCTGGGGGAAGCATTAATATTCCAGGCCACCATGCCTCCCTACCATCTGTTGCACCAAAGCAAAGGATGCCCAAATAAATTTCAAAATCCCTTGCAAGGGAGAACACTCTGGATGCTATTTCTACATCAAGCTGTTCAAGACTTGCTAAATCATCTCTCTCCTTTCCAACCATTTTTCAGAGCTGTCTTGCCTCGGGGAGGTGGCTTTGGTGGCTGTGTCCCACTCGTAGGAGTGTGGTGGCACATGCTGGAGGTCCACGGTGCTCCAGCACAGCCAGTCCAGCTTACTGCCTGGAGAAGGATGAGGCAGAAACCACAGCGTGTCCAGAGCAGCTAGATGGGATCAGGCAGGGATCTGCAAGCTGGCAGCTCTTGTGAAGCAGTTTGCTCCTGAGCCGGCAGCACCATTTAAAGTTTTTGGACATTTCCTGAGCTGTCCGATGGAAAGGCGGTGCCCCTGGAACATCTGCAGACTGCTGGAGGCCCTTGTGCTGCCCTATCTCCTTCTAAAATCCTCCAAGGACTCATCTCCTCCAAGAGTTGATGTCCTCTTGCCAGGAGGAGATCAAGAGGAAAATTTTACCAGGATTTCTTCTTTATTTGCTGTTTGGGACTCTCCCATTGTAACACACTTTCTGATGATGGCCCGTTCGTTCCCCTGTTTCCTACAATATGCAGGTAAAGATTTATGCAATTCCAGGTGCCAGCCTCATTTGAGAGATTAATCAGAGATAATGTCTCACAAAGAGGTTTATTGAGTTCTCTGAGTTCATCCACCAGCTGTGAAGTGAAACATCCGAAAACAGTTTTTGAATACTAAGTTCTCCCTGGCACCAGCACAGGAAAGGGAAACAGTGCCTTTTTCTGCTTGAGGTACTTATTCTGCTGGGCAGAGCCAGCTTCATGAGAGCAGCCCTGGGAGCTGGGATGCTGGGCTTTTAGCTGCCTGGTGGGCTGGCCCACCTGGGGCGCAGGAGGATGTGTCTGGCATGCCCAAGGTGCTGCGCTCTGGTTCTCAGCATCCTCCGCCCCGTGAGCGATGGGTTGCTATTTCATGGCAGATTTGAAGAAGCAGGGGAACCCTGGAGAGCAAGGCAATGGTGATCACTCACCTACAGCCATGGAAAGGCACTAGAAAATGTACTTGTGGCTGCAGAACCCTGCAGGCCTCGTGCCTGCTGGCTTTATGGCACAAAATTGATTTGATGATGTAGCAATATCTCTTTGAGGGCAGAGAAGAAAGGTCCTTCCTTAGACCTCAGTGTGCACCAGCCACCACTGCACGTGTTTTGTTCACTTGCTTCTTGGGACACCAGGAAGCTTCTTGCTCCTTCCCTGTGCCCTACCCAGAAGCCAAGTTCTGGCTCGAGCACCTGCAGACTGGGCTGCTTAGAGGGCAGAGCCAGGCTGGCACCACCAGCAGCACATCTGGCCACACAGGCAGAGCCAGGCTGGCACCTCCAGCAGCACATCTGGCCACACAGGCAGAGCCAGGCTGGCACCTCCAGCAGCACATCTCCTGCCACACAGGCAGAGCCAGGCTGGCACCACCAGCAGCACATCTCCTGCCACACAGGCAGAGCCAGGCTGGCACCACCAGCAGCACATCTGGCCACACAGGCAGAGCCAGGCTGGCACCACCAGCAGCACATCTGGCCACACAGGCAGAGCCAGGCTGGCACCACCAGCAGCACATCTGGCCACACAGGCAGAGCCAGGCTGGCACCACCAGCAGCACATCTCCTGCCACACAGGCAGAGCTGCTGCTGGCTGGTGCCGCTGGTTTTCTTCCTCGGTGCACAGGGAACACAGGGCACCCCTGCCTGGGCTAGAAGAAATGGGTCTCAATTAGTAAACTCTCTCTAAAAAACTCCTCCCATCGGCAGCTGGGGAGGTGGCTGTGCAAATTTCTCTTGGGTGCATCTCAGTATGCAAATGTCGGCCACGAGGAGATAATTATTCTGCTCTCCCATCTCGAGCACATTCCTACCTTGCCAATGGATCATTCTACTAATTTTTAATCTCTGTTGCACTCAGCATAAAATGCCCACAATGCGTTTGTGTTTTCACACAGACATTGGGGCACATTAGCTGGGAAGAGCCCATGTGGAAATCCACAGCTCTGAGGACAGATTTTGGCAGGTGATTTATCCTTTCCATCAGCATGCTACAGCAAGTCCCCAGTGAGGCGTGAGGGCTTTTCCTCTGGGATACACCAGTGGGGAGGACCTGGGCATCTTCATCACTTATTTATTTACCCTTTGACGTCCCTTCCTTGGAGGTGACTTTTCTGCTATCTGCAGGATTTTTACTTTAAAATTGCCCTCCCAACAACATCCCAGCAACAGGACTACTGCTGCTTCTCCGTGTCCTGATGAAGAGCTTGCAGACATTTGTTTGCAAATGCCTTTTGTTGTAACATGGGGAAGCTCACAAAAAATGAGAACGCAGTATTCCTCTCCCCTACGACTGGTCTTTGTCTTCAAGCAGCTGTAAAAGAGGGCAATCAATAAACCTTGCCAGGGTCTTTTTAATGCCTTTTGAGCCATTATGGTCATAATGCTTCTTCAGGCTGCCGTGTCAATACACTCGAGACACTGAATATGTCAAAACCACATAAAATCTTTATTAAGATGAAATTAAATGAGCAAGCCCAAATCAGCAATTTAAATGGATACTGTTCTTCAAGGATGCCAGACCTAAAAACCAGACACAAGTGAAGAATTCAGGACATTCAGTTAGGATTAAATTGATGTGAAACTCAAACTTTTGCCTCAGCTCCTGGGCAGGAGGAATTTAGGAGGATGGGAATTGCTGTCAAGGTGCTCTCAACACCTGCCCCATGTTTTCTATTGCAGCATTGGCCTGAGCTAAAAAAGTGAAGCAAATCTGGGACAGGCGGGAAGAGAACAGTTACTGGCATGAAAGTTCAGTCTGTCTCTGCTCATCGACTTAACCCAGACTGACCCAAAGGGGAAAAAATCCTTATTTATGTATGGTTCCAGGTGACAGCGCATGGAGCTGCACCGGGTGGCACTGCAGAGTCCATCCTCGTGCTGCATGGCCCTGGTGGGTGGATTTCTTTTCCCACATCCTCCCAAGCCCTTTTGGGCCCTGTAAAGTCACCAGAGCCGTGCTCACGTGGAGAATCTGGTGGCAGAACCGTGGGGCACTTTGAGCTCAGTGACTGAACCCCCCTCCAGCCTTGCCCAGAGGCTGCAGCATCAGAGATTTTCACCTGCCAAAAGGAGGTGAGGACAAGCAGGACACTGAGAGCTGCCAGGACCTTGGGAAAGAAAAGCCACGAGTCGAGCCCCGCTCAGCACCCCCCCAGCACACAGCTGAATGCAGCAGCAAGAGGCTTGGGCTGCCCTGGGCTGCGTGTGAGCTCCAGGAGGGTAAAAACCTGTGGTTCAGCCCAAGGCAGCCAGGAGGTACTGCAGGTACCACGAGCTGTTGGGGCACAGGAGCTGGCTCTGGGCTCTTTCCACACACGGTGCCAGGCATGCAGCAGTTCAAGCCCTTTGCTGCCACTTTGCCCAAATTTTGCACAGCAGGACAGGACCCAGGTCCTGTCTGGGCTAGATGCATTCTAACAGCCTGCATGGCTTGCTTTGCTCCACCTGGGAGCTCCTGTTCTGCAGTGCCACAATGCCTGGGACACGAGTGGGTATGGTCCAGGCCTCTGCCATTGCCAGCAGGCCATGTCAGCTCCTCTGTGCCTGGCAGGGCTGGCCAGTTTGCTGACCCTTGGGACCAGCCTGACGGAAAGGCTCAGGGGGCTCAGGTTTTGCATCCCCAGAGGATGCCACGACTCTGTCATGCCCTGCAAACTACAGGGTGGACCTGGCTCCTCTAGGGGTTGTCACTTGGAAGGAGGAGTAGCCTCAGCACTGACCAGTGGGTTGGTAATAGGTAGGACAGCACCAGCCTCGTCCCCAAAGCACCACCAGCCTCCCCTGCCAAGGACACGGCTGCCTTGTGCTAGTGGCCTGGTTCTGGTGGCAGCAAGGGACACCACCCCCGTGGATTTTCCACTGGAGCACAGGGATCCCTTCTGCATTGCAATTGTGCAGCTTTTGCTTCATCAGGTGGGATCCTACAGCTTGCCAGGAGGATTCCACTGTTCACAAAGGAGCTCTTTTTCTTCTCAGCGGAAAGCTGAAAAATTGCTCGGTTCCAGCCTATTTAGTTTTAATTGTTTCCTTTAGTTCTCATTGCCCACAGCAAAATATCACCTTTCCCTAACAACCAGCCAGGCTGCCTGCCTGGAGCCAGCCACCCTGCCCAGCCACTGTGCCAACCCTCCTGCTGGTTCCGTGGCTCCCGGGAGTCTTGTCTGTGCTGGCAGGGCTGGATTTTGGGGAAGAGGCACCCCCTGAGCAGGCAGCGGGCAGAGCAGCTGCAGTGCTGCCATTGCCGGGCTGTCACCATGTCCCAGGGGTGCTGCTGGCTGCTCTGGCTCTCTGCCTTGCCCAGGCAGCTCAGCCCTCCCTGCTCCCCAGCTTTCCTGGGCCCTGCTGCTGAGGAGGGGCCAGCTCGTCACTCCTGCTTCAAGGTGGCTCTGGAGGGAAAGGTGTTGCTGTGCTGCTGAGGCAGAACCAAAGCACACGGGGCCCTGGGGATGATGAACAGCAGATGAGAAAAGCCTCTTCTCTCTCCCTTCACCAGAGGGGGCTTTGAGCACCTGTGGCTGTTTGGGAATGATGTGGTGCTTCCCAGGTGAGCATCACCTCCAGAACCTCTGCTCCTGCTGCAGCTCCTGCTGCAGCCCTTCCACAGGGACACCCCACTCCACAAGGACAAAAACCTCACGTCAGCAGTAGAAAGCAGGGTCTTGCAACCTCAAGAAAAACCTGTGGGGACTCCTAAACCTTCTTGGAAGTTATGGGACCAAGAGGATAAAGCAATAATCCCTTCCCATGCAGGCTGCCTTCGGGGAGCACAGCCAGACACCCCCAAGCAATCTTAGCAACAGCTCAGGCTCAAGGGAATATTAATGCATTCCAGTGTAAAACAAGGATGCAGGGCAAGCTGTCGAGGTGAAACAGAACAAAAATACACCCCACCCATCAGAGTAACCCACCAGTCCACTGATTTCATCCCCAGGATAAAAGATCTCTGCATCAGGGTTCAGACTGATGCTGGGCACTGCCTCAGCTGGCACGTCCCAGCCTCCAGGGTTCACAGCACCATGCCAGAGGTTTCCCTGAAGGTTTTCCTCTGCTCATTTCTGGGGAAGAACTATAAAACAAAGGCTCATAAATTAATTACCTAAAAGAGCAGCAGAACGTTATTAGATACTTGAGAGTTAATTGCACTGATGCTAATTGCATGTATTTTAAAGGAACCAGCAGAGATGTAATATGTAATTCCACAGGTATTCCAGAATAATTTAGCAATTTAATTAATTTCTGCTAATACCTTTTAAATCACCTGCCCACTTCCTCTCATGTTTCCTGAGGGAAAGGGGGAAGAAACTTTTCCAATTGGCTAAATCTGTTGCAAACTCACTTTTGCTGACAAAGATATTGTTTTATTTCTCAGTGGATTTAATTAACATTAGAGTTATCCCTGGGTGACAGGGTGGCCAAGCAAGACTGTGATTGCCTGGTCCTAAAATTGGAAGTCTGGATCAGGGATGGTTGAAGTGTTTTGGACAGATTGTGATGGGCTGAGAAGATGGAAACTGAAATGATTTGTGGATTTAGGTCAAATTCGGTAAGCAGAGCCAGGGGAAAATGTGGGAGAGAAATGTAAACAGCACCAGGCATTTTATTCCATCTCCTCAAAATGCAACATTTTGTTTAGAAAAAGCAAAAATATCTCATTTCAACATGTTTGAGATGCAGGTTTTCTGCTTGTCTCCTTGTGCCTCTCCCCAGGGTCAGGCAGCAGAGAAGCACGCAGCCCTGGGACAGCACTGCAGCTGGAAAAAATGATTCCTTTCCTTTCTGGGCCCGCTGCTCAGTGAGTGCAGGGCACAGAACCTCGGGATGGCACTTGAGAGCCCAGGGGAGGTGGACAGAAGCAGAGACTTGGGCTGTCCCAGAGCTGAGCCCCACCCTCCCCATGCTGGCCAAAAAGAGACCACCAGAAGCCGTTGCTCTCATGGGGCTTTTATTGTCCGGCTGGCCCTTGCCTCCCACCCTGCTGCCCGTGGCTGAGCCCCTCAGCACCACCCACGCCTGCAGAGGAGACCCCAGCCCAGCTCAGCCCCAAGCCCAGCCACCTGCCAGGGGCAGCACATTCTTCCCGGCTCTTTTCTGGGGTTTGGTGGGGTTTTTTTGTTTGGGGTTTGTTTGTTTGTTTTTTTTTTCTTTTTTAATATTTATTTTAAAAATATAGTAGCTGTGGAAAGCAGCCTTCTTTATAAATGCTTGATGCCAGAGTGAAATGCATCCTCGCCATCCTTGTTCCTAATCCCTCCTGGGTGCCCCTGCCTGCCAGCAGCAGTGCCGGGGGCTGGGGAGGCTGCTCGGGCTGCTGCAGGCAGGGAGGCTCTCGATGGCAGGGAGAGAGAGAGAGAGAGGGACCCTTCTAAAAATAGAAATATTGTGCTGAGTCGTTTGGAGTGGATGAAATACATAAAACACCAGCATTAGATTAGCTCTAGCTCGTCAGATATTGCTCCTGGCAGAGTTGGTGCAGGGTGCTGGTGGAGGCTCAGTCCTCCTCAGCCCGGGCCAGGGCAGCCACGCCGGCCCCGGCCCCGCTCCCCACTGCAGGGCTCCCTGCTCTCACCCACCTCGAGGACGCTGGCCCACAGGGCAGCCTGAGAGCCCCCGGAGCTGATATAAATAGGAAACTGTAAACACAACCATTGGAGATAAGAGACACCTACGATCACAGGGTTTACTGCTTGAAACGCCCCACCCTCCCCCCCAGTCTGCCCCCCTATGCCCTTGTCCCCACCCCGTAAAAAGGTCTCCAGTAACAAAATCTTCGATCCAGGCTTGGAGTAAGGTGAGGTGCTCGGGGAGTAAAAAGGGACGTTGCAACCTTAGCAGTCTTTGCTCGGGAGGGGAGATGGTGGCAGGAGGGGGAGAGAGGGTCAGCTGGTTCAGGTCCTTTGCAAGTCCATTTGGTTTGTCTGGAGGACTCTTAGGGTTGTACCTGAGATGAAGACGTCTAGAGGACACTCCATAGCTCAATTAGAACGCTGTTGGTGTTTTTGTGCCTAGAGGAGCCCTCACTGCCGGGATTCGTCTGTCGTGCTTGCCCCGGGCAGCAGGAGAGCAGCATCATCCCTCTTCCGCTCGGCACGGGGCCGTCTGAACCGACGCTGGGCTGGGGCACCCCTCATGTGTCCAGGATCTCGCTGGTGGGCGACGGCTCGTGGGGGATGCCCTGTGCGCTGTGGATGGTCTGGTTGTGCGAGAGGGAGTTCTGCTGGAGCTCCAGGGCGATGGCGTTCTGCGGGAACTCCTTCACCTGCCGCTTGTACTCCAGGAAGGTGCACGCCTTGGTGGCGATCGCGATGATGTTCTTGCCGATAAAGATGGTGGAGACCCTGCTGTCCTGGAACAAGATCATGTTGATGGCCCGGATGAAGATGGTGACGATGTTGATGGTGACCAGGCTGAGGACGGGGTAGAGCATCATTTTTTGCGGGGCAATGTGCTCCCCTTGCATGCTGATCTCACTGAGGGACACGCAAGGCAGAATCAGGAGGAGTATGTAGCAGTAGAAGAACATGAGCCCCTCTGCCCAGATGGGCAGGCCGGTCCTGTGTGGCTCCCACAGGTTGGCCTGGATGTCCAAGATATCCAGCAGGTCGAGGGCCACCCAGAAGAGGCGTCCCCGCAAGTCCTCTTTCTTCCGAAAGGTCCGTATGTACTCCATGCTGTCCAAGGCCACCAGCACCAGGTAGAGCCCCGGCACGCAGATGGAGAGCAGTAGGGTCAGAGCCTTCCTGGCCACCGTCTCCAGGTTCTTCTTGTCTGCTTTGTAATTCTGAAAGATGAAATACAGCTTGATCTCCAGCACGAAGATGTAGAGGAACCACAGGATCATGGCATAGCCCCGCTTGGCCGTCTTCACCTCGGCGCCCACCCACACGGCCACGTAGCGCAGCACGATGAGGAAGCAGATGTCCCCCACCAGCACGATGATGCAGACGCCGATCTTGCGGGGCCCCTGGTTCTGCTCCACCAGGTAGGCGTCCATGAAGGCCATGCTGGTCATGATGACGATGGTGGTCAGGCAGACGTGGCGCTTGTCGGGCGGCGGCAGCACCATGGTGAGGCGGGCGGCCCTGCGTCCCTCGGCGCCGGCGCTAGGCGAGCGGTCCCGCCGGCGCTGCGCGGGGGCACATCCGCGGCCAGCCCAGGGACCGAGCGCCGCTCTGTCCCCCGCTGCCACCCCAGGAAGGGGTGCCTGGAGGAGCAGTGGCTCGGCTGGCAGCCCCACTGTCCCGGGGCTTGGGGCTGCCCCTGCAGACCCCACGCCAGCCCTTCGCCCCTCAGGGGCCGTGCCCTGCAGGCACCGTGGCTCTGCCCCCAGCCCAGGGCTGGCTGAGCAGCCCAGCCCCAGGCACCCTCCACCACCGGCAGCCAGGGCTCACGGGTGTGCAGGGCCTCCTGGAGGAACGTCCCTCCTCGGTGGCGGGTCCCCCATCGCTGTCAGGCTCTCCAGCAGTCCTATGGCACTAAGACGCCTCCAGGCTCCAAGCCCCAAACCCTGCTATAGATCCCTGGAGACACGGCAGGCGACGGGGCAGAAGGGCAGCTCTCCCTGTTCCCAGTGAGATCCCAGGTTCCTCCGGGGTCTGGGGGGGTTCCTGCTGTGTCCTCACAGGCAATCACCGTCACGCCTATCCCCACAGGGCTGTGCCGGTGTCCTGCTGCTCCCAGCTGTACCCGCATCCCTCCATTCCTGTAAAAGATAGCAAAGAGCGAGCATTAGGGTCCCTCTGTGAGCTGCCCACGGAACGGTGGCAATGACAACCCCCGCAGCTCCAGCACACCACAGCGTGAGCTGGGCTCCCACCAGGCACCGTCCCACCACTGGGGCACCCACCACACCCTGGGCCTGCGTGTGAGGGTGCAGAAGAGCTTCTCACTGAGCACAAACACAGCACGGGCTGTCCTGCAGGGAAACGCAGCCTGCTGCCCTTCCACCGGCACTGCCTGTCCAGAACTCCTCGGCGAGCTCACGCCCTGTGAGCTGCTGTGAGCCCTGCTTCTGCTGCTCCAGCAGCACCGACACAAAACCACAAACCTGGTGGGGACACACAGGTTCAGAGCATTCCCAGCTCCAGGTACCCCTGCTCCAGCAGGGACACAGACCCACGAGTTACTGCAGAGGTCCCAGCCTGGACAGCTCTGCTTAACTACAGCCATGGGATTCTACCAGTTACTGAGCAGCTCTCAGGGTGTGGGGCACGTCCCTCCTCAAGCAGGGCTGAGGTCAGGGCTGGCACATGGGGGACAGGACAAAGCTGTCCCCAGGGTGTCATGATGTCCCAGCAGCTTTCTGGACAGGTTCAGCTGCTCGTGGACACAGCTCCTCCTCGTCATGCTGTGCTTGCCTAATTAATTTGTTAATCTTTTCTGTGCAGGGAGTGCGCTCCCAGAAATGAACAGGTCGGTCCCAGTGCATGCAAAAATGTCACTGAACTGCTCACGTGGAGACAGACCATGATCACAGCCACAGAGGCTGAAGGGAAGAAGCCAAGCCCAAGGAGGTGTAAGCCATTAAAAACCTGCCCTACTTTGCAGCTGCTTATGTTTATAGGGACTCATTTGAATAAAAGCTGTATCCTCTCCTGCTTCAGGGAGACAAGAAGAACAAAGAAGAGAAAGTGGGAAGCCAGATGAGTCAGAGCCAGCCCTGCCTTGTGCCTGAGTAGGTGGACAGCAGGGATGCGTGTACCTGTGCCCTGGTTTACAAAGGATGTGGTGCTCAGCAAATGTTAGCAAGGGACTTAAGGCCCCTGTTCCAGCCAGGACCCTCGGGATGCTCTTCTGAGTCTGCTGGCAGCAAGGAAAACCGGCGTGTTAAAATAATTTCTCAAGCAGGAATTGCTCAGAAAGAAACCAAAAAGATGTGGTGGGAATTCACGAGAAATGCTGCATGGTGCTTCTCAGGCAAGGCAGTCCCCGCAGCCCCACTTGCCAGCGTGGCTCTCTGCAACAGCTCAGAGCTGCCATTTGGGGCTTCAATTTGTTCTTTCTCGAGGTTTCGGATAAAAATATACGGTCATTGCTGTAACTGCCTCAAAACTCATGCCAAGTTTTACGGAGGATTTATAGCCAAGGATAGATAATTCCAGATAAATTAGGTCTTTCAGGAGGGAATGGTGGCTTTTTTTTGCTTTTCACCCTGTAAGTATTTATGCCTTGAAAAGACAGCGGTTATTTAAAGGGCAGTGGGTTGCATCACAGCACGGTAAGGTTCGGAAGCAGCTTGCTTGTAAATCCTGTCCCTGTGCCCTGGAGTTCCTGGTGTGCTCTGGGGAGCTGGGGGAAGGCACAGCTCTCTCTCATGAAACCAGACAGGAAACCCTTTCGTGCCTCCTGGCGAACACCCAGGGCACCGAAAGGTGTTAATTCACAGCGTTTCCACCGCTGCTGAGCAGATCGTTTTCAGCAAAAAAAAATGGGCTCAAGTGGCAGATCCTTCCCCGGTGTCTGCTCCTGAAGGGCTCACGGCAGCCCGGGCTGGGTTTGACAAGCATTTGTGGGGGTGACCTTTCAGAGGGGAGGAAGGGACTGAGTCTCAGGGAAGCCCTTGCTTCCTTCCCGGTCAAATCACGCCCTGCCCAGGGTGAGCACCTCTCTTGCCTTTTCCCAATTGTTTCCAAGCACTTGCTGCAGTGCGAGCTCTGCTCCTGATTTCCCAAGAGCTGGTGCTTTCCCCACCCCTCGCAGCCCTGGGGCTGGATGGAAATACAGAGTTCTTTGCAGATCCATGGAGCAGAGCTTGCCAATGTGAGTGATGCCTGACCAGCCGGTCGGGGAGGGGGCACAAAAAACTCTCCTGGGAGGACTATTAGAGAAAAGCAGGTCGTTTTTAAACAACCATTACTTGGTAACTTTTAAATGGCTGCATCGGACAGTACACTCAGAAACCGCCTGAGAACTGAGCTGAGTAAGCAAGACAATAACCACCTCAGACAGCCGCAAGAGCACATCTGAGGCAAATGTTTGTTTAGACAAGTATTCACTAAACTTCCTTCCTGCGGGAATTCTTGCACATAAAAGGCAGCCCACCTGAACATAATGGGCTTGGAGCGCTATGGATGTCAGCGAGCCGGGCTGGCAGCTTCCTAGAGAAGGGATCTAACAGCTTTGGCATCCCTCTTGGAGCCAGGACTCCCAGAAGCAGGTGACGAAGTGATGTTTCAGTCTTGGCAACTACAGGCCTCCTTACCAGGACAAAATTCAATCCCTAATTGCATATTCTCCTCTACTTCTACCCTACTCAAACAGCTCCATTGCACTGGAGTGAGCAAATGACCTCAGTGACACTCAGTGTGTCACCAGCTGACAAGGCAGAGCCCAAGGCCAGCATCCAGCCCCACCAGTGAAGGTCATCAGCAGGGAATGGGAATGGGGAGCAGCAGCCTGTCCCCTCTCCATCTCTGGGGTGTGCTTGGGGACACCCCATTTCCCAGCCCAGCCTGCCCTTTCCCAGCTGCCCTGCAGGATGGGAGAGGCCTCAGTGGGAATGGAGGGGGCTGGTGACTTCCTGGAGAGACTCAGGGGTCCTGCAGATGAGTCCCAACCTGGCTGAAGAGCAGGCTTTGCACTCTCACCACTGCCCTGCATCCTCTGGCACCGAGGGAAATCGGCAGCATTGGTGCAGCCAGCCCTTGCCCTATTCCTCTGGCGCCTCTACTCTGTCTGAGAAGTTATTTCTTGGTCTTGCGCCTCTTTTTCCCGGCTCTCCCGGATGCTATAAATTACTCGTGGTTACCCAAGGATGTGCGATCACAGCCTTGCTCCACCACCAGCCCAGGCAGTCTGGAAGAAAACCAGACTGTGCTTTTGCCCGCGATGCCGGTGGCTAATTGATTAATTGATTAATTACCGCTGGCTCTGCCCTTTCAGGCCACCCATCACAGTGCCCCCCTCTCCTGCCTCTGCCCAGCCCCTCCCGGCACAGCAGCGGGGAGCTGTGGGATGCAGGATCCGCACACAAAACCCCATCTCCCAGCCCGGGAGCCACAGCTGCAGACAGCCCGGAGGGCTCGTGGAGCCCCTGGCAAAGCATCGTCATTAACGCCAGCAGGCGCTTCCCAAAGCCCAGCTCTACCCGGCAAATTAATTTAAATTATTGATGTAATTTGGGTCCTGTCTATTTTAAAAAAGGGAGTGAGACAGAAGTCTACACAACGCGCTTCCCAGGTAATTAGGATGCCGCATTGCTTGAAGCTTCATTTGCACTTTAATTGCTTTGATTTATTCCAGTTCTCCCGAGTGTAAATCCAAAGCTCCCCCTCACTTGGCCCTTCAGCCCTCCGGAGACCTGCGGCTCCTCCAGGGCCTTCTCCCACCTGGCAGCCAAGAGGAGGCGATGGGCACAGCCACCTCTGCTCGGGACCTCAGGGCAGCTGTGGCAGAGCCACCAAGCGATGGCACCGCTCCCTGGCAGTGGCCGCGCTCCAGGGAGCCGCTGAGCCGCAGCCGGGTGCCCTGCTCTGGGCAGAGGCTGGGGACAGGGAGCTGCTGTGCATTGCTTACACGATTTGGGACTCCCTGAACTGCCTGTGGCTCTGCACCACCCAAGGATGGGGCTTGCTCTGGGCGAGCTCTGCGTTGACTAAGAAGAAACTCTAAACCGGCTTGTCCCCGAGCCTTTGCACGTTCCTGCCGCTGGTTCAGCCTCACTGAGCTGAAGGCTGAGGTTTCACCTTGCCCACCCCGGGCCATCCCTGGGGACCATCAGAGGGAGGATGCTCCTGCCCTGAGGAACAGGGAAGGTCGCTCTGGGCAGCGGCTGTGCTCTGCCTCCTCCGAGGCAGCGCCGGGCTCTCCAGCGCATCCTGTGGAGGAAATGAGATTGAGGAAGATTTTTCCGGACCCTGCCCACTAATTGTGTCTGAAGGAGGAAGCAGCCCACTTGCTAATGACTGCAGATAATTTACTGTGTAGGCCCATCAAGAGATGGAGAAAGAGCTGCAAACTGTTCCTAGAACCTGCTCAAAATAAACAGTGCAATGTCAGACAAAACCAGCTCCTGCTTATACCAGTGAATGCACCAACTGTGCTCTGCTGCTGCAAGCCCCCTCAGTCCCTTTGGATTTCAATTCAGCCCCCTTTCCCAAAAACAAACACAAGCAGAAGGTACCAGAACTGTTGCCTGAATAGGAAAAAAAATAAAACTACCCTCTCAATCACATCACTTTGGTGACGGGGTGGGGAAATGCTGCTTGCCCAAAGCAGAGCCCTGCTCAGGCTGGCTGCATGGACAGATGGATGGATGGATGGATGGATGGATGGCCTTTTTGTTCCCAGTTTTGTCCCCCACGGCCATCCTGGTCAGGGATCTCCTGCTGACACAGGCAGCTGCAGCTGCTGGGAACATCTCCCCATTCACAACCATGCTGAGTTTGATGATATTTGACAGACATGTCAAAAAAAAAAAAAAAAAAAGAAAGTGCCTTTTTACATGTTTTGGGAGTTTAAAAATAGTTAAAGGTAAATGATTCATTTTGACTTGTACATAAATTGAGAAATTGTAATACTACATTTTGACTCTACCAAAACAATTTACCATTTCCCCAGCAAAATGCTTCTGCAGAGGAATTTCTTGGCATTTCCAAGTTGGGTGCATTTTCAAGATTTTGATCTGATCTGGACCAAACCCCAGATATAAAAGCATCTAAATCCCCCACAGTTCATTGGTTCGTTGCCAAAAAAGGGCAGATTTGGCAAACATCTGTCTGAACGTGTGTTTGCCACAGCGAGAGATGCACGTGGAGTTCAGTGGAGTGCAGGTTCTGCTCACAGTTATCCCCACCCTCCTCTCCCTACTGCAGGCTCCTTGCACTCTTTATCACTCTTCAGCAGAGCTTCGCCCACTGGTCCTGGGGCGTTTCCCTCTCTGCTACCTCGAGAGTCCTCCTGGGCTTGCTGCTCCTCCAAATCATCAGCATTTTCCCTGCACCGCTGCCCTCCCAGTGCCAGTGCTCCTGCAAATGCAGGACTCGCCCCAGATGGGGGGATTTGACCCAACTAAACTCTCTTTTTGGTTTGTTGGTTTGTTTGGTTTTTGTTGTTGTTGTTTTCCAGGCTTCCTCCCCACTTTTTTGGAGATGCTGTTGGATTTTACATGTCTCGTCCAGCACGCTCCCAGCTCACCCCAGAGGGAGCTGTCTGCAGCTATAACCAGCACCCTCACTGGTCCTGTCCCTGCCTGGGAAACTGTCTGGCTTTCCTCTCAAGGAGCTGTGCCATCCTTAGGCTGGGAACAAAAGGACTTCCTGCCCCAGGAAGGGCAGGGCTGAGGGTGCACCTGCGACTCGCAGTTGAACGAATCACCTCACTAAAATCCAGCAGCACACCACCAGCTCTGACCTCTGCTGCTGCCCTCCTGGAGAGAAAGGCCTCACTCAAGGGGTCAACTAGTTTCACCTGCACACAAGGACCACAGCTTGGATTCTTCCTGTGCCATCACCAGGAGCCCGCCAGGCCAGGAGCACAAAGCTTGGATCCGATTTCAGTAGCCTGAGGGTGTACTTTTGTGTGTGACTCAGAACCATGTCCTCAAATAACCTCACACTGTCAGTGCTGGGGGAAAGGAAACCATGGAGCCAGAGCAGAGTCCTCACACAGATGCTTTCCTCCACTGCCTGCTGGAAATCCCTACAGATGGAGGATGGAAAGCTTCCTGCTGTTGCTCATCCTTGTCCTCACTCTCCTGGGTGCTGGCAGAGAGGTACAAACTTCCCTGCGTGCTGCTCCCAGCATCCTCACCCAATCTACTGGGTGCCTGAGAGCAGGTGGGAGAGGGAATCAGCTAATTAAAATAAAATGAAAACTGGAGGGTGAAGCTATAAATAGGAGAGTGCTGGGAGTTTCCTGGTGCCAAAAACATGCCTGTGGGGAAGGAGATGCTGGAAGCTCTGGGGCAGAACTCTGGAGATCTACCAGGGAAGATGCATCTGAGATCTGCTGGCACCTCCTGCCTGTGTGAGAGGGTGCTCAGACAGGGATGACTCTGCAGTACGGGCTGGAAGGGTGAGGGCTGGCTTGCAGGCTCTTGTAGAGACCTGGGCAGAGTCACCTGCTGGTTCCTCTGGCCTGGGCCAGCCTGGCCCTCTGGGCAGCAGGAGAGGGACCTCTCCTCTTCTCTTCTCTCCTCCCTCCCCAACACAATGCAAGGAAAGGCTGTGGGCGAAGTGCCTGATGCAAGGAAAGCAGGGCAAGCTGCAAAGGGGAGAGCTGGGAGGACAAGGAGGTCTGACTTCCAAACTACAGTCCTGGAGACCTCCGCTCTATTTGATGGTGAAGGCATTGAGGACTTTCTGCACCCAAACAGCTTTTGGGAGGTGCTGCTGCAGCACCTGTGCTAGGGTGGCAGGACAGCAAGAATGGCTGTGGTGTCCTGCTCTCACAAGACCTTATTCCCCTTGAGGCCCCAGGTGACCAGGGGGCCTGGGTGCTCGAGGAGGGGAGGGGGCTTCAGCACCACAGAGCTGGGGAGGTGCCTCAGAGGCCAATCAGCTGCTACACAAAGCAAGTGGCATCTCTGCCCTCCCTGGGAGTGGCATCCAGCTCGTCCCTGCTGCCAGGCTGTGGTGGCACACTGCAGCCAGGCAGCGATGGCACAGAAACAACTGTGCCCCTGTCATTCCCTCTGCCCCCAGCACAGGGTTAGTGGAGGTGGGATGAGCTTGGCAGGCGGCTGCTGCCACCACCAGTCTGGCCTTTGATTAAGAGTGATTGTTCTGCTCCTAATTAACAGGAGGCAGCTGCTGGCTCTTCTGGTGGAATGGAGAAGCAGAGCCCAGAGGCTGTGATAAAAGGAGATTGTGTCTGCTGGCTCCCACTGAGCCTGGCACGGCCATCCTCTGCCCAGCCACACACCTGGGCTGTGGGACATGGCACTGAGAGGGACTCAGCACTGCCAGGGCTCAGCCTGTGCACGAACAGCAGATATGGGGCAGCCAGATAATCCCTGGGCTGATTTTGCTGCTCTCTGTCCTCCCAGGCCGCCCTGAGGTGGAACTGCTGGTGATGCCTGCCTGGTTCCCACAGGGTTTATTTCCCAGTCTGCCCCTCCTGAGGCAGAGCCTCTCCTGTGACAACAGGGCTCGTCCTCTGGTGACATGTGGCATTCTGCTGCTCCCCCAGGTTTAAGGCAGCCATCTGCCCTGGGAGCAGGCATGCTGCTGCTCAGCCTGTCACACTGACAGCTGAGCCAGCTCCCCAGGAGATGAGGAGGCATCTCAGCTTCTTCTGCTCCCCAGGGCAGTGACTCTTGAGCAGAAGCAGGGTGTATCCCAGTAAAAGCTTCACCATGAACATCATGCCATTTTTCTGAGTGGAAAGCTCACCTCAAACCTTTGTAACGCAGGGACAGCACACAAGACAGAAGTGATGGGTAGCTTGTAAAATCAAAGGACCTTTGCCTTGCCATACAACTGCTGAATTTGTTTTGGTAGGACTGGTCCAATGTTAATTATTGATGAGAGTAGCTCAATGCTGGTTGTCAGGAACCCTCAGCAGCTTGAGAACTCCTGGTGGTGCACCCCCAGCAGACAGCTAGGAACCTGTTTGAAATCACAGGTGGAGCTGCTGGTGCCCCAGGCTGGAGATGGGCCTCAGTGTGCTCTGCTCTCTGCACTTGTTCTCCATCATGAAGTCCATGCCAGTGCCAGTTCCTTCTGGAACAGGCTCTCTGGCAGTAAGCTCGAGGTCACCCTCCTCATCCTGCCCGTGCCTCAGCCTCTGGGATGGGGCAGTGCTGGCATCTGCTGCTCTGGCATCACCTGGGAGATGACACCACACCCACCTGACACAGTGCAAGAAAAATAATGGCAGCCCTGAGGTCACCGGGAAGACACTTCTCTTCCTCTGGTTTCTGCCCTTCTCTCTACCAGCCATCAAACAAATCTAATAAAATCTGTCTTGTTGATGTCTAATTCAATTCCAGCACCCAGAGACCAGGCTGCTTATATCACTCACAAACCTAACCAGCTCCCTCCTTGGCATATGAGCCAGGCCAAGGGGCTGCTGCAGGCCACTGCAGAAGAGAGCAATCACCTGGGGTCAGCACTCACCTCCCAACCAATTATATGTCTATAAGTTTTCCTTGGGTTACACATAATTGAACTTTTAGGTGCTTGAACACCGTGGTCAGAGGCAGCTGGGGACTTCTAGGCTGAGGTCTGGGAACTAGATGAGGTGCCTTGAGTGTCACCTCAAAGGAGAGTCACCGCAGCACCTCCTGTTCGTAGCTGGGAGCCAGGCAGGAGTGGTGCTGGGAGCTGCCACAGCCCCTTGCACATGTGCCAGCCAGCATGCAGCAAGAAGGGGTCGGGGTGGCTGAGACGAGCATGACCCGGGGGATTTGAAGTAATAACTTGTGTATTCCAGTATTCCTTCTCCTTTACATCCATCCCCAGCCAGGTGGGGACGATCCCACCACAGCAGCTCAGGCCAGCAGCAAGTGCCCCTGCAGGGGTCTGAGCCCTGGGTCAGACAGCACCCCAGAGGTGAGTGCTGCTTCTTGGGACTAAGGCTTCTGTTTGCACAAACTTGGCTTTTCAGGCTTTCCTTGCTAATGAAATTCACTCCCTCCTTCAAAACAAACCAGGAGCAGGGGCCATGCCCGAGGTGTGGGAAGCTCCCAGATTCCTCCTTGCCGGGTCTCGGGTGAGGAGGGGCTCAGCTTGGAGGCAGCAGGGAAGCTGGGAGATGGGCTCCCCACCCGGCAGCACGGGCAGCTCCTGTCCCCCAGGAGGATGTGACAGGAGGATGTGGCAGTTTGCTGTGCTGGAGCTTTCTGCCAAAGAGATCAAATATTTACGGCTGCTCTCTCCAGCTTCCCGTTTCAAGCCACAGTGACTTATTTGTTACAAATTTACATGCATGCTTAAAGACATCTTTTTGTTTCCTCCTAAGTATAAAAGGTGTATTTCTCCATGCAGCATTTTGCCAGTCAGAATCAGCCACCCCATCTAGTTTGTGACTGCGTTTGTGCCCGGCCTCCGTGCTCATTTTCCTCTTGGTAATGATTATCATTATATGAAGAAAAATGGGTCATTTACAGCGGCTTCTCCCCAAATAAAAGGCTGTGGGATACAGGATATCATTAAAATTCTAAACCTGACTTCCAACCTCAAAAGCAGGCTCTTGCTATTCGGGTCTCTCTGCGGAGGGAGGGAGGAGGGGAGGTAGGGAGAGGGTGCATGATGAATGTGCTTTGGCCATGAAATCTCAGGCTGACATGTGCACTGGCATCGAGGCCCCGGGGCTGAGGTTATCTCTGCTGCTCACACACGGGCTCCCTGGCTGGTCCTGGAGGCCACAGGCTGCTTCCCCTGCTCCAAGCTTTCTCCTGGCCAGCACAGCCCCAGGGCTCCCACTGCAGCGTGGGACAGCGCAGCCAGAGCAGGAGTTCATTCCTGCCATAAAAAGAGTGATTTAGCTCCTGCCAGAAGGAGGTGGCTGGGTGAGCTCCCCTGCACAAAGGGAGGCTCAAAAGCTGGTGCTTGGACAAGGGAGAAAGCAGGATGAAGTGCTCAGACACAGCAGCCCTTTCCCTGCCCTCACCCACTGCCAGGGCTGAAACAACCCCTGTGAGAGTGTCACTGCTGTCCCCTGGGCCAGCTGGCCAGGACCTGCCACCAGCCCCTCCAACACCCCTGTCCCCACAGCTGCAGCTGCCTGGGGGTGGAGGACACGCTCACCCAAGGGCTCTGCCCATCTCCTCAGCCCTAGATCCAGGCTCCCAGCACCAGGGTCCCCACCAGGCTTCGGGCTGACTCCTTCCCTCCTCATTCCTGATGACAGGAAAATGTGTCCTGCCCACATTCAGTGCTGGCTTCGTATGTGGGAGCAGATCTCCCACCTCCTGGCGTTCTCCAGCCCTGCTCCCCAGCATGCTGCTACCCCAGAGGCTCATTTCCATCTCCTGGCATCTCCAGAAGGGGCTTCACGGGGAACGTTTTGCTCGGAAAGGCTATGCAACTCCTGTGCAAGCCTGAAATTGCTGTGTACAGAGCTGTAAGGCAAAGCTAATCCATTTTGCAGCTTAGCCAGCTGCTGAAAGATGCTGTCTAAGAGTGAGGAGCTGCTAACTGTTTTCCTCCCCTCCATGAAATGGGAGGGACAAGGGATATTCAGAGGATGAGAGATGGAGACCGACCCAAAATGGCTAATTTAGAAGCATCTTTTAAAATGTGAGACTTGCCCTGAATTGTTAATTTTTGAAGTCATTCCTTTCTAAACGTGCTCAGAACGGACTAATTTTTCATTCTCTTTGCCCGCATTTGAAACCAAAATGTGCCTGGGACACTGTCTTGCTGCTGATCCCAGCCAAGCAGCCAGGCCACGACTGACACCCAACAGCAGCCCACGCCAGCGAGGGCATCCCCCAGCGCCAGGTCACAGCCATGGAGCTGTGAGTGTGCATCGCAGCTGGGATTTGGGGCATCCCCGGGGCAGGACAGAGAGCATCTCTCCTCCTTGGCACTGGTTAGGGGTGTCAGAATGACAAGTTAGTTTTGGCCTGGCAGACAGGCTGAAAATCCAATATAAATTATTTCTCTCTGGCAGTCATTTAATTATTTTCACTTGGGTTATTGAGCAAAATAAAAAAAAACTACAAAGAGTGGCTAGGAGCAATCGTGGGATGCTTTGTTCAGCCTCAGAAATATTTCCTTTCTCTCTGGGGTCATTTTACCCTCCTCCTTCCCTCCCCTCTGCTGATAACTTTAGATTGCATTTGAAGAAGCAGATGGCTTGGACTTTTCAGGAACAATGAATGTGGTTTGCTAGAAAACAGAGATCCAGGGGAAGAGGATTCAAACCTCACTCCCAACTGATGCCAAACAAAGGGAAGAGCAATTAAACTCCTTTCTATCCACTAATGTCCACAGTCATCACACATATTGTCCCTCACTGGGAGGGAATCTCTTGCCTGGAGTGCAGCAGACATTTCCCAGTTTTCCAGAGAGAACATGCAATGTGGTAAATGGCAGGTGTTTCTCACCGAATTTTCAACTGCATGAGGCACAGGAAAACTGGTGTTTGCAGAGCATCCCTCCTGTACCAAACAGGCCGTGCTGAATCCCAGCTAAGGAAGTGGTGAGATCTGGGGAGGCTGAGGGGGACAGGGGGAGCTGGGGGGGACCGGGGGCTGTGGCAGCCAGGGCCACTGCTGGGCTGGCAAAGTGAGTGCCCACCTGGCTGCAGAGGCACAGTGAGTGCAGCTGCCATCAGCTGCTGTTTTAATTTGCATTCTGCAACTGCTTCTGGAAGCCCTCCCCGAGCACCACGCCAACATCTTGCACTGATTTTTGCACCACCGTTTTCCCTCTCCCACCCTTGCTCAGCCTCAGCCTTTCCCACCCTCCGGCTGGGACCAGCGTTGCTCTCCCGTGGGATGCCCCGTGGCCTCATCAGGCAACAAGCATTTCTCATCAGGATTCCTGGAAGCCCAGGTCCCCCTGGAGGCATGTGAGACCTGGGGGATGCTCCACCACCACTTCTCCAGGGAGGGTTGTCTGCTGTCCCTGTGTGTGACAGCTCTTCCCTGCATTTACAGATTTGCCTCAAGCAAGGCTGGCCCCGCTCTGGGTGATTAATTGCTGTGTAATTAGGTAGCCAATGTCTGCCACGGTGCCACAGTGCACCTTGTAGCCACCGGCAGGCTCAGTTCCTCCCTGCAGGGGCATCCCCACGTCCTCTGCAAGCCCAAAGGGGCTGGAATGAGCACAGCGGCCAAATCAAGGACAGAAAATCATGAATTTCTGTGGTTTGTGGGGCGCAGCAAGAACTGTGCAGCTGAGAGGGGAATCCTCCAGCCCCTGGTCCCTCCGGGCTGGGTGGAGCTGGCTGAGGCAGGGTGCAGGCACTGGCCAAGGGCTCAGCTCACCACAGAACCCATTGCCAGGTGTTCCCAGCTGGGAAACAGCGCTGAGGACCGGGGCTGTGCAGCTGGGAACAGCTCTGCAACATGAACCCTGCTCTTCCAGGGCAAGCACCAGCAGCTTTCTGCTCTCTCCAGACTTGGAGCATCTCGAGCCCCCCGAGGACTGATTCCAATGTGATTCCTGTTATTTCAGCTTCGCTGGACCAAGTGAGTGGAGAATGCAGGCTGGGCGTTTGCTCCTGGGTTGTTTGAGGGTTCCCCAGTCTGGGGGTGACAGTGTTCCTGTTGTGGGGCTCCTCAGCATGGCTGGGGCCTGGGTGCTCTGCCAAGGGAAGCCCTGCCAGGGAAAGCTCTGCTTTTGGGACGGACCTGCCCCACTCCCCAGCCAAACAAAGCCCACCACCAGGGCACTGCTGTAGGGGTGGTGGGACCCTGCTTTCACCTGGTGCTGTGTCCTACAGAGCCCCCTGAATCCCTTCTTTCCAAACGTCTCTTGCTGGCCCCATTGTGTGTCACAGATATCACCCTGCTCCTGCAGGGTGGGCAGGAGCTGCTGGCTGTGCCCCTTGCCTGTAGTGCCAGGTGGGGGTTTCTAACCACATCACCAAGCCCCGATGTCCTGCCAGAGCAACAGAGTGATGTCCTGGCCCAGGCAGGATTTGTTTTCCATCTCCTGGACTTGTTTTCCACAAGAAGTGAGGGCAGCTCCAGCTTGCAGTGTGAGCTGGGGGGGCTACAACCCCTCTCCAGTGCTCAGCCCTGCCTTGTGGCTGGGGTAGGGGGTCCTCTGACCCTCCAAACCTCCCTGGTCCTGGGGGATGAGGAGCACACTGGTTTGAGTGTTCCTACAAGAATGCTGAGCCACCTATGGCTCTTTGGGCACATCTTTGTGTTCTCTTCCCACGGAAAGCTGATTTCTTTGTGCTGCACTCCAAAACAGCTCAAGTACACTTACAGGAGAGACTGCAGAGAGCTGGCTTTTCTCTCCTCTGAGGTGGAACACAAGTGAAATTCTGCGTGATGTTTGTGTGAGCTATGCCCTGTAAGCCTCGGGGCCTGGGCTATGGCAGGATGGGGACAGCACAGCCACATTCAGGCTTGCACTAATTTGATCTCAGCTCAGCTTTGAACTGATTAGGACACACAGAGTACAATGCTGAATTACTCCAGTTTATGCTTAAATAATAACTATATCCAGCTTTCTGCTGAATGAATTACACGTGTGTAAACACACCCCTTCTGTAAATCCAAACAAGGTCTTGAAACACAGCTAGGCATTCATCACCACACAAATCTGCCCCTTCAGATTGCTGCTAGTGCTGGGATTCCCCTCCTGTGCTGAGCAGCAAGCCAGCCCTGCAGCTCCCACACAGCTCGGCCTGCAGCAGCCAGCTGAGCACCACCAGCAGGAGAACAGTGCAGAGAAGCAGGGGGGAGAGAAGGAACCTTGTGCAAGAAACACGGGGCACACCTGTCCCCTCCCTGCCAGCTGGCAGACCTGCCACACCACACCCCAGCTCCTGGGAAGCCATCAGGTATCCCTGTGTCCTGCTGGACAGCATCTGCTGCAGGCAGGACTGGGGACAGCCTGTTGGAAGGGATCCTGGATGGTGAGATCCCAGCACAGGTGTCGTTTCTTGTGTCAGCACGTGCAGAGCTGACACCTGCAGCTTCTCTTTGGCGGTGGCGAGCTCCAGAGACAGGGAGGCTCCTCGGTGTCAAGCCATGCACGTTTCTGTGGGCTGGAGATGACCCCCAGCAGCAGTGAGTGTTTTGGGATCCTGCAGCAAGGAACAGCATTACTCATTTTGGGCACTCCCTGCGAAAGTCTCCATTTTTGGTACAAACACTACGGATCAGGAACATGGGAATGATTCATGAAGTCTAAGCTGAGCAAGGCCACTCCACCTTCCCTTCCTCTACTGCACTGAAAGTACTAGAAAACAGATTTTTGTTTTTTCATTATCAAGCTGGGAAAAAAAAACCAAAAATGAAACAATCAGCTGTGGGCTCTGAACCTGACTCTTACACTGCATCCCAAATTTACCCAGGAACCAGCTCATTGCCTGAGAGCACCCAGCAGCCAACAGGGTTTTGCTGGCAGCTGCTGCCTTTCTCTCTCTCTCTATGCCTGCATACTAATATGAAGTAAAATGGGATGGTAATTTAATCCTATGCCACTAGAAGCAAAGCATCACACAAGCCTGCTCATCCTCTCCTCTAAGTTTAGCCCAACAGTGTATTAAAAAGCTGCTACTGGATTCTCGCCAGCCCCTACTTAGCTAAACTACCTGACTCTGCAGAAAAGCAGAAAATTCTCCATTCTGTGTTATTTCTGATCCTTGGGAGAACGACCCACATCTATCAGGGAACTTGACCCCCCACGGGCCCTGCAGGAAGCCAGTGTAATTTGGAGAAATGTGTGGAGTGACAAAGGCTTTCCTGTGACATTGGGCATGTTTCCTGCTGCCTGGAGCTGGGCTGCTGGAATCTCAGCTCGGAGTTCCTTCCATCCCTTCGCTGCAAGCCCATACACAGTAATGAATAAATCTGTCCCTGCTCACTTATAAATAGTTTATAAAAGGTTCATAAATAATTTCTAGATGTTTTAATGAATAGTTAATCAATTGTTGCCGGGCCCAACAGGTCAGCAGATTGCTTAAATCCATCAATTACAATGGCTGCTGATGAGCTTATGAGCATCAGTAGGACACCACCGACGTCTGTGATGGGCTTGTAGTGGCTGTAAAGGGTTAATAAGTGATTAATAAATGATGCGAGTGCTCTTTTAATTAAGAGCTGTAGAAGGCCATTGAAAAATGCATTCCTGGAAAAGCCACGGGCAACACAGCAAGCAAACATCTGGACCTGGTTTTGTAACCCTGCCTCTGAGGAGCAGAGCTGGCAGCGAGGTGCCAGCCTGGCCCAGCGGGCAGCCCGGCTGCCCGAAGAGCAGCAAATTTCCCTCATTCAAGCTGATTCCAGAGAAGCATGGCCTGTTCCCAGGGCCCTCTTTGAGCCCGGAGCCTGCACCACGGAGCTCAGCCTCCCCATCCCCACCTGCCACAGGAGCATCCTCCGTGCTCTGGCTGCTGCGAGAAAGGCAGGGCACATGGATGCATGGGAAAACAAGACAATTCCCGTTTTCTAGGGCTCTGGCCTTGCTCTTCCCCCCTGGGGGGTTTGGGGTGAGCAGCCCTCTCTCCCTGGGGGTGGGTGACACATGAAATGCCACACCGAGGAGTTGTGCTCCGGCAATAACACACTTGGTGTTTGGCCTCCTTAGCAGAGGCTCTTTATTATCATTAAGCACTGAATATTTCTGGATGATAAAAGCAATTAAGTGTAAAAAAAGGTAATGATCCATCCCGTATCGCATCCAAAAGATATGAAAATCCCTCATAAAATTATCACCCTAGTACAGAATGGGACCTAAATATCTTTATAATGTAAGACAGAGAACTTTGCTTACAGTCAGAACATTTATAAGGCATTCAATTAGCCACCAGAGGGTTTCTTAGTACTACCCAATTCTCCACGAGCACAGAGGCAATTACAGGAGATTCTAACTTTTAAAATTAAAGACAAAAGGCAGGAGAATTTGGATAAAGCCTGTTCCCAGGCTCACCCTGCAACATACATGCAGAGGAAATTTCATGCAGATCAGGCTTAATTTACTGCACAATTTAGCTCAGAGCAAAGTGAGACTCTTCCCACTCCTTTGCTGGAAGATCCTTCTGCATGGGAAGGGGACCAGTACATGATGTACTGCGCTGTGATCTGGTCCTGGGGATGCCAGGGCAGGATGCCATCCCTCATCCCACTCCCTTTCCAATGTCCCCAAGCCCTTGGGCAGGGATCCCAACCCCAGCTGCTCTGGGGGATCCATCGTGGGGACTCCTGTCCCCACTGTTCCTCTGGGGGGGCCTCTGGGTGCTGGCAGTGGGTGTCTGTGCCTTCAGCCTGTGCTGGCCCAGGGCCACTCAGCCCCTGCACACGCCTCCACGCATCACTGTGCCATTCTGCCATGCCCAGGGCCCCTTTTAGGCTGGAAATAAGGTGTGTATCTGTAACGGGCAGTTAATGGTGAGGGTAATCAATCACAGCAGCAGATTAGCGAGGGACATGATGGATTTCCTGATTCCGACACCTTTAAATCACAATCAGTTTCTCCTTCCAGAACTGCTGGGGCTGAGCCAGAAGGGATGGGCTCAGTGATGCATCACCCAGTCAAACCTCCCCACAAACTGGTGCCGTGGTGGGAGCCCCCATCCACACCCAGCTGCCATGGGGGTACCAGGGCTCTCCCACCCTGGGAGAGGGCAGCAGCAGGAGGAGAAACTCTCCCTGCACGGGGGGCTTTGATCGCTTCCTCCTGATTTATGTTTTGAGAACGTTTCAATGGATCAAGGTGTCAGATCTGTAGTGCTGCCAGCAAACACTATTTTCTTTTAATAAGGAGAGAGCAGCAGGTCATTTCATCTGCTGTACCTGCTGTGCTCCTCCGCTGGGGAGGTAGGGCTGCACCTTCCCAGCACCAGCACCTCTCTTCTCCTTTCAGGGTGGCTGTGACTGCCTTTCCCCCTCACCGGGAAGGCAGCAGCATCCCAGCCCAGCTCCTCCCCTGCAGCTTGTGAGGATCCTCACCTCCCTACACATTCCTGAGGGTGTTTGCTTCTCCAGAGCTGCTCCTCACCACCACGACCTCACAAAAGCACCGGTGGCGTGTGCTCCCCACAACAGACGTGTCACGAGTGGCTTCGCCATCAAGGCAGTACTCTACCGAGGGATCCAAAGCCGTGCCTGTCACTTTGCTTTTGGCTCCCGAGCCTGCCAGCCTGGCTTGGCTCACAGGCAGAGCCTGTCTCCAGCCACCAGTGCCAGACACTCCTCGCTGGCTGCCGGTGCAAGCCAAAATCCTCGCACGGCCGCGCTCCGACCTGCGCCTTCCCAGGCAGCAGGGACCACGGGGCTCCTGGTGCAGCCTGGGGGCCACCAGCCCCACATCCCAGAGGAGCTGGGCAGGCAGAAGCACCACGGGGAGCAGCTGTGGGAGCCCCAGCACGGCCGTGGCTGCGGGGTGCCCTCAGGCTGGCACAGAGCGCTGAGAATCGCTGCGTGGTGGGGAGGGAAGGAGACAGGCTCCTCCTGGCAGCGCCCTGCACATCCAAACTCTTCCCGAGAAACCTCCCGGTGCAGCAGTCTGGGCTCTTCCTGGGACAAAGCGTGCGGGGGAAGGAAGCGGCACAGAAAGGTGAAGTGAAAGTTAATATAGCTGCATAAACCACCTCTGACACCGCACGGGGAGGATGCAGGAGAGCGTAATGCCGGAAAGGATCCCTGGGGTTTTTCTGCTGAAAAGCAAAGCTCACCACTGCTTCTTCCAAAGCACTTGGAAAACCGGAGCATATCATGACTCCCTCAGGGCATTCCCTCACAACCTCTGGCGTTCTCGCCATGGGTGTCAGACAAAGGGCATGCACGCTGATGAATCCCATGCTGAAGAGCATTTGATGCTGCTCTTTTGCCAGCACAGTGGGGCCAGCTGTGGAAGGCAGGGCTGCAGGCAGCATCCCCTGCCAGCATCCCCAGGGCCTGACACTCACCAGCATTTCATTCTACCCAGGCGATCCCAGTCAGCATTTAAGCCATGCTTTGGCATTTCTTAGCTGCTTGCTGCTCAAAGGAATCACTTTGTGCATTATATGGCAGAGCTGGGTGCCCGTGCTGCCTTCCCCATGCCCAGGCCAGGGAGAGAAGGGCTGTGAGTGTGCAGAGATTCCTCACTGAGACGGCAAGTTCTGCCTCTTGGGGCACTCACATTCAGCACAAAAAATAGGGAGGGGGAAAGAGCATGTTGACAAATCTATATATTCATACCTGTATGTATGTCATTATGCTAAGTCATGGTGAGACAAAGTGGATTGGCTACAGTCTTGACGTGCTAAAATTAGGTTTTATGTAAAATAAGTATTTGCTTCATGTAGGGCATGTTGGTATTAAGATTTATTTTCATCCTGACTTATATTAGTGCTTGGTATGATTGGGCAAAGCCCTGGGCACACGCATATCATTTCCATTCACAACATCTACATGGATTCATGACCTAGCGAGCTGAATTGCCTTGCAATCTTTTTTCCACTGCAGAAAGCTTAATAACCATATCAGTCTTAGAGCAAAAAGAGACCCCGTGTATTTGCTCTGCAAGAAGAGCTCTTCAATGGAGTTTCAGGAGGCAGGGAAAGCATCATACCCATTGCCCATGTGGACTCATTTGCCACGCAGGTGTCTGTGGGACTTACAGGACAGTAAATGTTAGTGGAGTGCTTACATAAACTCCAGGACAGCCCCAGAAAAAAAAAAATAAATAAAATCCAATGAGTTTGTTTACTTCAGCTGTTTAACCAAATGGCTTTGGCAAAGGCAGCTCACTGTTGTGAAGAAAGCATGAATTGAATGCTTACAGACTGAGCATGAGGGCCCCCTGCTCCCACAGCCATAGAAATAGCATCAACAGGTGGAAACAGGGAGTTAAATAATGACTTTTATGGCCCCTGGGGCTTTCCTGAGGAACTTCCCCTCACTGTGGGGGAGCAGTTGGAGCCCAGGGGTGGCAGGGACACGGCGTTTATCTCATGGAAGGTCCATCACTAACAGCAGCCAGGGAACTGAGGCTGCCCGTGGGCAGCAAGGAGAGGAGATGAGAACAGGGTGGGAAGAAGCACCTGCTTATCTGCACGGAAGGGGAAAACAGGCACCGTTTGGTTTCTGCTGCAGAGGAGCAGGGGTGACAGGAAAGGCACAGCGTGCGCCGGGACACCGCTGAGAAACCAGAGAGACCTCTGCTCATCCTGCAGAGAAAAACACCTGCCTGCAGATGGGACAGTCACTGCTAGTTTAGTAGAAGGAAGGTGCAGGTTTGTAGAAACCTTTTCTCAGATGGGCAGAGAGATTCCCAAAGGACTGGCTAAGCCCTGGGCTCCTCGGGTCAGGGCTGAGCTGTGACACCCTGATGCAAGTGAGCAGATGAAGGTGTACTCAGAGAGCCTGGCCAGGTCTCTGGAGGAACTGGGGTCACTGGCTCAGCTGAGAGACCAGGTAGTTTTGTCATAAAAGGACACACTGAGGGTTTGTTATGCATCTCCCTGAGAGTCATTTTGGAGCACTGCTGCTGGAGACAGCAAGTCTGCTGGGACAGTGAAGAGTTTGCAAGAGGCTTCTTTCCAGGTGGGAGCTGAGCTGCAGATGCTCAAACCAGCTCTGCTTGCATGTGGCTGAAGAAGGCTTTTTATGTGCCAGTTACAGAACTGACATGAGGACACGCTGCTTTTGTTTGCTTTTTAAGAAGAAAGAATGTTATCAAAAGAAGCCAGCTGTAGAAAGTAAGCTTCTATTGGATACTTGTGGAGCAATCGCCACTGGCTTCAGTATAATTCAACAGAAAGGTATGAAAAACTGGCTGGTATGTGAGGGCTTCATCCTGAAGAGGAGAAAAGGGATTAAGGGATCTCCAGCCTCTTCCAGGTGAGTACTTTTCTCCCCTTTGGCTTATTGCCCACTTTTCCAAGGAGATGCCAGGATGCAGCACGCAGGGCTCCGGAGCTGTGGGCTTTACAACCCCCAAAGCCTTAGCCCACAGAGCTGCTGTCGCCTGCCACGGCCCCTTCCCCTCCTCCTGCTGTCCTGGGGCCGGGGGCTCCCTGCAGGACACTGCAGCCTTGCTCCCAGCTCCACTGGAACACATCAGCACCGCTTCATTCCCTACACGTGGCTTTCTAAAAACATCCGTGGCATTCCCTCACAAGTGTCAGCATCGACCTTCACAGCTGCCATGGCAATGAGCACCACAGAGAAGCCTATAAATAACATCAATGTGCCACACGCTGGCCCTTTTATGAGCCCCACTCTTTTTGATTTACTTATATGCAAGATATTTTACAGGACAACCCAATTAAGCGTGACAGACGGCTGACGATGAATTCCCAGGGATGACTCGCAAACACTTGGTTTTAAACCAAATAAAAGGATGCAGAAGACCAGTGGAAGCTGCTGGTGTGATTTTGTATTACCCTACAACCTCCACAGCAGCAGCCACTGGAGAATACCCCAGTGGAGGAGATGGGCAGAGCTCACCAGGCTGCACCAGGCTGGGAGTTTAGGAGGGTTCTTTAACTCAGGGCAAGGGTCCCACTGAGTTTCTAGGATGCTGCAAGAACCCTGCAGCCAGGTTGCTCCCAGTTTGGTCTACAGCTCGACCTGAGCAGGTCACTGTGCTGTCAATGGAATGCAAAAGTGTGCTCGGCCCCCCTGTGCTGGAACAGAGGCCATGAATTTTGTGTGAGCCACCATGGAACCGAAAGCCCTCGCTCGATGGTGCTTTGGTGGCATCAGCAGGCGCTGTGCATCCAAACTCAGTCATTTTTCCTGCAGCCAGGCTGCTCATCCAGGCTTCCACCACTCCTTCAACACGGGCACTCCTCACCCAGCAACCAGCAAGAGCAATGCTTCACTTGGCGGTTTCATCTGACACTCTGCCATCCCAGCAGTGATTTCTATATTCCAGATAAGCAACGCAGATATAAAACAGAAGAGCCAGGGCTTGCATGGCACGTCTCTCTCAGCCCCTGACAAGTCACAGCTGTCCTGGGAAAGCCTCTTTCACTCTCCAGACCCTCTTCCATTTTCCTGCCTAAACAAATAAACAGCCATGATAGACAGCCCTCACCCCAGAGCTACTCCAGCCTGACCACTTCCCCAGCTTGATGGCATCTTTTTTATGCTCTCCCTGTACACCACTCTACCTCTGGGTCAGGGGAGAGCATTCCCAGCAGATACAGGAGGAAAAAGAGGTTATTTACTGTAGAAATTACTGAAGTTGCTTTCTGCATTGCTCTCTGGGCAAGGCAATGCCTGGATCCTGCCTGAGCTCTGTGAGGCAGGGGCAACAAAGCCCCCATGGCACATGGGGAAAAATACAGGTTCCTCACTTCCAAATGAACACAGCAGCATTTTTTTCAGCTCACTTTAGCTGGAGCCCAGAACTGGATTCAGGCGCAAATGTCCCTTTTTAGATTTTTGATATTGAATGATTTAACAATATTGAGGAAGGCAGGGGCCTCATGAAATCCCATTCAGCCACTTGAAAACCCAATTTCCCCACAATTTTTCAAACAGAGAAAGTTTTGATCAGCTGTGGTTTGATGTTGAGTTGACACCTGAACCCAGGTGGCTGCGAGGTTAATGAAGAGCAATGAGTCCCCACAGTCACCTAAACTACCCACGCTCTGTGATTACTTGGCTTCAGGTTTATAAATTCCCCCCAAAGTCCACATTAAGGCTGTCAGTTCTCCCTTCCCATTCAGCATTTTCTCCTTTTGTGTCTGCAGCATTTTTCTCCACTCTTTATTCCCTTCTCCCTGCATAGTTTTATTTGCCTTTGCCAAGGAAATGGAGCGTAATGCAACTTTGCAAAATTCTTTTGCAACTATAAAATTCCTGTACTCCCTCTGCTAGACTTGGGTGTGAAGAAGGAGTTCAAAGCAATGCTAATCTCATGAAACTCCCGTGAATTTGACACAAGATCTGTGTAGGACTGCAAGGATTCATTGCCAAAGCCTGCTTACCAAGAGGACAGAATTAATTATGAGGTTATGAGCCCCACCATGACCTCCACCCTGAGCGAGGGAGGCACAAGCATTGCCCGAGGTCTGAGGGCACACAGTGCTACCTGAGGTGAAAAACTCTGCTGGTTATTAGCTTGGATGAGTTGTGTAGCTGCAGAAAATGTGGGAAGATCAGAAAAGCCAAGAAATCAAAGGAGGAAGCAAAGACAACACGAGATTGATTTCTGTCAGGGAAGTAAGAAGTGAACAAACCAGTGATTATATTGCTGTAGCTTGCAGAGGGATGGGGGGAGTGGAAGGAAGAGGCTCCCATTCCCAGGGAGCCCAGGGTGGTTCGCTGCTGTGCTGCGCGCTGAAAACCAGCAATCACGCTCCCCGAAATTTAAGATAAATAAGGGGAACTCACACAAGAGTAAACAAGAAGCTGGGTATTTTGCAACCTGATAAAACAGGAGCTCGTAGCTCCACAGGTAAATGAATTATGTGGAAGCTCCCCAGGAAAAGGATGTGTAGCAGCAGCATAAACTTCAGTGGCACCCCTGGTGAGCGGTACCACGAGACTGAGGGCGAGGGGAGGTGCTGCTCAGCAGAGCCACGATGCAGCAGGTTCTCCTGGAAAAAAACAGGGAAGCTGTTGCCAGCCAGGACCTTGCTCGCAGAGGCAAACTTCAGCAGGAGCTTAAAACCCAGTTCTAGAAGAGAATCACAAGGTTCCAATCCGCAGCAGGGAGCCCTTGCTCGGACACAGAACTCGAGCAGCCTCAGCACGAGCTGCTGCTGACACGTCTACAGGAATTTCCTTTGCTTTTTAAACGCAGGCTTGCACGTCCACAAGGGTCAACCCAGGCTGTCCTAGCTTTAATAACTCAAGAACTCAGGACCTTTAATAATCAAGTTCATTTCAGACTACAGTTTGACCTCACCGTGTAAATGACAGGCAGGGGCAAGGCGCGGCTATAAAAACGCGAACCCGCACGGCCTGGCCCTGCTGCTGCTGCAGCAATGAGCCCACAGAAAACAGAAAAGTCATCCCAGGGCAGCAGCAGTGGCAGCTGGAGCTCTTTGCTAATTGCTGAGGACAAGCAGGGACCTGCCATTTGCTTGCTGCCTTGTTGTGTCTGTGTGTGGGAAGGGTGAGGGTACGCTCGCACTCTGCCTGGTTTGCAAACAGCACAGGGGGAAAAGTTCAGCTGGAATGCCTGAGCTGGAAAAAAGCAGCTCCATATGAGGATTAGTAACACAGCTTTCTTCTAAACTGCAGCTACTAAAGACTCCAGAGATGTGCTTGCCTAAGCAGGTGATGCTCTGAGCCACTTAATGGTGCTGGCCCAAAGGCAGCTACCGGGAGCCCGTAACACCTGGGGAGTGAGCAAGGCCAGAGTGCCTCCAGCACGCTCCCAGCTACTCCAGCAGGGTGTGACCCCCAGGAATGTGGCATGGCCTGAAAACACACACACACATGCCCATCTACTTGTGCAACAGCCAGAGCAGCAGTGGCACGTGACAGGCTTCTTTCTTTTGGGAGGCCGGAGAGTTTCCCTGACCCTTCTAGCCCTGAGACCGTGAGAGGTCTGGATGCTTCCAAGGTGCTCATCTGTTTGCTCACTCCAGCCTCACAACCTGAGGAACCCACGTGAGGAACCCAGGGAAGCTGAGGATTTGTTCCCTCCATGGGTCCAGCTGCTTCCAGATGCTTCCTCTGGGAAAAGGAAAAGGTGTGATGAGCTCATGCAAACCAACAAAGATTTCCTTATGTATCCCAAGCACCAAATCCACATTCAAAGCAGGCTCTCTGTGGATGCTCTGCACAGCTGGACTCTCACATGGGTTTGTCTGCAGAGCTGTCACAGTCTGAGACTCTGCTTTGCAGCCAGATTTTTGTATTCTGTGCTGATTTCCCAAGGGTCTCCATTTGGGCTTATCATCCCCACAGGGATCAATAGGACTGCAGCTGCTGTCCTAGCATCTGCAGCCAGCTCTGCTGAGCAGCAGTGTGGTCTGCTGGATAAAGCAGGGGCCGGGAGCCAGGAGCACGGAAAGCCAGCCTAGCTCTGCCAGGAGCCTCTGCCGAGGGCACAGTCAGGCTGATCAGTGTCTTCAGAGCCTCGCAAGGCATGTCCCAGCCGGGCACTGACACCGCTGACCTCGTGTCCTGATCATCTGGGAGAGCACTGAGGAGCCCCGCGGGCGGAGCAGGCAGAGGAGAGCAGGCAGGGTCCATCCCTCCCACCCCAGCCCTTCCCTTGGCTCCGACTTGTGAAGCTCAATGCTGAAAGCCTACAGCATCCATGGCCAGGATCGGGTGAGATGAATGGAATTAAAATAGCCAGGGTAGGCCTACATTGTGGCAACGGGCAGGTGACTGAGATGTCTCCTCTGCCCCAGCTCCACATTTTGGGACAGGCCTGGGATGTCCCAAAGTCTCCAGTCCTTCTGCAGAGAAGCCTGGTGGCTGCAGAGCCAAGTACTGCTTGCTAGCAGAGCCTTTCCAATCTCCCTGAGTGCTTCTGGCCTTTGCCAACCTGTTCTTGGAATTACAATTCTGTGGAATTACAGGTCCAACATCAGGCTGGAACAGCCATACCAGCGACCAGTAGCCACCTAAAGTGATACGGACTCCTAACTCTGGGTTAAAATCTTGATTAGCATCAGCTGCATTCCTTTTTGTGGTGATCCTGTGATCCACAACTGATGCATACTTCATGTTTCGCCACCACCTTCTAAATATCTGTATTAATGCCTCCCTGTCCTCCTTCACTCTGCTCCATGGCCACTGTGCTGGGATGTGCAGTACAGGCACTGCCCAGCACAGGCATTCGAGCCTGATTAGCAGCAGCAAAGCTTTGTTAATACAACTCTACCATGATGCCATCCTAGCCCCTTCAGTCTGGAGGAGCTGGACCCACAGGAAAGCACCCTTGTCCCCCAGTCACTGCACAGAGCCACATCAACGTCGCCTGGGGTGCCACTGGAGCCAGGCCCACTGGCACATTTCCTTGCTACCACACTCCTCCAGCTGCAAGAACACTCTGGTGGAAAAATTATGGATGCACTTTGCCAGGTGCCTGTGTTTGCAGTGATGGATTCTGCATCTGGTTATTAACCTCTTGCAAGAGCTCAGTGTTATCTTGCATGGAAGTAATATTAAGTTAAACAGCTGTTGATAACTTATCTCCCATTATCCACAACTTCATTCAAGGCCAATATTTACTCACATCCCAGGAGCATTGCTGCATTCCCAATGGCACTGTTTGTGAAGTCAAATGAGAGCAATTTTTAATAGGTCTTAGGTACTCAGAGGACCATATTACCCAAGTGCCTCCTAATCCTGAACGTGCAACACGAGAAAACTCTGCAGGGGTTTTACAAGGCCTGGACACAGTGCACCATCTGCAGAGGAGAGCTAATCTGGAGGAGGAAACCCAGCCTGGGGGGGGGGAAACCCAGCCTGGGGAGCATCTCCTGCAGCCACAAAGGTGCTGACCCAAATTCCCCACTGCCAGCATCCTGCCCCAACCACTTGCCATGCTGCTGTTTCTCATCCCCCCTCCCTCAGAAGGCAGGCCAGCCACGGGCCAGCGGGTCCCAAAAGGTCCCAGCCACCAGTGTGACCCTTTCACTTCCCTTTTTCGTCCTGTAATTCAACCAAAGGATCAGAAGAGACATCCCCTGCCACTTCACTCAGTCACTCAGACTAGTGCAGGTTACTCTTAGCTGAACAAAATAATGCCCTGGGATTTCGCTGCAGACTCTGTCAGGAGTGTGTCAGTGGTTTGCTTCACAGTATTTTTCCAGGGAGTCCATTCTCTTCTTTATTACTTTTGCTGATGCTATCACAGTGTGGCAAAGCCTTAGGCAGACTTAGACCCTGCTGTGCTGGACGTGGCAGAAGCAATGATCAGAGAACAGAATTTGCATCCAAAAAAATTAGATCTCTGCAGTATAACTTCTCCCACCATTATCAAAAGGACTGGGATGGAGACTGGGCATTCTGGGATGAGTTCCCAGGCATTTCCTACCCACACAAGCACTGCCATGCACTGAGCAGAGCTCCTGCTGTCCCTGCCTCAAGTTTTCAGGTGTGCAGGCAGTTTCCCAGTGAGCTACACGGCCTGGGCTCCACTTCTGACCTCTCCTCTCCTCCACACCACACTGCAATGAGAAATCAGATCGTGGCGACCACTGGACTGTTTTATGGTGCCACTGGAGCTGGTGGAGTCAGCAGGGCTGAACCCTGATCTGTGAGCAAGTGGCAGCCCTTGGAATGGCCAAGGACTGGCGAGGCGCCGCAGTTAACGCCGAGTCCAAGCTGCAAGTAGCAGGGACATTTTAAGTGTGTCCCCTGACTCAGTACCCAGCTGTGGTGAGTTTATAGCCTTTGATATTGTTACATTCATCATAAGGAATCTCCCAGTTCCTTGGAAATACAGCATCAAGCTCTCCAGGGCTGGTTTCAGTAGTTTTATTCCCAGGTAATAGCCCTCTCCTTCATTTATAGCTATGTCTAGACACATAGTGAGGAAGGTGCTATAAACGCTTGATGGAAAAACCCTGTCTACCTCCTAATTCCTGCATTTCACATCCTCAGCGTGCACAGAGGACATGGTTGTAAAGGCTGTGCTCACACACTTTCCCATGCCACCAGCCCCGTGTGACAGCAGCTCGCTGTCCCTGGCACGGGGACACAGCTGGCGCAGCCCAGAGGGTGGCAGGGGCAGGAGGCTGTTTGCTCAGGTCCTGCAGGAGGCTCTTTGCTCAGGTCCTGCATTCTGCCTGGAGAAAATGGCCAAGTGAGAAGGAAAGAAGGAAGAGAAGCTGCAAAACCCCTTGGGAAGACGCAGCAGGAGCAGCTCTGCTCCTCGTGGCATTTCTCAGCACTGCCCTTCCAAGCACCAGGCAGGACAGTGTGAAGAGGAAGAAATTAAACTCATATGTAAACAAGAGGAAGGAGAGGATATGTTTATTCCTTTTTTTGGGGATGCTGATTCAATATGAATCAAAACCAAGAAAATTAACATAATGGGATGAAATTCTACACTGTTCAAGGCCTCTATGAATGTCAAAAAATCATTCACTAAGTTTAAATACCGTGTTTAATGCACCCATAATTCCAGTGGCATAATTCCTTGTGCAGAGTGAGTCTGACTACCTGTTTTACATCTCCCCAGGGCACTGGAAACAACTGGGGCCTCTGAGCAGGGTGAGAGTGGCCAGGGTAAATACAGGCTGGAGCCTGGGGATGACCCCATGTCCCCGAGACAGGGCACATCACGGGCAAGAATTAAATCACAGCCCCGTGGAAGATGATGGTGCTGCTGACCAGGACCAAGCACACCTGGGAAGGGGCTTGGGATGGGGCTGATTAGCAACATCCCACCTCGGCCAAAACACAGAATCATTCAGACTTCAAAAAGCTGCTAAGGTTGTAGAGTCCAACCACTAACCTAGCACTTCCAAAGTCACCCCTGAATGACATCCCTAAGTGGCACATCGTTTAAATCCCTCCAGGGAGGGTGACTCAACCACTTCCCTGGGCAGCATGTTCCAATTCTTGACAATCCTTTCTATGAAGTTTTCCCTAATATGCATCCCAAACCTCTCCTGGTGAACCTTGAGACCATTTCCTCTTGCCCTATCTTTTTACCTGGAAGAACTGGGCAACTCCCACTTTTTAGAGCCTCTTTTCAGGTGGTTGTAGAAAGCTGTAAGGTCCCCAGTGAGCCTCCCTTTCTTCAGCCCGAGTTCCCCAGCTCCCTCAGCCACTCCTCATCAGATTTGTGCTCCAGACCCTTCACCACCTTTGTTGCCCTTCTCTGGATTTGCTCCAGCACCTCAATGTCCTTCTTTGAGTGAGTGGCCCAAAAATGAACTCAGACAAAGCAGAGAGACAGTCAGATGGTGAGTGAGCCTGTGACCCACCTGGGGTGACTCTGCTGCCAGCAAAGGTGGTGGTGCCAGTTGTTGTCGACTGTTTTTTAGCTCTTATGTGTATTAATGCACTGCACAGCACTTGGAGCCTTCAAGATAAAAGGTACTTTCACCAGCACTTCAGTGGCTTGTTTCCTATTATAGGTCTGGTTTTGACACTCCCCCAGCCTCTTATCTAACTTTCTCTACAAAGCTCTTCTCACTTTTTCATCTCTCTTCTGTGGTCCCTAGCCAGGGAAAAAAACAAAACAACAAAAACAATACCAACATATTTGTTTCCTTTTCGGAGAGCTTGAGCTTAGTCAGACACAGTGATCTAGAGATAGGAGACTTTCACAAAGGTGATTCTGTAACAAAGAAATATGCATACTTTGCTGTAAACTCCTCTCTTCAAATGGCTTGGTACTTAAGGGAAAAAAAAAGGCCTTTGTTTTTTCTCTTTATGTTTTTAACGAGCCTAGTGAATGTTTTAATTAAGTTGGATAGAAATTTTCACAGTGACTTGATGTGAAAATGTGAGCCTTTAAGAGTCGCCTTTGATGCTTGAGTTATGTTTTAAACACTTGATGAGTCCTGCAGAGCTGGTAATCCTTTTAGCATAGCTAATAGCTGTTGCTGGAGTGCTCCTGGAATCCTGTTTTGTTTCTGTCTTCCGGGCTGGAGGCTCCTCCAGAATGGCAGCAGTCCACCCTGGAGCTGTTTGCAGCTGCCAGACCCAGGAGACCCCACACCACTGAAGACCCCACACCACTGGAGACCCCAGGGCTGGTGGATCTCTGATGGGAGCCACGGGAGCCTTCCAACACACATCACAGGGTGATGCTGGACAGCTCCAGGATCCCCCGCAAGAATGCCACACCTCGGTGGCATTTCAGAGTCGTGTCAGAGGAATTTATGAGCCCATCCTCCACCCCATCAGCCTTCTGGATGGGTCACCTGCAAGAACCGGTGCAGCAGGAGCTCAGGAATGATCCCCCGACCCTGCACCCAGCAGTGGAGCACACACCACAGCCTGTGAGGAGTGCCATCCTCTGCTGTGTTCAGTGTTGCTACCTTAAAATAAGACTTTTCATTATCAAATATTTTGAGTTCAGCTCTCTCCAGATTTGGCAAGCCACCCCATACCTTGTAAACAGGCTTTCCTCTGCTCTCTAGCTCTGGATTTGCTTGAAGGATAGGTAGCAAACTGACTTTGGGGAAATGCAAATGCCTTCCACAAAGGATGCTGCAGGGAGAGATGAAAGCCAACTCCATTTGCATTAGTTCTGTAACTGGATGTTTTCCCTCTCCCGTTTAGACTGTAGTTCACACACACACATTTTCGCCACTAAGCTATTTGTTGTCAGCTGCTCCTCCCAGGAGTTTAGAAGAAATCCCCATTTACACACAAAGCTACTTGTCAGGGCACCGGCAGCAAGCTGCACGGGCAAAAGGAGCATCCCGGGAGCTGGGATTCAGCAGAGCCCTGCCGTGGCCTTTTGGGCAAGTGCCAGCTTGCTGTGTACCCCTGTGCACAGCCGAGCCTGCAGCAGCAGCAGCAGGACCCTCCTGCCACCACCCCCGGGCAGCATTGCTGTCAGAATAACTACAAAAAAACCAAGCTGATGAGCTCCAACCCGGTGCACAGGCTGTGCTTTTCGGTGTCCCACAGCAAAATATCAAGTTGTCCGTTTGTTACAGCAGAGAAGCAGACACAGGAAAGCTCTCTCTCTCTCTGGACCCATGAGCCAAACTGGTGTGCGTACACGGCACTCCTGGGGATGGATATTCACCCCACTGCTGCTGCTGCCTCTCCACAGCAAGGGCCCAGATCCGCCCCTGCGTGTCCTCTGAAGAGCTCCCTGGAGTGCCTGCAGGGCACAGCAAGGCACCCGGAGCCCCACGAGGACACGGGGAAGCAGCACTGGGGACTCGGCGCCAGACTCGAGCTCCAGCTGAGCTGCTGTGCCAAGCCATGCTCACTTCCCTCAGCGCATCGCTCTGAGACCCTCCTCCACCATTTGCGCGGCTTTTTGTACGTATTCCCCTTATTATTTTCTAAAGGGAGCAGGGGGATGCCTCTCTGGCAGCAGCCAGAGGAGTTTAAGAACAGCTATGCTCAGGCAGCCTTTGAAGCCACCGAGGTAAAGGGGATGGGGCTGGAGATCCTAGAACTGCTAGCGTCCTAACCAGAGGCGTTTCTGGCTTAAACAGGCAGCCAAACATCTGCTTCCATCCTGACAGCAAGAGCTTTGCGTCGAGAAACAGATAAAAACCCAGGGAAACCGATAAAAACCCGGTTTATATTCAGTCCTGTCTACTGTTGGTTGCGGCAAAACCCGTAGAGAGCCCTAAAATTGCAGAATCGGTGCTTATTTCACCTTATGTCAGCGATGCTCAGGAGAAGGGGATTTCTGAAGGAGGATTTTTTGCACGCAGCGACCAGACCCCCGTACTCACACCCGTTCTTGCAGATAAACCCAGGGCGCCCTTAGGTACACAACAGGCAGCTGGGGGAAGCCCGGTGCCACCTGTGATCCGTGCCCACAGGGATGCAGCCCCACTCAGCATCAGCGCCAGCAGACCGAGGAGCCGGGCAGGAGCCGCGGGGCACAGCAACCTCGGGAGGCGTGGAGGGGATCCTGCTGGGACTGGGCACCGCTGTGCGCCCACGTGAAGGCGGCTCACAGCTTGAGCCACCCAGGATCCCGGCACAAACCACCACGGGACGCCTAAATCCTCGTGCCAGCTGCCCGGCTGCCCAAGGAGAAGTGTGACAGCGGCATGTCCAGAGGGAGGACTCCACATCTGACCTGTGTCCCCAGAGCAGGAGCACAGGAGCAGGCTGCCCAGGCGATGCGCTGGGCTGAGCACACCTTCCCTTCCGCAGGGCAGAGCCACAGATCGATACCCCACGCCCACGGGAAGTCACAGCTCAGCCGCACAGCCCGTCTGCACGGTCGATGGCGACAGTCTGCCACCGTGCAGGGAAAAGAGGGAAAAGGCTGCAAACGGGGATCTTCCACGCACAGGGGAAGCACCCCGGTAAAATCCGCACCCGATGGCACCGGCAAGGCAGGACCCCCAGCAGCACCCACGGCCCTTGGGGCACATCGGGTCTGCCGGTGGGCAGCGCCTCCGCGGCCGGGGCAGGAGAGGGAAAGTCCCGCTCAGAACGCGTTCAGCGCTCTCAGGGAAACCTGAGCCCCTCCTCGCGTCCCCGGCTGCGCTGCCTCTCCCGTGGGCTACGTCCCCTCTCCCACACTCGCTTTGTGAGGTCGACCGCGAAGGGAACGCGTTCCCGAGGCGGAAACGGGAGCATCCCGAGCCTCCCGGCGCTCAGCCCTGCCACAAGGCTGGAAGGAGTCCGCGCTCCCTGCGGAGAAGCGAGCTCCAAAACGGTGCTCAGCCTCCAGCCGAGGCCTAGCGGGGAGCATCCCCGGGAGCGGGACGGGCCCCGCGGGGCGAGACACCCGCACCCTGAGCAGCAGCAGGCTCCGGCCGTGTCCTTCGGGGCTCCCCCGTCCCGCCGGTCCCTCCCGGGGCTCCCACCCCGAGGCCAGGTTCCCCGAAGCCAAGTTTGGTCCAAGAGCAACAGAACCTTCTCCCGCAGCAGCCCGAGCCGCCGACTCCGCTCTCCCCCTGGCCCCTCGCCGCTGCGGCCGGTCCCGAGCGGCACCCGGGGCCGCGCCGCTGTCCGGCCGGGGGGCTCGGGGCTGCGGGCGCAGCGGGGAGCGGCGGGCGGGGGCGCGCAGCCGGGGCAGCCCCATCGCCGCAGCATCCGCGGGGGGAGCGGCAGGGCGGCGGAAGCGGGGAGCCGGCGCCCGCCGGGACCGCAACGGGGGAAACTTGTGCCGCGTCCGGAGCCCGGCCGGACCATACCGCGGCGGATGAGGGGGGATGCGCGGCGGGCACGGCGAGGCCCCCGGGTGCCGCCGGCCGTGCCTTACCTGCCGGGCCGCTCCGGAGGCTGCAGTCCGCGCCGTAAATCCGTGCGCCGGGTGCGGAGCCGGGTGCGGCGCCGGGCGGGCGGGCGGGTGCCCCCCCCCGGGGCCGAGGAGCCCCGGCCGCCCGGCGCTCAGCCCCGCCGCCCCCGCCGCGCTGCCCGCCGCCCCGCCTCGCCGCCCGCCGCCCCGCCTCGCCGCATCGCCGCCGCTGCCGTCGGGGGCTGCGGCCGCCCCGCCGCCGCTCGCCGCCCCGCGCCGGCCCCGCGGCCCCGCGCCGCGCTCCGCCGTCCGCGGGAGGCGCTGGGGGCGGGCGGGGGGCGGCGCGGCGAGGGGGCCGTGCCCAGCGCCCCTCCGCCCCGCGCCGCCGGCGCTGCGGGCACCGGCCGCCGCCGGGAGGGGCCGGCCGTACCCCCGAGTCCGCCGCCCCGGCCGCAGCCCCGTCCCCCGGGACCCCCGACACCCGAGCCGGGGGTTCCTCCACCGCCATCCTGCAGCCTGGGTCCCCCATCCCCGCTCTCGGCGTCCGGGAGCGACCCGTCCTCCGGGATCCCGTCCCTTGGTCGCTGGGTCAGGGACTTGTCCGGGACCTCGGCACAGCCCAACCATCCCTGGGACCGAAGAGCGCCACCAGATTCCAGCCCCTTTGCCTCCTTCCCCCCGCCTCCATCCCTGCGGGCGGCGGTCAGTCCCTGAGCCCCGGAGTCCTCAGCGCCGACCTCTGGAGCCGATGCCGCTGCCAGAGCCCAGGACTCCCTGCCCCTAGCCTGGGGAGCCCTCTGGTCAGCCCCAGAGCCCTGGGCACCGGAGCTCTCCTGGCTGTGCCCCGGTGTGGCTCGGCAGCTCGGAGGGGAAATGGGGAAGGGGCTGCCCAGTCTTCTCCCGGCCCGCGCAGCCTGGCCCTCGTCCCCCGCAGCAGAGGTCGCACACCATCCTGCCGCTAGCACAGGTCGGGCTCACGCCCTGCCTCAGTACCCATTTCGCAGCGCCCCTCCTGCCGCAGCTCTGAACTTCCTACCTCTGCCAGCCCTGCCCGGGCACAGGTACGACGCTTCTCCGGGAACATTGCTGCAGCAGCTCCAACCCCAGCGGCACTGAAACCACCCTGTCAGAGGTGGGCTTTGCGTGGGGATGACCGGCATGGGAACGGATGCTGCAGGAAATCTCTTAACTCCACACATTCTGGCTGTTGACAGCAGCATCTGAAGAGTGGTGAGCTCTGTCCTAGACACCTAGCCTCAGACTGAGAGTTTTCCTGAGGTGCAGAACTGCTGATCCAGGAGAAGTGACTCCTTGGTTGGCTGTCCTACTCACCGAGGATGTGCGGCCCTGAGAACCGAGGGGCAGAGGGACACCGGGCTGAGCCCTGCTCGCAGCCTCACCCGCGGGCAGGCTCACAGCGCTTCCCTGAGCAGGAACCATTTCACCTTCACACCCTGCAATGGAAGGACTGTCCCTTTGTGCAGGAATGGGGGACCCTTCTGGGGTGCAGAATTGTCCGGCCCAGCCGCTCCCGCTCCTCCCTAGCAGCAGCTGCCCCTGTCACGGCGGGCTGCCTCGGCTCCCTGATGTGGCTACAGTTCTGGGATGCACTGGGATGCACTGGGATGCACACTGTGGGAGAGTTAGCAAACCCAGAGAAACCAAGCGCTTCTGGAGGCAAAGCCTGGAGGCTGCTCTGCACCAGGTCACCACGCAGAAGCTGGGTGTCTTCACAGCCTCTCGCCTGTAGCCAACGCTGCTGCAACTGAAAGAGCCCTGTGGAGTTATGGATGGGACTTTGTGAGAAGGGAGCCCTCCCAGGCAGTGGGATGAAAGCAGATTAAGGCTGCAAGTGTATTTAGCCGAATATGAGCTTAATCCACTAACCAGATCAATCAAAGCTGCAAGTGATGCTTTTCCCCTGGAGTGTCTTGCTGTTCCTGTGCCTGTTCACTGCAGGAAAAGAAGCTCTGCCTGGCATGTACAGCAGCTGCCCTCCTACATCTGGACTCACTTTATCTGCACAAGCCAGCCACAACCCCAGTTTCCAACCATATTAACAAGCAGTACTGTAGATTGCCATGAGGGACCTGTGTCCATGCCAAGTATGGCAGACAGGCCTCACTTCTGAGTTGGAGCACCAGTGCGGCTGGCATGGGAAGTTTTGCAGAGCAGGGCAATTTGGAGATATCTCTGTGCAGTTCTGGTCACTTATCACACTTATGCTGAATTATGCTTTGCTTTTACAAACTCTAATGGTGTTACTCCAGTGAGGCAAAGCCAGCTCTTATGCTAATTTGACTATTTGTTAGTCTCATAACCCTTACTTACATTTACTGTGCAGCTTAATATCGTCAACATGCCTTAATTTTGGTGTGAGAGTGCTTTTATGGGGAATTATAACAGTAGAGGTTAAATTGCACAAACGCAACTTCCCAACAGGTCCATACCTGTGGAGTTTATAGCTGAAGAGATTCGTACGTCGTCACACCTGACCTTATGGTTATTTCTGCATCAGGTCTTGTGTTTCACTTAGCCATATCTACTAATTTATTCATCGAGGGGTGTTTCCAGATCACTTGTGAGCCCTGCTGAGCCCCCTGAGACCGTGTCTCTCCATAGCACAGGTCTGCACTGCCTCGCCTCCCAAGAGTGCTGAGTGACAGGAGACTTTACAGAGCAGGCAGCGCACAGGGCATGAGCTCAGAGAGTTTAACTGAGAGTCAGCACGGGGTCATTTGAGCCAGTGCAGAAGAAGGTTTATGGATCTTAAGGGTCTCTGTTTAGAAATACACATTAGTTGGTTGTCTGTGTCATAAATCTCCCCATTTATCCCGCTCGAGCTGGATGAATAATTGGAGAGAGGTTTGTGGCTAATTGATTTGCTGATCAGTGGAAAGAAATCATGAATAATTTATTTGATGAATATTCCTCAACCATCCGTAAAGCTGGTCAGTTACTGAAAATAATTAGTTGCAAACACTCAATTTTTTCAGCCAATGGCTTTGTTTGTTTGCAAGAGCGCCTCGCTCTTCTCACCCTCCTGAGTGGGTCCCCACGGATTTCTCCCAGGCTCTGTGCAGATAGAGGCTATTCTTCAAACCAGCCTGAGGACTTCACCATGGCTGTTCTGTCCATCCACCCCTTGGCAGCTCACACTGCAAAGCTCCCTTTTCCTCCCCGTGTCTTCGCAGGCACAGGTCCTCCAGGCTGTACAGAGCTTTCCAAGCGGGGTTCCGCTGACACCCTCCACTTGGGATCAAGGCATCGAGAAGTTTTGCCAGTGGAAGGGGGATGCAGATGCAGGTGCAAATGTCTGTGACACCATCAGCTACGCCAGCATCAGCTCCTGGCTCCTTCTGCGCGGCAGTTTTGCCATCTTGGATGAGTCCCACACAAGGTACCCATGAATCCAACCTTTGGAGCAGAGGTGCTGCTTCTCACACAGCTGGGCCAGCTAAGGGACTGAACAAAGGGCTGGGATAGGCACAACAGAAGAGGAACATCCTACACCAGCCAAGCCCTCATTCCTTTTTCTAAGCATAAACCCTTTAGCAGGCCGCACAAGCATGTAATGTTTCCTGTACTGCACGAGTCCTGCTTCTCCCTTTGCAGGCATCCTTGCAGCACCTGGCACAGTAATCAGGCAAGACCTGCACGGCTGCCTCTTCTGGGTGCTAAAAAAAAAGAGAGAGAGACTTTGGTTTCTCTAAAATTGCTATTTATTTGCCAGTTTTTGCATGTTAAGATTTCTGAGAAAACAAACAATCTCCAGAGGCTTCTTGATGTTATTTGCCTTCTAGCAGAAATCCTATCAGCTTCTCCTGTGGTTCTCAGATGTGGCGGGGGCAGCTCCCCTCCTTCCTCTTTTTTCACCCCTAAGCAACACGCAGACACCCTCCCCGTTGATTTAACATCATCTTTCCTCTGCAATATCGTCTGGGAGTGACTTTCTTGGCTCACAGCTGCAAATTTGTCCTCTCCCGTGCTGAGGATTCCGAGCAGCAGGAGTCAGGATCTGCCACGAGTGTATGCAACCCTGTGCCAGGCTGCACTTTTTTGGGAATGAGAACCTCCAAATCTCCTCTTCCCGTGGAACCGGGGCGATGCAGGAACCCCTGCAGAAGTCCTGCTGTGTTTAAGCTTCATGGGAATAGGATATTGAAGAGCACATGAGCGGTCCCTGACGGGGCGGGGAGAGCTCCCCATGGCTTTGTTCCAGCATCCGCAAGCCTTGTGTGCTTTGGGGGAGTGATTTTTGTGGGAGCTCAGCAGCTGCCCAGCCTGGAGCAGGGCTGGTGAGCGCCCTGGGAGCTGAGCTGGCTCTGCTGCTGCCGGAGCCTCGGAGGAAGTTCACAGCCTGGCACCGAGGGGCTAATTTCATTATGCAATATTTGGAGCCAGAGTCAGGACTTTAATGATGTCTTTCCTCTCCTTGCTGGCTCTCAGCAAAGTCACGTCTGCTCTGCTCAGTGCGGTGCCTGTGAGAAAGCGGGGCTGTGTGGCACAGCGGGGAGGTGGGCACCGAGGCTGCACATCCCAGGGTCTTTGCGCTTGCCGTCCCTGCTTCGGGCGCTTGCCCCGGTCACCGGTCGCTGTTGCCAAACTGGGAATTCGCTTGTGGTCCGTGTGAGCCGGAGAGAGGGGATGTGTCCCCGTGTGTCCCAGCTGCAGCTCCCCTCGGGGTGTGCTCTGCTGCTGTGAGCAGCCCTCAAGGGTCGGGATGCAGCCCGGGATGCATCCCTGCTCGCAGCAGGTACCTCTTTTCCTCCCTCCCTCCCTCCCTCCCTCCCTCCCTCCCTCCCTCCCTTCCTTCCTTCCTTCCTTCCTTCCTTCCTTCCTTCCTTCCTTCCTTCCTCCCTTCCTCCCTTCCTCCCTTCCTCCCTTCCTCCCTTCCTCCCTCCCTCCCTTCCTCCCTCCCTCCCTCCCTCCCTCCCTCCCTCCCTCCCTCCCTCCCTCCCTCCCTCCCTTCCTCCCTTCCTCCCTTCCTCCCTTCCTCCCTTCCTTCTTTCTTTCTCTCGGGGCTGTTCTCCCCGTTGTTGCTGCCAGGGACGGCCAGCCCTGGCTGCTCTCGGGGCCTCTCCGCCACCTGGACTGGCGGTGCTCGGATGGATTCCTCCCTTCCCTCGCTGCCGATGCCCCGTGTAAATCAATCAGCGCCGCGGATGAGCCGCGTCGCTCTGCACCAGCTGGGACTTTTGGCCCTGGAAGGCTTTGCTGTGGCCTCCAATAAATGCCCCAGGACACGCACCCGGGCTGGGCAGGGAGGGCAGCAGCTGCCTGCCAGCACAGCCCGCTCGCCAGAGAGGATCCTGCAGCCTGAGCCAGGGTTGGGCGGGCCAGGGTGGTCCCCAGAGCGATGGAGAGGAGCTGTCTTGTGTGCGAATCCTTCCCGGGGGATAAAGGGCTCCGGGAGACATGTCCTGAATGGCCAGCCTGCCTCGCCGCCTTTATCTTTGCAGCGCTTTGGAGAGAGCTTGCCTGGAAGCAAAGCACTGATGCGTGGGCATTTTTCACCTTCAGATTTGCCGTTGCGCTTGTTTCGGTGGAGGATGGGCTTAATGGTCCAGGCTTAGCAGAAAGAAAGGGGAAAGTTTGCTCAAGACAACCTAATTGATCTTAATGAGACAGGAAGGGCTTTGTGCTGCAAACACCAGTGTTTGTTTTGTGAGTTTAATGCATTTTCTGGCTGGGTTTGATTACTCTGGGGAAGTCCTCTGGCCTAATAAACGGAGCCACAGGGAATTGGAACTGACAATTTCAGTTGTTGCTCTCAGTCCAAAAGAGCTCAGCCTTCCAGGGGGGGAACAGAACTGGGGTAAAGGTAATTGCACTGGATTCAATTAGCTCCCAATTATCAGCCAGCTTTGGCTCTGGTGGGTGGGCAGCAGCCAGGGCTGGGTGCCCAGGGACAGGGCACATCGACTGGTGTCCTCCAGTGGGGTGACACCGAGCCCACGTGGGCACCCAGTAGGGAGCTGGTGCTCCCAAAGAGCCAGGAAACTGCGGAAAGCGTTGTGGGTTTTACGTCCAGCTGATAAGGATCAAAATGGTTGTTGTCAGAGGGAAAATTCTTTTTCAAACCCTGGGCATTTGGATCGTGACTTTCCTAGAAAATGGTGTAATTTCTGCTTTCCTCTACGCAGAAAAATGGAGCCAAAATTTGGTTTTGTGCTTTCTGTTGGTATCTCCTTCAATGGAGGGGGGAAAAATGACTTTGAATCTCACAGCTGCTGCTGAAAAGGTGGTTCTCTGGAGAGCAGTGTTTCCACTGAGAGATTTCTTAGTGCCTGTTAACAGCGGCCCATCCCCATGGGTTTTCTGGGGGGTAACCATATCCAAACCTGTCCCAAGCCAGGACTGGGACAAGGGGGTGCTGTGCTCGTGCCAGTGAGGCACCTTGCTGCTGCAGCCAGGCTGAGAAACGCCCCTGGAGATGCCAAGGCCTGGCTTGTCTTGTGGAAACAAGGGCAAGAAGAGGGGAGAGCCAAAGCACAGCAGGGAGGGGTAGGCAAGGCAAAGCAAGGCAAGGGAGGAATTAATAAGGCAAGGTAGTGGAGGGATAGGCAAGGAATGGTGCTGGGAGAAGGCCAACACAGCTCCCACAGCATCCCTGCAGCCACTGGGGTTAAGTGATGCCTTCTTATGGCAAGGCGAGGAGTTGGTGGAAACACAGCAGCTTCTTAGCATTTCCCTTCTACACAAGCAAAACATGGGGAAAAAAATCACTGCAAGCTCTCCTTGCTTCCATCAGTAGGAGGGAAAAGAAAATGCTCATTTGTCTTCCTTCCTTCCAAACAAACAAACAAGCAAAACTCACTTACCACAGTCTCCCTCCCAGGCACTCCTTCCCTCTGCCCCAAACCCGCTCCTGTGGGATGCAGCCTGTGGCCAGTACGCAGCTCTGCACAGCTCTAGTGACAAGACAAAGCCACCTGCCCGTTGTCCCCAGGCTGTCCTCGCTGCTCAGCCACCTGCCAGGGACGTGCCACCCCCCAGGGCCAGGGAACAGGGCCTGAGCATCGCCGAGGGGCTGCCATGGGGACACCGTGCCTCTGCATCCCCGGGAACGCCATGGGAAGAGCAGAGAGGGAGAGGAAGATTATTTATAGCTGCAGGAGCAATTCCAGAGAGCTGGCAGGCTGCTGGCTGTGCAGGCACAGTCACCCAGCAGTGGGATGGGGGCTGGGAGTGCACGCTGGCGTGGAGGGCAAGGCTGTTCCTGAGGGGCCGTGCCCCAGCAGCTGGCTGGCTGCACTCTGTAGAAAAAGCAGGAATAGTCACTGCCCATCTCTGCCTTTCCCACCTCAGTACAGCTCTGGGTTCCAGTCCCAGCACCCCATCGCTCAGCTTCCTTCAGAGGGGGAAAATCCCCTTGGACAAGAGATTTGTTCTGCTCATCGCTTCTGCTTCCCAGACCAATTTGCTGCTTTTCACATTGATTGCTGTCTATTTTCCCACTCTGCCTGTTGGTGGATTTGGGGTTTTTATTGCTAATTACTCTTCTTGCTCCTTTGCTGGGGGAAGTACTTCCCAGTCCGTTTTTAACTGACGTTAAGGGCATTAAACAATATTGACTGGAGATAAAAATTTTTCAGTCAGTCAGTTTGGACAGGCTGCTTTGGCTTGCAGCTCTTGTCAGAGGCTGGTGATGCCCTGAAATACTCTCCTGTACCCAAACCTGTCAGGGCTGAGACAAGGCACAGTCTCACTGTGCAGTTTATGGTTTGGAGACCAAATGGCTGTGCGGGGAATGCACGGCTGGGGACTGCGGGCGAGACAAAAGCTCCCTGCAGAAGCCCAGGCAGCTGCAAAGTTGGGCTATATTTAATTTCAAATGCCTGGAGGGTTCCCATTTGATTTCTGGGAGGATTTCAGGCTGAGAGCTAATAGGGATATAGTTGAGGAACATCTAAGGCTCTTTGCAAACAGCGTACGGGCACCTGCTGAGCTTTTCTGGGGAAGCTGGGATGGTGCTGATTTCTCTGCTCAGCGAGGAGTCCCAGGCAGGAGGAATGCCAGGGGAAGGCAGATTGCAGAGGCCAAGGTGACTCCAGCACCACACAGCCCCCAGGCAGGGCAGTGGGCAGGCAGGCATCGGTCCTGCCCAGGACAGCCTTGGAGGCAACCAGTGGCCTTTCAGGAAGAGACAAATGATTCAGGCCCAGAGATGTCTGGGTCACAAGAACTTCTCTTTTGTGAGGGAGATCCATTAGTGAGGTTTATTGTTCCAAAACCCTGGCTGAAGTTGTCAGGCCAGCCAAGCCCTGGAGCTGCTGGCCTTGCTCCTCGCCGGGCTTGGCCAGGAAGGCTCTGCACATCAGTGCTCCTGCCCCTTGGGGGCTTTGCAGACACTGGAAAATTTAAGGAAAAGAGGTTGGGAAATGTCACCAAACTCTCTGTTAGAAGCTTGCAAGCTCAAGCATCAGAAATGAGGCAGGGCTAGTTTTATGGTAGTTGGTTTGACCTCTGTTCTGCCCTCATCTACATTGCCATGCCGTGTTTAGTTAAATGATCACTCACTCCTTCCTCCTGGGGCTTTTCACTCATTTCAAGTGCACACGGAGCAAAATTAAATTGCGCGGGAACCACAAGTCTGGCCTTTCCCAACCTTTGAGTACTTACCTCGCTGCCTGAGCGATGTTTTTTTCAGCAGGGCTTTTTTGTCTGTAGGATCTTCGATGATTTGGTATCAGTTGCAGGCAGTCCCACTGAAGCCAGTGGCTAACTAGCTCCTGGCTGTAGGTGAGCAGCACATGGCACACGCGAGGCTTTGCGTGTGCTGGGGTTTTTCTATTAAAGCAGCCCGGCTGGTAAACGCCCCGAGAGGCTCCTGATTCACATGCTGCAGACCAGGCTTCTACATTAAAAACTCGTTTAAAGTTCCCTGGCAAAGTGCGTGAGTCAGAAAAGCTAAATTGTGTTAATTCTGTCTGGAATGTCCCAAGGATAAGCAAGGCCAGGACGCTGCTCTCGGGTTCCATACCCTGCTCTGTGCTAATGTGCACTCATTTTCCTGGGGAGCTGGAGATATCGCTGTTGAGCAGGGCTATTACAAACAGGTTCCCGGAGCCTCGTGCAGGGGAAAATGGGTTTATTTGCTGCAGAGAGCATGGTGGATTTGCATCTCAATGAATGCTTTTTCCTTGAAGGAGTTTTTCATTAGAGGAGAAATAAATTCTTCTCGTGGGTAAACTGCTCCAGCCACCTCACCTGTGGGATGTGTTTTCCCAGACATTGCAGCCTCATCCCAGAGGTGCTGGCAGGGGAGCTCTGGCCTGCTCTGTGCCCTGACTGCACTGCACAAGGGGCTGGGCTGGAGATGACTCCTCTGATGGGCAGAGCTACCCAGTGTCTACCTGAGGCTGAAAACACCCCAGCAGCTGGAGCCACGGAGGGGGCCATAGGGAGGGGGCTGGGAATTTTAGCTGCATGGGGAGACACGGCTCTGGAAAGCAGCAGATAATCATGGTGCTGATGAACTGCATGAATCATTTAGAAGGATGTAATCTTGCGCCATATGTTACGTGTCAGTATGTGGAGAACGTGTCACATCCATTAGGAGAATAATTGCACAGTTCATCTTTTTTTGGGGGAAAAAAAAAATTAAAATCATTCCTAGACTAAGCAGCATTTGCAGGGCAGAGCCAGGCTGTGTTCCTGTGGTGGTGGAGAGACTGGGTACTGAGGGCAGGCACCTGAGGAAGCATCCGGCTGTGTCAAAGAAGAGAAAGAAACAGCTGGGTGGGAAGGAGGGAGAGGAGAGGAAACACTGCTTCAGTAGGCCAAGAGGGCTAAATAAAACATGAGCCTTTCCCTAGGCATCTGTGAGGAGGTCAGGATGGATGCCAGGCCCTGGGCGTAGGAAAGCCAAAGGCTTTTGGAGACTCGCATCTTCCCCATTTCCAGCCAAAACTGCTCTGGACTCTGAATTTTGCTAAGGTTTTCCTGTGAGATGAAAAGCGGCCCTGCTGCTAGAGATGCCCCCCTTGCCAGGTAGGGCTCTGCAGCCGTGAGCCCTGGGGAGCAGGGTGGGTGACACAGGCACGGGGCGAGCAGCTGTGTCCCCAGAGGACCCCCATGCCGTGGGGCACTGGGGGGCTGGCAGCTCCTGTGGGCAGCGTGTCCAGCAGCGATGGCCGAGCTTGTGGCCCAACTGCCCTCCCATGGGTGCCTCGGCTGTGCCAGGAATTAGTTTTCATTAGCAGTTTTCCAGGCTTTTAGGCAGTCAAGCAGCCATGCCTGAAAGACTCTGGGGTGAGCTTTCTGCACAAAGATAGCTAAGCTCCCAAATCCTATTAGTGCAGAGGAAAGAAACACTGGGAATGACCTGAGGCAAGGCAGAACCCAGCTGTGACAGCCAGGGAAGGGCAGCATCACCTTCCTCACACCTCTCTCAATCCACACCAGTGAGGCTGATGGTTGTTTCTCCCTCAGGCAGCTGATCTGGTGCAGCCTGCACCCTTCCAAAGCTACCTGACCTCCGTGGTACCCAGCATCCTCACTGGGACTGCCCATACCATCCACCTCCTGACACCATTCCCCAGGCTCCTCTGCCTGCTCCTCCCTCCACAAGTGCCTTTATACATGGAGGAGCTAAAATCCAGCCCCAGGCTCCCCCATCAAGCATGGCTCTCCTGCTAACATTGGCTTGGCAGGTGAAGGTTACTGTGCAAATTAACTATATTTAGCCCCCCGGGTTTTTGCAAGACACTTGATTCAAGCATTGCGTGACATTTCTATTTTTAAATAATAATAATGCTGCCTAACAACAATGAAACTTAAGTCAAGAGGCAGAAAAATTGGCCAGGCTGGAAACTGCCACTGACCCAGGGAGGCCCCGGCATGTCCCAGACCAGGGGCAGGGAGCGATGCCAGGTGGTGAGCAGTGCCCAGGAGAGGTCCTGTGGGCAGGCACAGACCCTCACACACACACACACACACACACTCGGCTGCTGGATGGGACAGGGCTGCAGTTTCACTCCAGGAGGCACAAGCAGGGCTCCTGTGCCCAGCCTCTCCTGTCTTGTGCTGCCCATCCCACTGCAGGAGCTCCCTGCCCTGCTTCCTGCCTTCCTGCCCTCTCTGCAAGTCCTGCTAGCAGCACTCACCGAGATACTTCAGATGTCTTGGGTCTAATTCACCCCCCTGCTCCTCCTCCTGTCCGACAGCATCAGCCCATGAGGCTTTTGAAAGTGCAGCAGCATCAAGACACCTTCAGAGTGACACATTCCCTGCAGTCAGCAGGCAGCGGCTCCTCTTCCCAAAAATCCCAGCAGTCAGAGATGCTGAATCCCTCCCAAAAGGAGAAGCCCTGTGGGGCAGGGCTCTGCTGAGCTCCCACACTGCCACCTTCCACTCTCCAGCCCTGTCTTTCAGGTTCAAAGGAATGAAAAGAGTCACAAAAAGGAATGGTGGCTGACTTTTCTCTCCCAGCAACTTTTATACTTCTCTGATTGCCTGGAGTGTCCCTTGGGCTTTTAAGTGATAAACTGACCAAAAAACCCCCCACAAAACCCCAAAAAAGCTAGTGGGGTTTGCCATTTTTGTTTCCCTCTTCATGGCAGAGCACTGCAAAGGGCTTAACAAGCCCCCCGACATGGCACAGGGGAACAGTGTCTGTCCTGTACCTCAGCTCCTAAACTGGGGAGGCCAGGAAAGTTTTCATTCACCAGAAATTCCAGCAGAATTTTGAAGAAGAAAATGTCATTACCTGGGAGGGACCGTGGCTGTGGCTGGGGATGGAGAGCAGGGACCAGCCAAGGAAATGCTTGCTTGTCAGAGACGTGTGGGGCTTCCTTTTGGGCCCAACTCCAGACCAAGATTTCGGGGAGCAGGCACCAATATCACACCACCCAGAGCCCTTTTACTTTGCATTTCCCATTTCCCACCCTGATGGTGCAGGTGAGGCTGGAGAGGGGAGGACAAAAGCACAGGCACGTTTAGTGAGCTCTCTGACACTTTTCTGCATGTTGCACTCTCTGTCAAGTGATTTTCACCCCCAGCAAGTTCCAGGCAGCGCGGTGTGCAGTGAAGAATACAATAAAGAATACAATAAAATTGAATTATTCTGGTGCAAGAAGTTTCCCTCCTCCCCATTTGTCAAGCTTTCTGCATCTCATTCCAGAGCAAAGAAAAATCACCCAGCAATCCATCAGCAAGGGGAAAAACCATGAAACCTCCCCAGCAGGTGTGTTGGATGGCACAGCATCTGAGCAGTCCCTGGGGTGCTCAGGCTCCCTGCCAGGTCCCTGCGTTTCCCCCAGCCCATCTCCCTGGTGCTGTGCCCCCTCTGGCCCCAGTGCCAGGTGATTTCTGACAAAATAATCTGCAGTGGAATAGCTGCTGTTTGCTGCAGGCCAGCCCCAGGTGAGGCTGTTTCTAGGAGCAGGTTTCCATTGCCCCCAGGGGGACTGGAAGGGGGATGGTGTTGCCAGTGTTGTGCTCTCTGAGCTTCCCCCTCTGCGTGCAGCATGCCAGGGAACTCAGCTGCAAAGATGAATTTCATATTGATTTCTACAGCTCTGCTGAAATTCTTTATTAGGGAGCTGAGCAGCACATAGTGATGGAAAACTGCAGGGATGGCTTGAACTGCTGAAGGGTTTTCTGAAAATCGACAAGAAACTGGAAAAGCCACTGAGGAGGAGGAAAATACTCTGCTCTAAAAGGCACAAATGGGGAGATAAAGAGTTTTGCAGGCTACGTGTTTTTTCTTTCTTCTGAAGGGAAATTTTACCCAAATTCACATCTTCCTCCAGAAGCTTTTGATGAAGGAGCAATTTTTGAATTGAATGACTGCGTTAAAAGGTGTCCAACCAACTCTATTCTGCTTTACCACATCTGTTTTACCTGTGAACACAGACCAAGGACTTTCTTTCCATTCCCCCTTTTTTCTTTTTTTTTTTTTTTTCCTTTTGGGACTAGAAAAGGTCAAAGTGATAGTTTGTTTGAACTTCATAGAGGAAGCTGTACTGAACTTAGCAGGTGTCCTGGGGGTGAAGGAAGCAGCAAGACGGCGCTCAGGGACTGGAGGGGTGAAGGGCTGGGGAACAGGACAATTCAGCCCTCAAGGCAGGGCCAGGAGCTGGACTCGATGGTCCTTGTGGGTCCCTTCCAAGCCAGGATATTCCAGGATTCTGTGATTCTTTAAGCAGAATACCAGCAATGCCAGAAAACTTCATCCTTTCCTTGCAAAAGGGTCGACTTTGCCTGCTAAGGTTTTGTTCCCTGCCCACCCTTCCAGCTCCCTGTGTCTCCTGCAGTGCAGTTCATCTCTGGTCAAGCTGCACTCTGCCAGCTGGCAGGAGTTCCCTTTGACAGCCCGAATCTGTCAGCAGCCAAATACCTTGAACTCTGGAAGGTGTCATTAGAGACACTAAAGAAAAAAAAAGGGGCTGTCCTTTCAAAGAATTTTTTTCTTACCAAAAAAAAACCCCAAAAACTCACAAGCCTTTTTTCTGTTTAAATAAATTTAAAAGTCAGTGCTTTTTGGTTTGGTCTGTGTACTGCTGTTCTTAAAAATTGCCTTTTAGAGGGGTGCTTTGCCCTCACTCAGTGATGGTGCCTAGGGCTCTGCCTCAGCACCACTTTGGTTTCTCTTGGTGCAGAGCTGGACAAGTCAACAAATCTCCACTCTTTTTCTCCTCTGATAGTTCTGAAGGGTAGGAATGACCTGTCATGGTTATTTTGTGTCATTGCCAACAAAACAGAACACTTCTTCTGTGGCTTGAAAACAGCAAATAATAATGTCATACCATTACGCAAGAAACCATTTCTGTGACTGTTAAATGGAAGAGGTTTCCATTGTGACCAGTTTGTCACTATCCTTTCTGACTTCCTTTGAATGGAACCAAGAATTCTATTGCTTCCCATGAAAAAAAGAAAAGGAAACATTATCAGGGGCAGGGGGATGGAGGGTGTCACTGAATGCTTCACCACTTTTTTTCTCTTCTTTGGACACGAGGAGGCAAATCCAACATTTTAAATTCTCCTCTGGGACCTTTGGCCCAAGGTTTCCCTCACTCCTGGGCAGCAATGCTCAGGAAGCCCTGGCTGGGAAAGCAATAGCAGGAGCTTTGTTGCTGCCTTCCATCTCTTCCATCCCCTCCATCCTCTCCCTCCTCTCTCCTGGACAGCTGTGGGGACATGCTGCTTCTCCTTGGCAGTCACAGGCGGGCACACCACAGCAACCTCTGTGCCCACCAAACCCACTCTCACATAAGCAAGGCATACACATTAATCTAATTATAAGCATCCTGCAGGAGCAAATATTTAGCTAATGAAATCAAGGCAAGGAAAAAAAGAGCTTGTTTAAAAGAGAGCTGACCAGGCTTTATACAAATGACATCCTTCCCGAGGGCAATGTCATTCCCTGAGCTCATGGAGATGTCACGTCCCCAGCATGGCCCCTCTGGCTGGCCAGGTACCTCAGCCAAGAGGGACCTCTGCACCTTTGTGCTCACAGAGCAGACCAATTAGGCCCACATGTCAGTCATGCTGGTTTAGTTTTACCCTTTTTCTCTTTTATATATTCTCCGTATGCTTTACACATACGCGTGTGGCTTTGTAGCTTCATATTGTAGCTTAGTTTCAACCCTTTCCTAGGCAGAAAGACAAAACAAATTCCAGGATCCCTATGCTATCTTGGTTCTCCTGAGAAACCAAGGCTGAAACCAGCTTTCTGAGACAAACTTTTGTGAACAGGGCCTGGATCTCATCCTAAGTGGGGAGAAGGGCCAGAGAAAAAGGCATCACCGGAGGTGACATCTGGGAAGCACAACCCTTTCCAAGGCTGCCACAACCAGAGTGCCTCAGCCCCAAGAAGCCACAAGCAGGGCCAGAAGGGGTCTGTCCTGGCACTCAGCCCCCAAGCATCACCCAGAGGTGCCAGGATCTCCCCTGGGGTTCTCTCTACTGGGCTCTGCTGGCTCCACTCATTAAACTCGATGATTTCTCTGGGTGTTTCACATTTCTCTGCAGCCCCAAATCACACCTCAGTGAGGGTTAGAGGAGCCATTGCTCTGCCACATTCCCTGCAGGACCAATTCTCTGCATCCCTCACAGATCCCAGGCAACAAATGAGAGGGACTGTCCAGAGGGAAAACAAGAGCAAAGCCTTTCTTGGAGAACTGGCCTTAACTGCACACTAAATTTGGGTTAATTATGAACACATGCTCCAAGATAAAACTTGAAGGAAGAGCTGAGCATCAAATACACAATGAATCTAATTAACGTGAACACAGCTAATTAGATTTGAATCTGTTCACAATATTGCATATGTGCTCGAAACTGCTGGCTTTATGGGAGTAATTAAAAAAGTTAAGTAGGGTTGGATTCACAAATTCAGCAGCCCCAACGATTTCTATTTAGGCATGTGGTATTTCCATATATTGTAGTTTTATTTTATTTCTTGAAGAAGCTGTTACTTGTGGATAATTTGTTCCCCCCAGAACCTGACAGAATGGAGTTCCCAGAGGTGCTGCTGTTCCTGTATGGGGAGGTGGGGATCTGCAGGAGGAGCCATTTGGCACATCCATTTAGGGGAAAAAATGTCTCCTGCCTGCCTCCTCCCTGCAGAGCAGCAAGGGAAGGAGCCCAGCAGCTCAAGTTTGGCCAACTTGGGATGGTCAGATCCAAACTTGGCTCCCAGGGGTTTCCCAAGGTTTCCCTCTCCCTGGGAGGGCACAACCAAGGGATGAAGCCTCTTGGAGCCCCACTGGGCTGAGCCCACAGGTGAGGATGCTCCTGGAGAAGGGCTGTGTGGGACAGTCAGCAAATTCCACTCGTCCAGCCCAAAGGCCAGGGCAGCTCCTGGGGTCCCTTGCAGTGTGCTGCTAGTGATGGAGAGGGTCCCTGCATGTCATGGAAGTAAATGTGTTAAATGAGATGTACCACAGATCTTAGAAAGGCTTAGCCCCCTAATGAAATTGGACTGAGTCCTCAAAGCTGTTTCTTTCACTTTTTTCCTGGTTTTTACATCAATTCTAAAGGTGAGACTTTTTTAAAGGAATTGTGCTTTTGGTCTGTGTTTTATGCTTCTTACTCCTGCTGCTGCTTTTCACTGTCACAGAAAGACTGCTCTGGTTAAGGCTCCTGTCAGTCTCTTTGTAGCTGGAAATGCACTGCAGCTGATGCTGTTGGTTAAAGGCTGCCCTTGTGATCTCATCCTCTGATCAGTGGATCCAGCCTGGACCAAAGCCCTGCACAAACTCTGCACAGTGTGCACAGCCCCTGATCTGCAGTTCATGCCCCATTCCTGCTGCCTCAGGAGCCTCCTGCCTGCTTCTGGGGCCAGGTTTTGTTATGTCATACCTGAGGGAAAAATCGGATTTTTGCTCAAACTCAGTGTTTTCAAGGAGGAAATGAACAGAGCGGGGGAGATGCAATGGAAACTTGCCTGGGAATTTTGGACACTAGCACATCCAAGCAGAGGCAGTTGGCTTTACTTAATTAAAATGATCGTTGTGCTGAGATACCTAATTAGATTCAAGCACCTGTAGCCAAACAACCACAGTACTGTGCCTTGGCTCTCGTGGCAGTGGTGCTGCTGCTCTCCCGCCTGGCACCGTGTCAGACGGATGCTCTGCTTCACTGGGCTCCTGCACGTGCTGTGCCCTCCTCAGGGGCAGCCCCGCAGAGCAATTTTTCCAGCATGGACAAAAATTAACTTGACATTTTGCGTGCACCTTCCAGCCAAAGCGCTCGAGAGTTTAGTTGATCGAGATCAACTCGAGTTGATCGAGTCACCACCCTGTGGCAAACACTCAGCGGCCACTGAGACAGCCCTAGCAGTGGCCATGGGTTTCCGGAAAGTTGGGGTTCTAAAAGCCCCAGCCCCGAGGTGGGAGGCTGGAAAGGTTGGATTCATGGGATGTGTGTCTCGTTGGGAATGCTCAGCTACACAAACATCTCCAGGGCTGCGAGGAGCTGGGATGGGCAGTGCTGTGAGCTGGGCCAGTCACTCCTGCTCCTGGGGGTGGACAGTGCTCTGAACTGGCCACGTGCAGACCCTGGTGCTCGTGTCCCTGCCTGCCACCGCGGTGCAGAGCTTCCTTCTGCCCCTGGCAGCAGATGCCAGGGCCAGCCCTGGCATTGCACACAGACCCTCACAGCACCTGTGCTGCACCCTGCAGACCCCTCCCGAGCTGGGACAGGGGTCTCCAGGGCCTGGCTGGGGTGGCTGAGCTCTGTCAGGCCATGTGTGTGGGAGCTGGCTGGACTCAGGAGCAGCAGATTGCCAGGTGCTGACACACAGCTTTATCTTCCAATTGATCCAGAGGCAGAGGGAGCCGGGAGTTAATGAAGCTGGCTGTGGATTTAGACAGGTGAGGATTGCTTGTGTTCCCTTAATGGCCATGAATCACCAGAGATGGCTTCCCGATGTTCCTTGCCGCTGGAATGCAAAGGGCTCCCGCAGCCCCGCAGCCCCTCATGAAGTGCCCCAAGGTCGTGATGCAGCTCTGGGCCAGGCAGCTGCTGCCAGGGGGACATCCCCAGCTCTGGGGACGCTGCACACAGAGCAGCAAGCGGGGCACAATTTCCGGTGCTGGGACAGAGAGTGGCACCCCTGAGCTGCTGGAGCAATTTCATGTGTCACCGCGTCCCGAATTTCACTCCAGCCCACCCATCTGTCATGACTTGGCTGCAAGACAGAGCCGGGAATGAGTGATCTTCCCACACAGAGCAGAGCAGAAACAGACGGGAATCCGCCCTGCACTTCCAAAGTGGAGGTTTTGATTACCACGGAGCACAGTAACTGACAAGCTCCTTGTGGAGTAATTATTGTTGTGAAAGTAAAACCACCGGCGCCTGCCTTCGCACGTGCTGCGAGCGCTGCTTTGTCTGCGCCAGGAGCGCTCCAAGAGGGATGGCTGCACACTAGGAGGGCCTCTGGGGATGAGGCACATGGGGGGAGAAGAGGATGGCCGCACACAAGGAAGGCCTTTGGGGGTGAGGCACATGGGGGGCTAAGGGGGAGAGGGGCATGGCTGCACACAAGGAGGGCCTCTGGGGATGAGGCACACCAGGCCAACAGGGAAAAGGTATGGCTGCAAATAAGGAGGGCCTCTGGGGATGAGGCACACGGGGGGAGAAGGGGATGGCTGCACACAAGGAGGGCCTCTGGGGAGGAGGCACGCGGGGCTAATGGGGAGAGAGGGATCTCTGCACACAAGGAGGGCCTCTGGGGACAAGGCACACAGGGCTAACGGGGAAAAGGATATGGCTGCACACAAGGAGGGCCTCTGGGGAGGAGGCACACGAGGCTAACGGGGAGAGGGAGATGGCTGCACACAAGGAGGGCCTTTGGGGATAGGCACATTGGGGGGGCTAAGGGGGACAGGGGCATGGCTGCACACAAGGAGGTCCTCTGGGGATGAGGCACACGGGGCTAATGGGGAGAGAGGGATCACTGCACACAAGGAGGGCCTTTGGGGATGAGGCACATGGGGGGAGAAGAGGATGGCCGCACACAAGGAAGGCCTTTGGGGATGAGGCACATGGGGGGCTAAGGGGGAGAGGGGCATGGCTGCACACAAGGAGGGCCTTTGGGGATGAGGCACATGGGGGAGAAGGGAATGGCTGCACACAAGGAGAGCCTCTGGGGAGGAGGCACACGGGGGGAGAAGAGGATGGCTGCACACAAGGAGGGCCTCTGGGGACAAGGCACACAGGGCTAACGGGGAGAGAGGGATCTCTGCACACAAGGAGGGCCTCTGGGGAGGAGGTACACGGGGCCAACATAGAAAAGGATACGGCTACACACAAGGAGGGCCTCTGGGGATGAGGCACACGGGGCTAATGGGGAGAGGGAAGCGTGGCCACGGAGCCCTGGAGCCTTTGTCTGCGCAGGGCGTGCGAGCTCCTCTGGGAACGCAGCCAGGACGTGGCAGGGCTCCAGCAGGAGATCCTGTAGATCATGGTGATGTGCCTGTGTCTTACAACTGCACAGCGTGGGCAGGAGAGGGATGTTCGGACCAGCTGAGCTTTGTCCTTCCCGGGACTGGGAGCTGATCCATCTCCCTGCTGGAAGCCCTGTGACAGCACGGGGATGCTCACAAGCCCTGGTGCTGGCAGCAGTGCTCGGGGAGGCTGCAGGAGACGGGCATGCGGTTTGCTCCTCGTGCCCAGCCCTCTCCTTCCTGTCAGATGCACAAATTGGAGTTATTGCCACGGTATTTCCCGGTCTTCTTGGAGCCAAAAGCACATCAGTACTTATTTTGTTTAATTTACGCTTAGTTTCCTGCACGGAGCTTCTTGCAGTTCTATGCCCAAAAATATGTTTGGAGGAAAAGGTCAGCTCTTCAGGGCCCAGCACTCTATAAAGCCCACAGTGCGGGAATATAATAGAGCAGATAGAGCAAAATTGGTTTCTCTGTTGCTGAAAACCCCTCAGGTCACTGGCTTGTTTGCCAGGCTCTGAGTAAATCATTTCTCTCCATTTCAAGTGCTTCCCAAAGGACTTCCCAGGGGGTGCCCAGCACCTCCACTGCCCAGCTCGGAGCTGCGGGGTGCAAAAGCCTCGCTCCCAAGTCTGACAGTAGGTTATAACTGGGTTTGGAAAATGTACTTGACCTTCTTTGCTCACAAAGGCTTTGCTAGTGGCAAAGTGATATGTCTGTGGGGGAGAACACCCTCTTCATTACTTGGTGAACAGCTCACTCACTCACTGCCACTGCTTGAGTAGCACCAGGCAATTTTGGAACCAGTTCTTGTCCAAAGTCCCTTCCATTTCAGAGCAAATCAAACTCTGGCTGTTTCCTACCAATTGTGTTTTTGGCATGTGAGGAGCAGAGGCATTTCCAAACAGAAATCTTCCCCCTGAATGCCAATGAGTACTGGGTTTACAGAGCCATCCGAGACCTTCCCAGAAGGTCTGACATACTGGGCTTTCTTGAAAGGGGTGGGGGAGAGATTTTTCTTTTCCTCTCTTAGCTTAGGCATCCTTTTCAAACCAGCAGTGGGTAGGACGGCTCCCCACTCCCTGGTGATTCTGCCCATCGTGCTGGGACACCCAAGGGTACCTTGCCTTTCCCAAGAAAAAGAAGCTGGTCCATCCTCCAGTGACTGCCAAGCTGGGGAGGGGTGTACAGGGAAGCTGGCATGAGCCCGGGTGCTTGAGGGAAAAACTGGTTGTCAGGCTGGGTCCTGTCTCCCGAGAGCCTGGGTAAAACCTTGAACTTGTATTCAGGAAGCATCCAAACATGGATGTGTTATCAGACAACTTCCCTCCCTAAACTCATTTGCAGAAATTAATTTCAAGTAGCATTCTGAAAAAAAAAAGAAATTCTTACTGTTTCAGTGACCAGAGATGTGTTTAAAAAAATAAAATCCTTATTTCACATTGAATGGAGCACTTGATTCCACTCATAAGCAAACACGTTGGTAAGTACTGCAGAACAAACCCATTCTCATTTAAATTTAGCTTGATTTCTAAATGAAACATTTCTAATAGATCACTGGAGCCTTTCAGGATTGTTTCTATTTAACATTATGACTTAGCAACTACCACATTTGGTGAAAGGAAAAACACTTTGCCAAATGTACAGTCATTCAGGCGAGCCTGAAATGGTGAACAGCCTCTGAACAGATGGCCATGTTTTCTGAGCCTTGTTTGGGCCCACTGACACTGAGGTTGAGCTGTTGTCCTGGATGTTTCTCCCAGGCATGGAAAAGTCCCAGGTCTTTCTCTGCATCCATGAGAGGCTGGGTGATGTTTGGCAAGACGTGCAGGCAGGGGACCAGTCATGATGGGGAGGGCTTTAAACCTCTTCCCCTTTCTCCCCCTGCCTCCCACACCCATAAATTATTCACTCCATTGCAGAGATCTCATGAATTATTGATCTCAAATTTGGTGTCTCCTAGCAACATGTTTACTTATTCCATTGCCATCCTCGTCCATCTTTTGGACACATGGGATGCCTCTGGCCCCTCTCCGGTGGCTGCCCTCGCTCCCCCTGCCCCAAGCCAGGTGTCACAGCGTGGCTGAGCCCCTCTCTCTGGCTCTGGAGGCGATGTGGGAAGAGTTTGCTTGAAGCTCTGAAGTTAACTCTCTTCTAAGGGCGAAGCTCGTGGGCTTTGTGCCATTCCAGGAAGGGTCAGTGCTACGCTCCACAGGGGATGTCCTGCCTGTCTTGATCTGGATCCACTGCTCCGAAGCTGCTCCCAGAGCCCAGGTCACTGTGCTTGAGTCTGGGAGTTGCCTCTGGGAGTTTCCTGCCTCTTGAAAAGCAGGGAAAGGAGGCTCAAGGAAAGCAAACCAGCAGGGTTCAACTTTTTCAAATAATGTAGCTGGAAGAGGAAAAAAAAGATACTAAAATCACCTCTGTCTGTCAGCAAACTCTTTTGCTTGGTCATTTCCCCAGGAAAGCAGATGAGAAGGAGCTTTGCAGCACCTCCCAGCCACAGAGTCCCCCAGTATCTCCATCCTGCAGCCTGCATGGCCGCTGCTGAAAACCCGCTGCAGCTGGATGGCTGTGCAGGTGGGCAGCAGCTGGAGCCACCTCCGGCAGCTCTCGGCAGCTGACCTCTGCACACTGCTGTGGGGGGCTCCCAAGGAGGCAGGGTGAGCACTGGAGGATGGAGCCAGGCTCCCTGCTGAGTGCTGCTTCAAGCCATGCCTAGTCAGGCAGCTCCTTGGCACAGTTTTCTGCCTGCAGGCACCACGCTCAGATGAGTGGGGTCCAAGTTGTTGGGACTGTTCCTGTGCCACACAGGACTGGTGGCCACTGGGAACCTCGTGTCCTCATCCACTGATCCTTTATAGTTCCCCTCTGAGCTTCCCTGTGCTTGAAGTTAGGCTTGGCTTTGGGGCTGGCGTGGGTCTGGAGGGTGTACTTGCAGCAAATCTCTCCTTCCAGCTCCTGCTGGAGCAGTCCCACACTCTGCTGGTACCTGACTGGACCCCCAGAGCCCGTGTTAAGAAGGGGCTGATGCAGCCCCACGCTACAATCTCCTCTAAAACGCCACCTTCTCTCATGCATAATTCAGAGATTCCTCTAAAAATAAAGTTCCTCAGGCAGCCTCTGAAGGCTGAGCAATTTGCCTCCTGATCACGGGAGAGGTGAAGAGCTCTGCTGTCCCTCGGGGCCGCTTGCTCGAGGGCTGGCTGAGATCCCAGCCCTGCACTCGCTGCTGGTGCAGCTCAGGGAGCAGAAACCTCCTGGCACAGGGCAGGATCACAGTCACTGCTGCGTGGGGCCATCACTGTCTCTGCCTTTCTCTTCTGCAGGGACAGCAGCCCATGGAAAACATCCACTGACCCTGGCTGTGTTGTCCTGCTCGTGACCTGCAGTGACAGTGATGCTGTGGGGCCTCAGGGGACCCTGTCGTGCAGAGCAAGAGCAGCAGAGGCTGTTTGTTTGCTAACAAGACAACAGCAACAAGCTGGCTGCATGGGGCTGTTACACGTTGACTCACACACACAAATGCCTGCTACCAAACCGAGGGCTGTGCGAGGCAGAACACAGGACACCTGCCCATGGGAAAGTGTTTTGAGTGTGATACAGCACCCCCAGCACAAGGCTTAATAGCCCTAGATCAGTTTTAACAAAAAAGGAAATCCCAGCCTTCCTCCAATGCCTCCAGCTGCCCTGAGATATGTTGATGGTGTTCTACTTTACTGAACTCAGGTGTGCACCTAGGTGCTAATATGCAACTAGTGGTCATCATTATTCATATTTAGTGACAGTGTAACATTTAAAACACCAGAAACCTCTGTTCCCTCTCCTTTGGTTGGGGTGTTTTTAGCATGCTGGCAACCCAGAGGTTATTGCTAGAAATCCTTTTCTGATCAATGGACTGATGACGACCTTCCTTATGCTGTCAATTATGCCAATTACGTTTCCCTCTGCCTAGGAAGAGATCCCTGCCAGTTTGCCTGCAAATCTGCAGCAATGGCAGGCATTTCCATGGGTGGGCAGAAGAGAGGACGCCAGTCCTTCCTTTGGTTAATGGCCTTGCTGGCAAATCCCAGGAAGGGCAGAGCATGACCAAAGCAGCCCTGCAGCGCTGCTCTTTGGCCCTGGCTGTTTCTACCCTGAGCAGGCAAGAATGGGTGGATTGCTCAGGAGCAGGAAAAGGATGGGCAGCAGACACAAGCCCCTTTGCATTTTCTGCCAGTCTGTTAGTCACTTCCTGATTTCCCAAAATAGCAAGCAAAAGAAATAGTTCTTTTGCACTGGCATGGCAACAATAAATAGGTCTGGAGGGACTCTGTGCTCTGCTTGGGCAGGGTTGCAATCCTGAGATCCTCTGAATAAAGCATTCTACTGCCTGTGCCAGCATGGTCCCAGGGCCACCCCAGGAGGCTGTGCTGGGGAGGGAGGGAAGGGGGGGACAAATCCCTGCATGTTGGACATGCTGGCTCCTTTCCCCATGGTGGGTACTGAAGCCCCGGGCCCAGCAGCACAGGGGGCAGTGAGTGCTCAGCATCTGCATGGCTCTGAGATGTTACTAAGCAAGTAATTGAAAAGAACCCTGTCCCAGAGACTTGCACACCTCCCAGGGATCCTCCAGCTGCAGGACTCTGACAGGCAGGGGTGTGGGGATGGCTGCTGCAGACTAACAGATCAGGGGACTGCAAATGTAGATGAGAAAGCATTGGGGGACTATGTAGACAATGACTCTTAATTTAAAATATTGTTTCCAGACTGTGGCTATTGGTGTGGGACTTCTCCTCCTGACACTTTTGAAGCTGACCTCATCTCATTTTTCCTGTTTTACTCTGATCTAACTCCCTGGGAGACAGTGGGGTGAGCCAGGGTCTCGCTGGAGGTCAGGGGTCTCCTTGCTCAGCCTAATCTTGGGTCCACAGCCCCACAGCGTGGCTTCAGGGAGGCTGGGAAGTGGCTGAGATATATCTCGTTGGACAGGAAATCAATACCTAGTTTTAAGATACTTTTCTATTGCTGTTGATTGCTTTATATTATATTAAGAGCCCTTCAGGGCTCTGTCTTGGAAACAGTGCTCTTTAATATCTTATCAATGGCAGAGGCAGTGAGATCGCGTGCACCTCAGTGAGTTTGCAGATGACACAAAGCCAAGCAGTGCATGACTCAACAAAAGGAAGGCATGCCATCCAGGGGGACCTGGACAATCCTGAGAGAAGGGACAGGAGACACTGAGGTGTGGGAGAGTGTCCTGCAAAGGGCAACAAGTCTCAGGAGGAGTGACTGAGGGGTGTTTTGGCCTGGAGAGAAGGAGGCTCAGGAGGGAACCCTATCACTCTCTACAAATTCTTGAAAGGAGGTTGAAGCCAGGTGAGGGTCAGGCTTTTCTCTCAGGTAATAAGTGACAGGACAAAAGGAAATGGCCTCAAGTTGTGCCAGAGGAAGCTTAGACTGGACACAATAAAAACTTTCTTCCCTGGTTGTCAAGTGTCGTGTTTCCTGCCCACCCAGGGACGCCAGATGTGGGGTTTCACCCCCAGATTGTGGTGACCCCAAAAGATGGAAAAGTCTCTCCTCCAACCCGTGCCTTCAAAGAAAGACTCAGGAGTCTTCTGTTGTCTGTTCTCAAGGTAGTTTATTGTTGGTTATCTAAAAGATTCTTCTCCTGAGCTGCTGTGGCCCGTTCAGCAGGTCAGACAAAGGCACACTGCCCTCCCAGGGGGCTGGTGCCATCTTTTATATCACACATTCCGTGTTACATGTTTATACTTTTTCCCCAATGCCCATCATCTATATTGAATGGTGACTTTCTACTCTAAACCAATCTGTGAGTGCCAACATCACCAAAGACATGGAGGCTGGGAAGGAGAAAGAAAGAGGACAGGGCACACCCAGATCCCTCCATCTTAGAACCCCTGACCCCCATGTACAAAACTTGGACCCCTGCGTACAAGGCTTAAAACTCCCCTGTACAGCACTCAAAAATCCTTCCTTTCACTTCATGACTACTTCTACTATGCTACCTAACTTGTGTGTGTGTGGCTTGTAATTCTTCATACAGAGTTGGTAACTTGCTCCATGGGCTAAGATCAAAACCCCACGTGTGTCTTTGGCTGCATGCCAGGGTCTCAGAGCCCCCTGCCAGCGGCTCTGGCCATCCAGGACACCCAGAGGGATGTTCTGGATTCCAACAGTCAAGCATTGGAAACAGGCTGCCTAGGGAAGCAGGAATTCTTCCTCATCCCCTGACCTTCTCTGTTAGCCAAAATAATGCTTCTTGCTTTGCAGCTCTTGGTTTCAGCATGGAAAACGTGTGTAATTGAATTGGAGACAGCTGCTGGGGTTTGCAGAGAGCCTGAAAGAGTTACTGCAAGATACCCACAGCTGTGTGCACTTGACTGTGCTCCAATCACAGAGCAGGCAGCACCTTCACTCCTTTCACTGGCATGTCCACAGAAGAAGAGATCAGATAGCAGAGCTGTAACACAGGAAAAGGAAGGAGGTGGGGAGATGTACAAGTTCAGCTGCACCGTCTGGTAGATGAAGATATTGAAGCAATCTCCCTGGTGCCAGGGTGACCAGTGCTCCAAGTCTCTCCTTCCCCAGTGCCAGAAAGCACAAACCTTGTTGGGGTCCAGCGTGGATTGAGGGGGCTGAAACCAGAGAAGTTCCCAGTCTTTCCTACACCAGATAAGGAAGCAAACCCCTTGGCTGCAGAGCAAAGAGACAAAAGCCATGGTCCTTGGAGCGCTGGGTCATGAGGCAGCTGTTCTTTCCTTTTTCATCTAAGCAAAGCAGGCACCTGATGGGGATGGCAGAGCACAAGTGCCTCTCTCAGATGCCAGGAGGCTGTGCAAGCAGGCAGACTGCAGCACCCTTGAGGACTCTTTTATCTCAGGAACAGCAGGATTTGCCTTTTGCTGTATCTTTCCACATAATTACTGAGCCCTGCTGGCTGAAGCACTGTCAGGATCCCTCCCACAGGCAGCAGGGAGGGCAGCAGCTCTCTCTGCACCTTTGAGGGGATGGGCAGCAAGGGCTAAATGCCAGAGCACCGGGCTGAGCTGACCTGAGGGAGGAAACAGCAGGTTCAGATCTCCACAGGCCATCAGCCCCTCACAGCCAGGAGGGGAAGGCAAGCTGTGCCTCACACAGGCTCTGGGCTGCACCTCTGCTCTCCTCCAGCAAGACACAGTGCGGGCCAGGCCAGCACCTGACACTGGTTCACATGTTTTATCTCCTGTGAAACACGTGGAGAAGGGGAAATTCTGGGCACAGCCCTCCCCATGTCTGTGCTGGCTGAGAAGGAGGCCGTGTGTGCAAGCCCAGCTCCCTGCAGGGCTGGTGAGACACTCTCCCTCTTGCTCAGAGACTCCTTTGGGCCCTTTCCGAGCTGCAGACAAAGCCATCCCCTGTCTCAGGAGAGCATCTCTGCCACGCTGGGAACGTGCAGAGCATCACAAGAGCCTGCCCTGCCACCTCGCAGCTCTGCTGGGCTGTGCCTGCAGGGTGAGCCCCACAGCAGCGCGCTCTGCCCAGCCCTGGGCACGCTCACCCCCCGGCTCTGGGCAGGCACACCCGCACTCCCGGGGGGCTGTGTCACACCCCAGCTGCCTGCCATCCAAACAGGCTTGTTTGGCCACTGTTGAGAGCCTCTGGGAGCATGACCTGCCTTGCTGGTGCACTTGTTGCCTTGCACAGGAGTTTGTGCTCGCTCTGGCACCTGATGCTGCAGCTGCCAGTGACAGGGAGGCTCTGGATGCTGCAGCATTCCCACATCTGCCCCCTTGCAGACCTTCAGAAATTTACTTCGGGGATATTTGTTTTAACAGCGTGACCCATTTAGCACGTTCAGATGTCTCCTGCTGAAGTGACAGGTTTAACATTTCCCTTTAACCAGGACAGATTGTGCCACCTCTGGGTAATGTGTGAACAAATCCCATTGTTAGCACTGTGCAATAAACCACTTTTATCTGTGCTGGGAGAAGCCAGCGAGGCCTCACCGACACCACACTGGTGTTGAAAGCTGGGGGGCAGACCTGAGGCCAGCTGATACTGGCTGCCCAGCACTGTGCACAGAGGCTGAGCCTCCAGGAGGGAGGTGGTGCCGCCTGAAATGGGACAGGGGGTGACACAGCTGCCAGGGGTGCTGTAAATGCCACAGAAACGACCTTGGCATCACCTGAGAGTGGAACAAACTCCCCTTTGGCAGAGGCCAAACTCCCTTTTTGCCTCCTGTCACTTGCTCCAAAGAACAAGGGGAAGGCAGCAACAGTGAACACCAAACTCTTTGGTGGTGGCAGCCCTGCCAGGCTGTGCTGTCTCCCCACATGCTGAAGACATCCCAATCTGCAGCTCCCAGTCAGAGTAAAGTCACCGTTTGATGCCCCTTTCAAACCCTGGTGGTGAGGAAATGGGACAAGGTGCCTCAGTATCTCTCCAGAGAGTCTGGTTGGGGACAGAGGACTCCAAAGGAAGCTTGGTGTGATATATTTATTATTCCCACAAAAGTGAATTTTTCAGGGTTTTTTGCCAGATGGCTCCTTTGATAAGAACCTGTTCATTCACTGGGGTGGTCAGATCTATGTAACTTCATACACTGGGGAAAAGAATGAGCACTGCAGCAGCACTGATGCCAAATATATCAGTTTGCACTGACCCTAACAGCCACAGCGTGTACTTGCTGTTTAAGAGGAGGTTTTTTATGTACTTTGCATGCTTTAGCATCATTAATGGCTTAATGAACAAGGCTAATAATGACTTTTGAGTTGGATAGAGGCTTCCATACAGATGTTTAGCATCCTCCATGCGACTGAAAAGATGATTTCCTTTTCCCTTGAGGCAAGCTGGGAAGAGGATGAGATGCACAGTGGCTGAAAGGAGCTGGTGATGTGCTGCTGTGTCAGCAGCACTGGTGGGTTCCTGGGTGTCCCCAGGAGAGCTCTGCAGCTGATGGACCCCAGAAAAGCAGGCTGGTGCTGCTCCAGGGAGGCACAAAGGGAGGGGTTACCTGCCTTTTGGCAGGGAGAGGGAGAAAGAAAGAGGTGTGGGGGTCCAGCGAGAGAATAAATGCAGGAGCCAGAGCCTGGGACTGGCTGGCTGGGGAGAGGAGCTCTGGTGGCTTCAGGTCCTGCTGGGAGAGCACTTGGATAAAGCTGCGTGCTCTGCACCAAGGCAGCTTCTGGAGCATTTAACCATTTACATCCTGGCACAGCTGGCCACGGGCTGTGACCCAGCAGCCACGGGCTGTGGCCCAGACCTGGGCAGGCTGGTGGCCCAGCAGCCACGGGCTGTGACACAGACCTGGGCAGGTTGGTGACCCGGCAGCCACGGGCTGTGACCCAGACCCACCAGGCTGGTGGCCCAGCAGCCACGGGCTGTGACACAGACCTGGGCAGGTTGGTGACCCAGCAGCCTGGACTGTCCTGTCCCTGCCAGAGTCCTCCAAGGGGCCTCTGTGACCCCTGTCCCTGCAGAGCCTGCAGCTCCTTGGTTTGGCTGAAGGCTCTGGGCTGCTCAGGGCTGTTCTCAGCCCAGCAAGGACTCAGCTGTCTCTGCCTGAAAGCACAGGACACTGCTTCCAGCTCTGCTGCCTGCAGGATCATTTCCTCCTGAAGTGAAAGAGAGGAGGAACTGGGCACTGTAAGGATTTTCCTCTCTGTACATTTGGCTGCTCGTTGACACTGGCTCAAACACATCAGTAAGGAGCAGCAGTTGCAGGCAGGCTCTCAGAAAAGCCCTTCATCTCCAAACTGGGCCTGGCTGCAGGGCTGCAGGCTCAGAGAGAAGCAGTTCTGCCCTGCACACACAAGGAGAAGGAGCAGAACCAGAAGGCTGGGGATGTACTGGAGCCGGTCCAGTGGAGGCCAGCAAGACTTAGAGGTGGACTGAGCACAGGTGAGGAGAGGCCAAGACCACCAGAAGGCCTGGGGGATGCTACTGCTGGCTGGAACTGCAAAATGGGAGGGTTGTTGAGGGAACAGATGAGTGCCACACAAAGAAATTCAGAGTAAAGCTTTCCAAGGAAAAGACCCAAAGGAAATGAGCGCTTTCCACCATCTCTGCATCTCTGTGCTCCCTTTCTCCTGCCCCTGCTGAGCTGGCAGAGTATCTCACAGGGATTTTTGCTTCTACCCCTCCTGGTGCAATCTCATTCCCTTTAAACAGCACTCCCAGCAGCCACCCTGTGGGAAGGTGAGTTATGTGTGCCTTGTGAAGCTGCCAGCTGGAGCTACAATGAACTTTACTTGTACCATCAGTCTTGAGCCCGACCCCTCTCTCAACCACGGCTTGGCTACAGCTTCTCGATTGCGAAAAAGAGTGGAAGGGTAGAGGCAGCACTTTGACCTGGCCAGGAACAAGAAGCTCACAGCTTCCAGCTGCTACTTGGGTGAGCATGGGTTAGCCCTAAGCCCCTCTTAGAGGCTCATCCCTCTAAAAATATCCCACTGGTGATTCAACGGGGCATTGATCATGCAGGCTTTTATTAATGACCGAGGACTGTGCTGATCAGCCAGGTAGCAAATTCGGTGTAATTCTTCTAAAGCGCTGTGCAGCTGGGGATGAAGGCACTGTCAGGATGCAGAGGAATTATGAGTGCTCATGAGGAGTTTAATGCTGTGCACAAATGGACTGGTGAAATCCTTGGATGAATAAAAAAGGGAAAAGCTGAGGAGAGATATGGCTGGTATTGGCATTTACTGATCTGCCTACACATCTAAAAGCACAGGTAGGAAAACCCAGAGAGCTCAAAGAAGGGTCATTTCTAAAAGCCACTTTACAGGGGCAAACGTAATGGTTTCAACCCATTTAGTTTGTCCTGAAGATTGAGAGGGTTTGAACAGAGTTTTGTAAAAATCTGTGTGAGGAGATTATGCTTCCAAGTCTATTTATTTAAAGGCTTGTTTATATACAGGCCTTTTAAAGCAGGCAAAGCCATAAAAAAGATTAAGGACAGGATGCCCTAATGTTTTTTATGCAGGGAGTGTAATTGACCCTCAGATGTTCCACCACAACTCCAATCAAGCTGTTTCATCATGTGGCATTTCAAAGACAGATTTTGATGACTCTTCAAAGAGCCAGGGTGTAGCTGGAACAAACTGTCTGGAACAAGCTGGAAGTGGTGCTCTGGGCTGGTCTGAGCAGTGTCCCGTGCGGGGTCTCTCGGAGCAGGTGCCTCTGCACGGAACAAGATGGGGGGCTGGGGACTGTCCCCACACCCTGCCAAGGAGGGGGTCGTGTCAGATGAGTGCTGGGGGGGAGGACAGGTGGTGCTGATGGCCCAGGAGAGGCACCAGCAGGACAGCCACCCTTGCACTTGCACCTGAGCCCACCAGGGACATGGGGAGAACACAGGGGAGGGCACAGGCTCTGCTCCTCTCCATCCTTGCCTCCTGCTCCCTTTATTTTCCCCTGCCTTGTTGCCAGGTAACTCTGTTTGCCCAGCGTGGAAGGACTCTGTTTTCAGAAGAATTCCAAACCAAAGCCTTTCTTCTTCAAACATAAGAAATGACTAATCAGAAACTTTGCTTGGTTTTTAGGTTTAGATTTTTTTATGCAACTACAGGCAGCAGGGAAAAAAAAAAAAAAAAAGGAAAAAAAATCCCACCCACCAAAGAAGGAATAAGCTTAAAAACTTTTGAGTACAAACCTGAACAGATCTGTTTGCTGCTCTTGGCTAACCTCATCTTAAAATGAAACCCAGCTTTGAGGTTTCAAGGCTGTCATAGGTGTGGTAGCACTTGAGACAAGCAGAGAGTGAGCCTGTGATGTAGCATACAAGGAGAGAGTCCTGACCAAGCAGGGTTCTTGCCCTGTTTCCAGACCATGGGCTGATTTTTACCTCAAGCACAACCCTCTTGTGCTGCTCCTCCTGCATCGTTTGCAAACTCCCAGAGGTTCTCTATGTTTTGTACACAAAACCAGGGAAAGCTTCAATTTCTCTCTCCTTTCGTGGCATGCTCATGGGTCTTAGTGCAGGCTTAAAGTCAGCTTGAAAAATGTGCATCGAGTCAGACCTGCCAGTGCTTTCTGAGGGAACAGGTCACCTCTGTCACCTCTGCCACCTCTCTGCACGGGTGGTGCTGGGAGCCAGCAGTGCCTCTGCCTGGCACAGCAGATCTTCCTTTCCCCGGTGCAGCCCAGATTAAACTGTTACCTCCATCTAAAATGCGAGGGATTTCTCTTCTGCCTGCCACAGCCCCATCAGAAGCAGATGTTACATCACAGCGCAGCCTGTGAGACGCTAATCAGACACCTAACAGGAAATGTTTAGAATAATGAGCTGAGAAAAGCTCTGAAACTCATTCCCCATGGCAGAAGGAAAGCTGGAGGGAAGAGAGTTTGCTGTGGTCCAGGGAAGTGCTGTATTTCTCAAAAACAGAGATGTGAAGCAGCCCCAAGCCTATCTTCTGACTATTACTTAGCAAGCATTAAATCAGGTACAATGAGCATGACAGGATTTTTCACAAGGCTGTGGGTCACTGCCAGCTTTCCTTGGGGAGTATAAATAAGAGCACGTAGGGAAGAGTCCATAAATAACAGCAAAGAATTCAGAAGCTGCAGAGATGCAGCTCTGTGCCCTAACCCAGAGCAGCATCCCAATGTCCAGGTGATCTCCCTGAGCCTTGGGGTACACCCTCCTCCTCATCTTCTGCCTCTGCTCCCCCAGCCTTGGAGCTGCTCCCTGCCCAATCCCAGCACCAGGCACTGCCCAGGATCCAGCACAGTGCTCATCAAAGAGCTGCCTGCTGCGAGATGCAGCCTCCTTGATCTCATGCAAACTGGGCAGAAATACATCATGCGTGGGTTTAGACAGAGCTGCTTCTTGCCCAGGACATTTTAAAGCCTCTCTTAGGCTGTCTGGGGCCTTGGTGTGGCTCAGGCATGGCTGGCTTTGTGGCTCACCCCAGCTGCGGGTGCTTTCCTTGATGTTCACGGGAGTCCTTGCTTTTCCCCACCCACATGCTGCTCGGGCTTCATCTGCTGCCTCCAAGGCCGAGCAGCAGAGGATTGCACTCAGGAAATGTGTGTGATTTATTGCACCTCCCTGCAGGAGGGGAAGCACCGAGGGGAAGTGTGATTGACATCGGTGTACATAGCTCACAAAATCTTTTCATCTTGCTGCTGATATTAGCAGCTCTCTGGTCCCAAATTCCTCGCAGAGGCTCTCAGTAGGATGACTTCTCCTATGTATGGCATGCCTGAACTGCAACCAGCTCCACCAAATCAATGGCTGAGTAAAATGAGAGGCAACTTTTTTTCTCAATGCCTGATGCTTCAAAGTGCTGGGTTTGATCCCCACCAGTGGGGGAAGGACAGGGGCCAGGTGAGCCAGCATCCCCCCTCCATCCTCCCCGCTCTCCTGGCCAAACAGGGATTTAAATCCCTCCTTCCCTTGGGATCTGCTCCTCTGAGCAGCTGCCCTGGCTTTTTGCTGCTGCCCAATCATGCTTGATTAGTTCCTGGAAATACAGGGCATTATTTCCATTGCAATTTATTACAGTCACTGAGACGTAAACTCAGGAGGAAAGGAACAAGAGGATACCACAGGTAAAGGTTTTCAGAAAGCAGAGGAAAAAAAAGGCAAGAAAATTAAACCCTTGCCATCTAATAGCTCAGAAAAGCTCATTGTAAGGTAGTGCTGTTGAGGAGCCAGGCCAGCCTGAAGAGAAATTTGCAAGGACACTGCTGGGAGGCAATCCTGAAGGGAAGAAATTGCACGGCAGAGCAGAAGAGAGGGGGGCAGGAGCGGCAGGGCACAGCAGCGGGTGTCGTGAAAGGGCTGGCAGGAGCAGAAGAGCCGATTGCACCTGGAGCGGGTTCAGCTGCTGCCTCAGCTCCTGCGGGAGGCATCGCCCCTTGCGCCCCCTTGGAGAAGGGTGAGAGGAAATGCGCTGCTGGAAATCGACAATCAACGCTCCTGCTGGCATTTGGAGAATTACTGCCAGCTGCCACGTGCCAGCTCCGTGGGACAAAACGGAGCAGAATGTGCCAAGGGTTGAAGCTTGCTGTGGCAGCCCCAGAGTGCCCATCTGGGACCACGTGCCCATCCCAGAAGCAGCATCCCACCTTGGCAGCATCGTTTTTATCGCTGCATGGATGCCTGCTAGAGCAGCAGGAGCAATCCTTCAGTGGGAGGAGGAGGCACTTCACTGGCACTTGGTTAAATTCAAACTGAAACCAGCCTGTGGGTGGTTGCTTGAATCCTTGCCAGTGGGGAAGAAGGTGGAAAAAATAAAATTATTGCTTTGCAAATGACCTTTTTCTCTTGGGTTTATCTAAATTCTCAATGCTATTCTTGATCAGCCAGAAAAAGGACAAAATGAAAGGAAAATTCGTTTAATTAAAATGCATCTGAAAAAGAAAATGTAGTGATAGTGTCAAAGACCAACACAACTCACTTTGCAAAGCCAGGAGGTGAATGGTCCCTCTGCAGTCCCTGTAAAAGCTCCAGAATAGGAGAGACACCTGAATGAGGGAATCCCAGGAACAGATTGAGCCTATTTTGGTGTGCTTTGCGAGTTAGTCATGACTGTGTGAGACAGAAAAGCTGCTTGGGACATCATGGGAACCTTGTAGCTGTGCATTTCCAGCAGCCATCAGCTGGGCCACGCTGGCCATCCCACAGGGGGCCAGAAAAGCATTTCCCTGCTCCAAATTCATCCTTTTCACAGGGTCCAGCCAGGCAGGACAAGGGCTGAAGTGTGTTGATTGCTTTACGCCAACAGATTGATGCAGCAAAGAGCCATGGGGGTTTTGCTCAATAACGAGCACACAGGGGGGAAAAAAAAGCTATGAATTATAAATTATTTGTGATTGAAGCACCGAGCTCCTTGTGCCAAGCTGGATCTTCAGGCAGGTGCAGCTGTGACAGGCAGGTCCCTTGCTCCTTCAGCAGCAGCAGAGGCCAGCGAGGAGGAGTCCTGCAGAAGGGATGTGTTTGTGAGCAGCTCCCAGCGCCAGGGCAGAACCAGCCCTCAGTGCATCAGGCTTCAGCACAGGGCTCTGTGCTGAAGATCACAGTCACATAATGCATAAAAGGGCAGAGGAGTGTGAGGGTGAAAACCCTCCAGCCACCAAGAACACCTCTGCAGAGCTGCAGAGGTCCTGGAAGGGTTGGGTTAAAGGACGGGGTGGGAGATGCTGAGGCTGTCACGGGCTGACTGAGAATGAGCCACGTGGCAGCCAAGCAGCTTAGAGGATGTGTGAGTTGCACAAGGTCCTGGCACATCAGCCTTCCCTTGCCACAGAGAGCCATGGGGAGAAACAACCATGGAAACAGAGCCAGGGAGGAGGGAGAGGGAAGGAGCCAGCAAGTGTTCCCAATATTCCCCAAAAGCTACAGCGAGGCTCAGCTAGAAGTGAAGCAGGAAATGTGATGAGGAAGGAGATGCCAGTGGAGCAAGCTCCATGCTCAGGTGGCCACCAAAGAGTGTCAGTGACACACCTTCAGTGCCTCTGTGGCCTGAACCAGCCCGGGGTGCCAGGAGCCCAGATAAGAGTGCCAGCCTGCACAGAAAGGCTGCGTGCTCTGTGCAGGTGGAGAGCTCAGGGCTGTGTGCCCGTGCTGCTGGGCACGGTGCCCTCTGGCCAGGGAACTCAGTCAGGGCTGTGAGGGAGGAATTACCAGTGGCCTGCAGCACCCTGGGGCTCAGGGTTCCTGATGGAGACAGAAATCTTCTGAGTTGTCTTCCTGAAGGGTGAGGGGAGTGAAAAGAGCAGCCAGAGCCTGCCATGGCAACAGGGCTGGCATTGTGGAGTCCGAGGTGGGTGATGAATTGAACTGTGCTCCAGCCCCACGGGAGAAGCTGCTCTGCCTCACAGAAGATGAGCATTGACACGGGGCTCTGACCAGGCCAGGCAAAACAGCACAGCCAGAAATGCAGCCAGAGATGGTCCTGCTGTGTCAGCACCTCACCCAGGAGACTGCCAAAGGCAGCGCGGCTGAGGGGCTTGGAAAGCCCAGGGGACTGCAGTGCCCGGGCTCACAGGGCTGCAGGGCAAGGTGGGCAAGCCCTGTGGGCAGGGTGATGGCTGGCACTGGTACCAGCACCAGCACCCACCAGTGCCCAGCACGATGCTTCCCCGGGTTTTGAGCCTGGCAGCACAGATGGCTCCACAGCTACAGCCAAAACTCATTTATTCTGAAAGCTGAGCTCAGACCCTCTGTGGATAGCCCAGATAACATCTCGAATCCAGTGAAGGGCCAAGGCTGATTTACATGCTCCCTTATAAACTTAGTAACTCGGAGTTAACAAGAGCAAACAGGCTCAAACCACAAACACCGGCATGCGGATGACAGGTCTCTCCTCCCTCCACAGAAGCAGAAGCCTCTTGTGGCTGAAATACTGCCTGAAACGAGATTTTCTGTGGTTGAAGGGATTTGCATTTGGGGCTGTGCTTGGGGAAGCAGCTCCGAGCTCCCCAGGCTGCCCCTCAGGCCCTTGGGGAGCTGGTGGGGAGGGGGTTCTGCTGCCAGCAGCACCCAGAGGATGCCCCAGGAGGGCTCAGAGGTGCTCTCTGCCAAATAACAGAGCCCTGGAGTTAAGAACACACCGAATAATTCATAGGACGAAATTAATTATTAAATAACTTCTCATTATTGCCACTCTAATTAGAGACCGTTAATTTCATACCTAAAAGGTGCTGTAGTGTTCTTGAGTCATATCTCCCTCTCAAATCTGAGGGTTTCAACATGTCTGCAGTGTTGGAAGGTAACAGCAAAGCTGGGGGAGCCAGGGCAGGAGCCTCAGGGGCCATTTCACCATTCATTCTGCAGTAAAACAAATCTTTTTAAAAATACCTTTTCCCCAAACCCCGGGCAATTTCCAACACCTCAAATCACCTTGCTGAACACAACTGCAATATATTGTACCAGAAAGAGCAGTTTGGAAGTCAGAGGGTCCGTCTGCAGGACATGGATCTGTTTGTGGGAAGCCAAAGTTTGTCCAAAGGCCCTTGTGGTGGCTGGGTACTCCTGGGAGCATCCAGGCTGCCTGTGATGCCCTCCTGTGCCAGGTGGGCTGACCCTCTGGGACCTCTCCCATGCTGGGTGTGTGCTTTGGCAGCTTCCCCAGCATCTCCTAGGAATGCTGCTCATGGGCTCCACGTGGGTCCCTGCTGCTGAGAGAAGGAAAGATCATTCTGGGGAAAAGGCAGTTTTGCCTGATTTGTGTGAGTTTCCTTGTGCTTTTATGGCAGCCCATAAAATGGATCATCTGTCTTAAAAGAGATGGGCAGGTAATCAGCAGCTCAGCTGAGCTCTGCCTCTCGCCCTGGTGCAGACTGGGGAGCCTGGGAGCACCCGGGGGAGGCTCCACGTCCCGGGCTCCATCTGGGCCCTGTCACTGCTGCATTTTTCACCAGCAGCCTGAGGGATCTGGGGGCTTTTCGGGGAAAGTGCCTGGGTGGGGGGAAATGCTCCTTTCTCCTTAGGAGAGCAGGAGACAGCCACAACTCTATTTTCAGCGGAGGTTTCCAAGGCACTTGTTTACCAGCACTGCCAACAGAAGCTGTTATCACATTGGCACTGCTGACAGCTCTGTCTGCAGCTGATTTTCCAGGGGAAGCACCTCAAAAGTGCTGGAGGCAGTGTGGAAGGGAGACAGCAGCTGCACGCACTTGAAACCCACAAATCAGCACCTGAGTCAGGGAACACTGCTCTCCTCATCCTTGCTGGACAAAACCTGTCCCTGCTGAGCAGTGCCGGGGGTCCCCCTGGGGTGCTGCCTGCTCTGGGAGCAGTGCCTGGCAGCTGGATCCTCCCCAGCCAGCAGCAGGGTGAGGTGTCAGGGGTGGCCAGGGCCATGATGATCCCCTCTGAGCATCGCCTGTCACATCAGCTAGCTCCAAACGTGACCTCCTTGCCGTGCCTGTGATGTGCAGGGGCTCTGGAGCAGCCCTCCTGGAGGCTGTGCTGTTTTCTCTGCCATGTTTCTCTCAGCTAGTCATTAGGTAATCACCTGGGAAGTCAATTGGACCTGCCTGGATCCATTTATTTACTGCACAGCCATCCTGCTGATTTCTCCCAGGCCCACGAGCTGTGAAGAGCTGCTTCCAGGCACTGATGCAAGAGGCTGGCATGCTCAGGGTCTGTGTCAGGAGACACTGAGCTGCTCTGCTGGAGCAGAAAGCAGCACCCCCCCATCTCTGTGCCCTTTAGCAGGGTAGCATCTGTGCAGGAGCCTTGTCCCGTCCTCCAGCTGCTGCTGCTTCTGCCAGCAGCCCCATCCTGGCTGCCTGCTGCCACATCTGGGCACACTGGGGAGCTGGCGTGGGGCATCCAGCCCTGCTCTGGCCGGGGTCTCCATCCCTGCAGGGCGGCCACGGACACCCAGGGCAGCCAGGGGACACTTCTCTTGCAGAAAGGGACGTGCACCGCGGGGGCAGGAGGGATCCTGGCGCTCTTCTGGGCGTGAGGTCCCACTCAGCCTTGTCTCAACAGCCCTTGCAGCATGGTGGAGGAGGCAGCTCAGGGAGCATCCTGTGAAGAGAGTCCAGCCTTGCGTCAGTCTCCCATCAATTTCCTGGAGTAATGAAGAGGTAATTAAATTTTGCAGTGGAAGGGAAGCTTCTCCAATGGCGAGAGCATATTGTAGCTGCCGAGCTCATCAGGGGAAATGCTGGGCTCCAAATTAAATGCATTTACTGTTTCGTGTACCCTCACTTACAATCATTGTAATGAATCTGGGAATTAATTGTTTGCCCATTTAAAACAAGTCCCCTCTTGCACTGTGCCGTGCTCCCCTCCTCCCAGCCCTCCGTAATTTGATATTTCAGTTAGAAAACAAATTGACATTCATTGGAAAATCAATCTTTTCATTGTTTAACTCTCATTTCTCTGGGGAACGTGTGGGAGTGGAATTACATCCTCTGATATGAGCCCTTCCTGAATGCCTAATTGGGGCTGGGGAGCAGGGAGGCAGCTTGCCCCCAGGAGCCAGCAGGACCCGCTCTGGCAGCATCCGTGGTGCTGCCTGAGGAGGGGCAGCCCAGCCCCGGGAACACGAGCCAGTTGCCTCGGTAATGAGCCCAATAATAGAGCCTGTCACTTATTAGCTGGGCTAACAGGGGAAGCGCTTGTTGTGGCGGGGGAGACGGCAACAGAGAGTGTGAAGAGCAGTGAAGGCACACCGCCTTGGATGTGTCTGGGCTGGGAGGGGAAGAACAGACAGAATACGGCGTTTTGTGTCAGTCTGAGAGGAGCTCCTGCCACCAGGGTCCCCAGGGTGCCCTCGCAGCCCGTGCCAGCCGTCCCCTTTGCGGGAGGACGGAGCAGTGCCTGCCCAGGGCTCCGCTTTTTCCCTGTGAGCGGGCACTTTCTGAGCACCCCATGCAGCTGGCCTGGCAGTGATCCTTCTGCTTCCCACGGAGACACTTGCTGCTGGAATAAACTGCTATTTTTATGGGTAACATTGGTTGTCTTTTACGCTTACTGCCAGAAAATGAATAGCCACTTTTATGCAAAAAGGTTTTACTGCGGTATCAGAAAGTGCTAATGAATACACGGAAGCAAATTATAGGGTACCCCACGAGCCAAAATGCCCGGACAGAGATTTACAGTAAAACGAGTGGCAGGCGAAGATAAAAGCCTGCAACCAAAGTGGGTCATGTAATTAATACCGGGGACAATAAATTCCTGAAAAATTGAGCTGTCAGTCCTCTCCATCCAGAGATCCAGCTCCATTTCAAAGCTAAATAAGTTGTAGTCCCAAGGAGTTAATGCAGCAGACAAAGCCCCACAGCTAAAGCAGCTTCTGCCTTCACAAGGGACGAGGTTTCCCCTCCCAGAGCATCACCTCCTGCGGGGCACGGGCAGCAAAGGGGCTCCCTGACCTCCTGCCAGAGCTGCACTATCTGAAGGGGACCTCCAAGGAAACCAAAGAGAGACTGTCCATCAGGGTCTGTAGTCATAGGAGAGGAGCAAAGGGTTCAAATGGAACCAGGAAAAAAATTAGGTGAAATAGAGGAAAAAAATTCTTGACTGTGGAGATGCTGAGGCACTGGAAAAGGTTGCCCTGAGAAATTGTGGGTGTCCTATCCCTGGAGGTGTTCAAGGCTAGGTTGGATGGGGCTTGTAGCAGCCTGGGATAGTGGAAGGTGTCCCTGCCATGGCAGGGGGGTTAGAATGAGATGATCCTTTCCAACCCAAACTCTTCCGTGGTTCTGTTTCAAGGGACTGCCTGGGAGCCACCCCACAGCCACCCAGGGCACCCAGTGGTGGCACTGGGGGGAACCAGCCCATATCCAGGCCCTCCTGAGGGTCCAAGAGGGAAGACTAAGCGTCCCCATTGTTTAAGGTGCAATCCTGCTGCTGGCCCCATATCCAGCCTGCCCCTCTGCCCCTCCAGCCCTGCTGTGCCTTTGGCACAGGGAGCAGGGGCAGTGGTGCTGTGAAAGGCAGCGTGGCACTCTCTGCAGCCCCATAATCACATTCCCTCCCTTTCCTCATATTCTCACTTAGCAACACCGTACGAGCATCTTTGTCAGCTGCATATTAGGAACCATTCATCATAAAAAATTCAGGGCTATGAAAATAAAGTGACCTCTCCGAGGGCTTCAATTACACTGGAAGGTAATTGTGTCTTCCCCAGGCCTCCATCAGGGTGTTTGGGAGTCCTCAGGAACAATTTATGTATTTATTACAGTTTAAGCATCCTTAGCCCTCAGCTCTTGCCAGTAATGAAAATATATAGTGCAGAACCCAGCAAATACAGACCGAGCCATGTGTAAAATACCTCGGCCATGGAGGGAAGTGGCTGTAACCCCCACAGGCCCCACAGCTGCTCCCCCAACACCTCCACAGGGCACAGACAGGCAGCAGGACAAGAGCAATCACAGCAATGGGTCGGGGGCTGGAACCATCCAGTCTGGGACTGGCAGCACGGTAAGGTAGAAAGCCTTGCCCAGGGCAAAAAATACAGATTCATTATTCTTCTTGGCACTAAAGGTTGCTTGGAATTGGGGCAGAACGGCAAAGCAGGCTTTATTTCTTTGTGGGTTGGGTCGGTTTCTTTCTCCAAAGCCTTTTTTTTTTTTTGCAGGGAAGGAGCAGGGAAGAGCTGCAGAGGCTGGAGGCAAGTTCGGCTGGGGCTCTTTCTGCCTGGGGCTTTCTCTGAAGCAGAGGCAGGACAGCGAGGCTTCCCCTCACTCCGAGGTGCCCCAGCTGGGCTGCAGCTGCTCCCCTGCTCCCACGGGAGCTGCTGGCTCTGGCCACCACTGCTCCCCCCTGCCTGGCACAGACACCACCAAAGGAGAGGGGATGCTCTGAAAAACAAGGTAATTCAGGTCCTGCCCCGCCAGCTCCTAGCCTTGAAGGAGCTGAGTAGGTTGGCAGCAAAAGTCATCTGAAGGGCCTAGGCTTTCTTTCCCCTTCAGCTCTGAGGAGCAGATCTCCCTGGACCTGCCCAGCCAAAATCTGTGCTGAAGATGCAACAGAGGGAAAAAAAAAAAACCAACAAAAAAAGAGCCTTCTAAGATACCACTGGAAATAGCAAGACAAAAACCTATTTTGTTTTTTACTTGTCAGAAAGAAACCGAGTCCTACACCTTGGGTGAGAAAGAGATGATTTAACAAGAAAAAGATGTCACTAAATCCCTGGGCTATAAATCATTCCTCTTACAGTCTTGCAGCAAAAACACCTAACAGGCCTTCTGAGCAACAGGGGCGCAGGAGCCCGCGTGGGAGAGAGCCTCTGGTCCAGGATAAACGGGCAAACGGGCCCAGCCACTTGTTTTATGGTTGTAGGAGAGTTATGCAGCACCTGGGAAATGTTTCCTGCTCCTGCTGATTTGCAGGCCAATGTCATGAAGACGATGCAGTTGGCAATAGATGTGCCTGGAAGATCCAAGGGCTGGCGACTGGGGGGCACCCTGGGGGGATGGCGTTGCAATAAAAACCTTCTTGATCATTCATGCAGGTGGCTTCATCTGGAAATCTACAATTTATTTAAATTTCTGGCAAGTAGAAAGAAAGAAGGGATAAATGTATGCTGCATTAAAGCAGAAATTGGTGCCAGCAGCCTCCCACCCACAGGGTCTGGGTTGTGATGATGAGGGGAAACGTCCTCTGGCCATGTGTGTGACCAGGGTGAGTGTCAGGAGAATTTCCAGAGGCTTCAGATGGACATATCCTGATACAGAAACCATTAAGACAGATGCAAAAGGATGCTCCATGGCTGCATTGATTTAATTGCTAAAGAAGAGGTAATTGCTTGGGGAGTAGTGCCTGTGATCTGATTATTGTCAGTAGGAGCAGAGGGCAGCCCCAGCCAGCAATAGAGCCTCTCACTGCTTCAAAAATGCTGAAATAAATCAGGGGAAACTACCAGCAAAACTGACTGGGTGGAAAAAAACAATAACTAAACGGCTGTGAATGGAAAGTGAAAGAGCTCTTTAAGAAGTGTTGTAGAAACAGTGAAGGGAACAATTTAGCCAGAAGTTAGCCTGACAGCTGTTAGAAATCAGAAAATGATAGCTGGGAAATGAGAAAGGGAAAGGTGTCTGAAGAAGATGGCATGAGAAGCACAGGAAACCGGGATGAGAAGCAAAGTAATAATAAAATTTTCACTGTTAGTGTAGATGCCACTTTTCCAAGGAGGCGAATTTAAACAGAGCCAGGAAAGAGACAGAGGATCCTCCTGTGGGCAGGAAAGGCTGGCAGTGTGGAAAAGGCAGGCAGGTGTGATTGAAAGAAGGAGGGCATGCATTTATACCAGCTGAAGGTGATGGATGCTCTCTCTTCTATTTTCACCAAAGAGACATATTTAAAATTGGCTGACCTACCTAGCTGCCTGTCTGGAGCCTGCAGCACTGTCCAGCTCACTCCTGCCCCAGGTTTAGTTGCTGATCCAGGCTGGAGCTGCTTTCCACTGCCTGGAGCACATGGAAGTGGATGGAAGCAGAGGGGCTGGGACACCATCCATGGTGGATGGCAGTGAGTACCGTGCCCAAGCCGTGGTGATGCCACCCTCCTCTTGCCCCCTGCTCCCCACAGGTCCTGAGCAGGGCTGATGGCCCCGGGTGGTGAGGAGGGGCTCCATGTGCCCACCTGTGCTTGTGAACTGTGTGAGAGAGGGCCAAGAGCAGCTGGGAGCTGGGAAGATCCCACCAGGCTCCTGGGTGCCAGCTGTGGTCCTGATGTGACTCCCTGGGACCGGGCTCTCCTTCTGCTTCAAATCCACAGGAAGGCTTTCAGCTCCTGGCTGCAGCAGGCAACATCTCCCCGGGGAAAGCCCGGCTGGTGCAGGTGAGGAGCCACATCCCTGGGGATGGCTGTTTCGGGAGCACACTGCTCACCCGCTCTCCTCCCAGCAGCTCTGCTCACTTGAGGGACACCACCGTTGTGGTAAGTGACTGCTCAGCATCCCACTGCCCCTTCTGCCTGGCAGAAAGCACCACAGACCCCTCTGCCCTGATTTCCAGGTTCTCATAACCACCAGAAAGCAGATCTGCTGCCTCCCCCCCTGCATTTGGAGAACTGCTGGCACGGCTGAGGACATCCCCTCCTCATCCCCCCTCCTGCTCTCCGTTGGACCAGAACAACTTCATCATGTTTTACTTTTGCTTCAAAGCTTTCCACTGATGATCCCAAGGAGAACAGCCGTGAGTTAATGAGGGGTCTTTGTTTTCCTGATCTCTGAATGTGCCGCAGCAGTGAAGGTGTAATTATTGAGAGCTGGACATTAACCTCCATACGAGCCTGGTCTCGCTGCCTTTCATTCCTTTGGTTTTATTGATCCTCCTTTCTTGACTTGTTCTTGCTTCCTCTTCTTTAAAGACTTAAAAATTAATGGGCAGCTCAAAGGAAGCACTGCTGCTGTAATGAAAAAAGATAGCAGTGCAGTGCTCTGACTTTCTGGCTGCTCTCAGGGGCCCTCGTTACGTTTGTTTCCATCTGAGCACCATTTCCGCACAAACAAGATTGTGTTAGCCTTAATTCTGACCTGGCTGCAACTCCTACCAGAAAGCTGTTTCAGCTCAGAAATGGGCAGATTTGCTCTTCAGGCCAATGAAAACAAGTCTGCAAGGTTGAAAAGAAGATGTCAAAATCAGACACTAAAGATCACTTTAAATGGTAACAGCTGTATTTGAAGCAAAAATTATATATAAAGCTTTCATCTAGCAATTTTCATCCTCAGGCAGCAAAGTGCTTTACAACAGAGCTCGCTGTCAGCAGCCCTGTTTGTAAAGGTGAGCAGAAATAGGGCTTTTGCTTTCTTTGCTGTGTTTCTCTACCCCACACCAGCTTGTTAACCAGGCTCAGAGGCTTTCCTGCTCCCCCAGGACGTGCCAGTGCCCACCTGCCTGAGCAAAGACATTCCAGTGACGGCACCACAGAGCGTGGCACCGGGGCCAAGGAAGGGTTTGTCCTTGCCTGATTGGCCAAATCCTCCTTTTCCCTTTTGTCTTCCCACTGAATAAAGGGAGTTGGCTTTGATTTGAGGGGGGGTAACGCAGCTGCTTGGCTTCTGTGCCCTGTTGGCTCGTCCTCGTGCTGCAGAGGTAGCTGGAGCCACCAAAGCACGTCCTGTACCCCCAGGTCCTCAGCTGTGTGGCTACCAGGCCCTCTCCCCCTGTGTGTGAGCTGGACCTCGTGCTCATTTCAATGGAGAGGGTTTCCTCAGCTGCTGGAAGTGGGTGGATTTTTCCCAGGCTGCCCGATGGCACCCTGGCACCTGCCCACTGCTTTTCCTCATCCCTCCTTACTCCTGCAGAGTATCTGGTGCACCAGAAATGCTGCTGAGATAGCTGCAGTGGGGTTTTGATCTAACCCTGAGAGCTGGCCAAGGGGAAAGAGGCCAGCTGGGCTAGTGCTGGGCTTCCCCTCTTCACCTCCTCTCTGCTGGAGAAATGCTGGCACCACAGGGTTTGCTGCCGAGAAGAGCTCAGCAAGGAAACCACCCCTGCAGGAAGTTTAATTGCAGCCATTAAGCCTTTAATCTAGCTGTGGTGTGCATCTCTAAATGGTGATGCCATCCCTGAAATCCAGGCAGGCAGCCCCACTCCTGCTCGCTGCCTCCTCAGCGTCCTGTTTGCAGCTATTTTTAGTGACCCAGAAGCAGGTAGCTCCACACTTGGCCAGAGGAATTAATTTAAAAATAAATAAATAACTCACACACACAGAGACACCCAAGCAGAGCTCTCTATCCCTGGAGAATATCCTCCCCCAGCCCGCAGTGCCAAGGACCCTGAGCGCTGTTTGCAGCTGGGGGGTTCCTGCTGCTGACCCCTGGGACACGGAGCCCCCCACCCTGCTGGCCCAGCCCCTGGCCACAGGCACACGGGGACAGGGCAGAGGTCTCTGCTCTTGTGCAAACCCAGGGCACTGGGAATGTTTCTCTGTCTGCTCTGGGGTGCCCTGACCCCCAGGGGAGCACTGACTGTGACCCTCATCCATGGAGAAAGTTTCCTGGACTTCAAGATAGACTGGAACCCACAAAAGTGTGAAACAGATTATAGAGAGCAGTGTAGGTGCCTCACTTCATGAGAAATTTAGGTTTTGGGATTTTTAGAATGCTGTGGATGGAAGCAAGATGGAGAGCACAGGGTGTCATCCTGGGGTTCTTCTTCATGCTTCTTCTTCCTCCTTCTCCATGGGTTCGGGTGCATTTTGGAATTGGGCAGAACAGTCCTCATTGCAGGCTCTGTGGGATCAGTTCTTGGGTTAAAAGGGAAAATAATCCAGGTGTCAGTTCTTAATTGGATAGTTTAGTCCTAAAAGACCTCGTAACAAGAGATTGTTGGCCATTTTGTGCCTTGCTGCTGAACTCACGGCAGTGAGACTGTTTCACTGATAAGAAATAATAAACTCCTGAGTCCGAACATGAACCACTGTCTCAAGAGCCTTCAACCCAGACCCAGAGAAACCCACACGCTCTCCCTCACCACTGCAGGCCAGCCAGCCCGAGCCTCCTGCTCCTGCCTGTGACCCCAGCCTCTCCTTGCTGTCCCCTCACCCTCCCTGTGGTCCCACCAACCTGTCCCTGATGCTCCCGTTGATCCCAGAGCTCAGGAGGAAGGCGTGCTCCAGGCCTTCACGTCAGGGATGTGCTGCAAGGTGCTGGGAAAGGAGGAGCAGTGTCACTCCCCCGGGGGCTGGGGAAGGACACGGTGGTGACCAGCAGGGGCTTGTTCACCGGAGGAGCCTCGTGCTAGAACTGCTCTGCAAGTCCCTTCCTCTGGCTCCTGGAGCTCTTCATCCACAAGGAAAAGCCCAGGAGATGCCAGCAGAGCCCTTTGGAGAAGTGTGGCAGGAATGAAGCTTGCCCAGCAAGAGGAGTGGCTGTCAAGAGACACACCAGGGTTCAGCACTCTCCTTTGTGAGGCACAGAGCTTTGATTTTTTTTGTCCAGCCACACCTAAACGAGCTGTCCTGTGAGAAAACAGACGCTTAAAACTTCGAGACAAACATGGACAAAGTGGGATACCCCCCAAAAGGTTGCTTGCAATTGAGATTTCATTTCATCTGGATGTCTTATTGCAGCAAAATCTTATCTGCAAGTTTCAGGGCTGCCTGGGAAATCTTGCTGCCTCACCAGGGAGAAGGATATTTAAAAAGGATTAAATCTGACAGTCTTATACCAAAAGTGGATTTTTAAGACATAAGCAAAGACTCGAGATGGAAAGGTTAGTGGGCTGTTGAAAATGCATCTGCGTTTAAGCTCACACAACTTAATTTCTGGTTGGTTATTAACAGGCTGGGTGTGATGAGCCGTGCTGGTCGCTGGGCTCAGGCGCTGAGGAAGGCAGGCAGGTGCTGGGGCAGCGGGGGGCAGAGAGGGGATCAGAACTCCCCTTTTGAGCACAGACTCCCCCCAGTCTCCCCAGATGCTGCTGAGGTCCTGGCCGGGCAGCAGCACATTGCAGGGCAGCAGCAGCAGGCTGCTGAAAGCAGGCTCTGAGGTTGGTATAGAAAAACCCCACCAGCCAAACAGGTTTTGACCCGAATCTAAAGCATATCAGACACCAAAGAGCCCACTTCTCCTTCCAGATGGGAGGTCTCATCACCCCTCCCCTCACCCCACAGCAGAACCTGCGCATCAATTAGGGCTTGGCTCGCCCCACAGCTATGAAGTAACTCAAATCAATCAAACACATCCTCTCCTTGGCCATTAAGGCTTGCTCCAATTAGCTCCAGCTTTAAAACAGAGAGAGTCGGATATAAATTCTGCCTCACAAAGCTCCCGCCTACATTTCTCTCCAAATGTTGAAATGACATTTCTGCCCACTGGAAATAGGACCTTGGAAAAGACTCTCTGGATAGTTCATTTGCTGGAAAATAGAATTGACAGCCCAATTAATCTCACAGCCTGTGACTTTTAAGCCAGGGCTGTGGGTGTAGGTGCTCTGGGATGAGAACAGGAGAGGCTGGATAAATATCACAAGATGCTGCTGTCCAGAGACCTCCAGCCCCTCTGTGGAAAATGCCAATCACTTGGTTTAAAAAATTTAAAAGTTTAATAGTAATAAAATGGTTATAAAAATAGCAATATAATTAGAGTAATAATAATCTGACCAATTGAGATTAGGCCAATAGGAGACAATAAGAACAAAGAGTTACAGATGGTCTGGGTAGCTTTTCTGGGCAAAATAAGCCCAAAAAAGGACACACGTTAACAGAGGATTAACCCTTAAAAACAACAGCCTGTTGCATATTCATACACCTCATCCCTGATGCATAAATTCCCTTCAAACAAAGGATTTTGTCTGGCCAGTGTCAACTTCTTCCTCTTGATCCTAACGGTGTCTTCAGGGCTGAGCGAGGCGGGAAGAAGTTCGTTTCTTCTGATAAGGGAGCCATAAATTCATTTTCTCTGCAAGACTGAGGTGTCCTGTGGCTGCTATTTGGTGCGAGTACCTCATTCCTTTCTTTAAAAAAATATCCCACAAACACAGTTTCTATTTTAACATTATGTTATAACCTAAAACTATATTTGAGAAAATTAACACAGCATAACTTTCTAACATAACACATATAATATTCATCCTGATATTTGCCAAAAGCCAATCATAAAATGGGCATTTTTCACACTCTCCTGGTGCCTGGCACCCCTGCTCTGCCCCATGCCAGCACACCCATGGGCTGCCCTGAGCTCAGACCTGGATCTGTTGTTGTTGTTATCATCATCTTCTTCTCGAAGGTATAGAAACACCTCAGGCTACCAGGTTCTGTTGTGGCAACAGCTCAATTCCCTCTGCCTCCTGCATGGAATCCTTGCCATAAAAAAAAAAAAAAAAGGCATTTGTGGGGAATGACTTTCCTCAGCTCCGGTAGCACTTTCCTGCTCCTTTGTTCTTGCTGCTCTATCTCCTGATCTGCAGATTGAATACATCACACTGTCATCTCCCAGCCTTGATCCCTAGGCAGGATCAATGGGATTAAATTCCAGCTCTCCTTACAACCTTTCTCCCAAGAGCTGCCTGGTTGTGATGTCCCTCGGTCCCCTCTGCTGCACCCCCTGGCAGCAGTTTCCGGGCTGGAAGTTGTCTCAGGAGGGCAGGACGGTCCAAAACCCGGCAGCACAGGTGCTGCTGAGGTCTGGCTGTGTGACCCAAGGTGCCACTGAGAGCCTGGAAGGTGCTGGGAGGTGCCTTTTGTCCCTGCCCGTGGGGAAAGGGAGCAGCCCATTCCCATGCAGACTGGAAATTCCCAGTGTGGCCCCCACCCCGAAGGAGCGAGCCCTCTGTCTGCCCCAGCACACGGGAAAATTGCATCCCACGCCTTTCCTAACAGAGAGCAGCCCTGCATCCCTCAGGACTGCAGGGTTCCTTTGTGAAAACGGGTTTGCTCTGCTCTGATCACTCCCAGTGAAGCAATTGTGCTCTGCTCCCCCCCAGCCCTCGCAGCTCCAGCAGCTCCGGTCAGACCTGAGTGCTCGGGAGGTGGAAAGGTGTCTGCCCGGCCTGTCACACCCTGCTGGGAAGGACGGGTGCAAAAAGGCTCTCCCAGCTTCCCACAGTCCCGATGCAGGCTGGAGGGGAGGGCCAGGAGCTGAGCAGGCTGGGCAGAGATCCTCACCCCCCTCACCAAGGGTTAATTTAGGGGGGAGAGAGACCAGGCAGACTTTCTCTGTCAAGCAGGGCTGCAGACACACTACTTTCCTCAATGCCAGCTCCTAACCAGGGCTTTGGGGGCTGTTCCTGTGTCCTGAGCTCAGCCTGGCTCTGCTCCCACCCCAGCAGGTTCCCAGGGGATGCCTGGAGCCTTGCAAGCTCCAGACAGTCAGATGTCACTTTGGTGCTACAGCACTCCGGGAGAAGAGCAGAATAAATGTCCTTACAGAGCTGGCGTGCTAAAATATGATACAAGTTAGGCCATAACTCACCTGCCCTTGCATTTCATATAATTTCTAGTGACATTTGTCATTAATAAATGGCCTGTCATGTCCCTCTGCTCTGGGGCTCTGCTGCAGAGCACAGGGTGTCCCTCCTTCAGGTGTTTACCCCGGGGAGATGTTCCCTCCTGCCATCATTTTCCCATTCAGCAGCCAGCAAGGGACAAAGGACCAAAGGGACTGGAGCCCCTCTGCTTTGGGATGGCTGGGGAGGGTCTGGGCTGGGGCTGGGGCTGGGGCTGGCTGTTCCCTGCGCACCCAGCCCCCTGCACACACACTCACTCACTCCTGTCTGCTCGGGAATCTGCCCATTGCCATGGAAACCGCGCTGACATCAGGCACTGCTAACGTTATTCCAATGACTAATTGCTTTAGGAACGGTGAGCCAAATTACTGAAACCATTTCCAGGCCCCAGAGATCTGTATTTAACACCCAGGCACATGCCAAAAAGTGTCCCTCACCTGCAGGGATGCTGGACAGGGCTGTGGGAGCACAGCTGGGGACTCTTGTCCAGGCTTGGATGTGTGGCGCAGAGGGGCTGTTAAATCCTAATTTTCTGTGCTTCTTGAGAGCTGTTTTGTACCTATTTAAGCTGCCTGGGTAGTGCCAAGACTCCAGTTCAGGGGTACTCCTGTTTTTCCAGCTCACAGGGGTCTGTGGCACTTGAGCTGCTGACAGCAGTCTCCCTGGTCTTTTTCTCTCTTGTTTTCCTCCTTGCCTGCCTTCTTCCTTCTCTGTGGCTCTTTTGAGTTGAAGGCTCACAGGATGAGGATCCTCCCCTCCCAGAGAGTGCAGCTTTCCAGCACGCTGCTTCAAGCTGCCCCTGTGGCCCTTTCTGTCACTGGCTACACCACTGGAAGCCACACACACGGCAAGTGCCTCCTTGTCCCTGTCCTTCACAGGAGCTGCTTCCTATGCTCCTACTCCAGAACCCTTCCCAGCTCCCACTGCCGTGCCCAGAGCCCCTCCAGGCAGGGCAGCCGTGGCTGTGCAGCTGAAAGGGAACCACAACCCCACAGTGCACTCCAGGGCTCGCATCCACAACGGCTAACCCCGAAGAGGAAGAAGAAACAGCTCAGTTCCAACAGCAAGACTGAAAGCTGATGCACCACTTGCCTGCCCCCTCCTAACGCTCAAGGATCATGCAAGAACCATTGCTGCCTCTGGCAGAATCAGAGAATGGTGGCAGAGGCCCCTTCTGCTAAACCAGGTTGCTGAAAGCCCCTTCCAGGGATGGGGCATCCCCAGCTTCTCTGGGCACCTGTGCCAGGGCCTCTTCACCCTCAGAGTGAACAATTCCTCCCTAGCATCTAATCTAAACGTGCTCTCTTTCAGTTTGAAGCCATTCCCCCATCAAACGTCCCTCTCCCTGTTTTTTGTAAGTGCTGGAGAGATGCCTGAAGAGCCAGCAGTGAAGGCAGGCAGAGTCTGGGATGCTGCTTATCCCAGCAGTCCGTAATTGCAGAGCATCCATCAGACCTCAGAACAAGGCAAAACTCCAGGAGGAAGGTGCCTTGCCAGCAGAGCTGAGAGGCACTCAGGGGGCTGGCCTTCCAATTATTTCATTTTGAAATAACAAACAGCACAAAGAAGCCCCAGTCAGAGACATCTCGCAGGACAGGCCAGAGAAGCTCCTGCTCTCGGCAGACAGCTGTGGGTGCAGGGCTCACAGCTTGTGAGCTGCTTTCCTCTGAATCTGCTGGATCCTGCAGCCAATCTGATGGGAAAAAAAAACCCCAAACCCAACCAGGCCAGCTCTGAATGTTTATTCACTTAAATATTTTAAATCCCTCCTTTAAGGATATGTGATAGCTTATTGCATCAGCAATTTATAACCCCTGCCTCCCTACGGCATCCTAACTGTTTATGGCTCTGTGTTATTTACTGCCTGACACCGAAATAAGAAACATTAGGAGAATTTGTTCAGGAGTTATTCGGGTGTCCCAGAGGAGGGGGGAGGCGCTGGCACAGCTGTGCTGTGTGGAAGCCTCAGTGCCCAGCCTGCAGCATCCCCCTCTGCATCCCTGCCTGCATCCCTCCCTGCATCTCTGCATCCCCCTCTGCATCCCTCCCTGCATCCCTCCCTGCATCTCTGCATCCCCCTCTGCATCCCTGCCTGCATCCCTCCCTGCACCCCTTCCTGCATCCCTGCCTGCATCCCTGCCTGCATCCCTGCCTGCATCCCTGCCTGCATCCCTTCCTGCATCCTTGCCTGCATCTCTGCCTGCATGTCTGCCTGCATCCCCCCTGCATCCTTGCCTGCATTCCTGCCTGCATCCTTGCCTGCATTCCTGCCTGCATCTCTGCATCCCCCTCTGCATCCCTGCCTGCATCCCTCTCTGCATCCCCACCTGCATGTATGCCTGCATCCCTGCCTGCATCCCTGCCTGCATCTCTGCATCCCCCTCTGCATCCCTGCCTGCATCCCCCCTGCATCCCTGCCTGCATCCCTCCCTGCATCCTTGCCTGCATCCCTGCTTGCATCCCTGCCTGCATTCCTCCTGCATCCCCCCTGCATCTCTCCCTGCATCCCTGCCTGCGTCGCTCCCCGCATCCTCCTTCGAGCCCTCCGGAGCATCATCACCTCAGTGAGTGGCAGGCACTGATCGCACCCGTGCCGCTCCGGGAAGCGCTAATTGCGTTAATTACATGGGGCTAAGGCTGAGCCGCTCGCCGCTGTGCCCGAGCCGCCGGTGACAGCGATCCGACAGCGCTCGGGGATTATCCCAGTGCGTCCTCGCTGGCCTCCAGGGCTGCATTTAGCACAGCAGCCCCACTCATGGATCCCCATCCATCACCAAATGTCAGGCCCTCCTACTGTGATCAGTTAAGAACAGACTGGCCTTTTTTTTCTTTTTTCACCGTCAGACAAAAAATATTAGCATTTCTTTTTCTTTTTCTTTTTTTTTTTTTTGTTTTTTTTGTTTTGTTTTTGTTTTTCTTCCTTCTTTCTTCCCTTGCAGACACAGAAGCGCACCTTCCCGCGCTGGACAGACAGACACACGGCTTTCCGCGGCTGCCGGCGGCCCTGGCTGAGCTGTTGCTCATTAACGGGCTCATTTAGGCAGTGTCCCCCGCAGCGCCCATTAACACACACGAGAGCGTGCCCGGAGGTGAGAGCTTCACTAATCAAATGTGCTGTTAAGATCCTAATCCATTTCATTAGCCCGTTTCATTTGACACTTAGCGAGGCTCGGAGATGCTCTGTGTAACGGGGCTGAAGGCACACGGCCTGTCCTGTGGAAAAATAATCCTTTTTATTAGACCCGTAATTCCCTTTTATCTTGCATTAGTTTGTTTCTCGAGCTGAAGGGCGCCTGGGATGTGCGGCTCCGGCAGAGATGCCAGGGATTTTCCCTTCGTGTGTGAACCTGTCATCACACAGTGTGAGGCCGGGAGGGATCAGGGCAGCAGCACTACCCAAAAATAAAAGGAAAACAAAACAAAACAAACAACAACAACAACAAAAATCCGACTGAAAACCAAGCTACCTGATCATTTGATTACATATTACCGGACTGTATTTTGGGGATGTTATCTAGATGACCCTCCACCGAGTATTTTGGAGACTGAAATGATTAAAGGCTTCAGGTCTATCGGAAATCATTCCTAATTTCTCTCTTGCGTGGAATGCCAGCCGCGTGAGGTGCCGGGATGAGCAGCGAAATGCAGCTCGCTGGGCAGGCTGGTGAGGCAGCGAGCTGAGCTGTGTTAGGCTGGCACTGCCTCGCTCCCTGCACACATCCCCTGTCTCCTGCTCCACACAAATGCACAGGAACGCGGTGCTGCGGGATTCTGCCCGGGAGCTCTGCACGACCCTGGGGACTTGGAGTGTCGGGAAAGGTCCTGAGTTATCAGATGAGCAGGTCTCCCTTATCAAGTAAGCATCCCTAAAGGTTTGTACTTCCCACACAAAACCACACTTGAAACGGCATTAAAAGTCGATGCTATTTGTGGGGTTTCACCCCCGGATTGGGGTGACCCCGAAAGATGGAAAAGTCTCTCCTCCAACCCGTGCCTTCAAAGAAAGACTCAGTAGTCTTCTGTTGTCTGTTCTCAAGGTTGTTTATTGCTGGTTATCTACAAGATTCTTCTCCTGAGCTGCTGTGGCCCGTTCAGCAGGTCAGACAAAGGCACACTGCCCTCCCAGGGGGCTGGTGCCATCTTTTATATCATATATTACGTACTACATGTTTATACTTTTCCCCCAATGCCTACTATCTATATTGAATGGTGACTTTCTACTCTAAACCACTCTGTGAGTACCAACATCACCAAAGACATGGAGGTTTGGAAGGAGAAAGAAGGAGGACAGGGCAGACCCAAATCCCTCCATCTTAGAACCCCTGACCCCCATGGACAAAACTTGGACCCCTGCGTACAAGGCTTAAAACCCCCCTGTACAGCACTCAAAAATCCTTCCTTTCACTTCGTGACTACTGCTACTACAATACCTAAACTTGTGTGTGTGGCTTGTAATTCTTCATACAGAGTTGGTAATTTGCTCCATGGGCTAAGATGGAAACCCCAAGAGTGTCTTTGGCTGCATGCCAGGGTCTCAGAGCCCCCTGCCAGCGGCTCTGGCCATCCAGGACACCCAGAGGAGAATCCTGGGTTCCGACAGCTATTAAAGAAATATTTTATGAAACAATAACTTTTGTGGGTATAATATTCATCTCGAAGAGTGGATGGTGGCAGTTCTTCAGAAACAGCGGAGGAAAATGCCTCCCTGTCCCTGAAATGTTCCCACTGAGCAAAGCTGAAATGCTCCAACTGCAGGATAAGCTAGCTCCTACCTGAGTGCAGCCTTCTGCCTGCACTTCCAAGGGCTCCTTGGGAGCAGCCCCACGAGCCAGCAAAACTTCCAGGGCAGCACTGGCACCAAACCCACCCTGAGCTCACCCCAGCTCGCTGCCTCTGCTCCCCAGAGCGGGTGGCATCCCGGCTGGCTGGGCACAGAGCGGGTTAATGCACCCCTGGAGCACCCTGTGCCACCCTGCCCGGCAGCACACACCTCGGCTGCCATCCCCAGGGACGTGGCAGAGGACAGCAGGTACGGCCTGGTGACATCCCCTCGCTGCTCCTGAGATGGGTGAGCAGGGACAGGCCCCGTGCCCACAGCCAGAGGTGGCAATGGAAGGGAGGAGCGGCAGTCACAGCACCTCTCGCAGCAGGACTCCGAGGGGCACGCAGGTCCTTTTGATAATTTATTGGCACACAGAGTCCCTGCAGCCAAAACAGCAAAATCCCTGCTCCTTGCTCTCTTCTAACCCACTTTTCCAAGACAATTTCTGAGCGATTGATGGGGGAAAAAAAAATCCCAAACTTTAAAAAGCACCTTTACTCTTAGAAAATCTGCTCCCTCCGCATGGCCCAGGGCATTTGCCTCCCCCTGAGCAGCCAGTGGATGGAAGCTGGCTCCCACCTGTGCCCACCCCCGGGCTGCCACAGGCACTGCTGTGCTCTGCAGGGTCCCTGGCAGAAAAACAGAGCTCAGAGCCTGGTGCCACACTCCTGTGCTTGAGAAAAGAGGGAAAATGCACGGCCCTGCTGCTGGGCAGGGAGCTGCCAGGACCCCCAGAGCCAGCAGCGGAGCCAGGGCCCAGTGCAGATGCACTCAGGGCTGGAGTGAGAGCAGCACAGGATGGGCTGCAGTGCTGGGCTGCAGTGCTGGGCTGCAATGCTGGGGTGCAGTGCTGGGCTGCAGTGCTGGGCTGCAGTGCTGGGGTGCAGTGCTGGGATGCAATGCTGGGCTGCAGTGCTGGGATGCAGTGCTGGGCTGCAGTGCTGGGATGCAATGCTGGGGTGCAGTGCTGGGATGCAGTGCTGGGATGCAATGCTGGGCTGCAATGCTGGGCTGCAGTGCTGGGCTGCGGTGCTGGGATGCAATGCTGGGATGCAATGCTGGGCTGCAGTGCTGGGGTGCAATGCTGGGCTGCAATGCTGGGGTGCAGTGCTGGGGTGCAATGCTGGGCTGCAGTGCTGGGATGCAGTGCTGGGGTGCAGTGCTGGGCTGCAATGCTGGGGTGCAGTGCTGGGGTGCAATGCTGGGCTGCAGTGCTGGGATGCAGTGCTGGGATGCAATGCTGGGCTGCGGTGCTGGGATGCAGTGCTGGGATGCAATGCTGGGCTGCGGTGCTGGGGTGCAGTGCTGGGCTGCAATGCTGGGCTGCGGTGCTGGGGTGCAGTGCTGGGCTGAAGTGCTGGGCTGCAATGCTGGGCTGCAGTGCTGGGCTGCAGTGCTGGGCTGCAATGCTGGGCTGCAGTGCTGGGGTGCAGTGCTGGGGTGCAATGCTGGGGTGCAGTGCTGGGGTGCAGTGCTGGGCTGCAGTGCTGGGCTGCAGTGCTGGGCTGCGGTGCTGGGATGCAATGCTGGGCTGCAATGCTGGGATGCAGTGCTGGGATGCAGTGCTGGGGTGCAGTGCTGGGCTGCGGTGCTGGGGTGCAGTGCTGGGCTGCAGTGCTGGGCTGCAATGCTGGGCTGCAATGCTGGGGTGCAGTGCTGGGCTGCGGTGCTGGGATGCAGTGCTGGGGTGCAGTGCTGGGCTGCAGTGCTGGGGTGCAATGCTGGGCTGCAGTGCTGGGCTGCAGTGCTGGGCTGCAGTGCTGGGCTGCAATGCTGGGGTGCAATGCTGGGATGCAGTGCTGGGATGCAGTGCTGCGCTGCAGCTGGCACGGGGGAATGCCCCCACAAGCTCCTCAGAGCAGGCTCAGTATTTAATGCCCACATTAAACACTCACAGCTTGACTGCCTTAGGCGCTGCCGGGGCGGCAGCAGGAAATCTCTGCCCGGGGTTTCTCCTGAAGGGGACGGGAGAGAGCTGGTTTTTAAAAAGCACCATCATCTCCAAAGAAAATGAAGCCCAGGCGAGCGAGCAATCCCTGCTGTGGGACCATAAATCACTGCCACCCCTGTCCCTGCCGGGGGGCAGCAGTGTGCTCTTGCACAAAGTGTGTTCTCCAACCCCCTCGGGGCTGGGATCTCCTCCCTGGGAAGCCTCCCAGCCCGGGGAGCCTGTCCCTGTCCCCATGGCAGGGCCCAGGGGAGCAGCAGGGCAGCGCATCCCGCAGGGACGGCACCTTGGGGTGACACTGTCCCTCCCCACTGCCCTCCCCGTCCTGCAGCCCCCCTTTCCCAATAGCACTTCCAGCCCAAGCCATGGCATTTGCCTTTCCACCAGGACACAAATCTGTGTCCAGCCCAGGACCCCAAGGGTGTCAATGAACAGCTCCTCTTGGCTCAGCAATCTGAATTGCAGCATGATAAAAAGGCCTATTAGAGGCTGATTTCTAGAACAAATGCTGCCCCCGTGGCTAATCAGAAGAATATTTCCTTCATTGAGAGACAAAATGAATATTGCTGTTTGGCAGATGCAATGATGCCGAGCAAATAACCTGCAGTTGAGCTTTATTGTTATCACGCCTTTGGTTGCTGGCCTTGGCCTCGAGAGGGTGGCAACAGAAAAGGGGGAATACAAATGGAAACCTCTACAAGCCTGAAATAAATGCATGCCCCGAAACTGCAGGGAAGCAGGGTTTAATGGGAGACATCAGCATGCACAGCACAGGCTGGGCACGCTGCCCTGTCCCCTGTGGTGGCACCCAGCAGGCAAGAAGACAGGCACACAGCCTCGGCCAGGACATCTGCCCCAGCCCCCAGGCTGCCTGGGGCCCTCACTGAGGGCTTTACAATGTATTTTCGTTTTTAAAAGGGGCTTGGGAAGCGAGAAGGCACTGTGTCAACACCATGAAAGCTGGCATTAATCAAGGGTGATAGCATGGTCTCCTTGCCAGTGGTTAGCATTAAAAAATACATATTAGCATTTTTAATATTAATCAGTGTAAACAAGAAAGATACTTCTATAAAAATTAATTAGAAAGCTCCTTTCCTTAGAGGACACTGATGAATTAATATCACACCTCAGGGCTGCACAGCATTCTTCCAGAGTGAACCTCCTCATGCTCGTGGTTCTCCCGCACCTCACACAAGCCCAGGTTTGTTCCCTTGGGTCGGGGGCTACTCCTGCCCCAGGAGCCACAGGCCAGCTTGTGCCACCACAGGATGAGCTGTGCTTCAGAGCCCCTGCTCAGTCTAAGGCTCCTTCCCCCTCCCTGCCGAGCCCCTGGCAGGAGGGGACTTGCCATGTCACCAGTGGTGCAGCCTGGAAAAGCCAGGCCATCCCAGGGGCTGGGGCTGGGACAGGGCAGGAGGCACCGACTGCTGTGCTTGCAGAAGGCAATGGCTGCTGTGCTTGCAGAGAGCAATGGTTGCTGTCCTTGCAGGGAGCACACAGGCTTCCCTTTCATCCCTCCCTGCCACGGCGGCCACAGCAGCAGCAGCAGCCTCGGGGCTGGGACGCAGCAGCTCCCACACCACACCCCAGGCCAGCCTGGCTCAACAAGGAGCCCTCATGGAACAGAACCTCAAGAAAACCTCATCCCCCTGCCCTTCCATAGCCAGATCTCTCATGCCCTGTGTCCTCCTGGGACCTGGCTGCCAGCACAGCCCCGGCACCCCTTGGCTCCTGGCCCTGGAAAGCTGCAAGTGCCACGTGGAGGACAAGAGGCTGGTAGGATTAAGCAAAGTCCTCTACTTACCCCCACCAAGTGCTGGAGATTTTGCCAGCTGAGCAGTTGGAGTGGCAGAAAATACCAGCTTTTGCCCTTGGATTTGTATTTGTAACATAAAGGGCTGGCACAGCCCTGCTCATGCCCCACAGGCCTCTCCCTGTGCTGCTCCACTGAGCCGTGTGGTCTTCCCAGAGGATTCCCAGCTCTGCTCCCTCCGGAGCAGCTGGGGGCTGCTGCAAGGCAGAGCAGGCATCTTGTGAAACAGCCAGGCTGATTTAATAGGGTCAGATGGGAGAGGAAGAGCACTAGCAGGGCCCGAGAGCCCGCTCTGACTCTACCCCAGTAAATCCCTTGTTTGCTGCTCTCTGATGCAGGCAGCCATGCTCAAATGTCTCTTAGCTGTACTCGATGCTAAATGAAAGCAGGAGCCACCATGGCACCATGACAGGGCCATGCCTGTCCCCCTCCTCCTGCTGACCCCCCCAGTGCCCAGGGAACCACAGCGGGAGGCTTTCCCCAGCTGCTTGCATTCCCTTTGCTCAGGTTCAGCGTCCACCCCTCCAGGAGGGGTGTGTGTTTCTGGGCAAGTGAAGGGCTCTGCTGCCCTTCAGGAGGAAGCAAACCAGCAGGACCAGATGCAGACCCTAGGATTCACACTGGGAAATAAGCTGGCACAGTTGACAGTGAAGGTACCTGCTGCCAGTGAAGGTGACAGCTCCTTGGGTGAGTGGGACAAGGTCACCTCATGGCTGGGGGATGATGGTGTGGCTGGCAGAGCCATTTGTAAGCACAAATTTACACCATTTGTAAGCACAAATCCCATCGGAGACAGAAGCTGAGGCCAGGCCAGACATCCCCAGCCTGGGCCAGGAGCTTTCATGGGAGACTGGATGCTCGCAGGAGGGTGCACACCTTTGTTGTGCCTGCCCCCCATTTCAGAGCAGCAGGGGAACAGAGCACTTTAGGGATAGGAACAGGGCTCCTGACAGCTGGGACACAGGGTGGGTATGGAGGGGCTGCAAGGACAAGGATCTTCCCAGCCTAGAGGTGAGACCAGTGACCAGGGCTTGGGCTGGGAGCTGAGGAGCAGCAGCCCTGCCAGACTGCTCCATACGAGCTGCTGGCTCCAGGAGGCGAAGCATGAGGGTGAAACACCCGAGGCTGTTGCAGGAAGAGGCTGGGGGTCGGAGGAGAGGGAGCAGAAGCATCAGGCATGTGTTACCAGGCTGGGGGTCAGAGGAGAGGGAGCAGAAGCATCAGGCATGTGTTACCAGGCTAGGGGTCGGAGGAGAGGGAGCAGAACCATCAGGCATGTGTTACCAGGCTAGGGGTCGGAGGAGAGGGAGCAGAACCATCAGGCATGTGTTACCAGGCTGGGGGTCAGAGGAGAGGGAGCAGAAGCATCAGGCATGTGTTAAAGGGCTGGGGGTCGGAGGAGAGGGAGCAGAAGCATCAGGCATGTGTTACCAGGCTAGGGGTTGGAGGAGAGGGAGCAGAAGCATCAGGCATGTGTTAAAGGGCTGGGGGTCAGAGGAGAGGGAGCAGAAGCATCAGGCATGTGGTAACTCCCACGGAGCTGCACCACGCTGCCACACAGCCAACTGCCAGCAGCTCATCCTCCAGCAGGGGCTGGGGGAGGAATCCCACAGGGAACCCAAAACACTCCAGGCTGGAAATCACTGTTCACAGCAGCTCTTATTTTAAGCACAGGTTGCAGCCCTTGTTTACCAGCAGGCTCAGCGCTGTCGGAGCGGTGGCTGCGGGTGCCGCGCTCGCCTTTCGCTGAGGGAACCTCCTGTTTTGACTGCCAGCTAAACCATGCTCAGTTATTTGGGGAGGAACATTTCCAGCTACACAGCGTGAGCCAGAGTTAGCAGCCAATTAAGTATTTATGGCCAATTCCATTTTCCTAGCGAGATGCTTGGAAAGCGAGCCCCAGTTACATCAGAGCAACGGGTTAATCGGTGCTCTCCTGCAAACACCTCCGTGCTGGCCCTCCAGAGCCTGCACAAGTCCTGCAAAGACTTCTCTTAAGGCTCTGCTGGAACACAATCCATCAGCAGTGTGGTGTAAACCCTGCAGCAGCATCTCAGCCTGTCTGCAGTGAAGCACCAGCAGAGCATGAAGCGAAGGCCGGGTGCTCCCAGCCCCACGAGCAGGGTTAGCTGTGATGGGGGCTGCACGTGGACAGGCTGTGCTGTCAGCTGTCACCAGGTGAACATCTGGGACAGCTCTCCTCTGCCTGAGCCTCGCCAGGGGTATCTGACAAGCACAGGCAGCACCTCTGCCAGGCGCTGATTTAAACCTGGTCTCCTGCTTTTCCAGCAGAGGCTCCTCTCTTTCCCAGCATCACTTAGTTCCCAGCTGAATCCAAACCCAAAATACATCCTTCAGGATTCACCTGCAAAGAGAAGTGCTTCAAACAAAGCAGAAAGCAAACTGCTGCTGCCCACCCCAAATGTTTGGACAGCATCACCGCCAGCCTTCTCCCACCACTTGAGTTCAACAACCACCGGCACACAGTGAGACTCTCACGGCTTCCCCAGCCCACACCCGCCTCCTCTTCTCTGCTCCACTCCGTCAACAATTTCAGGGCAGATTCCTGCTTTCACAGGAAATGTACAACCAGCATGGTGGTATGGCAGAGGGCAAACCTCCTAACAGCTTCTGGCTTTGTTTTCAGCCTGTAGGGGGTTGTTTACAACACTCTACACTTTCTGTGAAGTAATGCTTAACATTTCAGAAGCACGCAGGAGCCCATGGGTGGCATGAACTGCCTGAGTCACCTTCCTCCTGTCACAGCATCTGCCACAGACCAACCAGGCACGTGGGTGCTGGCTGTCACACTCTCCCAGGGCAGCCATTCCTCCTCCTGCAGCATCCTCAGCTGCTGACACGGCGCCAGGCCCAAAAGGAAAATGCCACAAATGCCATGGTAGCCGTGTGAGGTGACAAACACCCATCTGCTCCTAGGTTTTACCACATGTAGTGTAACTGTGGTCACTCAGTTCACTTTCCTGCCCTCGCTGCAGCTGATGTTAATCCAGGGATGTTTTCTTAGGCTTTTAAGCGGTGTTCATCATTCATCAGCTCCCAGCAGTACTGGAGAGACAGCTGATGGCTCACCAAGCTCATGAGGACTGGAGAGCTATTCCAGGCGCATTGATAGGCCTCAAAAGTTGTGACTTTTGTCACCAAGGCATGACCAGAGCTCAGCCCCTGTGTGCCCAGCTCCTGGGGAGGTGCTGTGATTTTTAAAAGGAAAAATGACCCTCCAAAACTCTGTGTGGGAGAGAACCAAGCCCTTACAGCATCTTGTGCACTCTGTGCTGAGAAGAGAGGCAAAGGAAGAGGAGGCTGCAGTATTTTATTTGAAACCAGCTCAGAACAGACTGCTGACCTTCACCAGGGGCTGCAGAGTAGCTGCTCTGGTTTTAGCTAGTTGGTACCTGAACCAGAGGCAGTGCAGAATGGGTGCCAGCAGATCCAAACGCTCTCAGCAGCACCCCAGGGGGAAGGTGAACCTTGCAGCTGCCTCAGCTGCAGCCCTCTTGATGATGGACACTCCAGGACAGGCAGCTCCAGCTCTCCTGACAGCTCCTGTGTGGCCACTCCAGCACAGTGGCTTGTGCCATGCAGATTCCTGCCAGTCACTGCGGGCACTCCTGCACATCACACACACACTGTGCAGACCCGCTGAGCACTGCCAGTCTCAAACCACTTCTTTGGGGGCAAGCAGGGGCAAGGTGCTGCCACGTGCAGTCCCTGCTGAAGGGGGCCCTTGGCTGGACACTGAAGCACAGGGCACTCAGTGTGTGTGGTGACAAAGGGCTGATCCCAGGAAATCAGTCATCCCCAAGGGACTCCTGTCAGGTTCAGTGCACAGCAGGATAATAAATCCCAGCATCCAGCACCGAGCCAGCCCTGAGAAGCCACAGCAGGCCATGAGCTAGACCTGCACTTGAATCTGAGGGCTACTGCCATGCTCAAGAGTATTTGCCCACTCTTCTCTGCTGAATATCCCAGAAGAAAAGATCTTTTGAGGGCAACACTTTAAACCTAAATGTGATGCAGTATGAAAATTTCCTTGTATAAAAGCTAAAGGAGGATATAAAAAACTCAAAGAGAGAGAGACTGGTGCTGCCACTCTTGTTAGTTCTGGGATATACTGCTTCACTCCCATTCATTAATAATTTTCTGTGAAATCTGTCTGAATGAGTCCTCTCGTGCATTAAATTGCTCCAGCAGTCCTGGAGCCAACACCTGCCCAAAGCTGTGCCAGCCTGAAACAGGTACCCTGCACCTGCAGAGATGGTTTGGAGAGCAGAGTGGTGTGGATTGGCTTTTCAAAGCCACGGAGATTCTTCCAGGAGCAGCAGCCACCTGGGGCCACCTGCCCCAGACATGGACCTTGCCAGTCTCACAGGGTGCTTCTGCTCCAGGACTGGGTGTCACTCCCAGTGGCAGCTGCCAGCAGGAACACTGCTTGTGACTGACAGCCTTGCACAACACACACAAACACCCTGCTCCCAGGGGCTGCTTCCCCAGACAAAAGAAATCCCACTGCTCACAGCAATTCACAAACGAAAAGCAGACAGGTTTCTTTAAATATTATTTATTCCTCAAAGTGTACAACTAGAACATAAAAATATTCCTTGGTGAAAACAAACCAGAAAAGGGTAGGAAATTAAGGCCAAAGGAAAAGCATTTCACTGTTCCAAGGGAAGAAGCCTTCAGAGACAGGACTTGGAGCCTCCTCAAGCTTGGAAGTTAGGGTCGTATTTCTGTGTCGCAGAAACTTCCTAGAGCAGGTCCAGAAGTTATCCATCTCATTGTGACTCAGAACCCAATGGAATGGGTTTCTAGTTTGTTCTCTTTGAGAACCCAATTACTTCAAGTGCATCACACCAGTAAATGAAATCAGTGCAGGGCTTTATTTATTATTAGGCATTTGTTTTGCTTTATTGTGACTACATTACAGCTGCCACAAATGCTCCGAGCAGCTGAATTAAAACAACACACTCTTGAAAATTTCCAATCTCTCTAAGCCTTGGTATTTTTCATGTTCTCCAATACTTGGATTTTTCTGACTAATGAACTCTTCCAATTGCTGGAAAATATTGAATGCAATTAGTACTTCAATGCACAGCCTCGACGTACACCGTGCCTCGCAGCTGAGCGCTGTAAAAGAGCCCAGGGCTTGGCAGAAGAACTAGAAATCCAGAAGATAAAAGGGAGATTTATGCACACTCCCACCAAGGCCTAATGCAGAATTTAATTGGCAGGGTTAGCAATAAAGGGGCTGCAGAGAGAGCACTGAGGTTGTGGCCCCAGTACAGCTCACAAAGCAGTAACAAGTTATGATTCCCAGGCTGCAGAATTACAAATTACATTTGCTTCCTCAGCTCACACTCCTCCGTGCCAGGCTGCACAACGTGACCAAACCACTCTGCTCCTGGGCTTCTCCCAGCCCAGGTTTCTCTCTTCAAGGGGAGATACAAATCACTCCCTCCAAGCCTTCTGCAATTCCATCCAGCCTGTGCCTGCACTGCTGCCGCAGCTGCTGCAGCTCTCTCTGCAGGCTGGCCTCTCTCACCTGCAGCTCTCTGATCACCTCTGCAGCACTGACAGCTGCAACAGCCTCCTTGGACACACGCTGACCCAAGGCCGTTTTGCTGGCAGGGTGTTTGCTCCTCAGCACCAGCCTGTACAAACCGTGCATTCTGGTTTTCTGCGCAGCACAGAGGGATGTGAGAGCTCTCAGTTTTAGTTCAGTGCTTTCCTGTGTCCTTCTAGCAGTGGCAGAGAACCTCTCCTTCTGTAGCTCTTCTCTTGTTGCCACCTGTAGAGGGAAGAAAGAGAACAGGAAGGGAAGAGTAGGGAACATTTCTGTGAAAGAAATCCTCCCCCCAGAAACCAACACAAAACATCTTGTTTGGACTAGGACATCGAAAGCAGGAGCCAGCTGTGAGTGTAAACTACAGCACGTGGCAGTGCAAACTGAATTAAGCTAAGGTGTGCTTTCAGCCAGGCAGCAGCCTCAGTAGCCAGAGAGCTGCCTGTAGTCACTCGTTTGCAGATTCCCAGTCCAGCAGCCCCTCCAGTGATGATTTACACCCCTCTCTACTCCCCATGCTCACTGGGGAGTGGGTGGGGTGGCTTCAGAGCAAAGCACACGCAGCAAAAAGGAGACCCCAGCAGAGTCACCTGCATCCCTGTTGTGCTTTGAGCCACCAGGTTGTCATAACAGATTAACTGCCTCGTGAACAACAGCGTTATTTCGGTTTGCAAATGTTTCCTGCACTTGGCAACGCTGAAAAGTAGGGGTGACAACTGTAAGCAAGCAATTCCTTAATTCTCAGTTCTCATTATGGGGCAACAATTAGGAAAAGGAAAATAATGGAGCAGAGTCAAGCAGAGGCCAAGACCAAAATAAGTACCAGGCAGCACACTTTCACTGAAGACAAGCCCCAATAAAATAAAAGCTTTTCTTGTGACAGCATCACAGTCTGGATTATAAAAGCAATTGTATATACTGGGATTTTTCCAAAGCATTTGATTTAATGTTCTCCAACAATTTGATTTGAAGAACTTGCAAGATGGTAATTGCCTTGCCAATTTTACTCGTGGATTAAATATGAATTCAGTGACTCATCTCAAAATGCACTTGTCAGTGGGGAAACATCTGTAAAAGAGGCACCCTGCTAAGGCCTTCAGGGAAATGGCTCTTGGCCCAATGGGATTTTCTGTTTCTGCTATGGCAAAAAGCTGCCAAATCAACTCAGTCAAAAAGCAGCAAAGTTTCCCAAAAGCGAGGCTGCCTCTGCAACCTGCACAAATCCCAGAGCTCTCCTGAGACTTGTGCACAGTTCTGGAGTTTGTGCCTCAGAAAACCACAGGGAAACAGAGAGCAGGAGTCACAGGCAGGGCATCCAGTGACCCACAGCCCAGAAAACAAACCTCAGAATATGAAACTTGGAGAGGTCAAAATATTCCATTCATGGAGACAGATACACAGTTTGCTTTACTTCCTAAAAGGAAGTGGGGAAAAAAGGTGTTAAAGATCAGACTTTGCTGACAAAGCCATAAGAAGATCAAAATTGGAGTTAAGATATTCAGCTTCAGAGTAAGACACTGTTTCCTACTGTGAGGATAATGAACCATGAAATGCTTCAGTGCAGCTCCAGGGATGAAGCCTTTGGCCAAAGCTCAGCTCAGGTCAAGCTCAGTGCTAATGATACCCCTTCCAGCCTTGAAATTGCTCTGCAACCCCTCCCCTTCCTGCCCCTGGGTGAAGCTGAACTCCTTGGGGTTTTAAATCTGCAGATCTGCATTAAGATATCAGTACCTCAGACATCACAGCTTTGACAAGTTCCCTGTAAAGTCAGGAATATTTTGGCAGCTCTGAAGCACCAGAGATCAGCAGAGCTCAAAGCAGCCCCAGCTGCAAGGACAAGAGTCCTCAGGTAGTGAAGCACCTGCAGCATTTCCCCCTGTCGAGCTACAGCTGCTCAGGGTCAGAGCAGCTGCTGTCTGGGAGAAGAAAAGGAATTTCATCCCCCAGATCAGGGGGAAAGGTTTTATTACTGAAACAAGTTCAGAAGGGGGTGGCATGCCGGGGATCAGTCTGCACTCTCTGACAGTGAAACACTGCAGGTGTGACAGCTGCAGTCACAGCTAAATTCCTCCAGACACCAACTTCACCAGGGCTTCGCTCACGCATCCCACATCTTCCTTCAGAATATCTTCAGGAGTTTTGCAGCCAAGTAATTAATCCTCTCCGTGGTCTTTTGATGAGTTATTCTCACCCCTCAGCCTCGGCTTAAAGAAGATTAAGAAAATCAATCAAATCAGAAAAGGAGTAAATTTCTCTGAATTTTTACTAACACATTAAAGGCTTTATCGATGCAGAACCATCTGTTAAAGGAGACCTCTGTTGATTAAGGCATTAGAACAGAGAATTGAAGCTGAGAGAAGTCTATCTTTGTCCTTGTCCAAGAACCAGGGGTCCCTCTTTATCATAATCCCCAAGGAATCCCAGGGACATCTCTTGCAGCTGGCTGTAAGAATAACTGAGGTGCAATCCTCTAACACCACTTCAGAAGGAACAAAACTGAAAAAATAAATTCAGTGTTATCTGGTCTCCCCACAGCCAATGAATACATGGAAAATGATGTTTGCATCAAGTGGATTTAACGCTGGAATCCAGGATGGGAAAAATTTCCCATCAGTTACAAACAACAACATCACTCAGCAAACAGAGCGCACAAGATGTTATTTATTTTTCACATTAAACTCCAGCAGAAGCACAGTAAGGCTGTATAAAAGCATTCTTAATGAAACATAGGTTTTCATACTCTCCACCAGTCAAAACTGGAGGATTTTATTATCCATTAAGCAAGGCACAAGATGGAGGAGCAGCATGCTCCTCTCAGCACTGAGTGCATGGAGCTCTGACCCACAGCAACAGCGGGGACAGGAATCACAGCAGGCAAGCAGGAGCAGCTCTAAGGACAAGGACAACAGCCCTGGAGCCAGGGAAACAAAAGTGTGACAGAACCTACGCCCAAGCATCAGAAGGATGTTCCACATGCTAGCTTCTATAAAGAGGACCAGTGTTTCCTGAGATAACATTAGATAAACTTAAGAGGGGAAAGTTTTAAAAGTATCAATATTAAATAAGCTAACAAGTTCAGCAAAGCACTAATTATTTCCTATCAGCACGATCTGGAACTGGAATGCTAACTCCAGTTCTGTTCTTGGAAGGCTCTGCAAACATATGCATGGCCACAGATACTCCTGTTGCAGCTTATAGATTTCAACTGCTAAAAATCTCCGAGGGTTACCTTCAAACAATATCCTTTACTCTTCACATCCTGAATGCTTGTGAAAATGCTCAATAATCTCCTCCTGTATGGTTAATTGATGCTCTTTAACAGCTTGCTGTCTCCCATTAGTCAGCATACAATGATTATTCTACTCTGCAAAACAATCTCAATAGACCACTTTGTATTAAACAAACATATTGTAAAAGATTAGGAGCCTCAGCATTTTGTGCCTGCCCGTTTCCATCCCACAGCTCTGCCTTTCAGCCTCAATCTACCAGCTGGAATTTGAATTCCCAATTAGGTGCGTGGTGCTGTCTGAAAACTGCTGCACATCCTCTCCAAATAAATACAACAACATCATAATCATCTTTTCCACTTGTACAGAACCCTCCTCATCCCAAAGGGACCCGGTGCACTTTGAGAAATTCCACTCCAAACACAGAGGGAATCGGCTGATGAAGAACCAGCATCTTCAAACTGACACATATCCTGCTCTGCAGAGGGTTGGCTTCTCTTCCCAGCTCCTCATTTCATGGCTGCTCTTTGGGACAGGACAGCGGCCAAACTGCCCCGAGTGTGCCCAGATGTCCTCCTTTAGATAACTCCAGTCTTCAAAAGGTATTAGGAACTAAAAGCTAACAGCAAAACTGTAATAACTTGGATGTTCTAAGAAGAAGCCAACAAACCAGTGGAGTTGCAGGGAGCAGTACTGCATCTGGGACCAGACTGAGAAGGGACCAAAGTGACAGCCAGCCTGGGCTGTCCTCCCCAAGCTGGCACGGTGCAAAGGGCTGCAGTGTGCACGGGCACAGGTCCTGCTGGCACATCCACAAGCAGGAATGTGCACAGGAATAAGCACTGCAGTGAAAGAGACCTCTTCAGCACTGGGGGGAACCAAGCCAGGCAGGACATCCGGCAGGTATGGAAAGGATTGACCACCTCCCTGGGACATCACTGGGATGCTGCCTTCACAAAACCATTCAGGCTGGCATCTGATTGGAAAATGGCCACAGCAGAAAAGGATGAGCCCAGCACAGAGCTGGAAAGGGGAATATCCAAAGGGGAGGCACATCCAAACACCAGGCTGAGCAGGCAGCTTGGTTAGTCCACCGTGGTGGGTTAACTCTTGCACCAATGCACAGAAGAGGCTTTGAGCCTGCAAACACCAACATATGATCAACTCCTCCAGCACCTCCTCAGCACAACCTTCCCTGAAATGTCTTCTACCCAAAGGCAGCTGGCTAAATGAAATGAACAGCCAGTACTATCTCACCTATTTTCAGTCCTGGGAATCCTCTGGCTTTGAATAAATCTTGTAACAATGACTTCAGTGGGCAAATCATGGCAAAGATAACATTGCCTATTTTGAGTAAGCTGCCTTCCAGTTTCTTTGCATGTTCCACAGCTTTGAGGCCAGAACGGTGTCACCCACATTCACCTCCCCTGACCATGTGACAATTTGCCTTGTGGACAGCCCCAGTCCTCCTGCTAGTGAAGCTCTGCTTCCATCTCCTGCTTGGATCCCCACACACTCAGCTCACTTCACCCCTCCTCAAAAGGAAACCTTGCACCCCTCAGCTCCCTCGCATTCGCCTGCACCTTTCTGGTAATGAGCTTCCCAGAGCTCTGTGTTTCATTCCACAGGGTCTGGAATCATGCCAGAGAGGCTGATCTCTCTCCCATTTTTAATAACTCCCTAATAAAAAATGCAGTAAAAAATACACAGAAATTGTTTTTCTGCTGAAAAGCAAGATGAATGTGAATTTATTCAGAGAGAATGTAACCAACACGCAAGACATCCCAAAGAGATGCTGAGAGATCTAGATAAGCACATCATGTTACTGAAATCATTCCCAGTAATGGCCTAGCTGAAGTGACAATCTCCCAAATGCTGGAAGTCAACATTTCAGCTTGTTGAAACTTCACATGGCAACCTGAAAGCCTCGCAGTTGCATCCTTGAAGGAAGCCACTAGATAGAGATGCAGGTTTAAAAAGCAGCAGCAAGGAAAGGTCCAAACATCTACTTCCAGGAAGAGGAGGGGGAATCATAGGAGCATTTCCATTTTATGAGTGTATTGCAGCTTCAAAGAAGGAACAGCAAACAAATGGCTGGAATTCCTTTTGAAGTGGATGATAAAGATCAGAATCATGTCATTACTTTTGTATCACAATCTCTTCATGTTGTTCTAGGAGTTTTGCAGAAACAGCTACAGCAGTATTGTTCAGAAAAACACACTGCACAAGTCTAGAAATGGCACATTTTCTGTCTCCAGTCCTATCTGTCCACTCCTCCTCTCATATTTCCCTCATGAACAGGGAGAAGACCTGTTCAGAAGGATATGCATGGAGGACGAAATACAAATTATCCTTGCCAAGCTGTACAGATACTACAATCTGTGATGACTGCCTTAGCCAGGAAACACAATGAGCCTCCTTTGTGCTCCCAGACACAAGGAACAAACAGAAAAGTCTCAGATCTTGTCTTTTGGGGTTGGGGAGTGAAAGGAAATTAGGAAATATAAACAGACACAATATCCAAGCCACCAAGTCATGCTCCTTTGCCATCAGGGCATAATAACCCAACACATTTCATAAACTCTGAACACACCAAACAGCATCTGACTTGCAGAATTTTGTATTCCTAAAGGCTGCTCATTTCTGAGTTTTATTTTAAACCCATCATGCCTAAGAAGGCCCCTGTGCTTGGAAAAGGATGAAGTGAAATATGACAGGCTTGGCAATATAGGATTAACGAAGGGTCACACTGCAGGAACAGAGACCTGCCAGGCCAGCCAGTGCACTCTCCACCCCGGCTCCAAAACAGCTCCCCAGCACATCACAACATCTCCAGCAACGGGTTCACCAGCCTGGAGGAGCTGCCCAGGGCTCTCGGGTTCCGTGCAAACGGAGCAGACTCTAACTGAACAGACCAGAATCGATTTCAGATAGAGATCTGTAAGTGAGGGATGAAAGCAGGATAAGCACGGAGATATCACTGGGATGGAGCAGAAATCCTGACAGCTGGCCACTGGAAACCAGGAATGGCAAATGAACACTGCTTTAGGAGCTCTCCCTTTCCAGACTGGAATCCAAATCAGTCCAGGGGCTGAACCTTACAAGCACTTGTCCTTAATTGGTACAAACACTTTATAAAGGATCATTATCTATACCTTGTGTTGCCTTGCAGTTTAGTGTTTTTTCACTGCCACCCCCCAAGAAATGCCTTGCAGAGCTGCAATCCCAGCTGACAGTCTATCTGGGGTACAGAAAACAGGATACAGAAAAAGGGATAAACAAAGATTTGCAGACTACTTTTAAGAAAGTCTTCCTTGTAAGCACTTAAAAAACAGCATCAAGTACAAAAGCAATGAGCAAAAGGAAACAATAAGCAGAAGTATCAATAACATAGTAGGGGGAAGAGCAGAGTCCCCTCTAAGTACATGAAAAATACCAGTAGATGTGAAAATAAAGTAGAATATAAGCAAAACAGCCAGAGGCATCCCACAACTCCCACCCACAAGCCCTTTGTGTTCCTGTACAAGGAGTTCCTCACTGTTCAACATGCATTCTGTACCTTGCTGCACAGGGAGCAGCCATGAAAAGCAGCACCCAAAGGGGATGCCCAAGCAGAGTTTGTCCCAAATGCCAGCAGAGATAGCAGGAACTGAACATGCCAGCACTGCTTCTCTATGTACAGAACAAAAATCAATAACCCAAGAGGCCTGTGTGACCCCCAAGCCATAAAAACAAAGCTTTTCCACACAAAAATAGGGTGAGGGGTTTAGCCTTCTTTAACAATAAACAATAATTTGGCTGGGGCATCAGTTTCTTTTAACAAAAATGTTTGCTTTTTTTGGGGTTTTTTTGAACAATGATGGTTGAGGGTATGACAAATGCTTTCCTTCCTTAGCTGTAGACAGGGACCCATTCAGGCTCAGAGGAGCAGAGGAAGGCACTATTTCAAGGGATGCTGTGAATGCATAATTGACAGAAAATCAAATCCTGCAGCTCCTGCTGCTGGAAAAAATAACAGAGCTGGGGGGACAGGACCCTGCAGAGCCCATGAAGTTCAGACATTTACTGAGAAGGAAAATCAGGCCCCCAACCTTCAGAAAATAATCTAAAGGCATTTGCTGCTTATATACAAAAGCCCACAAGTTAAAGCAAAAGCAATATCTGAAATCAGCTGTTCTGGAAACACTACAACACTGAGTAAGCAGGTGTTCTACTATAAAAAACCACCTTACCCTAATTTCAAATTCATGTCTTATAGTAACTTGCCCAAATGTAATTTCAAGCCTGTAAGGAAGTTACAGAGTTAGTACTGCAGCTCTATAAACCTTGTCTCATTGAATCAAGCTTCTCTGCTGTCAGCTTTCAAGGGTTTTAATTTTCTGCTGCAATTTCTACACACTCAAGACTAACCAGTTTAAAAAGCTAGAAACCATCACTTTCTATTTTAATAGCTGAAGACTTCCCACACTGTCCTGCCTAAATGAGGTTTCTTTCTTCTCGTGAGAGCACTGATTGTACACAAAGAGACTTTAAATAGCCCATTTAATGCCAGTTTTCATGCATTGGAGGATTAAAGTCATAATAAACTGTATGAATAGTCTAATCTATCACAAAGCACAGGCTACAGTCTCTCACCTGGTAATTTCTGCAATGTTCTGCTACTTTTTGGTAAACTAGAAACATACAGTTTTGGGTTTCCAAACACAGACTCCAGCAATTGAAATACTGCCCTATCACTGCACTACCCCAGCAGTGAAATGCAGTTATGGTTCAAAACACACCCCTTTCCAGCAAGCTCCAACTCAGCCACTGGGTCTGCTCATACCATCTTTCATCCAAAGTCTAACACCCTCAAACACTCCTGCCTAGGAATTTGCAGAACGTGGTCCAGCTGTGAACTTTGCCTTGGTTAAATGACACTTTTCTCACTCCTCAAAAAGACCGAATTAATTCCTTTATTGCCCTTCCTTTAATCCTTTCCAACCTTTCAACTGTTTCCCACCTGTGACGGTGGTGTAAGTGGTGCCAACACATTTCATTAAACTCTGAATTGTGATCTCTGTCTTATCTGTCCTTCAGTGACCAGTGGCAGATAGCAGCACTCAGTTGCCAATAACCTAACAAGTTTTCCATGACCCACTGTTTCCGAAGGGCATAAAATGGAAAGGTTTGCATGTAACCAAAACCAAAGTGACCTGAGGTACAGGAATTGGTACTTCTTACTAAACCCAGCCCCAGCAACAGGAAGAAACTTAAATGATGTCTTTTGGCTTAACAATAATTGCAGCAGCTAAAGCAAAACGTCACCTTAATGTAATCACTGATTTTCAACACTTGTTATTAGTTCAGCATGAGGAAAAACTCTCAGTCCTTTGGAACTGGTGGTCAATAAATGAAAGGGGTGATCCCAAAGTAACATTAACAGGGGCATTATTTGTCCCATAAACTATGGAGATATTTTAGAAGGGCTGTAAAGCTGAGCTATAGCAACTGACAGAAGATGTAATTATATAAGCAGCTGCATTCCAGATTTTGCTGGGATCTGCAATTTCCTGCAATTAGGGAGGAATGTGGAATGTATGCATCTCCAATCTTATGCATTCTGAAGCAAGACATTCACCACCAGAATGCTGGCTCCTGGTGCACCTATTGTCATTCCAAACATGGGAATACCAGGGAGAAGCTGGCTACCTATCTCACCTAGGAACAGATCTGGTAACTAAAAATACAGTTTTAATACCCAGAACACCCTTAGCTGCATCTGAGGAGAAGAGCTGGCACTGCTGCTCCCTGCTTCAATTAAACATCAGATACTGCAGAGCACTTCCTAAGCCTTCAGATCAGTATCCACACTGTTCTCTCCAAAGGAAAGATGGTGAGCAAGCACAGTAATGGGAAGCTAGATGCTAATTAAACCATTTGACTCAGATAATTTCATAACAAGGAGTGACCTGATCTTGTCAGGATGGATAACAGATTTTCTTGGGGTTTGCTTGGCTTGTTTTGGGAGCTTTTCACTTTGGTTTTTCTTTAAGATAATCCAATGGCTCTGTACTTAAGACTCATGTCTCTAAATTCCTCGATGGGAGTCAGAAAAGTCAATTTAGCTTAAGGTAAAGGAAAAGGATCCAGGGTTAAGAAAAGAGAACAACATTCATATTTTTCAGGGTCTTTACCAGAAGATTACAAATACCCTCCCAATATCAATACAAAGCACACAGCTGATAAAAGCACTCCCTGTGTGCTCAGCCTACAAAGAACTGCAGCACAGGCAAAGCCCAGGGGAGATGGATCCTCTGGGGCCTGAGAGCAGCTGAGCTCTGTGAGGGCTGCAGTGAGCCCGTGTGGCAGAGCTGCTCGGGGCCAGGGCTGCCCCAGCTCTCCCCTGCCCTGGATCTGCAGAGGCAGCTCCTCCAGAGAGCCCTGGGATGGATCCCTAAGGGCCAGACCTGAGACAAAGAGCCCAGACTCAGCGGTGCTGAGAGCCTCACCACACCCATCCCTCTTCCACAGGATACCTATAAAAAGGTGTCCTGGCTCAGGGGAGACCTTCTCACTCTCTAAAACTCCCCAAAAGGAGGTGGTAGCCAGGTGGGAATCAGCCTCTTCTCCCAGGGAAGAAGCAATAGGACAAGAGAAAATGGCCTCAAGCTGTGCCAGGGGAGGTCTAGGTTGGATGTCAGGAAAAATTTCTTCACTAAAAAGGTTGGCAAACACTGGAACAGGCTGCCCAGGGAAATGGCTGATTCACCATCCCCAAGGACTTTAAAAGACATGTAGATGTGGCACTAAGTGACATAGTTTAGTGTTGGATTTGTCAGTGCTGGCTTTGACTCCATGATCTTGGCAGTTTTTTCCAATGTAAATGATTCTTTGATTCCATTATTCTGTTCCATAATATTTTCTGTACTCTCAGTTTCTGATTTTTTGGCATATGTACTTTGTTTCCCAGTGGTTAACTTTTGAGGAGAACGACTGAAATCAAAGGAAAAAAAACAAACAGGAGTCAAAAATGTAATTATATTACCACAGCAACTCTGCAGACCCAGACAAGGACAGGTCTTAAAATAATAAATGGTCTTCAAAGAAATTTCTGCACCACCTCTGCTCACCTGAAGAGGATGCCAGCACAAAGAGAGCAGACACAAAACTTCAGCAAGAGCATCCAAGCTGAGCAGAATCCCTGTGCTCTGGAGGCAGGAGCTCAGCTAAAGCTCCTCAGCTCCTTCCCAAGGTGTGCACACCTGCCACTGGGGACAGCCTCTGCCCCGAGAAGTGGGACAGCTCCAAGCAGCATCAGCAAACTTGCAGACTCCTCACCAGCAGCTGCAAGGATTCACAGCCCAGACTTGTGAAACCCTCATGTGCCACACAATTCTGAATGCACACCACAGGAAATAAGAGAAAAAAAAAAAAAAAAACATTTTCTTCTCCAAATTAGAAATCTTGAACATTTTACAGTAATTAAAAAAGTTCCATTCTACCATTCCAGCCTTTCAAAATGGGTTTCTTTTTAACTGCAGTTTTATCTCTAGACTTTCCCAAACCCTTGAATTCCATTAGAAGATCACAGAAATTAAAGTAGGAATAGGCACATACCGAAAATATATGATATGAAAACCAGAATATGTCAGTGTAAGTAATTTAGACACTTGCAAAAAGGCTGCTGTGCTACTCTGAAAAAGACCCTGACAACTACAAATTACAAAGGAAGGCAACAGACAAGTATTGCTTTGGATAATAAATTGCTCACTTACTTTTCAATTTGTTCTACCAAACTTTTATCTTGGGCAGCAGAGACAAACACTGATGATAGATCATCTCAGATCTAAGTGGCCTGCAGAGCCTTGGAGGGTCCCACTTTGCTTTTAGAATACTTTTATCACTGCACAACATGGAAGTAGCCACTTCAGAGAGAGTGCTGCTTGTGCCCTGCACTTGTCTGAGTCATCCTGCTTGGAGAGAACAGGATGTGAAACTTGAAATTCAAGCAATGGGGTCCTTGTATGGACAGCCAACAAAAGCAATGTTCATACAAAGCACTCCTAAAATGCAGAGATGAGAGGAAGCTATTACCACCTAGTCATACAAATTTTCAGAAAAAGGTTTTTCTTACCCAAGAATTACAAACAAAAACAAAGCCCCCCCCAAAAAAAAAACCCCTCTATGACTTACAGGGAATTTGTTCACCCTCAAAATGGTTTTGTTCCCAGTTAGAAAATACTCCCTTGTCCCTTCCAGGGGCTTTGCAGAACCTCCCCCAGCAGCCAGCCCTGCAGCTCCTATCCCAGCTTTTGGGATCCAGAACAGTAAAGGTCATTGCAGCAACACAGCCTACCCACAGCTGTGGCACAAGGAAAAGGAACTTTAAATCCCAGGTGGAGATTTTCCACAGAAAACGCTTTCAGAGGTTCAGTGCATATTTTCTAAAGCCACTGCTCTTACAATGCATTCAGCAGAGTCTATTATGTCCCAGTCTGAGGGTGAGGAGCAGCTGTAGGTGGATGTGAGGCTGCCTGGATGGCCCCTGTGACTCCTACAGCAGCTAAAGGCCGGGCCCTGCAGCCAGCCTGCAAAGGGAGACAATCAAACAGCTCTCAGGGCTTAGAGAGAGCCAGTAAATTGGAGAAAAACGGTGAGTTTGGAGCTCAGAGGAGTACTAAGGCTTTATTTAGATGCATTTCTGGCTGGAGAAAAGATATGTGACAACACTAAATTACAGATGTACTTTTATGTCAGCTCTTCCACAAGCACAAGGGACAAAGACAGAAACAAGGTGGATACTTTCTTCTCTTATGATCAAGTACCCTTGATTTCAGGCAGGCAACTGAGAGAACAAGGCCAAGGCTTCAAGAACAAAGGAAACAAAGTTAAGCTTTGAACGCCTGGATGCAAAGAATCCTTCTAAAAGCACCCCTGTCAACTCACCAAAAACAAAAACCCAAAAACAACCCAAGCAGTGCTGCAAAGCACTCGGTGACCCCAGCTCCTGCTGGCAGAGAGGAACCCATCCCCACAGTCTGCCTGGAGCTGCAAAGCCAGCCAGGCACCTCCTGGAAGTTCCTGTCCCCAAAACCCACCCTGAAAGGTGCAGTAAAACACTGACAGAGCTTCAGGTGGAGCTGTGTACAATGAGCCTCTGGCTGGGGGTTTAACACGGCCTCTGCCAGCCAGAATTGGATGTGACCCCAAGGTGCTGCCCTTGTGGAGGATGTGTGCTGTTGTGGCTCACCACTTGCTAGACAAAATCCAGTAACTTTTTTGGTTTCTGGTGCCTCAAATCCCACCCATCAGCCTCGAAGCTTTTCAAAAAATAGTGATGCTGGGACCTGTGCTTCCATATCTTGTGCATCCGAGCCCTGCAGACATTCCTAGTCTTCATCCTTGTTTTATTGTGTGCTTTAACTGTGAGAGCCTAAGTGCTGCACTTATTTCTTAAAAATGCACTAAACATTTACAGTGGCTACAAAACAGTGGCTTCTCTCATTGCAATGGGGTTTTTTTACACTGTATCATTAAATAAAGCTCATCTGAAATTTACTGGAGTATAATTCTCCAGCTGCATTTATTACATGTTTCATTGCCTTGGTCAGTAGCCAACATCTTCGTAAATAATGCAAGTAAAATATTAACTCTGGTTATTCATTATACTTTAACTGATCCTGTCACCTGAGCAAACATTCTGCATTTTGGCAAGGAAGGGAAAGCAGCATCTTCTGGGAAGCAAGAAAAACTTTCACCCACGCTTCCTTCAAAGCCCAGAGTTCTGCACACAGAACAGGAGACAGCACTCCAGTTTTTCATGTTCCCCTCCTCCCCAAGGAGCTGCAGTCTTTTAGCCTACATAAGCCCCATGAAAAATGTCAGGCTAGGTAATTTATTCCCAGTTATGGTTTTTTGTGTGTGTTTGAAATCAGTTTGCTGATTTAGCCACCGGTACACAGAGTGCCTCTGTGTCTCACACAGCTCGTCACTCTTTCAGCAATCTGCACAAAAAATTTGCACCTGCAAACAAAGAATAAACACTTATCTTTCCAACCCTTTGTATGCTGCAAGCTTAACGTTGATTGTTCAAACCTGGCCAGCCTGCACAGAGTTCTCAGAAGCGAGCAAGAGTCCTTCAAACAATCTTCCAGCTCTGCTTATGTACAGTAACTTCTCACATGCACTCCAGCCCTAAACCAGACCAACCTGGGACTTCAGGTCCAAAGCAGATTTCAGATCCTGCTGTCAAAAGGAGAACCAGGTGCACGGGCATGATTCCCGTTCTCCTTCCATCAGGACAGAGAGCAGGCTGCCTTCCACCAACAATCCCCTGGACCTCTACAGGCACTTAGCACAAACAAGCAGCCTCGGATCTCCCGCCAGGAATATTGACAAGTGAGGAACAAAGCAATGCAAGAACATCCAAAAGCAAAGAGCAAATGTAAAGATCAGTATTTACTTCCTACTGTTTACAGCAGCTTCATGTTTTCTAATGGCCTAAATCTGCTAGAGCCACAGCAATTCCACCAGCAGCAAATTTAATCCTACATTTAACTAAGAACTGCACGTAAGAGCCAGCAGACTCGTCCCTCCCTGCCCTCCTCCTGTCTGTGTGCCCCACTGCTGCCTTTGATGGATGCTTTGGTTGATCTCTGTGGTTCCCCCCCTACCCAGGCATCTGGGCCCAGCCAACCATGCACTCCAAAAGCTGTTCTTGTGGTCTTGCTAGTTCTTCAATTCCTTTTCGCATGAGGAGCTCCTCTGACAGCTGCTCAGTGCTCCAGATGGAGGTTTGCAAATACAAAGTGGAGCACAGAAGCGTTCTGGGACCAGGAAAGGGAATGTGCTGACTGAGGAAATCCACCAGCACCGAACCATTCCCCACCACTCCTCCACTTCCTGCACCCCAGACAGCAGGGATAATTAACTGCTCGCTACACAAACATCTTCATGTTAGCAAAAAGCCCAGGGAACTAGAAAGAACAGCAGCAACAGCAAAGATGAAATAGGAACAGCGTGCTCACAAACAAAAAACCAAACAAACAAAAAACAAAAACCCACAAACAAACAAACAAAAAAAAAAAGGTGGTTTTGAGAAGCCTCGGAGAGTTCTTCAGTGAGAGCTCAGCTGCAGCTTTGCCACAAATCCCTGGTTTAAGGCAGAGCAAACACAACCCAGCCCTGCAGCCGTGCAGGAAGGAACTCAGCCCACCGGGAGCCAGCCCAGTCCCTGCCGTGCCCCTCACCACTCACCTTTCCCATGCTGCAGGAAGCCACAGGACTTTACTTCTTCCTAGCAGCGGCTTCTAGGGACCCACAGCTCCTCACCCCCTCTCCAGTCATTATGAGGCAGAAATAAAAACTTCAGAAGTGCATTTTTCCGAGTTGATAAAATTCAACTCAATCTTGGTAAGAGAAACAAAAAAAAACCCAACCACAAACAGAAGTGGGACCATGTTCCAGCATCAGCTTCTGGAGCTGCTTCCCTATTACAAATATTGAAGCCTTAAATCAAAATTAATCAAAAACCATTTAGTCTTTTATAAATGTAAGAGCCTTAGAAGAAAGATCTCTCTTTGTAGACTCTACGAGGTCTCTGGCAGTGTGCTGTGATGAGCTGGCAATGGCAAAAGGTTTACATGAACCACAGAACTCTTGGGATGGAGTGAAAGTGCCTCTGTGTTTCAGTCCCCACCACCTTCCCCTGACTGGGTGCCCAGGCCATTCCTGCCACCCTGCATCCCACCCTGTCCCCAGGAAGAGAAAACAAAACATCCCAGTCCTGTCCAGCCCCTCCCCAACCCACTGTGAATTCAAAGGGCATCCCTTCCAGCCTGGGGCAGCCCTGTCCCATCCCTATCCAGGAGACAGCTGCAAGGGTTTGGGAAGGCTGGAGATTACTGAATGGAGGGGAGGAGATGGATCAGGAGAAAAATACAGAAACAAAGACAAAATTCCAGTGCCCTTCCACTGTGATTATGGAAGTCTGGTCCAGGTCAGGGACTGCAGTCTCACCTGGGTACTCAGACATACCACCAGCCAAGCAAGCACAGCCACCAGAATTTCTGGGTGGAATTTCTGGGTGGAATTCTGGCGTGGAAAGAGCCTGTTCTAGCTCAGATTAATGGCTCCAAGCCTTCCTGGTCTGTGCCTCAGAGCTGTATGCATGAGCAAGCTCCATCCCAGTGATATCACCATCTCAAAGGAGTCTGCCTTGCTTTTCAATGCAAGAGAACACTGAGGGTCCCAGGACACAACATCCCAAGTCTCAGCAAAAGCTGGGAATGGTGCAAGCATTTATGTGATGAAAACTGAAGTGATTACCACTTGGAGTCAAACACTCTGCATTTCAGCTTGTGGATGCCAAATGTTTTAACACAGACTGAAATCCAATCCTCCCCTCTAATAGAGGAGCAGGTAACAGAATATTTAGAAAGGAAAAAGCAAACAAACAAGTTCTCTTCTGGGATTAGATTTCATCTTTTACAGTTAAGTTTGCTTCTGAAAGGAGAAATGTTCTTAAAGCTTTTAACCATTTCCCTCCCCTTTTTGATCATTTCCAGATCCCCAAAATGTCACCAAAGAAATGATTATTTGCCCACTATTGCACAGAAAAGAGCAAAGCTAACAGAAAGAAAGCCCCATGTTCAGATCACACCTCTGTCATATGCCTTTTCTCCTCCAAGACACTGAACACTGCTGCCTGGAGATGGGTATCAGTTAAAATGTCCTGTTAATCAGGGTTTCACAAATCACCCAAATCCCATGGCAGCATTCAAATGTCTTCTAGGTTAAATCCTTTCAGGGTCATTCCAAGCACATAACCAAAGAAACAGCTGGGGGTAGGCAGAAACAAACCAAACAAAAGAAAACAAGGAAATGAAAAATGAAACAAAATAAAAGAAGCTAAATAATTTTCTTAATTTTAAGAGACTTAAGATTGATAGTTTTAACTACCAGAATCCCAGTGTGCAAATGATCAAACTTGCAACAAATAGATTCATTCCCCCTGAAACCACATCCTGAATCATAAGAAATTACATCCAGTGGTGCAAACAGGCACAGCAATGACTTTAACCCATCTGAAATACCTCTGCACAGTCCAAAATAAATACATTAATCAACTGCAGGCTTTCCTAAATGAAAGGCACTTCAACAGGTTTTCAAGCCCAATCCACAGTCTTAGAGCAGGTGGAGCAATTTCCTCTAGGTTCACCCATCATGAAAACCAAGGAAGCATCAGAAGAACACAAAAAGTGCTTCCTTCTGCTCCACTGTGACACCCCTCTCCATTCTCTCCTCTTCTTATGCAAGGAGCCCAGTAAGTTTCCTCTGAGAAGCCCTTTCACAACTTGGGTCATCACTGCATCCCCTCCTTTTTCTTTTCCAGCTCAAACATCTTTTATTTTCATTTATGAATGGGACTAGCACCACACATCACATTCCAGAAGCAGATGGGAATGGTTTAAATTTTGCTTTTTTTCTGCTTCCCTAACAGTTTTAGGATGCAGTTTAGTGTTTCTGACCGCTGACATTTCCACAGAGCTCGCTCCCATGCCGTGACAATCCAAAGAAACCTGTAAAATTACGATGCTCCCTTCAGATGTGCTAGCCTGGATTTATCTCCACGCAGTTTTCTGATGTTTTGCCACTTCACTACTCGGCACAAGGACCCTCAGTAATCCTTTGCTGTTGCTTCTAGGGATTCAGTGTCCTCTCTCCACGCGGGCACCTCGCCATGCTGCCCTGCACTGGTTCTGCTTGGCCTGGCTTTTGGCTCCACCAGTGACCACCTCCACCAACCCATCCCAGCCGCCTCCTCCCGGCTTCCTGCCGCTGTTTGCTCAAGGGGGAGAGGGAACACAGCCACGTGGGCAGTTTATTTTTGCTGAACATCTTTTCAGGGCCTTCCTCAAATGCCGTTTGCAAATGCGATTAAGCGGCGTCAGCGCGGCCGGCCCTGCCCACACGCTCGGCGGTCCCTGCAGAGAGCTCCAGCAGATTCCAGCCATCCTTCCTCCCTGCAGGAGCTGTGCTGCCTCTCCCCCAGCCCATCACGTTTCAGCACTCAATTCTGCTGCTCAGAACAGTTCCTACCCGCTCGCCTGGCACAGACATCAGGCCTACTGGCAACAACAAACACTCTGTGGATTATCAGGTTCTTTGTCGAGTACAAGGTAGTGGACATAAGAGCTGTAATAAACTGTGCTGGCCCTCAGCTGGGCATGCCTGTAGGAGCCAAGATAATTTCCAGATGTCTCAGAACTGCAAGATACAAAGTTAGTGATAATGGCTTCAGCTACCGCTGTGCCTTCTCTTTGTTTGATTAAAAAAATAATATAGAAGGAAAGATTTGATAAGCTTATTTCTCCAGGGAAAAGAAGGGGTCAGAAACACACTCTTGATAGAGGAGCCTGCATTCAGCAAGCATCCTGGCTGTGGGAAAAAAGGACAGACCACAGGAAGAAAGCATCACAAAAGCAGCAGCACTATGCAAAGCAAGGCTTGATATAAAGAGGATTGATGGAGAGTCATCTGACCCCAAGCATTCCAAAAAATGCTGTCATGCAGCATTACAAAACAATTCTGTTTCAGGGCATATGTAGAAGAGAAGGCATTTGTGGTAAACCAGCCTTTTAACAACACACTTAAGATGCTCTCCATTTATCACAGTCACAAACTCATATGATGTCCAGAGAATCTCAGAAACAATGGAACACGACCAACCATTATTCAAACCCAATCAGTGCATCTATTTCAAAGAAGAAATGATCAGTTAAATCTTTCCGGACTTAAACCCTGAATTTAAGTATTAAAAAAAAGAAAGAAATCAGTGTGATATTATATAACACCTAACATCATATTTAACAGCATATATATTGTTACATATAAGAGAAGCCAGAGCATATCTTGCTTTAAAAATCATGCACTGGAAATTTTATTTTTAGAATTCGAGGTCTGAGTGGTCCTGCAACAGTCATGTCCATTTTGCCCAGGAACAACCAAATCTGATGATTCTAGAGATCTGCCTAGTCCAGCACCCCGTCAGTGACAGTGAGTGACAGCAAGTGCCCAGAGAAGACTCTAAGACAAATGTAAATACATGGATATGCTTCCTCTGAATATTCCTCCAGCCTGCAATGATTTGTTCTCCCACTAACTCATAAGGTTGCAATTTGTATCTGCATATTTTATAGTCTTTGATGGATTTCAACTCCCAAGAATGTGTACAGCAGATTTCAAATCCGTGTACGCTGCTTATACCCACAGTGCCCCGTGGGAAGAAGTTTTGTACCCTGTGTGAAGCAGCAGCTCCTTGTGCCTTCCCTATCCTAATTAGCTCCTTATGCTTACGGTGGAAGAGAGCAATCAGCTCTCCACACACTTTTTCCACGCCAGACACCTTTTGAACTCTTGGGCAGATACTTTTTGATCTGACAACCTGCCATTTTCCATCTTGTCAGCTGATCTGCAATCCTGTCTACCAACACCCCAATCTAAAACCACACACTCCTCTCTGTCCTGAAAAGAAAAAAAATCAAATACTCTGGGCTAAAAAAAAACCCTCCTCTGAGTTGCGACAGACACAAAGTGGTGATACAGCAATTTTATTACTGCTCTGTCATCCCAACTGTTTCTTTCACTTTTTCTCCATCCACAGGTATTGTAGATTCTCTGGTAGCCTTCTCTCCACTTGCTGCCTGGAAAGAACCACTCGTTTTTTATGCCTGCATCTTCATTGTTCTCCTTGTGCCAGGATGTTGATACTCAGATTCACCTTCCACATCTACATTACCTAAACCTCCTTTATTTATGCCCCACCACCCGCTCTGGGTGCTTCCCAGTGTCTCCCTATCCTGGTACAGCAAATACCAGGCACACTTCCTTCATATCACCTGCTTTCCTCCACAGCCAGCCTCCCACAGTCAGTCTGTTCTGCCATCAAATCTTGTGCTCAGTCTCTTCCCTCACTTCACAGGTTTCAAATTCCTCTTCTTCCTTCCCCATCAGATATTTCAAAGACTCCTAATTCAAAGAAAGATGACAAGCTCTGGCCTCTTTCCCTGTTAATACTTCATTTTCTCACTGTGACCATTACCACTGCCTTCAGTCTGCTGCATCCATCCCCTCTGGGGGCTGCCATGATTCCTCCTCTTTCTCTTTTCTCCTCTCCTCTGCAGTGCCTATGCTCTGAAGCCTGCCCTTCCAGGAGAACACTTGTTTTGTTTGTCCTCTCTGGGACAGATGCCCGCTTTGTGTTTGAAAGAGCACTGGGCACGCTGTGGGCACAAACCCCCAGGGAGCTGCAGCCCTGGCCCCGTGACTGCAGCAGGGGTGGCACAGAGCAGCCACAGGGCCCTGCCATGGACAGAGAGCTGAAAAACGCAGGATCCTAAACACCTCCAGTGGTGACCCAAGGCCTTACCTTCTCCCGCCACGCAGCCCTTCGCTGAGTGACGAGCTGCTGCAGCTGCTCCTGGAGAGCCACCAGCTCTCTGGACAATCTGTCCATCTGCCCAGCCAGCTTGTCAGCCCAGGGGCAGCAGGAGGTCACCTCTGGCAGCCTTCTTTTCTCCACACGAGCATCCTGGGACTCACACATATTTCCCTCTTCAGCCATATCATCCAACACAGTTTCCTAAACAAAAACCAATCAAAGTTACTTTCCAGCAGGAGCTAAAATGGTTTCCCCCCATCCTCGTGGTAATTCATAGCTAGGAATTCACTGCTGCCATCTCAATATACAATTTCAGAGTTATTTTAAGAGAGAACCCCCTCAGTTCACTATAACATATTTCCAAGTTAACAGAAAACTTATGTTGCTAACCTAGCTTATTTTAGAAAGCACTGCACAGTCAGCTACTCTCCACTGCACTAAAGCACAAAGTAACACTCCTGAGATGGAGGTGATCAGCACTGCAGCAGCTCTAGATATGCCCTTCCTCTCAAATTCTGAGCTTGGATGCACTTGTAGGGCTTTTGGCACCAAAGTGATGACTAGGGAGGTACATGCTCAAACTGTTCAGGAGAGCCCCCGCCTGCTCTAACACCCACAGGGTCACTTGTGCCCATGGAAAACTCCACAAGGTGAGAAACACCCAGGGATCCCCGCTCCAGACTGGTCAGGAGCTGACAGCTCTGCTTGACCATGACCATCTAGCTGGTTTGATAATTAACTGTGCAATTGCCTTCCAAGGTGGCAACTGCTATTTCAAATACTCAAGGGAAAAAAAAAGCACAAAAAAAAATACCCAAAAGCATTTAAACAAAACATTCAGAGCCCATCTATCCACTCTGGTGCAGACTGTGCAGAAACACACATTTTTCAAGCCTGAATAGCACAGCATAACTAAAGGACATAGGCCTCACTCACAGAATATTAAATATTTATTTCCGTACTGTTATCAAGAAGACATTCAATAGGAGAGGTCATAATCTCTTTTAAGGACATCATTTGCATCCAAAATTATCTTTAGCAATTGAAGAAGTAATTTAGAAGCACTGGCAGGAAATGCAGCAGTTGAGCAGCGTGGTCTGTACACGAGCAAGGAAAAGCCAAGTGCATAATTACTGGCACAGCAGCAGCACTGCTGGAGGAGATGTCAGAGAGCCAGAAGTCACCAGTGTCACACTGCTGAAGTCAAGCACCGTGTCACAAAGTATAACCATAAGTCCCAGTGACAGAAGAGTGCTGACTGTAATGCTGACACACAGGTGAGGCACTTGAAGTTAAACACAGACAAACAGAGGAGGGAAAGTCCCAGATGAGAGCAGCAACAAACATCAAAAGCTCAAATGTATGGCCTACAAGGACACATAAAGACATCAAAATTTTAGCTTAGCCTAGAAACAGGGACTGGGAAGGCAGTGACATGCAAACAGCCTTCACTTATATAAAAGATTGCTATAAAGAGGATGAGAAATTTTATTTTTTTTCTCATCTTTCTTTTTTTTCTCAGAAGGTAGGTTAAAAACTGGCTTAATTCAGAGCAAGAGATTCTTAGACTCATGCAAGAAAAAGCTTCATAAGACAGCTAAGAATGGCACAGGACACCCTGCAAAAGCTCCTTTCTAGGCAAGCACTGGTGCTGGGAATTGGCACAAAGCAGCACTGAGGGAGCAGCTCCTGCTGCCCCATGGCCCAGCTCATGACAACACAGACATGGCAGGGACATGGACAGGACAACAAACTGCAAGGAGATAAAGCAAAGGGCTTTGGCTTTTTGGGGTTTGGGGTTCTTCTGTTTACGCCTTATTTTGAAATTGATTAAACGACAGAACTGTAAAGGGACATTAACATTCAGACAATGCTCCCAGGCACGTGGTGGGGATTTTTGGGCTGTCTTGTGCAGGGCCAGGAGTTGGACTCAATGGTCCTTGTGGATCCCTTCTAGCTGAGGATGTCCTGTGATTACTGCAGTCACTCCAGCCCCTGCAGTAATGTCCTGCTGCCCACCACCAGCAGGCAGAGCTGGCAGCAGCTGTGCAAGAAGATGGGCTGATCCGCCCATCAGATCAGCAAAGCAAAACACAAGTTTGGTAGCAGGTGAAAACTAAGGTCTTTTCTAAGCACATCTCATCCCCATACATCCCACTACACCCAGGAACAACCACCATCATCACAGAAACAAAAGGAAAAGGCAAAGTCACCATCCAGCACACTGAGTAGCTTAAAAAGATGTTGCTGGTCAGTTTTCAAGTATTTCTTTAGAACTTAAATGCAGAAAGCAGGCTAACACTCTTCAACATGTCAAAGGCAAATGTTTTGGTGGATACACAGAAATAATTGCAGTTATATTTTATCTCCTGGGAGCCAGGCCTGTGCTAATGTTGATGCTTTCCAAAAAACCCTAAGATGGTAAACATGTAAAGCAAAAACCATTAGAGAACTAATGGAAATTGGAAGCACTCTTCAAGACAGGTGTGGCAATTTCACACTGCCCTTTGCCTTGCTTTCAGTGTAGAAAAAAGCACATGGGCAATTAGCAGTCAGCTCAACTGATTCTCAAAATTCTGTAAGCTCATAGAGCTAATGTGGTGTGCTAAAGAATTATTTCAGCAACACTGAATGGGCAAAAGTCGTAGAGAGAAGTGAGATGGATGGCATCGTTTGCACTCACTTGAGAAATCCTAAGATGCACAGAGAAAGGGTTATTGATTTTCTTATGATCATTCAACACAGTTCAAGGGGAAATCAGCAATGTCAACACACTATTTGGCTGGGGAAAAATGAAGCTGTTTTCAATATCAGCTGCCTGCAAATTTAGTTGTTCTCAAGACTCCAATAAAGCTTAGAGGCCCTCTTCTGAAAAGCCATTTAATTTTACAAAAATGTGCAACTGCTATGTTTAAAAACTATTTAAAAACATGAAGAGCAGACCTTTTCATTTGTTTTAACTATATGAAATTCTGCCATTCTGCCCTGCAATTCCTCAACTTAGCTGGGTGAGCCCTACTGAAGAAAACAGGAATGAAAGAGAACTGTGGAGTTTACTCCCTCAAATCCTGACTGGAGCTCAGGTGCTTCCATAGTGACAAGCTGACCCTCCCAAATGTCCCAAACCCAGGCAGTCCCTTGATAACAATGCAAGGGGGTAAAATATAACTATAAATCTATACAACTTTTCTTAACCCACAGACATGATATTTGCCTGTTAATTATGAGAGTCAATCATCACATTACTCATCTATCACAGAACTATGAAAACATTCCTTACTTTACCAAGACTTTTCTTCCCTTTTTCTCAAGTGCTGTTGAACAGATGGTTTGCAACATTCAATTTTGTGGGACTTAAAGGACCTTTGGGAGTAGCCAGCTACGTTAAAGTCAAGCAAGATGCAGCCCTCAAAATCAGTTTGATTTGTTACCATCCACTGCCAGTAAACTGGTTCCAGTTGCTTCCATTCCAGAAAGGCTTCCAGCTGCGTGGTCTCAGACTCCAGGAGCTGGAACAGCTACAGGAGAAGAGACAAAAGAAAGGAAATCAGGTCACTTGAGAACTGCATGAAATGTGTGCTTAGCCTGAAAAAGGTATAAAAAAGAGTGTGAGCGGTACATGGGACAACAATGGGCGGCTTTACAAGAACATTTTGAAAACAGATGGGGAAATGTGATGCTCCCAGTAGCACTGATTTATCCCTCGCCCCAAATGTACCAACTTCATCCAAGCTTTTCCACATAAATGTGAGTTTCCTATTGTTTTGAGGGAACAAAGAGACACAGTTCTGACAGACATGCTTGGTGAATGACCAGCTTCAAATCTTCTATGCTTCTTGACCCCCAAAATAAGCTGTTTCTCCAAATGTATTTCTCCCTGTCCATCCCTTCACTCTGAAACAGCATGGAAGAAATCCCTCTAAAATGTTATGTATTTCATAAACTGTATGATCTGCTGCATGAGGAATCCCTTCCTTTGCCCGAGAGCACTCAAAGGAGAGATGCTGCATTATAGGTGCACAAATTATAATTTTTTCAGAAATACATGCATGATACACATGTATGCACACACATACATGGTGAAGGAGACATTCCAAGACCAAATATTTACATATCAGTAAAAAAAAAAGCTCTTGTAAAGAATGATAAGGTGAACAAATCTGCTATAAATCAGAGCTCATCAGCTTTAACAATTTTGGTCTTGACCATACCTTTGAAATGAACAATTTTAACACCAATCTGACACAAAAGGCAACTTCTTAAGACGACCACAGAGGGTGCAGGGCCTTGAGGAGAATGGTAAGGACCAGACCAGTACCAGCTAAATCCATTTTAGGGATTACATTTTATACAGACAACTATCTTCTGCTAGCTTTGTTTGCTTTAGTTACTCAGTACATAACATAATTTAAGTAAGTGCAAAGCATGAGTTGAGTTTGCCATTTTATTATGCAGATATTACTTGAAGATAAAGGAAGCAAAGAAAGGAAACCACTTTGCAAGAGTAACTGCTGGAAATTGTACACAGTTTGCCCTAAAACACTGCTGGATCCAAAATACAATTATTATACATTTGCTCACACACCAGACACTTGGCATTACGCTTAATGATTCTGCTGGTTTCAAGCTCAGCTGGGATATAAAAGGTGGAAGAATGGCTTTCTGTCTCCTTTTTTCTTTTCTCCTTTTTTTTTTTTCAGATAGGTACACCTACAGCACAAATGGCTTACATTATGGAATCTGAGGCTTGCAAGAAAACCCAGCCAAAAAGTTGATTAAATATTCAGGCAACAGCAAAGTTACTTGACTTGAAAGTAGCTCTGTGATGTGGTCATGAGCTGCGTGTGATTGCAGTAGGAATACGTCTTATTACAGCTAAAGAGGGCTGAAGGTTGGGATGGGGAGTTTTTCATTCTGAGCCTTCAAAAAAAGAGTGATCTTAATAAAAACACAGTCATCATCTTTATTCTCGCCACAATGTTAGAAGCACCATATGCCACTTGCTTTCACAGCACAACTGAAAGGACAGGGTTCTGAAACTTCACCAAACCTCTACAGGATCTGCTGCAGTTAAATGACCTCAACAACAATCAAAGCTTCCTTCCTGAGCAGTCTCCTAATCTCAAACCCTTTGGGATCTTTTGTATTTGGGTGCTGTTGTTGCCTTTTGTTGTTTTGGTTTTTTTTTAACTGCTTCATGAGTTATACAAAACTCGAGCAGCTTGTGTGAAAGCATTCATCTGACTCACCCACTTGCAGCAAACTCACCTTCCACTAAGGTATTAACACCCTCAGAAACAGCAGGCCAGCCACTGTGTGCTGGATTGCTTCAGCCATAAATCAGTAATGGGATGACTCCAGCAGTCCTTGGAGAACGGTTTCCAGCAGAGCTGGAATACACCGTGGCAGCTGCAGGCAGGCCTGCAATAGCCAACATTTGAGTTTCCACCCTGAGGGACTTCAGGCACTGCTCCTGAATGCCAATATCCTCTGCCATCCTTTTTTTTTACAGGCCTTGCAAGGCTTTGATGTTATTGCAGCATGGAGAATAAAGCAGAACGCAATAAAAAAATAATGTACCGCAAACATCCTTGAGATACCTCAGCAAAAATCATAAAAACAAATAAATGTTCAAGGTTGGGAAGGGACAATGGATTGTATGTCCATGTGCCATGAATTTGGTCACAAAGACAGGGTCCACATGCCCCAGGGGTGACAGGTTTTCACTCAGGCATGCCTACATTTAGGAATGAACATTTCTGTCAGCCAGCTTCCTTCCCCCAGCCTCATCCTTTGCATGAGCTTCTCACGAGCATTTTGTGTTCTTGAACAAACTCTAATTTTTGTGACCTTGAGGCCACAATGCACCTTTTCTCAGGTCACACATCCCAGAGCTGGAATGGCAGAAACCAAAGCCCGAATTGTGCCTCTGCATCCCCCCCGAACACAGCACCACTTCTTGTTCATTTGCTACCAACAAGAGTTCACACACGTGCCACGAGCACTTCCACCTCTGATGCTACACAAACCTCTCAAAACGTGAAACAAATTCCCAAGCTGTAAGTAAAGCTGCCAGCCCATTTGCAGTGAACTGAGGACCCGATGTCACACCTCCTAACGAAATTTAAAGACTGAAGCCTGTAGAAGAGCATCAATTTTGTTTCATGAAAAAGTGAAGCAGTGAGTCAAAAACATGCCTCACGTGGGTATCTAAGTGATGCTTAAGGATAATGCCTGAAAATTGTGTTTCCCTTTACACAAAATTAAGACAACCAAATCCATTTCCTTCATTCTTCTGGAGGAAGTTATTGCTCTAAAATATTTACACTGACTGAAAAAGTAACGGCAAATTCAAATTGCTAATCTCTGTGGAGAGGCAATTCCATAATGAATGCTGAGAGCAAAAGCTTTGCAGGAACAACTTCTTTGAGCCGTTGTAAAGAAACCACCCCTGGTGCAAGCAACAGCTTTGCTACAGAGGGTGAGCTGTGCCTAGCTGAGCTGGCTCAGAGCAGGCTGCCAGGAAACCCCAGTGTGATGCAGAAGGATGCTAACTCTGTGAAGAGCATGCCTTGCTTCCTCCAGCGCGTGGCTGTGACCTCCAAAGCCAAACATCCAGCCCCCAGAGCAGATGACAGACCCCAGGAAACAGTGGGAGCTTCAGCAGCAGCAGGTGACAAGATGACCAAGGTGGTTTTGGACACTTCCCTGAAAATATGCAAAAGCCATCTGCACACAGTGCTGAGTAAGGTGCTCCCTCCATGAGCAGGGAGGTCGGATTAGGTGCCTCCAGTGGTCCTTTCCAACCCTGCCCATCCTGTGACACTCAACAAGAGGCCAAGGTTGAATCTTCCTGAGCATCCCCAAGTGTAATTCCTGTATTGTTTAAACATATTTGCAATTACTTTTTCTGTCGAGATATTAATCTCTTTCATATTATTTACCACCGTATTAGAAAAATCATTAGTGCCTGTAGACTGTTATGGAAATCAATATTTAATAAATTTGCAGCATAATGCACCCTTTTCACAGGCTCAGTTCCAGAAAGCTCCCCGCAACAAGTATTTAATCTCCGATGCCCACAGCTCATAATTCAACATCCACAGCACTGGCAAAACTATTTTTAATCAAAAATTGCTCTGCCTAAATGTTCAGAAAATCATTTTATTGTTAACAGACAAAAAAAAATGGTCTTTCAGCAATAAATTCTGTTTCTTGGCTCAGAGACAAAACACTGCTAATTCATCACTGTTCATATATGTCTGTAGACAGAAACCTTGCATTGGACTCCTGAGCCCTGCAAACCTCACCCAAATGCCAACATCTCTGAAGAATTACTCCAGGCTTGAGACAGGCTTGGCTTAGCAGGAAAGCTTATTTGGGGAAACTACCTCGACTATGCAATAATTGTTTAATAGGGAATGGCTTTATTCAGTGTGCATTTGGGTAACCTGAATTCTAGTTCTGAGTATCTCACAAGCACGGGAGAGAAGCCAAGTGGAGAAGTCCATTCCAAAAAAAATGCAAAGAAAAGGGGTAAACATTCATGCAAGTTGTACCATTGATGGTACCAGAAGTAAACCATAAGTGGGATTAAGGCTTTAGAAACCTAACCAAGCATCAGATGAAACAAAAAGAATTCAACATATCTTCTCCTCCACCAATACAGAACTACCTTAATTGAAAAAAACTGCAACCCCTGACAAATGAGAGCCTCTTAGCAGGCAGATCTTTAGGTTTGAATCTGGTTTTAAATGACACACACAACCCAAATTTAACTTTGGCACAGCAAAGTTTTGAGATCCCCCCCTTCACCCAAAGAAACAGAGCAAATCTCAGTATCACAACCATCTCAGGCTGGGACAAACAAACAACACTGTAGGTGGACACACTCAGTGTTCCAAGTTTCAGCTCCACACTGTGATTTTTCCAGAAGCAAAGCTGGTTTAAGGCATTGCCACATATCCCTTGAAGGCTAAAACAAAAATAAACAGGCCTGAAAACTAGAGAGTCACGCTAGAGTAGTGTGAAATACAAGCAGCTGAAGAGCACAAACCTACAGAACAATAAGCAGCCTCTGGGCACAAGGCAAATAAAGACCTCTCTAATTTCTCTCTGCCTGTGAAATACCACTGAAAGCCAAGGCAGAGCAGGAGGAGCCCTGCAGCCCAACCATCACGAGGCAGTGGATCTGAAAGGCTCTTGGAGGACAGAAGTGGATGAGAAGCAGGACTTCAATCTTTTGCAGAAGACACAGTGCATACAATACAAAACACAGCAGTTTTGGGTGCCTGAGTGTAATTCCAGATGCCTGGGTAAGTGCAAAATCTCTGACACCTAAAGCAAAATATGTGACCTTTCCAGCCACCAACACCAGCTTTATGCCACCACAGCTCAAACTCCAATTGAGCTATCTCAGAGAGCAGGAAACCAAACCACTAGTTAAAAACTTAAAATGACAAAAGACCATCATTATAAAACGTAACTGCTATTTGTGGAGGGATTCAGAAAACCTGCTGTTTAAAATGCAACTGAGAGAAAATGATATTTAAAACAAACAGAATGAGGCATTTGGCAGATAAAAATCGTATTACAGCTTTCACACTGATAGGCAGTGAACTGGGATGTATTAATGACATTCATCTGCAGAGGAACGGGTCAGTGAAGGGACCACTTGGCATTTTCCCCATGGAAACGCATTAAAACGTGGGAAAAAAACCAGGAAAAAGAAGCCTGAAGTTTTACACTTCAACAGCCAAGATCAATAATGCAAGAAGGAAAAAGATACATATTCTCTTCCCTAAAGGAACCAGGGACTTTGGGTGCCTAACCTGGCATCCCTGAAAAGCCAAATCTTCAGGCAGTACCAAGTACCTTTAGCTCAGTTAAAGCACATTCAGTAGATATCAAAAATCACAATTTACTTTAGAGAAATCTCAGCTAGAGGATTTCAAAGAAAAGCATCAAATTGTATCACAGTACTGCCTGACAGCTGTTATTATTGTACTGCCAACCAAAACCCCCATGCAGCTGATGTCAAAAAAAGACCATTATTCTTCTGCTTTTATTCAGACTGTTTCTGTACACAGAACAAAGCATTATCCATACTCATTTTTTTCCTTTCCTCCCCCCCCATAGACTTGCCCATTTCCCAGTATTTTTAACAGGCCACAGACAATTAATTTAAAAATGTATTCAATATGTGGATTAGTCTAAGATTGCCACTTGATACGAGTACAGTTCCTCTCAGCCTAGCTCTCTGACAAGCCATCATAGACTGTTTGTGCGTGCAGGTATTTTCACATATTTTAAGATGTGTTACTGACTAGAGAAACTACTAATTTAAAGTCTGCTATAGTTCCTCATGTCAATTAATTTCTCTTGCTAGTCTCTTTCACACTCCTTTAAATTAAGCAACAAACTTTAAAAAGAACCACAAATCCAAAATCTCTTGCAAAACATGAGTAACAGCTGATTTTATAACTCTATTTCCATGGCTATTTAAAAAAACAAAAATACCTGCCAGGAGAGCTGAGTTAACATTATGGGCCAATTGCACAGAAAGTTTAATTTTACAAGGCTATAAAAACAGCTCCACCAGTCTCCTCAAAATCTAAGCTGCATTCTCACATCCAGAAAAGCAGTACAGCTCAGTTCAGCTTCCCAGCAACAGCTCAGCTGTAGCCAAAGCCATTGCAATACATGAATTTAACTGGGGTCTGCTTCTTTAATGAGCAGTGAGGCTGGAGAGTGCAGTGGTCCTGTCCTGCTTGTCTTTCTGGATGGGTTAAGTGTATTTTTGATTCAGAGCTGGATGCGGGACAACCCAAGGCCCCAGTAAGGGATCACAAGATCATCGTAGTTCTGGGGCACTTCAGGATCAGCCTTCATCAATAGCTGCACTTTGGCACAAAAGAAGAGTGGGAGCTTCTTTTCTGTCAGAAAACTCATCTTCTCTTTGGCATGAAAACAACAACAGGGTAGACTCCTCAAGCAGCTCTGTGACTACTGTTAGCTTCAAGGCACAATTCAAGAGATGAGTCAGGAGTTTTAAAGCTCCTCACCCAAACTTTTTTCCCCTGATATTGAATTTGCTCCTTCAGGGTCCAACACCCCAGATAAGATCCACTAGGCTGCACCAGCAAGACCCTTGCTGACTCCCATCACCAAAAGCTCTCAGCAATAAGGCACTCTCATTCTTGAGTTTCCTCTGCCAGAAAGTCAAGAGGCAGCACAGCATGACCAGGGGATTTGGATGTGGATACAAGGCACTCCTCTCACCACACCAGCTTCAGCCGGTCAGTGGCAGCTCCATCTTCAGCTTACAGGCATCAGCAATGATGCTGGTCCAACCTTTGCTGTGGCACTGTGGGACCACAGTGCCTGCCTGTCCTCCCTGTGCTGACCCGAAGCATCCCCTGAGCTGGACAGCTCGCTCCCCCCACTGGGTTTGCTAGCACTTCCACCAGGAAAAGAAAAAAAAACTGAATGCCAACTGATGACAAAATACCTCAGCCTTGTCTCTCCAGCTGATTAATTCCAGCTGCATTGTCTCAGGTGGAATTACATTATAGTATATCACTGTCATTGTCACTGTCACAGCATTCAAATTATGTTAAGTATGGCATGAAACAAGCAAAAGCACAGAAGCAGCACTGAAGCTCAGTATCATTCCATCAGTTCTGCTGCTGGCAATCACAACCACGTGTTCACACCAGCGCAGTGTGGATATCCTGTGTTTCATGTGCTTCAGAGACACCTTCCTTTCTTGTGGTGGAGGAGTCTAACATATTGCTGCTACAGAGTCCAACAATTTATGGAGTCTGTGATAAACCCCTGCATCATTTTTCAAGGTCCAAGAACTCTATAAGCTTGGTCAGTAAAATGTGCTAAGCAATAACTCACCCCCAAAAAAATGGTGATGGCAACTACAGAACTGCAGCTCTATTAACTCCTTTCTTTTTGTATGGATAAGTTTAGCTGAAAGCAATATTAGTGACAAATTGCAGCCCGGGGAAATTTTCAGATCAAGGTAATAATGCTATGAGGTAGAATGATTTGCTTTAGTGTTGCTATATAATGCTGCCAGTTCCCTCCAACTGGACACTGACTGCAGCCAGAGGCCACCTTGCTTAAAAAAATATCTGAAGAAATATTTTAGCACTAAACCTGTCTGGAGTAATAAAAAAAAAAAAAAACCCAGAGCATCCTTCCCAAGAAGGGGCACTGGGAAAGGGAAATTTGGTAAAAAAGTTCAACAACTAAGTGATTTATGGCTGATGATAAGCTAGAGCTGTGAGCTGAAGGAGCTGGTTCCATGCCAACACTGCTGAACCACACAGGGTGGGAAGGAACCTCTGGAGGTCTCTAATCCAATCTCCTGCTCAAAGCAAGGTGCTCAGGGCTCTGCCCAGCAAGTCCAGAACACCAACACCACAGATGCCATCCCTTGTCCAGGATCTGGTTCCAGACTTTGATCAATTCACGGCAATTTTTCCCTGTTTTACCTGGCCAGAATTTCTCATGTTCCAACATGAGCCTGCTGCCTCTTCTCCTGTCCCAGTGCACCTCTGAGAAGGGCTTGGTCCATGCTCCAGCTCTGACCACCTCACACGTCTTACTGGATTTGCTCCTGGTCCTTGTGTTGGGACAGGGGCACCAAGCACTCAGGCTGGCAGAGGGGCAGGATTCCTGCCTTGCCCTCCCAGGGACTCACAGAGGGGCAGGATTCCTGCCTTGCCCTCCCAGGGACTCACAGAGGGGCAGGATTCCTGCCTTGCCCTCCCAGGGACTCACAGAGGGGCAGGATTCCTGCCTTGCCCTCCCAGGGATGGGCAGAGGGGCAGGATTCCTGCCTTGCCTTCCCAGGGATGGGCAGAGGGGCAGGATTCCTGCCTTGCCCTCCCAGGGACTCACAGAGGGGCAGGATTCCTGCCTTGCCCTCCCAGGGACTCACAGAGGGGCAGGATTCCTGCCTTGCCCTCCCAGGGACTCACAGAGGGGCAGGATTCCTGCCTTGCCCTCCCAGGGACTCACAGAGGGGCAGGATTCCTGCCTTGCCCTCCCAGGGACTCACAGAGGGGCAGGATTCCTGCCTTGCCCTCCCAGGGACTCACAGAGGGGCAGGATTCCTGCCTTGCCCTCCCAGCATTGCAGCTGACAGTGCTCAGGGTGCAGTCAGCCTTTGCTGCCTGGGCACACTGCTGACTCCTGGGCAGCCCACTGCCCCCCTGAGCCCCCAGCTATTGGTAAAGGGTACTGGACCACAGCTGACCCCAAAACAGCCAGACACCAATTTGAGCTCAGTGCCCAAACAATTTCCCACTGCTCCCTTGTGCAACCCCCCTGTAACAGATTTGGCCATAGGGATGTTGGGATTTTCCTTCAGTGACACACAAACACGGGCTCATTCTCAGTGCCTCCCTGCCTTCCTCAAAGCTCCTTAATGACATGTCCCTGCCTCCTCCTGGGATGGGACACTCCAAACTGCTTTGAAAGAGAACCAGCAGCAGGATCTGAGGGACTGCAGAGGTGGAAAGTGCCTGTCCCAGAGCAGGTGGAACTGAACCAGCTGGGAACAGCAGGCATCAGAGGAGCAGAAACCATCTGATGCCACAGCCAGCTGCAGGGAAGGAGAATTGTTTTGATCATATTCACCTTTTGAGATTTAGAGCAGTTTAGCTCCTGCAGAGGCTTCTTTCTTCCTAGAGCATGAGGAAGAGTCATTAATACATTTCTACTCTCTCCACTCTCCCTCAATTAACTCTCCTTCCTCCTGTCAAGCCTGAACTCCCACTCTGACCTCCACCTACTCCATGCCTCTGGAAAGTGCTTGTCCATTTTCCAGACAGGACCTGGAAGCCAAGCCCCCTGCTTCTGGAGGGTGAGTAAAACCTCCAGCAGCAGCAGCACAGGGATGAACAGGGAACTTCGGAGAGAATTCCTCACCCAAGACAACTGCTCCACTGCCTGCCCCGGGAGGAGACTACACAAAGTATTCAAAGGCAAGTGATTTATATTAACCTTTTTTTCAGCCTTCCCTTCTAAAATCGACTTCAGTCTGCCTTAGAAACTCCCAATGTACATTATCTCACACCATCTGACTGCTCTTGCTTCCACAGTGCACAGCAGGGCAGAGATTTCCAAGGTCTCCCTTTCTTAAGAAGGATCAGGAACTACAAGCAGACACTGTCGAAAAGCAGCTTTGAAGCCATTTGACCTCTGTAATTCTTCCTGAATTTACACGGATGACAAGGGTGGAATCTGTTCTGCCTCAGTTTTGCAAATGAGGACCTGGATCCACTGTTCCCAAGAGGTTTTAATAACTCCTACAGCAAACCATGTTTTATGTGAAAAATGATAGGAAACGAACTGAAAACCATTTGCCCACAGCATTTGGGAAGGAAAATGACATGGCAGCCTACCCTCTCCTGTAAAGTGAATCATTAGAAAAGGCAGGAATAATGTTCTTTGTTCCTGCCATGCAGCACAGGGTGGGCAGCACATGCTGTCACTGACAGCTCCTTTGCTTTCTTAGCACTTACTCTTGCCTTGCAATGAAATGTGAGGAAGAAAAATTATGTCTGAATTGCCCAGCATTCTTTGGATTTCTGCTTTAAATTGTTTTCTCAGTAGCTACTCTCCCATTCGACAGGAAGTACATAACAACCACCAAATCACCTCTTTTGTAAAACAGCACCCACTGCTGCTCCAGGCAGGGTGGGGGGGGGTTCCCAGGCACACGGAACAAAATCCACCAGAGCTCTTTCCAGTCCCAACAACCTTCAGTGTACCAAACTTCAAACAAACAGAGCCTATTCACAGAAAAGCAACAGGTAATAACTATTCTGAATTTTAAAGGTGATCGAGGCAGACAAAGCGCTTAAAGGGATTGTGTTGAGCATCTTCACACGTAAACGTGGATTTCCAGCAGAACCCACCCTCCCTGGGGGCTCTGGAACTCCACCCATCCCAGCACAGCAATTCTGGTGCACAGCACCACAGCAGCCACTCTGCTGCTGACATGACACCACCAAAACACCAGAGACAGAGAGAGAGAGAATAAACCTTTCAACCAACAGAACCCAGGGAGCTTTAGAGCCCATTCTTGCTCCTCCATTCATCTGAGTGCTGGCAGGGCACTAAGGGGAAAGCAGCAGTCCCGGAGTCTCTGCAGGGTCAGAAGGTCAGCTCAGAAAAGGGCTGCCTACACACCTGACCCTGCTCATCACAGAGCAGCATCGAGGGTATACTTCATTTTAGCCTGCAGGTGACCTTCATATTAAACCCCCTCTTTTCAACCTCCTTTGAACAACCACCATCACAATTCCAGCACTCTGGATCATTCAGCCCCCTCAAGCTTTCTTGTGTGAGCCTCCAGGCCTCCTGCATTCAGGTGCTGGAGCCCCATATATAATGCAGTACATCATCAGATCTGCTCTCCTTTGCAATATTAATGCCAGCTCCCATGTTATTTCTCACCAGCCTGACTACCATGCATGTAAAATGTCTAAAGTAACTGTTGTTGGGAGAGCAACACAAAACATTAAGTCATTTAACAGGGGGGAAAAAAGCCTTGCCTTTCACCGGCAGCGCTGTTCAGAGCACATGGCAGGAAGCGTGTTTTACACCTCTAATGCACAGCCCAGCAGGATAAATGCTAAAGTTGGAAACTGCAGCATTCAAAGTTAAAAAGTGCCAGAATTCAAGCTGCCTGAACAACATTAATTTGACCCTCCCACGTGTATAAGGTCTAGCATTATGCAACCAAAATGCTTCCCTTCATAACTTGTCTCACCAAGGGCACAGATTGGCTGGTGCTCACTCCACATGCTATTCCTTTTCTTTTCAAATGGCATATTATTCTGTTTGTTCTTCACAGGGAAACCACAGCCTTATTTGTCACACATCATTCAAATCCCATTCTAAAGGCAGGATTGAAGATAAACAAGTTATCTTCCCTAATGACCCATGTGAGACAAGATAATAGCATTGCTGCTGGGCCGCAAATGGGAAATGGAAACAAGGACATGTAAGTAAAATGCTTCCATTGCTTTTGGATGCCTTAGCTGAGACTTCCAAGACAGGATTTTCAGGAAATTTAGAAGTTACTATGAAGCACTTCACAGGTACATCTACCCAGCACAGCTCAACAACTTGCAACCCTGAGCACAGCCCTCCATGGAAAGTTTAGTTAACCTGAGAATCCAAAGAATCCAAAGGCACGGAAGTCTGGCAGCACTCCAGGACAAAGGACAACTGCCTCAGCTGCTAAGGCTTCCTTCCTCTCCCAATGCTTCTCCCTCCCTTCTTCATCTTCATCAACCCCTTTCTTCAGCACAGCTGTGATCCACAAAGAAGGCATTTATCCTGCCCTCTGAATGCCACCATGGCTCCTAATAAACACACCTTACACTCCAAAATTGTGCTCCCCTTCAGATTACTGATATCTTTGATGTTTTTAGAAAGAAACTTTTGAAAACTTCTCCTGCAGCATCAGGAGGTTGAACAGTCAGAGCATCACAGCAGGGGGATGACATTTCCTGCAAGAGGGTGACTTCTCAGACTCCCACAAGGAGCAAGACACTGATCCAAGTCTTGAGACAGATCCTCCCCATTCATAGAGCAGCATCAAGGGTAAGCCCCCTGTCCTAATCTTCCCCTCCAATCTTGGTCTTCCTGTTTATATTCAGCCCCTTATGCCTCACTTGGTTCCTTTTCACCCCTTTCATCTGAATTCTTTCACATCAGAGCTACCCTGCTTCCAAAATGCCTCATTCAGGCTTCCTGTGCCTCTCCCAGCTCCTGACTTCACTGGACAAGGGCCAGAGCAAAAAGGTTCTTCACTCTCCATCCTGTCCCTTCCCAGAGTCCTGCTCCAGCTCCCAACACAGCCCACATTCCCTGTGCTCTTCAACAAATAATGTTGGAAAGGCTTAGTAAAAGCAAGTTAAAGACAGGAAGAGAGGAAAATACTTTAAAAGGACAAAGCATTTGCTATTTTTATTCCAAGTGTCGTGGTGAGCATAATTATGCAAATTCAAAAAACTTGTCATAATTGACCTTTTCAAAACATGTGTGTCCATGGGCCTAACATACAATTCTTTGGTGAACCTTGAAATTTATTAAAGGTCAGCAGCTCTAAAACTTAATTTCATTTAATCATTGAAGAACTTATTTAACATGCAGCCATCACTAATCATCAAGGAAAAACAAACTTACTTAGAAACAGGTAAAAATTTTGATGCATTGGACCAGCAAAAACTGTAGCTTTAAAAAGCTGTAGAAGATAATTTAAAAAATGTTCTTGCTACAGAACCTAGCAGCTTAGTTGTTGTTCTGAAGATTTAACCATGCCAAAATCCAAGGGTTCAGGTCTATCTGAAGCCCTGGAAGCAGATCGGGTAAATGGTCAGAAGTCACTACTGATTCAAACTAAGTTAATTCCAGCAGTGTGTGGAGTAAGTCTCAAATCTCATTGTGGTTAGATTCTCCAGGGCTTGCCTGTCTCTTCTGAGCTACTGCTCCAAGAACTGTCACAGATCTTTGTGTTCCTTTGGGGAAAACTGTTCTCCACCTTTAGAATCCCATTGGCAGCAACACAGTCTCTGCCCACCTCGAAAACTGATTCTTTGTGAGAAAAGCTCACACAGAGCCTGGCACAACTCCTACTAAAATGAAACTCCATGAAGATTTCTGAGACGTCAGGACTGGCCAAGGAGGGATTTTGGACAGAACAGGCACAGAAAGAAAACCAAAACAGGAGAATCCCACGTTTTCACAAACACAAGCCCCAGTGCAGCTACTCTTATGCTATATTATTTTTTATGCAGGAGCCAATTGAGAAATTTCAAACTTCTTTTTTTTCTTCCAGGAAAGTAAAACACGATTTTACTTTACAAATAGGCAGAGCTGCCCTTAATTAGACCAGGAGCTACAACACAAAATACTGATCCCATTCAAGGACAGAAATGACAGAACTATAGCTTTTACCAAGGGAATGAAACAATAAACACATGAACAGCTGAGGGCCAGACCAAACAGAATTAGTTGCCAGAGCACCAGAGAAGATCATGAATCTATGACAATTTATACCAGTGAAGGCAGCTTGTCCTTGAAGCTCAAGAACACTTTTTCACTAAACACCAAACCTTTTTTCTGGAATTTACATGCAGCACAAGCCTTCATTTCCTGACTTAAATCTTCTGCCCAGCAGCATCACGGTCTATAGGATGAATGTCATTTTTCCCTATTGGTATCTACACTCTGAGAAATGTGTTGCTTGAACTGCTTCTTGTACAACAGATGGAAGGACATTCTAAAATATCAGATGGCTCCCTAACAGGCTCTTTGAAATTCAAATAAGGTTACATATCCTTCACCTCACCATACAAGACCACAACAGGGCTGATTACAGAAATACTAGCACAGGTCTGTGTCAAATCAATAACGTGACACGGTGTCAAGCTTATCAGAGGGGTTTAACTGTTTATTTTCATTTGGCACCTGCCTGCAATGCCTGTCACCACCAGGAACATTCCAGGAAGTCCCAAGTAGCCAACGCAAGGACACCAGATATAGCCTGGGACACAGCAGCTGGAGCTGTCCTGCCACAGTTATTCCATTTTCATCCAAGGGGGTGAACAACCTGGGATCCATTTCTGGAGATAATGCAGTAGCACAGTGATAATTCAGCAGCCAGACAAATACCTTGTGTTAGCTGACAGCCCTGACTTGGGCAGCTCTGCCCCCACACAGGTTCCAGGAGGTGGTGCTGTCCCTTGGATGCACCGAAATCACTGGTTTGCCTCGGCAGAGAAAAGCTTCAGCAGACAAGGGGCACTTTATGCAAGTGCAGGAGCCCATGACACCAACTGAAGACTCAACTGTTTCATGAAACAGTAACTGTTAAATGCACATTCAACATTTCTGGGAATTCCGAGGCTATCAGCTCCTAATGCTCCCAATGTGAATGCACTTGTTCTGGAAAGAACAGCAGGGCTGTTCTTCAGTGCTTTGCATGAATTCAAACCACGGGCTGTTACTCACAGAGAATAAACCTGTTGTGTCTCCCATCTGTAACAGCCATCTGGGACAGATGTTTTAAATGGAAACTGCAACAAGATTTAGGCTTCACTGACAACCTACCCTACATCTTGATCAGTTACCCCTCAAATGACCCAATAAGAAATTATGGGTCCCACCTGACTGAAGGAAGCAACAAAGATACTTCACACTGGTGTCCTTTTCTGATAAATCAACAGTCCAGAAAGCAGATCAGTGCTGTGCCTGCACATCCTACCCCATCCCACCCAAGCCCTGCTGCTTGGAGAGCTCAAGCTCACTTGAATTTTTTATGGGCACGGAATTGACCATACATTATGTATGCAAAGGCAGACAGACTATTTGTTTGCTCCCATTTACTTGCTACCAAGAACCTTAGCTTCTTATGCCAAATAAATCACCTTTAAAACATGTTAATGACCAACAAACATAAACATTCTTCATAAAATTCTGAAACGAAATTATTAGCTATTCACATCCAAGTTCTATAAATTTCACTGCATGTCCATCTGGCAGACATCTGCATTATTTATTTGCTGTCACATTCAGTAAATTGATTTACTGGCATTTACAGGTGTCATCTTTACTCATTACAATTTCAGTGATCACTCCAGCGCTGCCAGCATTGCACCAATGACCTGAGTTTCAACTTTTAATCTCTCCTAAGATTGAATTCCACATACAAAGCAGTATATGAAGAGACAGAGGAAACTGAAGGACTAAGGTGCTTTGATTTGAAGTTCATTGATCTCTCTACAGTAACAATATGGTGAAAAAGTTAATTTAATGACTCGAGTGCAACATACACTTTTTTGAGCCCAAGGTAAACTTCAGAACTGGCAACACTGCTGTGCAGAATTAAGACAGGTGGACTTGACAGACAAGAAAGAGGAATGAGACCTCATCCTTGGAAAGGTTACTGCTCTGGAAAGTGTGGGGCAGATGTGGCCACATCACCTGTGTGCTCTCCCAAGTGTGCTTCCCAGCTGTATCAGCAGCAGTGCCAGAGACCAGAGCTCCATTCCTGCCCTGGTGATATTTCAGGCTTGCAAACAGCAGCAGCCCCCTGCCTCACCCCAGCTGCTGGGGGGAACCTTTTAAACACAAGCAGTACCCATCAGCTTGGAAAATGCATCAGAACACAAGAGACTCGGGGTGCTCTGGACTACATTCTAGGATAGTAAGTGATAAGTGCAAGAGATTTTCACAAGAAGATGCAATGACCTCCCCCACCAAGCTCCCCAATTTGTGTGCTCCAGCACAAGCTCAGGCCAGAACAATTCCCACTGACCAAGGAGCTTCTGTGCTTCCACTGGAAGCTGAACTCCAGCTGAAATAACACCACCTCCCCTCCTCTGACAGCCCCAGGCAGCACAGGAACCAAACACTGCAGTGACCTGCAGCTCACAGCCACACACAAGCACTTAACCACAGCCAAACTGCAGGAGAAGTTGGAGTTTTGATCATGCCTCACTAGAGAAAAACATAATTAAAACCATTAGGTTTGGAAAACTTCCAGCCCTATGAATCTGACAAAGACATTTATGATGATAGAGGAATAATAATGTCCAGTAAAATCCCTGTACATAAAAGCACTAAAAGTGTTTTACAGTCAAAAATCCAAGGAAAGAACACTTTAAGTATGTTAATATGCATCTTCTATGGAAAAGGAGCAGCGTGACTTTTACATTTCATAAAGTGAAGCTTGGCTTCACAGCTATCTGTATCCTATCACACTTTTCCTGTCAGACTAAACATCTCTTGTTTGGATGCAAACAGAGCAACTTCTCTCGCAGGGTATTTTTGATTAAAATGAACTCCAGGCTTAAAAAAGAAGAGCCCAAGTCCCTTCTGTGATAGCAAATTTCTGATGCTGTGATCCACTTTGCACTGCTGGGCTTTGAAGGCTGCCCAGGATGAGAAGGAATTCATAACACCCTCCACCAAGAGGGGTGCATTACAGTAAAGCACACTGACATGCTTGCTCTTTTTATTCATCCATGCAGCAGGTTCTTACTTGAGGTAACATTAAGAGAAATGTCTCATTTACTTGAAAAGAAAAAAAAAAAACAAATTTCACAGTTTTTGGAGAAAACATTTGGCAGAGTGCTGCCATCTGCACCAATATTTGAAAACCAAGCCATTCAAACACTCATAATTTACTTAATCTTAGCAAGATATTTGAAAATTAGAGGCATTTTATTACATTTTCCAACGAAAGCAGCATCACTTTGCATATGGAGTATTAGATCCATCTGGAAAAGTGACACTCAAAACAACAATGCCTTTTCAAGCCCATACCACCTTGCTGTGTCAGGCTCTTCACACATACTGAGCATATGACCTCCAGAAGCTGCTTTTGGGAAACAAGGGTAAGGGGAGACAAAAATCTACAAAGAACGTTCAAATGGTGACCATAACAATTGTAAAGCTCTCAAAACCATCTATACTCAAGTGTTGTGATGACTTCTTGCAATTTCTCCTGTTTATTTTAAAATCAGGCTCAAGGGAGCAGCTTAGAACACCTTTCTTGAATAAGTTTGAGAGGTTTAAGAATTTCACAGCTGATTATAATGACAAAAAATTCCAATTTTGGATCAGTCCAAGCAATAAGCAACGTAAGAAAGGAATTTCCAATACACATGCACTGGAGCTGAAGCCTGTTTGAGACTGCACCTGTCAGAGCCCAGAAACTGGAGACAGACTGTGGCCACTTGTAGTTTATTTAAAGAAAACATCTTCTGTCACCCTGCCTGTCAGTGATCACCCTGGTTTTGTTTCACCTATTTGCTGTTTAAGCCTGGGAAAGGTGGAATGAAGACTTCGTTCATTTTAATTCAACAACACAGCTGCCCACTAAACCTTCTTGACTACAGCACTCTACCTAACCACAATGCTTACAACACAGAAAAACTCCTTCCATTTTATCCTGAGCCTCCCCTGAACAGAACATCTGGAGCAGGCATGCGGGAAAGGGAGCAGAATGCAAGGACAAACCCCTGGACTGATTCATTACCAAAGCAGTCAAAACCAAATACCAAGAGTACCATTAAGCTTGACTGCAACAGATCAGTGACACGCTCAGGGTAAGGCTTTGGGGAAAAAGGTCATTGCAAAGTCCTTCTGCAGAGCCTGGAAGCTTCTAACACCAGCCTGGCAGACCTTTACAGGCATGTGCTAAGATCTGGAAGAGCACAGACTTCAGAGCAAGGTGCTGCTGTGTGTTCTGAGCTGCTGAGCCAACCACAGGAAGGGCACTGTGAAGCACAAGTGAAAAAGAAATCCCAAGCTGACTTAAGGCCATTTGCTCCAGAGAAACAGTAGTTTTCCAGGAAAATAGTCTAAACAGATGAATCTCACCAAGAGGCTGGATTTGAACTGTTCATCCAAGAAATATTCAGCAATGAAAGATTAACGTGCACTTTACTTTAGGGGCTTTGAACGTAAAACTATCCTCCCACCTTCATATCTACTTTCCTGAATTTCTTTGTGCAGAATATTTACAAAGGCCACTTTCATTCTTAAGCAAACAGCAGAAAGGATATCTTCTTTGAGCAAACAGCTCTGGACAGACTGCAGAAATATGCCAAATATTGATTTTGTTAGGGATGAGCTTGAAATTTCCATCTTGTTTCAGTTTCACACTGAATGAACTTTTACAAAGTGATTTTTTTTAAAACAAATGTATTATACTGCATTAAAAGAAGTGAATTAAACTACTTCAGATAATGAACTGAAACACCTATGATAACTGAGTAATTGAGAGCAGTAGGAATTTATCCTTCAGGGTAAAACAGTACACTCTGAAAAATGATGTATTCCTAAGAGGTTCTGTCTTGCTCAGGCAGGGCCACAGGCAGACACTGTGCCTGACTGGCCCAGATGTGGTTACTGCAGGATACAACAGCAAGTCAGCCAACTTATCTGGAGGGTATTATTCTACAAGCCTTGTCTCCAGTGGCACTTTCAGTCAGGTCTCTTCCCACTTCTTGTCTATCAGGTTTTATAAAACTTACCCTGCTACCTTTGGGCTTATGCTCTGTCAAACCAAATTTGGTGAATACAAATAAGTGAAGAAACTGAAAATTCAATATATAAGCCCTTATTTCTTCTGAAAACTAAGTTAAAAAATGTTATAAGGAATGCAGTCTTCACAATGTTTGTGTAAAGCATACCGAGCATCCAAGAATTACAGGAGAAGCATTACCTGCTTGTAGTTCTCTGGCTGTCTAATGAGATCTGTTTCTGTGACAGAGAAATGTCCGAGGTTCTGGTCCATGTGGGAGCCACTTGTGAATAAATGGATCTAGAACAGATTGATTTAAAATATCTTTGTCAGTGCAAGGAGCAGATCATTAAGATCATTAACTACCACCCAACAGCTGCCTGGGTTGGCAGGGTGATGGGACCAGCACTCACAAAGCCTTTCCTGTGGACATGGACAATGTGAGCGCTACCACCAACACAACAGCCAGAATGGAAAGGAGGAACAGGCACCACAACCACCTCTCAAAATGGTCCATCTGGCAGCACTGCCAGAACCACATGCAGGAACTGCAACCACTGCTGCTGCCACAGGAAAACTGAAGGTTTCTCTCTTCATCCTGTCTTGAAGTCTTTTTCCTTACAGCACACATGGCTGGGTGCATGGCATGAAAGGAGAAACCATTCACACAGAGAGCAGCAGTCTTACCTGAGCTAAAGTATACTCTCAGAATAATTTTTATTTCTTTCTTTGAAGTAGAAAATGCTACCTAGTTACAGTAAGGTTCTCTTTTGCTGCTCTATACTGCTGGCTTTTGCTTACCAAGACCTTGTCCCAGCTGCACTGGTGATAGTATCATCAATTACTTGATGAAGAAGCTTCCCAAGTTAGTCAAGGGAACAATAAAAAGCAATTCCTCCTATTCAGAGCTGATCCCTTTGTAACTGTAATAACTGCAGCTGCCAAACAAGATAGCACTGCACATTTGTCAGACAATCACTCATATTTCATTAATATTTCTGCCAGAAGACAGAGAATGTTTCCTGCTTTTCTTCCTTTATTCTAATACGAACTTTATCACACACTTGGGTATTGACAACTATTTTAAAGTTGACAGGCACTGGGTAATTATCAACCCTTCCATGAAACTTCAGAATATTTTAGCGTTCCTTTCCCAAAACTCACTGCTGGTGACAACCATCTGTCACATGTGCAGAGCTATGCGAGTTTAAAAATAAAAGAGCACCTCCCCACACAGTGTTCTTCCTTTCCACTGCCACTCCTCTCTCCCTGCTGCATTCTTGCGTAACTCCGGCTGCCAAACCTTTGGGTCCCCAGCCCCAGCAGGGAATTTCAGCCCCTTCTCCAAGGCAGGTGGCAGCAGCATCCCTGGGTAAAGCCCAAACCAAATACAGCTGTATTGTAACAACAGAGGAATAATGTGCTGTCCCCTGAGACCACACCGGATGGATACTGAAATGATCCAGCACTTGTATTTTTGCTGTCTCTTACTGATGGCTAACAGAAGATAAACAAGGCTTAAAGAGGGACAGAGCACCAAAGTAGAAGTAGCAGGTGAGAGGGTGAGAGGCAGAACATGCCCAGCTGTTGCTCCTTGGCACTGGAATGCCCCGAGGTGGAGGCAGCTCTGATTTAACCTCACACTAACCTTTGCAAGAGAGCACAGCCCCCCACACTCAGCACCACTTCTGGGGACTTTCCAGCACCAACTCCTAAATGCCCTTGAGCTCATTCAAGCTGCTCTCCCTGCAGGGTGCCTAATTCACCTAGAGAAGATGAAAAGGGGGCTCACTCACGGTTCACACACATTTGCATGAGAGGGAAAAATTCTACTGCATTAAAGGATGTGCTTCTGAGATCTAATGGCAAATTCACCTTAGGGGAAAAAGCGAAGATTTTCAAACCAAATAGACAAAACATATATAAATAAAGAAGGTAGCATTCCCAGAGCAATGTGGTAGATTTTTCATGTCAAGATACAGATGCATCTAACAATTGCAGTTTAGCTCACTCATAAATTACTGACAATGAGGTAATTACCCAGCACCAGTCCCTGCCCTCTATTATTCAGAGATCAAGACTTCGTCCTTGTCCCTTTACTCTTTCTACTTCAGATACACAGATGCAACCCATCCAATCCACTGCACTACACCTTATTTTACATTGTTAACAGATAAATTATTTTGTATTGTTAACATCCTAGAGGGGCACAAGAAACCACTCCATTTGTAGGGGTTAATTCCCAGTGCTGCTCTGCATTCTTACTCACAATGCAACTCTTGCTCTTAGCTTCCAAGCATATTGGAACCATTTTTGTTGCTTTACCATGATCTAATGAATTATCAGTTATGTTAAATTCTTTTTCTATCACTGACAATTCAAGTTAACATCATTTTATTCTTACTAACCCATATGCACAGCCAATAATAAGATATCCACCTCCTTAAAAAAAAAAATCTCTGAGCCTGATCTAACCCTCCACTACTTCAGGATGGAAAATACCCCCAGGACATCCATCAGTTTTGCAGAAAATCACCTGTTCCTCTGTTTTTTATAACATGCCAATTGTGGCACAGTGTATTTAACAGAGCCCCCCAAAAATGAAAGTTTTAAACCATACAGGTTCTTTCCTATTTTGCTGAAACCATGCAAGGCTTCTTATTCACATTTTTTAAGGCAAAATGGTAAGTCAAAGACAAAATAAAAACAACTGCTCTCTCCTATGAATTCAAGAGGGATCAAAACCCAGGCAGCCAGATTCTTCTGGCATTTGACAGAAGGAAGAAAGAGAACAGATGGAACCAAGAGAACGTGCCTTAACACAGTAATTTATTCTCCACGTTCCCATGTATCTGAAGGCACACCAGGTAAATATGTACCACTGAGAGTTTCGAGGGAATTAGAATGGTATTACTACATTATACTTTCAAAGCGAGCCAACCTGTCCGTGTTGAGAAGCCATTAAAATGTTATTCAACAGCTCATTGCCTCAGGCTGCAAACCTCCTCAGAAACAGAGAGGTTAAGATTTCCCTCAGGAAGTCTTCCACCTACAGCAGGACATGTGTGCTTCTGTGAGCTTCAACATGCCTTCTGGGAGCTGAAGTCACTGAACAGCAGCTCCTGAGAGCAGCCAGCAAAGAGGAACAGCCAGGCAGGCTACCTAACAAGCAATTCCCAGCACAGGACCAGCTGTAGCTCCAGGGAGGCTTCCCTCTCTTGGGGACTGCAGAACTTCAGCCCATCAACCTCAGGTGGCTGCAGGCAGGATGGAGTAGACAGAGGACACAGCAATATTCACACTAAAAATGCAGAGTGGAAGGAAGAGCAGTCATCTTCTGAATAAGAACATTTTTTCCAACTGGGTTGTGTTCTTCTCAGGAAGGCCCAAATAGAGAAAATGGCATTTTAGAGCCCGTGTGAGTCACAGAATGAAATCTGCAGAAGTGTCGCCACCGGCTGACAAAAATTATAGCTCCTGATGAGCAGTAAATAAGATTGTTCCACAGCTGAGACACATAACCTGGTACGTTATTAAACAGAGAGAGTAAAAGCCGTAATTATCATTTTGTAGAGAAAGCCCTCTGTAAATCTGCCAGCATAATTAAAAAACATAACACTCATTAGCCTTTTGCATACTGTGTTTGTGGTTTATTAGAGGAAAGCAGAAGCTCATATAGAGGTCATACTGGGTCAGTTCAGTCTTCTAACAGACAGAATAGTTTAAAAGTTTTGAAATTAATGCAGAAGTAAAAGCAATTTCTCCAGAAAGAGTCAGGAAATATCAATTATTGTTTATACAGCTGTTAAACTGTGCAACCATGTTATATTTTGTGTTACCCTAAATGCTAACATTAATGTGGCACTGTAATGATGTCCTTCCAAAGTCACATTTACCTTTCCATTCTCCTGTTTTAAATTCAAACTAAAATATAAATCAGAGCACTGCACTTTATTACAGCTCTGAACAGAGCTCCCACAGCTGCACACATAACACCTGTGTGGGTTCACATGTGGAGGAGCTGGGCTCAGTTCCATCCTCCTTTGTGCACCCCCATGGTGGCAGCCCTGACTGTGACAATCACAGCCAGCACCACTGCTGCCTTCAGCTTCACCCAGCAGTGTCTGCTGGAGAAGGCAGCAATGACAGCTTTGGGAAACTGGATGAACAGAGACACAACTCTCTCTCCCTCCTGCTTATTCCTCCAGATTCTGGAAATCATGGTCCAGAGACCTGCAGCATAACTAACCCGTCTCTTGTAGCTGTCTCACTGTCCTAATGTAGCACACATTTTGCCTTAGATAGCCAAAAACGGGGGGGAAAAAGTCCAAGTTTATTCCAAAGTACAATTTCCACAGGAGGGTCATCATCTCTCATCTCCCCTGCCACCAAGTTTTTAGCATGTTGCCCCATCAGCACATCTCTTCATGACCTCAGAGCCTCATCTGGACCGCTGAGAATGTCTCTGTTTGTACTCGAGCCCCAGCTCTGACCTGCTCTTAATTCTTCCTCGGCCTCATTAACTGCAAGCTGAGGCACTGGAGCTGCCTAATGATTTGTTACTGTCAAGTCTCACATAAATCAGAGCGCTGATGATGAGTTATGGAGGCATTTGCCTCACCTGCTAGAAAAACCAGCATACCTTAAATAGAGGCAGTTTATCAGGGGGAGGAGATGCCAATCACTTCGTGTGAGATTCACCTCTCCCAACCCCACCACGGTCTGTGATCACAGTGCAAAAAGCCAAGGACTGCACGGGCACTTAGAGGGAATTGCCACCTTTGTTCCCAGACCAGGGAAGCACATCAGCAGTGGTCAGTGAGAAGCAAAAGGTTATTCTGGATGCTGCACACACAGCACTAGGGTTGTCCATCAGACATCTGCCCTAGCAATCAGTTCATGGAAAGAACAAAATGTAACCTCATTATAGTTTTTAGCACTGCTCTGTCAGACACAGGATTAAAAGAAAGCATCTTCATTCAAAGGTGAAGATGGTTCTGACAACTTTTTGATGTGTACTTTGGGAAGAAATTTCCCCAAACCGTTTTTAGTCTCAAAAAAAAAGGTTTTCTGTGAAGGTTTTGAGTACAGTAATAGCTGGCTCCATTTAAGTTATTTAAAGAGATATAAATGGAGAAAGGGGACCTAGGGAAAGCAATGCATAATAACTTTTACGACTATCTTAAGAACTGTATTTTTTAATTTGTTTCTGGAGTCACCACCACTGTCAACTTTGGGACTGAAGGCTGGTTCCATCCTAAAGAGATGTAATGCTCCCAGATACTGTGATTAGACAGGCATCTAAACACTCAGAAATGGGAAGAGAACTGGAATCTCAGCAGTGTAGGGACCATTAGTGATTCCTGATTTAAAAGCAGGTAAATTCTGGGTTCTGCTGAGATGTCCCCTAGTACTTTGGAGAGAGATTTTGCATTTTATTTTGCCATTACTTTCAATATTTATGCTTACCATTTTGAATCCACATTTCCAGTGAACTTAATAGTTCTGCATCACTACTTCTTGTCTGGGGAGCCAGAATGCTCTGTCTTGTTTCTACCATTTTCTGAGAAAAACAGCAGCAGCCTTTGGTTGCAGAAGTGACTAATGTGCCAACCAGCAAAAGAGACTTTTTATACAATTAGAGCCTTACAAACACTGAACATACTACATTTTCTCATGGTTCTGCCACACTGGGGAAAGACAGAGATGCTCGTATTCAGAGTGATTCACTCTTACCTACATAAAATGCAGAACTAGCAAACAAGAATAATTTGTACATTTAGCTCTAGCTGACAAGGCTTTTAAATAATAAACTATGCCATAGTGAGTTAGAAGAATCGTTTACCTTGTGCAGAAGTTTGCATTGCTCTTGGTGCTGAGCGTGCAAACTGCACCACTGCAACCTCAGCCTCCCGTTCAACCACTGCAGGTATCGAACATCCACTCTGTCTTCAGGTCCTGCTTCACTTGTGCCTTCCTGGCTCTTGGGCAGATCATCTTCACACTGAATGCAGGAAAGGATACCAGACTGGTTTTAATTAGTTTCAGGATTTCCAAGTCATTCAGTAGTGAACATACAAGATATACAGGCCAAAGAAGAAGAAAATCGCCCTAAAATGAAGTCAATTCCAGCAGCACAGAGAAATTAGAATACAGGACTAGGAACAGCCTAAACAAGTAGAGAAGTGTGGAATAAATATCAGCTTCTCAGCTGTGATGGGATGAGCTGTTCCCCCTCCCATCTTTCATCTTCCATACCCAGGAAGACACAGTGTTCCTGAGACAGCAAGCATGTTCTTTACCCAGATGGGAAAAATTGTATTTTGACGACATTCTAGTATGTCAAAGAACATAAAAAAACAGATTTAGCTCCTGCAGTGTCTTCCTGAGACCCCGTTTTGTAAATCAATAACTTAAATAGGGACAAAATCGTGGGCCTGTGCTTGCCCAGCTATTTTCTTTTCTTCATCCATCATTTCCTGTCTGGCAGGATTGAGGAAAAGAAAAAAATCCTGCAGCTGGCAGAGACCAGGACTCCACAGAGGAACTCCCAGCTACAGTTGTATCATCTGTCTTGCTTGTTTTGCCTTTTTCTAGAGTAATTTGGAAGGAAGAACAGAGAAGCAGAGTTTCCACTTGTTCATCTTGTCCCACTTTCCCTCAGCTGCAGATGAAAACTCAACAACAGCCAACACCTTCATCTTCTGCATGAAATTCCTGCAGCACATTTTTGTTGAATCTCTTTCCCAGGAACACGGGGAATTCCACCTCCCCCAGCCCCTTGCACAAAGAGATCATTCACATGTACAGAGAGATCACTCCGTTTTCAGCTGAGACTCCTGCAGATTGCAAATTAAAAGGGGAAGAACACATGGGTGGTTTTACTTCTGATGCCAGCAATACCATTTAAAGTAAAGCCTTCCATTTTGTGCAGCCTATAGGAATTAGACACAATAAACACAACCCATCATCCCAAACATTTTTACCACAACACGTCATAAGAAGTAGGAATAACACAGAACTGCAAAGACCTGGTTATTCAGAATGGATGTTTGCCATTCTGAAAGGAAGTGTCTCCCAGTTCTTAGACTCTCAAGACATTTCTTTTAAGTAGAAATTTTAAAAGCCTACTTGAAACATGACTGTTTGCAAGAAAACACTTAGGCAGATATTTGGACCCACAGACCTTGATGGCATTTAAGCATATGTGCTTCCCTGCTTCACAGATTTCCACGTTCAGGAAAATCTTCAAAAGATCCAGTTGGCAGGCAAAGCCTGGATGTAGTTCCAATTTGGATCCTAAACTAACAATGCAAACTGTAAAATGAAGAGATTTAATCTTGCCTTAAATGCAGATTTCAACAGAAGTGTGTCTATAACCAGGATCAAATAACCCCCTAACACTTGTTTTAACCTAAATATCTTCAGCTGACAGGGCCTCTATTACAAGGAGTGTTCCTATTATTTATAAGCACAAAAATGCTGTTCTGGTCACATACCAAACTGTATCAGTATTACAGGTCTGTTCCCTTTTGCTCTGTGGCTCAGATAAACACATGCTATAAATCACAGAGGTGCAGGGCTGGTAAAGGGCTTCTACTTTAAAGGCACAGATCCAGCTTTAACAAGGAAAAAAAAAAAAAAGAAAAAAGAGTTTGTGCCAACTCCAACGTCCCTCTTCTTCCTGTGCTCCTTCGTCTCCAGGCTCCTAAACCAAGGCACTGTGTCCCAGGACACTGCAGTCCAAGCCAAGCACCTCCACAGCCCAGGCTGTTTTGCCCCAGACAGGATGGTTTCAGGACCAGGACACCATGCAGATATGATGATCAAGCTGTCCATCAGCATGGTAAGCCAAGCAGTTGGGTATTAGTCACAGCAGCAGAGAAAACCCACGTGTAAACAACATTAAAACACCTCACACAAGCAGCTAGAGAGCAACAAGGCCAAAGCAGACATGGGAATCCCAGATTAAAATCTGCAGTGTCCATAATTTACAGTCCTCCTCCAACTTCCCTGGTTAGAGGTTTCAGAACAGCACAAATACTGCTCTCCTGGGGATTTATTTCAGGAAGGAATGGCATTAGACTTGATTGCTTTGGCAGTACAGTGACAAACACCATGCAGAGCTAATTTTATTGTAGCAACCTGCCTTATTAATATTAAAATAAGGAAGCCAGCCAATGCATTTTTAACAGGATCTCTCCATTATTTATTTCACAAACTGCACAAAAAATTTACTTTTGCTATGAAATACTTAGCCCAGCACAAAGTAAACAAGGTAAAAAAAAAAAAGGTCTTGCATTTATACCGTGACCTCAATTTCCAGTCCCATCTTTACAATCTAAGACTATTTACTGCTCTCTCAGGGGGTGAAAAATCACTAAAACACCAGCCCAAGCTACAGGCTTTGCTTCGAGTATCACTGTGAATGTATCTAATCTATGCAGCAGTCCAGGTACACACCTACATTCACTCGGAGATACAGAAGTGCATATTTTTTTAGTCCAGTTCACTGGACTAAAGAGAGCAGCCAAGACAACCACCCAGAGACCCCAATGGCCTTCCCACACTTGGAATGCTCCACGCCGCTTCTGGAAGAGATCATTCCACAGCCACTTACCACAGAAGCATTTGGCTTGCAAACTGTTTGCTGCAATTAATGCTTCTCTCTGATTCCATTTCAGAGAAGGGATGTGCTTGGATCAGCTCGAGGAATCGGTGCCACAGCCTTGCAGTTCAAAAGTCACATGAGCAAATATCAATGCCCTCATCACCATGTTGAGGTTTTTTCCCCATCACTGGTGATACCTGAGCTGGTCTGGTCAAACTGGGTGATGTGGATCTGCCAGAGCACCCCTGAGCAGTGTAACTTGGGAAAATTGATTAATTAGGAGATAGAATGAAGCTCCTCATTTCACTCCCACCATAACTCACCCCAAAGGAGCTCTGTGTCCTAAAAGCTCCAAGTACTGCTGTTAGAAGTTTCCAGTATCCACTCATTGGCAAGACTAAGAAAAGCAAGCACAAGCCTGATCAAAGTGACAAGCATATATTTACACGAGCTCCCTCCAAGCCAGTTTCTGAACCATCACCCTGCCCACACTTCAGCAGAACCAGCTCTCCTGTGGTAAAAGATCTAGGAGAAATAAACAGCTAAGCCCCAGAACAAATACACCTTCCAAGACACCACCCATCACCATCCCAGTTTAGGTAGCTCACAAACTGCAAAACCTACCCCAGGCTCACAAAGACACCTCTGCCTTAGTCAGACCTAAACCTGGTTTATGTCCCAAAAGCATATATTTAACAATTTTTGCAAGGCAGTCTAGAATTCAGTCTTTAACACACAAGTTTTGCCCTAAACATTCCATCCCAAGCTATTTCAAGTCAAATTATTAAAAAAAAAAGTTGTCAGGTCATTCCCAGAAAGTATGAACAGGCTCGTGGTTAGACAATGCAGCAAGCGCATTAAAACACCCCCAGCACTGCCAAAGTCCTCCTGGCAGAATTGCTCTGAGCAGACAAGTCAGAGTCATGAAATACAGTGAACTGAAAAAAGCCATCAGATATGAAAGTACTCAGAGAAAAAGAATAAGGGGTGGGAGAAAGGAGGGTGTGAAATAGACATGGTGCTTTATCAATTTTCAGCCACATTCCATAGTCTCAGGAAACACCTTGCATGCAACATGCTTAGAGAAAAATTAAAGATTAAGAAGTTTCAACTTCAACAGCAGAAATGAAGCTGTTCTTTTTGGTTTGAAATACAAAGCAATCCCACACTATCAGAAATCAGAGAGCAGGTGTACCAACAGTGGATGGAGATTAATAAATTAAACAAGTACTTCATCATATAAATACTTCATCAAAGAACAACACAGGCACCAGTGTGTTTACAGACATATGAGAAGGGAGCATTTTTTCCACTACTTGCTCTATTTGAGGATTTTAGTGACTTGGTATGGAGTAGATTTTGGTCTGCTCATACATTTTAATTTACTAAAACTCCAAAACCTGATTTAATGCGAAAGTCCTTGCAGATCCAGTGATATGCCATTAGCAGGGCTGCAGAGGAAACACTCTGCTGTGCAAATTCATCTAGACTTTCTACACTATTCCTACTGATATAGGAATCTTTAAGGCTTATAAATCCTTACCTTAATAAATTCACTGTGCCCCATGCAGGCAGTGGAAGAGAAAAGGCCGTGCTGCCTGCACTGCTGTGAAACACGGCAATGGCAGGGCTGGCTCCCCCAGAGATGCTCTTTTCTGACTGTGAGCTGCCACCTGTCGGCCCAGGACAGAGCCCAGCTCATCCCCACCGAGCTCTGGCTTTTCCCAGGCATCTTCCAAATCCCTCCAAGCAGCAGCTCTCTGCCTCCACATCCGCACAACCAGCAAACAATCTGCTGCTCACACTACCCATGGAGAAACAAGCCTGCTGGAACGCGGATAAGATGTTTAACCCATGGATAGATGCACTAGATCACCTCCCTGACACTAATCCTTGAGCAGAGCAACACAAAGCAACTGCCAGCTGAAGCCTCCAGTGCACAGTCCCAGCCCACTGCTCACCTGCACTGGGCTGACTCCGGGTCTGGACAGAAAATATTTCCTCAGTTACCACTCAGATCTTAACTACTCTTCGCCCACGGCCTGGTATCACAAAGGTGGGTAATAGCACATTTAGATCCTCACTGCAGGGCTCAGGAAAGGCAAGGCAGTCACATAAATCAAGCCAGTAAAGTGCTTCTGCAGCTTTTACTGAGCGCTCGTTCCGAACCGCTCATAATTCAGACATTGGTTTTGATGTGACATAACATATGTTAACTTCTGTAATTACACATCTTTAAACAGAACAGAGCTTTTTGTTGGGTTTTTTTTTCTCTAATTAAACACCATAGCCAGAAATAACAGTATCAGACATGCCTTCTTAATTAATACAGCCATATATCTATCTGCAGGGGGGAAAATGTGAAAAGGAACAATCTGAACAGATGAATGCAAAAGGGACAGCACTATTTTCAATAATAGCACCATAAACAACACTAAATGGATTTCCTCATAGACAAGGCAGGACCCAGACTAGATTTATGCAGTGAAAGATAGATGGTGTAAGAACCCATCCCACATGGTCCACATACCAATTAAATCTCCAGATATTTGCATAAAAGAGTGTGTTTTTCACAAACATAAGTGCTCACAACATCGAAGTTACGCTCATATCGCATTCAGCAATTAAAATAAAAAAAGTGAAGTCCTGTGTTTCCTCAAGGCCTTTTAGCTTTTAAATTTCTATGCCTCTTGTAAGAATTACTACTCACAACAGCACTCCCAAGAGCTTACTCTTGGCAAAGAGTGAAAAAGAGAAGGTGCTGAGGGAAGACAGAAAATGTGAACAGAGCTCTTACCCATGCCTGCCTTGTTCAAACAAGCCTCCCTGGCAGTAGCCACGGGCCTGAGGCACTAGAGCACATCAGTCCTTTATCCCCTCCCTCCCCACTCATTTGGGAGGCTGTTTAAGAGCTCTGCAATACAGCAAAAGCACGATGCCTTACAAAGAGCTCGGCAGCGCTGCCTAATCTTTGGAGCTACAAGGTTTTAAAAGAATGTTAAAATCCCTAAGCTCACTGCATTGTATATTCAGACAGAACATGGAAACTAAACATCCTAAGACCAACACGTGACAGGGTAGACCTTAACTGGGAGAGCGTTCTGCAAGACTCATGAAATGCAATACACAGATAATGCCTTGCACTGCTTTTTTTCCCCTGCCTACAGCTGCAATTCCTCTTGCCCATGGCCATTGGCTCAGCTGTGGCAAGAGGGGAGACAGAAATATGCAGCTCCTCGCAGCAACAGCACACCTGGAGCTAGAGGAACACAGGGGAACAGCACCTGGCCTCCAGGAGAGAGGAGACAGAGCTCTGCTGTGGGGAAGAGCCTGCCATGCCCCTCTCCACACGTTCCTGAAGGAAAAGTGCTTTATTTCAAAAGATCCTCTCCACCTTAGACCCAGGTTGCTTACAGTGGGACACCAAAACCAGATGTTCTCATTCACCTCCAAAGGCTGCAAAGATATCAGAACATTCCAAAGGCACTGGCTGCTCCCTGGCACTGGAGGGCAGGAGAGGCACTGAAACACCTCAAAATCCCTCGTTTCCCCAACAGCCAAGGAAGGAGCTCCCTGTGAACTTCAGCAAAGTACCGGTGTGACCATGGTAAACCTTCCTACTAGCACACCAGTCTGCATCATTTTCTCCTCACACAGCTCAAGGGCCTGTTTGCTGAACCCCATCCAGAACACATCAGCTGTAATGTCAAGTTCAAGAAATTCTGCAACTCAGACATTACCAGAGACACAGCAGATTCAATAAATTATAAGCCTTTCTGATCAGCTCAGGCTTGTCTTTTACAGCGTTTTACTTTGACATGCTGTCTAGAAAAAAAAAAAACACCAACATTTCTTAATTGTGCATTCACTGCGTCAAGCAAAGACAAATGTTGGTAGAAGGTACCATGACAAGTTCAAAGTATGCTACAACAGACTTGTCAGCCACGCTGAGGTGAGGAAAATTCTGCAGGAGAAACCTCAGGGATCCTGCGCCCTCTGCTCAGGTTTCACGGATGGCTTTTAAAAAAAGAGTGTTCCTTAGCAGCTACTGAATCCAGCAACAGTAATAGCAGAAAAAGGGCAAAAACATAAATGGTGAGAGTTACTAGGAAGACAGGAGGACAAAGAGAATAGAAGTGCAAGCTGAGGGAATAAGGGAGGAAAACCAAAAAATGAAAGCTGACAGACTAATATAGCCCATAAAGATCTGGAAAGTAATTATGCCTCTGAGTCAGAATCAATAAGGTTAATAAAATTCCCTCCTCTATCCTCACCGGAATTGATGAAGACACGGAAAAAATGCAGAAAACTACTTTGCACTGAAACTAGTGCCCAAGGTTTCCTGGTTTTCTACTAGGGGGAACATCAAGCTTGGCTGCTACTTTAACACTTTCCTCTAATAACATGGTTTATGGAACAGCAGTGACTGTCAAGTTTTCTGTAAAAGAAAGGCATTTCAACAAGATTAGACCAAGCACAAGCCTTACACTATACTGGAAATAGCCAGTAAGCCAAACTAGACCATGACAAACGAAAGATTAATGAAATTGCAAACCTAAGGGTCAGAAGGCATGTTTATCTTCATTTTTGCCCACCAGAAGTAATTAAACTGAGTTCACTTTGGCATGCTAGAGACACATGCATGAATTCCAAGCACAAGAGACATAATAGTTCTATTTGTTGATTACTACAAATTCACAAAAGGGGAGGGGCATCCAATTTCACTCAGGGGGCCAGAAGCAGACAGGGGGAATTAGTGGAAACAAGAACCAGTGTTTGTACAACATCTCCTGATGATCATGAGGGATATAACATCACTACACTCATTTAAAAAGCTCAACAGCCTCCACACATAATCAAATTACAGGGCACACAGATTAATTTCAGCTGTAGAAATAAAAGAAGCACAGGCAGTATTCCTCCCTGGAAACAGGAAAAATATGTGCTCACAAAGTACTGCCATGACCTGCCCAAACCACCACAGATTTGGAGAAAGCTGGGACGGTATCACTGAAATCTAAAATGCAAGGTAAATGTAAAATACTCAAATATTGAATGTGCTAAAAAGACAAGTTTATAGAGAGAGAGAGAGAATGAGAACTCCCCAGGTGTGCCTCCCAGCTACAGGTTTTCAGCTGTGTCTTGTACACTTGGATTTGCTCTGTGTGAACAGGAATCAATAAATGGCACTTGAGAATAATCTGCCAGTACATGATCACCAAAGCAACAGAAGACGTTGAGACATCACAGCAGTGCATATCTGAGATGCAAATCCACTAGGGGTGTCAAAAGCCTTTGAAAACCATGTCCCCATCAATTACTGGCCCAGTGCTTTAATGCAATTAACAGGCGAGAATTCCCAAGCAGACACTTCAGTGCATGGATGGGAGCTTCCCATTCAGATTGTCCTTAAATCTTTATAGATCTGACAGAGTCAGTGATTACTTCTTCTAAAGAGCTGGCCCATGCAAGGTTTGAACTTTCACTTACCGCCTCTGGAGTCACCAACCTGCTGACAGATGAGCACAGTAAATTCAGAGAACCTGAACTGCTGCAGCCCAGCTCTAAAGTTTATCATGGATTATGGACCCCAGTTTATCATGGATTATGGATCCCCTCCTCTTCTCCTGCACAGCTGTCGGAACTCAGAATGTCCCACAGACATTCTCGGACGTTCCAGACCCAGGTCAAAAGCATCTGAGACCCTGGCATGCAGCCAGAGACCCCTGTGGCTTTGAATCTGACCCATGGAACAAATTACCAACTTTGCAGGAAGAACAAGAAGTCACAAAAGTTTAGATATTGTAGTAGAAGTAGTCACAAAGTGAAAGGAAGGATTTCTGAGTGCTGTACAGGGAGGTTTTAAGCCTTGTACGCAGGGGTCCAAGTTTTGTACATGGGGGTCAGGGGTTCTAAGATGGAGGGATTTGGGTGTGCCCTGTCCTCCTTCTTTCTCCTTCCTAGCCTCCATGTCTTTGGTGATGCTGGCACTCACAGATTGGTTTAGAGTAGAAAGTCACCATTCAATATAGATAGTAGGTATTGGGGGAAAGGTATAAACATGTAACACGTAATGTGTGATATAAAAGATGGCAGCAGCCCCTGGGAGGGCAGTGTGCCTTTGTCTGAGCTGCTGAACAGGCCACAGCAGCTCAGGAGAAGAATCTTTTAGATAACCAACAATAAACAACCTTGAGAACAGACAACAGAAGACTCCTGAGTCTTTCTTTGAAGGCACGGGTTGGAGGAGAGACTTTTCCATCTTTTGGGGTCACCACAATCTGGGGGTGAAACCGCACACACAGCAACACAGTTTGCTCCTTTAACTGTTTCCCCTCCCAGTTTATAAACTTCACATGCTAGAAGAGAGCACGGCCAGGGAAGGACCTGCCACAGGCACCGGGATCCGGGCTCAGGAGACACTGCAGCTCTGCCCTGCCAAAAAACACGAGCTGGAGGTGCCCTGAAGGAATCTCTTACCTAACACACAAAAGCAGCCAACCCTCAGATCCACCCCAGGCCACCAACCACGCCTGTCCTTACCACAGCTACCTCACAGTGAGTTCTGACTACATTAGCACTACCTCTTACCACCTTCCATCATCTCTGAGTTTATCATTTCAGGAATCACTTAACTTTTGGTTCTGAAAATGTCAGCACATGCAAAAGTCAGCTTGTGGAAGCTTTTCCCAGCTCGGGTTCAAAAGATTAAGAATTCCACGCAGAGCTTGAGCTCCTTGTCCATCATGTGTCATGAATACCTTTGTACCTCTAAAAAACTTTTAGAGTAGAGCTGATGGAAGTGTTCCATTTACAGGGAAAGAAAATGGTGTTGCTAAGGAACTGCAAAGAAAAAAAAAAAGGCCAGAGTGTGGTAGCCTGAAATGAAATTATTTCAATTAATTGGCCGTTGATATATTGGGTATTTGGCACATTATCAGCAATTCAGCAGGCTTTGTTTTAAACTTGGGCTGAAAGAACAGGCAGAACATGATTGTACACTTAAATTAGGGATTAGCTCCATTCTCTCTTCTCACACAACAGACCCTGTTCATCTTTGTGGATTCAGACAAAATTTTAAAAGCAAACCACATGAATATCAGTTTGAACTAGAGGAACTATGCCTACAGTTATTGAGACTCCTTTCCTTTTAAATGAAGACAAAGGGTAAGGATTCTCTCCAAATTTATTCTCACTGGTAGACCAACAGATGTACTTTTCCAGCAAGTACTGGCTTTCACACTTTGCTCATTTTGGCAGAGATCTCAGCCATGCACAGAACCAAATGAATTTCATGGATTTTTTTTTTTGCAACATTTTCACTTCAGGAAAATTGTTTGTAGTCATTAAAGGTTCCATTCAGTGGAAGATTTTTCAAGTTCTCAACTGAGAATTTAATTTCAATTGTTTTAAAGAGCATCCCTTCTCTTTCTCCTATTTTCTGAGACAGACCCTTCCCGAGTGAAGATTTTTTCCTCTTCTTTTACCTTTTTCCTTCACCTTACTGAAATAAAACAGAGTTAAGACTGCAGAGATTACACGTCTGGTGAGTTAACTTACAAGATGTCAGGTAGCAAAGTGACAACCTCCCCCTCTCTTACTGTGATTTTGGGGTTTTATGGCTGAACAGTGGCTGATGAGCAGGCTTTGCCACATGGTTATCTCACAAAATAACAACAGCCAGCAAACAACAATATCTAACAACAATAAAGCTTAACATTTTTATGAAACATAGAAACAACAGGTTTTACAATGAGTGGTTTACAAGGAGCTGATTCACTGACCAAAATGTGGTGTGTGACCCACCCATCTCCTCCTCAGCCACCACTGCCTCCTTGCATCCTTGCCAGTGCATTCCTAGATCTTCATTTGGCTGGCACCTAAAGGCTGAATTTATTTGCTTTGCAATGCCTAGTTGATCAAGTAAAAAGTAAGACCTCTCCCTCAAAATTCCATTTGTTTTAACTTCCTTGTGATGGAGAATCACAAAACCCACCAGTTATGCTGTAACTATATTCTTTTTTTCCCCTTGTAAATATATTTTTTTATTGGAGCATGAAAACTGCTGGATGAACACCATACAAGAAATGTTTCCATTAATACAATGAGCTTTACATACAAAAAAAATCAGACCCTTAAGCCTTTCCAAACACTGTTTTGGACAGTTATGAGTAAAAACATTTAATATGCATTCCCTGCTTTTTGAGAAACACGAGTACAGCAGGTGAGAATTGCAGTGAAAGACACACCAGTATGTGTGACCATAAGAGATAACATTGTATTATCATAGTTCTTCCATCCCTTTTTGGGAAACGCAAAACTTTAAGCCTTCAGAGAAAATAACACGGGTGCTGCCCCACTCCCTGAATTCATGTCACATTTCACTTGTCACTCTTTTGTAACAGAAATTAAGGAAAATTTTAACAAAAAAAATTTTTTAAAACCCTGCTACTGCAGATGAAAAACAAGAAAAAGGTAAAAGAGAAGTTGGAATTAAAACGTTGTCCAGCAGTGTGTATTTTCTGAAATCTCAAGGCATCCTTCACATAAGTAGATGGCACTGCCACTCACAGCTCAGCCTCTTGTGCTCCCTCTTCTGCACAGCAAATAATTGTAGTGCAGCAAGAGTGGTCCCTTTCCTCAAAATACTTCTTGTAATGTTGTTACAAAAAGGATTCTTTCCCTTGAACTGTTTTCCATTTGTACAAGTGTTTTCCTTCTGAAGACACTGTTTTTATATTGCAGCTTTCCAAATTTTCCTGCTTTGCTGCCCCCTAAAAAGGCTCTACAAAACCAGGGGAAAAACATATATGGGTTCAAGAAAACCAGAGACCTTAGACACCACAAGATAACCAGCAGGTAGGGCTTCTAACCTACAAAGTCCTTTGCCAAAAAAATAAGAAATTCTGAAATTCTGTGAGCCTGTCATTTTGAGGCAGACTGAGCAGTAATTAGTGTCTGACTAGATGGTGGTTACTTCAGAACACACTTTCTATGTACTAACAGCTTTTATTACCAGAAAAAAACAACACACTCCAGTGTGTTCTCAAAGGTCATTAGTTACCTCAAGGGCAGGAGCTGCCATTTGAGACCTTGTTGTTTGCAAAAAGTATTATTTGCCTTACCCGCTGTACCAAACAGTGGCAATGCACCCAGCACTCATTACTAACCTGTTTGCCTGCCCTGCAGAACCACTCACAGCTCAGTCTGGGAGCACAAGACACAGAAGCAGAGAGACTGAAGAGATTCACTTACCTCCACAGCGGTCTCACCCATACTGGAAACAGAAATTGGGGAATTCAGGCAGGGGTGGGAGTTTGAAAAAGAGAAAGAACCCCTAAGCTTTGCACACAGAAAGTTTAGAGAAGGGAAAGAAAATGGACGCTGGCCTTTTTTGAAGCTGAAGTCACTTACCTGCCAAGGCACCAGGACAGCAGCCACCACACACTGGTGGTGACACAGCTGCTGTCACAGATGACTCGTGGACAGGGTGGGGTAGAAGGACACAGCATGCTCACCGTGCACACAGAGGTCTCGTCCCCAGTCTGCACTCTGTTCCGAGCCAGGAGCTGCTCCAGGAGGCCAGGGCTGTGCAGCAGCCAGGAGAAGGCCAGCAGCAGCTCCCGGCTGCCCGCGGAGCCGTCGGCCGGGAGCCGCTGGAGCTGGGGCCGCCCGTAGCCGTGGTACCACAGCGCCCACTTCACAAACCTGACCTGGGCACCTGCAAGAGCAAAACAACTGAGAAACAGCCTGCAGCAGGGCATTCACCCACTCAGCTCCACATTCACTCCTCGGAGGGCAGCACTTTCAACCCAGCCTCAGGAAGACACTGGGGACTTAGTCTTTATCAAGTGTCGTCGTAGCCTTGAGTTGGAGACACAAATGAGACGGATAAGATGCTTGGGTTTGGGTTTCTGTGTAGAATGGCTGAATCTTTATTGTACATAACTTACTTTTATATGGTATTAGAAGGTACTCTGCTCGAATTTAATAGGTTAGCAAATTACTGAATCTCAGTTGATTGGTTGGTAATGGCTAATGTACATGTTGATCAATTATTTTGCTTTCCAGATAGTTTATATGTTTTCTTCATGGACTCACAGAATGGACTTCTTATTTTTGTAGGTGCAAACTCTTCTCTCGTAAGAATAGATTGTTATGTAAACTGATTTTTATTTTTGTAATTCTTTTTTTCATGGGAACTAAACAGGTTCGTTTAGCCAGAATAGTAAGGTTTAAACCCTGTTTTATAAGGCTTTTATTTTATAAGGTTTTATCTATATGCAACAATCAACAACTGGTGAAGGACAGGAGGGAAAGGATAAAAGCCTTCTTTATACTGCCCCATTCTGATTGCAGGAACTTCTGCTCAGGGAAAAGAAGAAATTCCAAGTTGGGATCAAGACCGGTAATGGCCTCTTGGAAATTAACAAAGGCAACAAAGGCTACCCCCACTACAACTGGGCTCCAATTCACCTATTCATTTTTTATGAGTCACTAAGCATGCTATGAATTAGTAAACACTCTGAACCACTCCACTCCTGAACTAAACTGGAATTTAGAGATAGGAGTTTCACAGCCTGCTGCAAATCTCTGAGCGCCAGAGAGCAGAGATAATGCAGCACAGCACACAGGCTGTTCAATTATCAGGAATGCTCTGATCCATATTCCTTCACACCAGCAAATGTTACCTGACAGCTACAAGACAGGCACTGCAGGGCTGTAAAATACTGAGGAAACATAGAGAAAGTTATTATTAGAAAAGGTTCTGCCCAATAAACCTTGGCTCTGTACTAAGTCAAAAACAGAATAAAGAACATAATTAGGGGGACAGTGAAAACAACTCATACTGGCTAAGAACCAACAGTTGTAAAAGGAAGACCTGCTCAGAAAGTTTCTGGAGTTCTCTGATGGCAAGAAGAAGCAAGTGATCAAGGAAGATTCAACCAATGCAAGACATTTAGACTTCCCACTGGGATTCAGTTTGCACAAAGAAACCAAGGCACTGCAGTGGAGGGAGAGGAAAAGCCTTGGATCAGTGACAAGTACCCAGCAGACAAGAACCAGAGGGCAGGAACAAATAGTGGTTTCACATGAGGGCTCTGTGCTGAACAGCTGCTGCTCAAACAACTCAAAATGACACTCAGACAACGTGACAGTGACAGAAAACTTGGTGCTGATGTGATATTAGTAGTAAAGAATGCAGGCAGATCATGAAGGACTGCAGAACCTTGAGCTCAAGCTTTAAAAAGCCAGATAAAAGTATTTTTAGAAAAAATGGAAAATTATGTGCACAAAGAAAGAAATGTTCCTAACTTTACTGACTTTTAACATAAGACTGGACCTGAAACTGCTCCGTGGGCTCAGGAACACAATCTCAGATGATGAAGTTTTTAATGACAGTATCACAATTGATTCTGACAGGCATCCAAAGGCAAACTCAGTGTGAGAAACCTAGCAAGGACACTGAACAGAACACAAACACCCACCGTGACCCCTACTTCTTGTCTCCCATTAAGGCTACAGAAGATCTGGAAAGAAATGAAGAGAAAGGACAAGTACAATCACAAGTACAGAACAGCTGCATTGTAAGAAGCGATGAAGTAGGCCAAGAAGAGGAGCAAGAATGGATATGACAAAACTCTTCAAAACCCCGAGTGCTGTGCAATGGGTGAAGAGTGGATGATTTGTTTGCACAACACTCAGCACAAGAACTGTGAGCCAACAAAGTTAGCAAGCATGTGAGTCAAAACATGATAAAAGAGATGCTCTTCACACACGCAGCAAAATTCTGAAATTGCTCACTGTGGGGCTCTGTGGACTCCTAAGAGTCACTCAGGCTCAAGGAGAAACTGGATTTACTGAACAGCAGTTCATGGAAAGATATGAAACACAAGCATATCCTCTCTTGATTGGAAAGTCTGAGATGTAAACTGCTGGAGGCTGATGGAATATCCCCCCACACCATGAAAGCATCCTTCTAGATTTGCTCTTTTCTTTCCCTTTGACAGCTGTCACAGCTGGGTGGAGCTAGAGGAATCTACAGTTTCATGCAGTTCAGGCATTCCTACAAAGCAAAAGACCTAAATCACTCCATTTGCTCTTTCCACAGGCCCTGTGAATGAAACAAGCAGCTTCCCCTCCCCATGTCAGGGTGGCAGAAATGCCTATGGCTTGCTAAAAACCTTCCTGTAGATGTGCACTCCAATCCCTCAAGCACAAGAGGAGCATGGAGATTTTACAGATTTTGATAACTCGTGAACATTCTTACACGAGCTGGGTTTTCATGTCATCCTTTCCTTTTCTGTGTGCGTTTGTCAAGAAAGGAACTGCCACAACAGGTAAAGGCAGAAATGCTCCAAAAGGAAGGATGATCAGTACATGCTTTCCTCCTTTTTCAAAGCAAATAAGCATCACATGCTGCCATCTGCAGTTCAAGGAGCTCCTTAAAAAATCACATATCAAAGTGGAGGAAAGGAGAGCAGGTCAGGTGTTTTTTATTTTCTTTTATCACCATTCCCCTGCTCTGATATATCACTCAGGCCAGATCCACAAGGCACTTCACCACCTGAATTTCAGTGTTCTTCTGGTCCCTTATCTCCCCTCTTTCATGTCTCCCTCTGCAACATGCTGCCCTCACAGGAGAGGGTACAGCTGGTGTACCAGGCAGGAGCTGGGAGTGAGCAGTCAAGGCATGGATCTGGAACTGGGGCTCAAGGAGCCCTCCTGTGACCTTAGAGAAGTCCCTCAGTTTTCCCCATCTCTAGAGTGCTCAAGTTTAAAGGCAAAAGTACAAATGGCAGCAAGGGTTGTGTGAGTACCCAGGACCAAGATGGATTCTTCCGTCATGTGCGACCAAGAGAGAGGAAAAAACATCTCTCAGATAGAAGAGATACACCAAAAACCTCTCTGACATCTTCTTATGGCATTAGGATTAGGAAATTTATTCAGAAAGGCCTTCACAAGGCTTCCAACTAATCCCCTTCTCCAGATATATTATCTATAAATCTATATTCAGCAAGTAAGACCAAGCTGGGGATGAACCTCAGGGTTCAGCTCACTTAAAGCCATACTCAAGCTGTGCTCTTCCACTGTGAGTCCTGACAAATATTTTCAGTGATTTACAAGATGATATTCAAATAAGAGCTATGCACTAGCCTGGCAGGCTAAAATGGAAAGGAACCACAAACCAAGTACAAGCACAGACACAGATACATTACTTCATGCACCCAGACAAGGGACACCTGCATAGGTAGTGGTGTTATGGGAAACTACTGCTTCAGAAAAACATTTTCTGCTACATTTGTCAAACAAACAAAAATCTATTGCAGCTCCAGACCTCTTTCCCATGCTGTAAAAACTGAACAGCAATCCCAGAAAATAAACGTGTCCTCCAACTATCCAAATGCATATTGCACTGCTACCTGGCGTGGCTGTCAGGTTGCTAACCAAGTTCATCAGCCTCTGTGAAGAACAAGCAGCATGAAACCATTAATCATGATTTCATCAGCAAGGTTATGCCCAGAGTATTCACACAGCTTACTCTGACTCTCCACCGTCCAGTGGCCCACTGCTGTGACATGTTTAAGGGGCTGGGTTTCACAGTAAGTTTACACCAGTGCTTCTCACTGTGGGAAGAAAATATTCTCACAGAACAAGAAACCAGGAGCCAGCTGCAGAATTTTATAACCACTGACTGGTAGGCTTCAGCGGGATCCCTGAACTGGCCAAAGATCAGTGTTTCCTTTTGAAAAATAAAGGATACAAGATCACTGGAGAATGGCTTCTCTTTTCCAGAAAGCTGTTTCTATGCACACAGTAACCCCTGCACCAAAGGAGTCTTCACAGCCTTCCTGTGGGATCTGGTAACTGCTGCTCTCTTTATTTTAACCAAGGTAATTAAGAGGTTGTACAAAAAGAGCAAAGAAAAGCAAAGCTTGATCTGTGGACTAAGGTACTAGACTTGGATTAGAGGAATCTGTTTCAATTCTCCATTGTGTAACAGGATCCTACACAAACCTGAGAAAGTTATTTAGTGCCTATGCCAAAGGCTTATTTCATTTGCATTAAATACACAAGAGACCAGAGCTGGGGCAGAGAAGAAAAGCAGTAAAATATCGATTGTGTTCAGAGCAGACAACTCATTCACTCGCCAAGCAAAAGTAATTAGTGTCATTTGAAAAACAGTACAGCTCTCCAGCCTGAATTTCAGCTTTAATCACCAAGTTGTGACTAAAAAGGTTTTTCAGAAATCAGCTGAGCAGTTCTCAGCAGAACCACACATTGCTACCTCACAATATACCAGTGGAGGCTGTGTTTGCTGTCTCCAGAGCCAGGAACCTGCCACATGCACTTGGAAATTCTGTCCCCAAATGCTACAGGCAGTCAGTATGGGAGCAGCCAGGATCCAATAAGGCTGCACATGTGCAGGACCACATCCACAATGCTGCGGGAGACAGTCAATAAATAGACTTGCCATATACAGCAGACTGTGGATGAGTGGAAAAATAAAAACAGCCAAATGAAAAATAGCAGTCCGGCGAGTAACAGGACTTCCTGCTGAGCTACCAGCTAAACTATGCTGGTGGTTTTGCTCTGCATTCCACAATGCTGAACCTTTCTTAATTCCATTTACAGAGCCACCAGGCTCGCAGCTAATCAGGGGCTTACACAGCGCTGTTTAGGGTGTTTTGCTTTCAAGGGCAAAAGTGAATGTTAAGTGGAGTTGGTATGAGGAGACCTTGATTCATCACAATACAATTCTGATACAATGAAAAGGCCCTAGACAGACATGTTTCAAGAGAGAAGATGGGGAGCAGTGTTGTACATGGAATAAGGTACATTTATGAAGTAAAGAGTCTTCTGCTGTTGTGAGAAGCCAATCTGCACTCAGCTCCTCTCTGGAGCAGTGGGCCTGTCCATAAAGACATTATTCACAGTCCCCCTAAAACAATCACACACAGTCCATTTCTTGTTTTGTCTAGAACTTCAATCCAAAACACTGCCTTTACAGTCCTCACACTGCAATTCCTGGCTCTGACACAGGACTGGATAGAAAAGTACCAACAGAATCATGGTATGAATGGGAATGGGAAAAGAAGGAACCAAAGGAAAACCAAATCTACTTCTCTCTTTGCAGATACTGAGAATGCATAACATCATTGCAGAGATTTACCTGCAATAAAATGTCACGGGGATGCAAGAGCCTGTGGAAACATCCCAGTTTCCAGGACAAAGCACATCAAAGAGTAGCACACCTGCCTCACAGCACATTCCCTCATCAGTAAGGATGACTCCTGGTACATTGGTGGCATGGGTGTTCAAATGAGAGCACTCACAACAGGGAGAAAGGAGCCAAAGGTGCTAAAAAACTAGTCCCAGGACAGGTGGAAACTGCTGTCAGCCAGAAGGATGTTACCTATGGCATCAGACTCTGTCCACCTGTCCCCGTGAATCTGCTTCAGAAGCACATACAGCAGCTTCCAGAAGTCCAGGCTCTGCAAAAGAGAGGGACAGAAGGGGAGATCAGCAGGAAAAAACATCTGCCATATTAGTTAGTCTTAATTAAGCCCATATCTGAACATCACACACATGGAACAGCACACCTGCTGATCCAGCCAACACCATCTGATCAGGCAGGCTCATGTATGTCAATGTTCCTGCTCATGTATGTCTATGTTCCTGCCTGATGAACACAGAATCTACAGAAAGGAGCACCCAGAAAGAAAAGGGCTAATGCTGGCTGTACAGCAACACCCAGCACTTCTATTGTGAGACCCATGCGTGGAGGAGCATTCCAAAATCTGCTCTGATACAAGCACATGTGGCACAGCTCACCCGGAGCCAAACAGGCACCTGAACACACCGCTAAGATCTGACCACGACAGCGCCAAACTCACAAACAAGAGGCACCACACAATGAGCTGGAACTGGGAATCGTTCCTTGGCTGCACAAGGACAGCGTGCTGACAAACTCAAACAGTGATTCTTATGGCTGGAATCTCAGTCAACACTCGTAAAACCCTTAAAATAGCCGAGGAAGGGAGGTACCCTGTGTGCGAGCTGGAAGCCTCGGAGGCAAAGCAGCAAGACCCAAGCTGGGTACGGCAAAGGGCAGCAAACCCCCGGCGACACCGAGAAGGTGTCGCAGACCAGGGTGGAACACCAACCCTCAAGCTACAAGCACAGCGAGGCACAGCCCTGCCCAGAGCGGCCAGCTTGCTGCGAGCTCCCTAACACGTGTCAGCTGGGCGGACAGCGAACCGGGGCCGCACCGAACCGGGTCAGGGCCAACCCAAGGCTCCGTGCCCGTCGCGCTGCCACGCAGAGCCTGTCCCCGGGCCCAGCCGCACTCGGTGTCCCGCTGGTCCCCGCTGCCCTGTGCCCCGCAGGGTCTCCGGGCGGAGCGGCCGGCGCTCACCGCCTGCGGCCGGTCGAACCTGGCGCGCCGCAGGGTGTCGGGGGCGGGCCGGGCGCTGGGCGGCAGGGCCCGGCACAGCGCCCCGACGGCGGCGGGCAGCGCCGGGCCCCGCTGCTGCTCCCGCTGCTCCCGGGGCTGCTCCCGCTGCCGCCCGCGCATCGCGCCACTCCCGCCGCCCCCGGCCCCGGCGGGAGCGCCCTTCCGGGCCGGCCGCCCGCGGCAGCGCCCCCTGGCCGCGGGGAGGGGACACTGCGGGCGCGCCAGCCCTGCCTCTCGCCTTGGATGGCCCTGCATGTGTCTGCATCTCCCTGCATGTGTCTGCATCTCCCTGCATGTGTCTGCATCACTCTGCATCTCCCTGCACCGCCCTGCATGTGTTTGCATCTCCCTGCATGTGTCTGCATCACTCTGCATCTCCCTGCACCGCCCTGCATCTCCCTGCATGTGTCTGCATCACTCTGCATCTCCCTGCACCGCCCTGCATGTCCCTGCATCTCCCTGCATGTGTCTGCATCACTCTGCATCTCCGTGCATCTCCCTGCACCGCCCTGCATGTCCCTGAATGTGTCTGCATCACTCTGCATCTCCGTGCATCTCCCTGCACCGCCCTGCATGTCCCTGCATCTCCCTGCACTGCCCTGCATGTGTCTGCATGTCCCTGAATGTGTCTGCATCACTCTGCATCTCCGTGCATCTCCCTGCACCGCCCTGCATGTCCCTGCATCTCCCTGCATGTGTCTGCATCACTCTGCATCTCCCTGCACCGCCCTGCATCTCCCTGCACCGCCCTGCATGTCCCTGCATCACTCTGCATCTCCCTGCATCTCCCTGCACCGCCCTGCATGTCCCTGCATCTCCCTGCACCGCCCTGCATGTGTCTGCATGTCCCTGAATGTGTCTGCATCACTCTGCATCTCCGTGCATCTCCCTGCACCGCTCTGCATGTCCCTGCATCTCCCTGCATGTGTCTGCATCACTCTGCATCTCCCTGCACCGCCCTGCATCTCCCTGCACCGCCCTGCATCACTCTGCATCTCCCTGCACCGCCCTGCATGTCCCTGCATCTCCCTGCATGTGTCTGCATCACTCTGCATCTCCCTGCACTGCCCTGCATCTCCCTGCATGTCTCTGCATCACTCTGCATGTCCCTGCATCGCCCTGCATCTCCCTGCATGTGTCTACATCTCTCTGCATCATTCTGCATCTCCCTGCACCACCCTGGATGTCTCTGCATGTCCCTGCACCACCCTGGATTTCCCTGCACTGCCCTGCATGTCCCTGCATTGTCCTGGATGTCTCTACATGTCCCTGCATCCCGTATCCCCCCACATCTCCCCGCACGTCCCGGACCGCCAGTGGTCCCGGTGCTTGTTCGGCCTGCACGCATGGCTCGGGGCACAGGCCGCTCCCGGGCAGTGACCCACACATGTCACCTCCCCGAGCCACGGATGCACCTCCTGGCCTGGCAGAAAACACCCGGTGAAGCCCTGCGAGCTTCCCCCACCCTTCCTGATGGGCAGAGCTGTTGCAAAAGCCGGCTTCGGCTACGGCTAAAGCGCAGCTGTGCTGCGGTCAGAACAGCTCCGGGGCCAGGGGAGAGCAGCGCTGGGCAGCAGCAGCAGTTTATGTATAAAAATCTGCGATATTCCTGCCCGCCTCTTGCTCAGCGGGGTGCAGCCAGCTTGGGTCCCCAAGCATTCAACCCCCGACATGAGGCCATCTAGGGATTAATCCTTGTGGGGGCCGTGGGGCAGGAGAACTGGAGCTGCTCTGTGGGAGAAGCCTAAGCTCCTGAGAGAAGTCCGGCCATGACCAGGATTTACAGAACCAAAACCTGGCACAGAGATGGATTCCTGCTGTGGGTTTGCAGAGGGAGCACAGCTGGTCTGTGCCAGGGACAGGGTCTGCTCTGCCAGCGCCGCGGGGATCCTGCCTGTGCCTGGACATGAGACCTGCTGGAAGCCCCCACTGATGGTTTCTTGGCCAGTTCCCCAGCTCACAGCCCATTTAATGTGCTCGCTGTGGATCTAGCGCGATGCCTTTACTTTTTGTGCACCAGTATCTGAACAACATGAAACAACATGTGAAATTCCTTCTCGCTACGGAACAGGCTCTTGCAGCAAAATGGCTGCTTGCAACGAGGAGAGAAATCGCAGTGGTCCAAAGAGTCCTCCAGCCAACGTGAACTGTGTTTGCACTCCTTCCCTCTGGTTGCTCCTCTCCTGCCTCCCACCCCTGTGCTGGGGAGCACAGCCCTTTCCAGTGCTGAGCGCAGCTTTAGAGCTCTCCCCGTCCTGTGGATCCTGGCTCCTGCTCCAGCCAGCCCTGAAAGGACCCCTGGGTGTGAGTTATCCAGGCTTAAGGATTTTTAAAATATCTTCTCTAGCAGCTGTTGTCTTACATCCTCCTTTCCTAATGGTCTGGAAAGCATTTTCCTTATCCCTCATCCAGTTCTAGCTCAGCAATCTGTATCCTCTTCTTTGCTCTCCTTCCTAACAGGCTTGGCATTTCCACATGGTTCCTTGCCTTTGGTTTCCAGCAGCCCATAAAGTCCCTTTTTATTGCCCAGAGCTTTTATCGAACCGGGACAATCCTCTGCTGTCTTTGGCATCCGTCTTGGCTTTCCATGCCGTGCTGCTATCGGGCGCTGTCTGCTCCCTCCATGACACATCGCTTGTCTATTTTCCTGTCCCTGCTGCAGTCTCCAGGCAGGAGGACCTTCAGCTGCAGCCAATTTCCTGTGTTTTCTTGACCACTCCATAAACCCAGCTCAAAGCTTTCCCTGTCCCCACACACATTCCTCTGTCTAGGCCTTTCCTCCCCAGGGCAGCTGCCGAGACAGGGGCTCTCCTGCATGGCCCGGTGCACGCACAGTGAGTGGTTCTGTCCATCACCCCTCCTCCGAGCTCCTGTCCCCCAGCCAACGCCCAGGCCAGCGAACATCACCCCTCAGCAGCTTGGATCCACGCCGCGAGCCCCCGTGCCGCTCTCCATCCCGCTGGCCAAACCAGCCCCGTGGTAGCCCGGCACAGGGCCGGCTGCCCTGCTGGCCGGCGTCCCCCGCTCCCTTGCGCCGTGGCTCCCCCGGCACGCAGCCCCGTGGGCGCAGCTTACACAGGACGCCTGGCGCTGTGCAGGGCTGGCGCCCGGCCACGGGCGGGTTGGAGGCCAGGCAGAGCATCCCAGGCTCCCAGCACCCCAGCAGCACAGCGGGTGCTCGGTGCCGGCCCGCCAGGCCCCACTTATCTGCTCTGCCGGCCGCCTGGGCCGTGTTCCCAGCGTGGGAGAGGCCGAAGGGAAGGCGATGGTTTCCTGCTGCAGAGATGGACCGTGTGCTATGGACAGACGACGGAGGTGACGGCATGACAGCCCCAGCGTGCTGTCCCAGCAGGGGTGGCGATGGCACCCCGCTGGCAGCAGAGCCCTGCTCATCCAGGCCACCCTCACCTCCCCTCTCCCAAGCAAAAGCGCCCTGGCAGATGGAAACCAGGCATAGCTGGCTGACATCAGCACACAACCCTGATGTCATCGTGGAGCTTGGAAGCCCCCAGGACCCTCTCTAAAGAAAGGAAGCAGGACAGAGATGGCTTATCAGCTGGTCCCTGGCTCCCAGGCACGGAGGCAGATCCAGGGCGAGCGTGGCAGTGGGGACAACAATGGGAAGGGAAAGTCCAGGCACATACTGAGTGGCCAGGGATGCCTTAGCTGGGAGAGGCCACTGGACTTTGCCCTCTCGGGGTTCCCGGGCCCACGTGGTGCCACACAGCCACACAGCCGCCCATTTTGGGCGCGATGTGTCAGCGGCGGTCACTGCCGTGCCGGGTGACTCAGTGGGGCCAAGGGCGCCTGTTTGCACCCGTGCCATGGCAACTCGCCACCGCACACGGCCCTGCTGCATGCACAGGGCTGCCAGAGGTGATGACGGCGGCCCTGTCCCATTGCCTCATGCCGATTGTATGCGATAGCAGCCATCCCTGCCCGCTCCCTGATGTCACCTCAGCCCGCACTGCCAAGGGCAAGGTGGGAGCTCTCCTCCTGCAAAAACAACTTCTTTGATCTTTTGGGTTTTTTTCTTCATGCTTTTATCCCCGTGAAGGCGTGGGCGGGAGCCAGCCTGTCTCCTGGCCAGGCCCCCAAGCCAGGCATCAGCGCTTCCCACGCTCCACCGCCAGCTCGGGTGGCCGGAGTTCCTCACCTCTCCCCTTCCCCTCTCCTTTCCCTCTCCTTCCTGCCGTGTGGTATCTGGCTGAGATGGTTGAGCAGCCATCAGAGCAGAGCACAGCTTCCCTCCCTGCCTGCTCGAGGGGGGCCTTGGGTGGCCGGAGTGTTTCACGCCCTGAGCAGGTCAGGCGGGCTGCATCTCTTTCTGCTGAACGTTCCCAGCTCCTTTCCCGCGCCCTCCTGGCCCTTTCATACACACTTGCTCTTCCTCCACTGGGACATCAGGTTAAGCGGAGGGGAAAAAGGCATGACCTGGCAGCATGGCCATGGTGCTGGCAGAAGGGAGCCCAGCAAGCACAGGGCTGTGAACATGGATTGCCTGCATAGATGGGCTGCAGCAACGCTGTCGTGACTCCACAAATGCTCTGGTGCAGGTTTTCCTGGACGCAGGCAGTTAGTCAGCAGCAGGCCTGTGTGTGGGCTGTAGCACCAAAATTCAAGGCCAGCTCCCAGCAGTTGGATGGTTAAGAGAGGTGTTGGTGTTTCAGGCCCTCTGACGCAGAGCTTTCAGTATGATAAGTGAATTGGGAATAATTAGAAAAGAGGTCTGCGGTCTCAGCTACTCTCTTCTTGAGAGTTTCAGCCTTTTTACTCTAATAGCCAAGTTCTTCTGCACAGAGGGAAACTCCCTCTGACCTCCTCCCCCAGGCCTTTAAGAAAAGACTCACCAAAAGAAGACAGAGGCTTCAGTGGGAAGTCCTTGCACCCTTCCCTCTTGGAAACTCTCCCTGTTTCATCAAAAATAATACAAGAGGTGTGAAAGTAAAATTCAGCTCTAGGTGCGTGATGTCAACTTTTCTGCTTCCTCTCCTTGCTCGGGCAAGCCACCCAGGATCTGGCAAAGACCCCCAGGGCTTTCTGCACCCAGCTGCTCTCCAGCACTGGATCACCAGCAGCAGGAAGGGGTGAGAGTAGAGCAGCCTGTGCCTTCCTCTCCTGGCTCCCTAGCTAAACCTCAGTTTCCAGCACCTCAGTTCATGGTCCCATTCACTTCTTGTTACACCCCTGGCTGTCAAACCCCGAGTCCCTCTGCCTTCAGTATCCAGTGTTTGCTGGAGGTGTTGTTCTCCTTCTTCAGGAAGAAGGTTTGACCACCCCTTTGTCACCTCTGCAGCGCTATTTCTGTTGCTGAGATGGGGGTTCCCCAAACCACTGTTTTGCAGAGCTGGATGGGAAGTCCCATCTCCCCCCGCGATCTGGCAGAGTTCCTGCTGCCTGACATCCGCTGCATGGCCCCTCTTACCGCACTGTCTGCATAAGAAGGCAGATTTCTGAGGCGTTAGGAGATGGGCAGACACTGTTTGGACCTAAAAGATATCAGAGCTCTTTGAGCTTAACACAAATCAGCCTTCAAAATCCCCAAGGCAGTGGCGTGCTGGATACCACCCAGCTCCAGCCCCGCTTCATCCCCATGAGCTCTGCACAGCAGAGAGCAGGAAGCTCCTGCAGCCACAGCCTCTGTGCCACTCTCCCCCAGCCAGAGGCTGCACAAACCACCTCAAGGGAAGTGGTAGAAATGTCACATCAGTGTCCCATCAGCGCTGGCAGGAGAGGGTGAGTGCCCCATTGGTGCCCCAGCAAGCTAGTGATGACCTGGGCACCTACCACGTTAGTCCAGATGTGACCTGAAGGCTGCAGCCACACTGTCAGAACACAGCCCTGTCCAGGGGCTGAGCCTGCTGCCCTCCTTAGCATGACCCTGAGGAGAACCTGCTCTAGGGCTTCCAGCCTGAGCTACCTCCCTTGCCAGCTGCAGGCACAGGGAAACATCTGTGCCCTGCTTCAGATTAAGGTCTGTCAGTCTGTGCCGAGAGGAGGACGCAGGGTCAGATCACCCTCACTGGCTACTCCTGCCTGCACGGTGCCCCCACGGCTGAAGGGCCCCCCAGCCCCCTTTTTGCTCCCCTCTCCTCTACTCTTCTGTACAGAAAGTCACAAAGCTGGGATGGGGACTAGCAGCGGTTAAGTTTCTAAACCCATCCTGTTTTCTGTCTTTGCCAAAATCTCTTCTGCTTCCCTACCCAGGGCGTTGGGGCTCGCCCACACCCAGCTGCCAGAGGAACTGTGATGTTGTTTGTTTTTTTGTCACAGTGATGAAGTGTTTATAGCAACTATCACTCCACAACCCACGGACTGATCTCAGCCCAAGCTTAGGAAATAACGGCAGAGGAAGCACGGCCCCTTTCTTCAGAGTCACCAACAGTGGCGTTTCAGGTCACCAAGGCAGGGAAGTTTTGTGCTGGGCATCACCATGCTGTAAATCACCCAACAACTTCTGCTGTCCCAGACAGGCAGAAAGCTGGGATTTGCCCTCAGCACCTTGCTCTCCCTGCTGCAGGAGCAGCACAGCCAGCGCATCACCACACTGGGAGGGAAGGGACCGTCCCTGCCTGTCCCAAGCTCCCACCGAGGCTCAGAACCAAAAGCATCACAGATGAGAGGCACTGGAAACCACTCTGCTGCCTGTCTGTGCAGTCACACTCCAGGCCACAGAGATTTACTGTTCCAATGGAGAAAGGATTGTGTCTGCTGACAGCCCGGCTCCCTGGCGCGCCGGCCGCTGCCGAGCCTCACTGAGCATCCAGGGGAGGCCTGGCTCAGGCCCGGGTTTCCCATCCAAATGAGATACAGCTGTTTCTGCTTCCTCTCCAAAGGCCAAAGAGAGTTTTTTAAAAAATCATTTTATCATATATTTTCTTTGACCAAGGCTCCTTGCGGATGTGGCCTGTGTCTGAACTGCCCAGCCTCACAGCATCAAGGCTGGATCAGGCACAGAGTGTGGCTTGCACGAGCACAGCTCTTGGAGAAGAATATCCCAGCAGAAAGTCCTGGGGCTAAAAGCCATCTCAGTGGGAGCTCTTCCTGCAGGGCAAGCAGAAAACCAGGACTCTAAGAAGGAGATTTTGGCAATCAATATGAAGGGGCTGGTCCCCAGCCCATGTTTGAGGGAACCCTGTTTTTTAATGCACACATATATTCCCCTCTGCAGCACAGAGTGAGGCACCTGCAGGATCAGGCTTAGCTGCAGCTGCACAGGCCTGGCACAGCTCAGTTCCTGCCACCCTGCATGCACCCAGGACAGGGAGCGATGTCCCCAGCCACCACAAGTACACTGCAAATCCATGGCCAGGGACAGAAGCAAAAGGGAGCCCTGAGCAGCACACACTGCAAACAGCAGCACACAGCAAACAGCAGAACACTGCCTCCTGCCCCAGCTGCAGCCACTGCCAGTGAAAAGGGCTGGATCACCCCAGCCTCCTCCTCTGCAGCCCCTGCTTTTCCATACCTTTCACTGCTTCCTTCCTCATCCCTTCTGGCCTGGCCCCTTGTACTTTGAATAAGCTGCTTCTGAAATTTTAGTGCAGGGCCCTGCTGGGAAGGACCCTGAGCGAAATCTACAGGTCCCTTTTCCCAGCGGACACACTTATGCAACCCTGAGGGTGGCAGGGCTTGTGTTTGCCATTACTTTAAACGCCTGAGGGAAAACACTATCTCAGTGGCATAGTCAGGCTGCTGAGATTCTATCACTAGTTTGCTTGGAAGCTCAGTTGGCAGGGGAAAGCCATGTCCCAGTGCCCCAGAGGCAGGCTGGCAGAGAGGGACAGGTGTGGATGGCCAGGAGCCACGGGTCCATGGGTGCTGGCACCCCCGGGAGGCTGCTGGCAAAGGCAGCAGTGGGAGCATGAGGTCCCTGTGAGCCCTGGCTGCTGGGAAGTCTGATGACAGCTGAGCAGCAATAGCCAGGCTTTGCCTTTGACACAGCCACAGCCTGTGTTTGTTGTGCTATCAGGGTGGGAGGCAAGGCAGCGCCTTGCAGCATCAAGCAAGTTTTAATTGGAAGTTTTAAGATGCTTATCAGATCAGGCTGCTTCTGACACCAAGGATTTTGACACTGGACATGTGTCTCTAACCCCTGAGGGTTTTGGCCAAGTCCCAGGAAGGCTGATGTCACAGTAAAATGCAGAGCAGCCTCTAAGGAAATGCATGCATAAACTGTAGACAAAAATATCCCAGTGGGTGATGAGATATCTCTGAATATGTAAATGGAGTTGTTCAGGTTGGGGAAAGACGTGGTTAAGAAATCATTTTAGAAACATTCTTCAAATTGACATCTTTGACATCTGTCAGTGCCGTGTTTCCAGTAGGGCAAAAATCATTGAAACACAAAAGAGCAAAGCTCTTGAGCCAGCTCTTGCTTTCTAACAGCACAGCTCTGCTGTCCCTGCCGGGGAGGCTGGCTCTGCCTCGGCAGCAACCTCCCGCTCCCCTTGGCCTTTTCAGGTGGCTGCTCAGATCAAGAGCAGCAAATACAAGGTTGTCCTGATGTGACAGACAATCCCTTCCCAGCAAGACACCTCTCTGCCCCAGCTGAGGGCACGTGGGGCCATCACACAGTGTGGGGCTCAATCCAAAGGCCACAGGGGCATCAAGCAGGTGGCAAGCGCTTCACGAGCGGGTCCCGTGGGACTCCCATTACAGAGAGCACAGCTGCTACAGGAGGGAAGCATCTTTTCATTTATTAAAGACTGAAAATACAACTGTGGGCCCGGCCACGAGAGCTGGATGCCTGAAGCAGAGCTAGGTTTTGGCTGGAAGGGCGCGGTCTCCTCTGCAGGCAGCCTTCAGCAATATCAGCCAAATTTCCTACCCGGCAGGGCAACCCAACGTCCCCACCCTGGCTGCACTCCATCTGGAGCAGAGCCTCTCTCCACACCAGCCCAGCCTTGGTTACTTATTGCTTTGAACGTGCTAGTCTAGTACAGGGTGAATTAAAAACAAAAATGCATGTCTGTTGCGGTGTGTTCGTGCTGTCTTCAGGTTGTGCTGGGAACCCTGGATGTCAGACCTGGAGAGGGATGGAAGAGAGGAGTGGATGAAGTCAGGCTGGGCTGGGAGCAGAGATATCCCGGGGACAGCAGCGCTCCAGGACAGATCCTGTCTTTGCCAAGGCGTCACAAAGCAATAGCCTTTGGCACCCAGTGCCAGAGCCAAGCGGGTGCTGACAGTCAGCTGGGGCTGGAGGAGAGGAGCAGCTGGCACCCAGCTCCTGAGCCCTGGTGTAAGGGCTGGGAGTCACAGCCAGCCCAGAGGGATGCTGTGGCAGGCCTGCCTTCCCCACTGGCCTGAGGGAGGACAGCCCCAGCCAGCCCATGGAGCCAGAGACAGGAGGGGAGCTCCGAGGGAAGGACCAACCTGAGGCTTATTTGAACGTGTGGCTCTCAGCTCCTCCCCGGCCGAACCCTGGAAGAGACGGAGCAGGGTCAGCACTGCCATGGGATGGTGAGCACCCGAGGGCTGGAGCTCACCAGGAGACAGCAGCCCCGAGCCCCCTCACTCCCTCCACAACCCCGCCACAGGCACCCACCTTTGGGCCCGAACAAGGCAGCGTAGCAGGGGTGGTTGCAGTAGGGTTTGCCATCGTGCTGCAGGGAGAGAGAAAGAGCATCAGCCCACGTCAGCCTGTCGCAGCCCTCAGGTGCGGCAAACCCAGACCTGCTGGGCAGCAAACCTCACCTCTGCATGGCCTCCAGATGTCAGGGTCTTGTTACACTTCTCGCATCTCAAGCAGGGCCGGTGCCAGTCCTTCCCCAGAGAAGTCACCTTCTCGGCTGCCATGGAAAGGAGGTGGGTGAGTTGAGGCACTGAACAGGCACAAATTAGTTTTGGCAGATTGGTTGCCTTGCCGTCAGCCCTAGGGAGGATATTTTTGGGCATTTTCTCAAGTCTGTCAGTCCAGGACAGAGGGCACTGTGTTCAGACCCAAGTGTGCACACGCAGTGCCATGCACATGCAGGAACGTGGAGCTGCAGCAGTGGTGCCACGCCCAGGGTGAGCAGGGCTGCATCCATGAGGATGGACTGACTTCTACCCCATCTTCCGAAGACCTGAGGACCTCCCTCCTTCCAACATCAGCCTGCAAGGGGATTCATTTCTCCCCAGTGAGCTGGAGCCCAAGAAGTCACTAGAGTTGGCAGGGGTGAAAGGGGATGCTGGCGAGGACGGGGGAGGCAAAGCCATTGCCACACCCTGCCAACACAAACCAGTCCCTTCCAGCCACAGCTCGGATTCTGCTGGCACCATGGCAAACCAGAGCAGAGCTGGAGCCTGGCAGGGGTTCAGGCAGCCACGGGAGGGACAACATGGGAGCCAGGACATGTTTGTGGAGAAAGGGGGGAGCACAGGGGGCCTTTTAATTGGAGCACAGCAGGGGAGACGGGTATTTTCTGCTGGCGTGTGTGCTCTTCATATTGGCAGCCAAGCTCCTGGGAATTTATTAAGTGATTAAACAGAGCTGTCCACAGGAATCATATCAAAGCCAGGTCTGAACACTGTCCCCATGCCTGCAAATGGGACCAAGGCAGTGTGGGTAGTGCATGCCCTGGGGGGCCCTGGGCAGCCTGAAGCACCTTTTGCAGTCCAAATATGTCCACAACAGCCTGTGCGAGGAGCAAGCTGGTGGCTGCAGAGGTGGGAGCGGGGGCAGTGCCCAAATGTCACAAGGCAGCCCTGCTGCCATTCCCCAGGGGCACAAAGGGCCTCCTGCGCCTGCAGCCTGGCAGCAGCAACAGTGTCCTCCCCCATGTGCCCCTAGGAGCCTGAGCCTTGCCCGAGGCAGGACCCTCCTATCACTGCAAGGTTTCTGCAAGGAGCACAGCCTCCCCACCTCTTGCACATGCATTTGCACCAGCACTTGGGCAGGAGCTCTGCTGAGGCTCGTTACAGCACTCAGGCATGAAGGCAAAATTCCTACAAACCCATCCCTAGTCCTCTCAGCATCACCCCCTCCCCACCCCTGCTCTCCACAGACACGATTTAGCCCAGAGCAGCCTGAGGCACATCCGAGCAGGACCGCCAGGCTCCAAAAGCCTCAGGGTGTCCCAGAGCCAGGCTTGCTCTGCCTTCTCTGCCAGCGCTCTGGATAATCTGCAGGCACAGAAATCATGCACCCAGCTTGCTCCTCCACCAGCTTTTGAACCCTCCTCAGGCTCTGCATCAACAGAGACATTTCGTAATGAGTGCAAGCGTGATAAGTGCGAGGTCAAACCCCTCCTTGGTCAAACGGTGCTGTCCCAGCTGCTCCACGGCCACACCTGCGGGCACAGCAAACCCAGCTCGCCCCGAGCGGGACTGACCCAGACCCAAGGGAAAGGCACACGCTGCCACCAGCGCCTCGGTGCCTCCTGATATCAAGCCACACAGGTAAACGAGGCACACCAGGAGCCTGAGTCGCAGGAGAGAGCCACAAGCTCTATTGAGCCTGAACCGCCACCCCAAAGCCTGGCTACAAGGAGTGAGTTCAAGGCAAGGCAACGTTCCCCAGCCGCAGAACCACAGCCCCAGCAGCTCTCTGGGCAGCGCCCACGCCAGCCCCAGCACAGCTCCCCAGGGTGGGCATCGCTGGCACGCACAGAGAGCAGCTCCTGTGCTTGAGTCTCCAACTCCTTGGCTGAGCACAAATAGTTGGGGCACGGGCACAAGCAGAGCAGAAATAAAGCAGAGAAGGAAGTCAGTGGTGGCACCTGGGTTCCAGATCCCTCTCTTGAGTAAATCAGAAAGCAGGGAGTGTCTCTAAGCTGCTCCCAGCAAACCCTCTCGAGTTCAGCTATGCCAGGCAAGTGGAGAGGTCTGGCAGAGGAACCTGCCCGCTGCAAAAGCTGATAGCAAAGTGAGAAGCTCAAACCCCACAAATACCCTCAGACAGGACAGCAGGTCCCTGGCCCCAGAAGGGGCAGGAGCTCTGGGGCCCCAGTTTGGAGGGAAGACATCTGCGGGAAGCCCAGCAGCAGACAGCAGCCCAACAAGGCTCACACCTACCCTGCAACAGCGGCTTAAAAATAGCACCCAGAGGTGTCATCCTGCTGTGCTAAACCACACAGAGCAACGTGTGGGCGACCCACTGACCCAGGCACTTGCCCGAGGGCATGATTTGCCATTGGGAAGGTGCTTGCTTCACCTGCCCAGGCTATCAGAGCAGCGGGCTTTACCAGCTGGCCCTTTGGGCTCCAAAGTGGCTCAGGGCTGCGGGCTGTGCTGGGAAGGAAGTGAGGCTGGGCTCCCTCGCTGCTCTGGAAGCGCCCAGTGCAGCCCGCTCTCTGCAGCCAGGCATCCCCTTGGGGGTGGATCTATAGGCTCACCCACCCGGGGCACCCCGGGGACCCCCAGCGCAGGGCTGAGCAATTCTGGGATACCCCAGAATTTGCAGAGATGGGGTGCGTAGCATGGGGGCCAGAAGCCGGGGTGCCCAGAGGACCCCCAGCCCGGCATCGGTGCCCGGCAGGTGCCCCGAGGCGGGGGCGGCTGGGGCGGGGCAGGCAGCCCTTACCGAAGTAGACCTCCTTCTGGCAGCGGGGACACTTGGGCATGGTGTCGGCTCGGCTGGGCTCGGCACTCCGCTCGCACCGCCTGTGGGATGCTCCACGCCGGCCCCGCCGAAGTCACTGCTCGCCCGCCCCGCCCCGCCCCGCCAGCACCGCCCAGATGTGCGCCCCGCCCCGCCCAGATGTGCACCCCGCCCGCAGCTGGAGGGGACAGCCCGGGGCACGGCCCTGCGAGGGCTCCCAAACGGGGTCCTGCGCCCCTGCAGCCCTACACCTCCTGCCCCCCTTGCCCCAGCTACCCTCCCGGCGCTCGTGGTGCGCCCTTTGCAGCGCACAGCCCCGCGGCCCCGGCCCCGCTGTGCCCCCGCAGCCCTGTCCCCCCGCAGCCCTGTCCCCCCGCAGCCCTGTCCCCCCGCAGCCCGGCCCCTGCCCACGCGTGGGCTGTGGGGGTGGCCGAGAGCCCCGCTCGGAGCCGGAGCTGTGGTTGGCATCTCTCAGTTTACCCCACTCCCAGACAGAGATTCACGGGGTGCGTCCCACCTGGGCTCACCCCCTCCCAGCACAGATACGTTTTTCTCCCAAGGGAGTGTAAAAGTCGAGCCTCAGACAGGGTCTCCTGCCCATGGGGAATTTTGGGGTGCTGGGGGAAGCAGGCGGGAGCTTCAGGACTGTAACCCCGCTCTGGCAGGACAGTGGGAATGGCGTGGGTGTGGCACACGGCTCCGCTGACTGGGGAGAGCCGGCCCATCTGTGTCACTGACTTTGTCATTTTATTAGGAGGGAGGACTTGTTGTTCCTTTGTGCTTGGCTGTGAAGGAAATGAAAAGCCTATCCAAAGGTCTGTTTTGTATGAAACAATCCTCCCCAGGGCACGTTGCTGTGCTGGAAAGGTCATGAGGGCTTGTGAAACCCAGCGCCAGGACGCCTAGTGACTGCCTCCCGAAATGCGAGGCATCCCTCCCGACACAAACAGGGCCCTGCTGACACCGGATCCCACCCGTGGGCGCAGGAGGAGAGGCGACAATCTGTGCCCAGAGGCGAAGTTCATGTTCAGCTGGGGCTGCTTTACGACCCAGCCTGGCTCCAGGAGCCTCCCTTCCAGGGGCACAATGCCCCTGCTGACGCTCCCTCTGCTGCCAGTGCTCCCGGTCTATGAGGACACAGTTGGCAGCCCCACTGCAGGCTGGGGAGCAGCATCCCGCTCCAAGGAAGCGCTGGGCTCGGCAGGGGGGCAGCACCCACACCGGCAGCATGTCACCGGGAGCAGCATCCCGCTCCAAGGAAGCGCTGGGCTCGGCAGGGGGGCAGCACCCACACCGGCAGCATGTCACCGGGAGCAGCATCCCGCTCCAAGGAAGCGCTGGGCTCGGCAGGGGGGCAGCACCCACACCGGCAGCATGTCACCGGGAGCAGCATCCCGCTCCAAGGAAGCGCTGGGCTCGGCAGAGGGGCAGCACCCACACCGGCAGCATGTCACCGGGAGCAGCATCCCGCTCCAAGGAAGCGCTGGGCTCGGCAGAGGGGCAGCACCCACACCGGCAGGATGTCACCGGGAGCAGCATCCCGCTCCAAGGGCAGCGCTGGGCTCGGCAGGGGGGCAGCACCCACACCGGCAGCATGTCACCGGGAGCAGCTCCCGCCTGAGGCGTGAGTCATGCTGAGATGCTGAGACAGTGTCTTACAGTGCGGGAGGGGAGGCAGAGTGTCCTGCAAGGGCGTCCACCCTGCCTCCTCCCCATTCTCCCTGCCCTGAGGCACCAGTACATGCAGGCACCCGTATTTCAGCCATGTCACATTCCCCTGTACCCAGACACAGCACTCGGTGAGCACCCAGCTGCATTACCCAGGCCAGGACTCTTCCCCACACCACGAGGGGTGCAGCTGGCACCCTGATGAAATACAGGGGACAAGACATGTCCCCTCCCCCCTCTGGTGGCCCTGCTCCCCCTCCTGCATGGTGCCAGGCTGCTTTGGGGCCACTGACTGGCTCGGACAGACGCCTTCAGCTGCAATCCCTTTTAAGGCAGGTTTTGTGTGGACCAGCAGCTGAAAACTGCTCTCCTGCAAGTCTCCTCCAGCTGGCCAGCCCTGTGGCCAGTCCCCATGGACCACTTGGCCCAGCTCCTGCTGTGTCAGGAATGCTCCCACCCCGGCTGGGGCAGCAGGTGCCTCTGCATGGCACCGCACACCGAGCGACCCTGCTGGAGCAGAGCCTGGCCGTCCCCTCCTCTCCTTGTCCCCGTGGACTTTCTGGAGATTGTTCTGTTCACTCAAGAGAGCAGGCAGAGGATGTGGGCCAGTCTCACAAAGGAGGCACCACCGAGCCACATGGTGCTCTCTGCCAGCCCTCCCTGCACGGGGCTGTGTGCCTGCTGGCCCCTCGTGGCTCCTGGGTTGTCCCGGCTGGCCCTGCTGGGTCACCAGAACCCATGGACCTTGGGCTACACCCAGCCTGCTTCACCAGGAGTGAGCCAAAGCACGGTGGCGTGTGTCCTGCTGTGGGGCACAGCCCTGGATCCTGCACCCCACGAGAGCTGTGCCTGCACCCTGCCCACTCCTGTCCCCCCGATCAGCAGGCACGCACAGGGCTGGGGCAGCGCAGCAAAGCCATCTGGCAGAGGGCCCCAGCAGGGAGGGAGGAAGGGCTACAGGTGCTCCCGGAGCACGGCAGCATCTCAGGAGCCCACAGGATACAGCCTCTTGCCCATTTTACAGGGAGCAGGTCCATAAACACTCGGAATGCCGGTGTGCAAAACCCGTCAGCGCTCTGCGATGGAGCAGTCCCACTGTGCTGGAGGGAGCTGGCTGGAAATGCTGCAGCAGGCTGGTATTTGGGGTCACTGCTCCTTCTGCCATCCAGGGTCCCCCCAGGACACAAAACCGACTGTGTGGGAGACTTCTTGGAGTGGCAGTGAGCAGCAGCCAGCTCATCCCTCTTTGTTGGGGTGCTGCCCATGGTGCCGTGCCCACGCACACAGACAAGGTCATCCAGTGGGCAGCTCCAGGGCTGGGCAGAGACAGAACCAGGGAGCAGCAGAGAAGGGCAGGGGTGGTATTTTCAGCAAACCCAGGTCCCACCCAAAGCATCATTTCAAATCAAGGTTCATAGCCTGGAAACAACCCAGCCAGCGCCAAGGAGAGCAGCCTCTTCAGGAAAGCACAGCTCTATCTTATCTGCAGACCTTGTTCCAGCTAATTTAACCATTAGACTGAGCATGCCTCAGCTGTCAATGCCCTCTGATAGGAATCTGTGGGCGAGGCTCTATCCTGAAGCATCAGGCGCCAGCGCTCCCCGATGGCATGGCAACAGCCCTCGGAAAACCTGGGCCATCTCATTTGTTTGTTTGGGTGGTGTTGTTATGGCCAGGGCTATCCCCTCCCTTGGCAAGAGCCAGCCCCAGCTCCCCAGCTCCATCTGTGCCCTCTTTTGTGAAAGGTCTCTCCAGCCCCCAAGAGTTTCTTGGGCTCCTGGGGCAGAGTCGCGAGTCAAGAGCTCCTGGGTGTGCCAGAGCCGCCTGCCCAAGTATCTCCCTCAAGCATCTTGGCCACTGGTGACTACTGCAGTGACAACTGGAAAAGCCACTGGCATTTTTGCCGGCAGGGCGGTGACATAAGCCGATTTGGGTTTGTTTTGCTAACACAGCGAGAAAAAAACCAGCTATTTCCATGTAGTAGACCAGCCCATCTGCCCAGGCAGCAGCTCCAGGCTCCCCTCCTGCCCCACCTTGCTGGAGTGGGGATGGGGCTTCCAGAGCTCTCCCAGCCCCCCAGCACCCTTGCACAGAGGGGAGAGGATGCGCCAGTGAGGGTAGCGACCCAGGGGACAGGGACACCCCGGTCCAGCATTGTCCCAGCACTCTCACGACTGCGAGTCCTGCAAAATCTCCCTCCCTGGCTGTGTTTCAGCCCACGCTTGTGCATGTCAGAGGCCCTCTCAGCCAAGACTATTTGTTGTAAAATATGCGCCACACAGCCCAGCGTGGAACTCTAATTTGACAAGAAAATTATAGGATGGCTTAAAGCAAGGCCGGCAGAAGCTGGGGGAGCTGCCAGGCGCGTGATGCTGTCAAAAGGCCCGCAGAGCTCTCGGTGTGCCCTGCAACAGGGGCTGGTGGGCTCTGCCCCCGCTCCCTTCCATCACCTCCGGATCTGCACGCGGCTAATCCCATTACCAGACAGACAGGAAAACAGCGGCACGAAGGCGGCTGTCAGGGCAAATTACACCCGAAGGAAAACCTCTGGGATACGCCTTCATAAAGCTGACGGGGGACCGCTGGCTGGGAGTAACTGTGAGCAAGAGAGCAGCAGGAAAGGCCTTCCAGGGGCAGGGGGCTTGGGAGGGGGCTTGGAAAGGGGCACTCTGCGGGTTTGTGGCACAGCCACCAGCACACTGCCGCTGTGCTGTAAAGCCCCAAATGGCTTGAGTCTGTCAAATACGCTCACTGCCACGCCAAAATCTGTGCTCAGTGCCCTTGGGGACACAGTGCAGAGCCATCCTGCCTCGGGCACGGGCAATCACATGGCTGCTTCCAGCTGAAACTGTAAAAACGCTTCCAGGCCAGCTCTGGCAGCTGGCTGCCCCCACAGCCCCTTGTCAGGTCAGCTCTCACGCTCGGAGGCAGGGCGTGAATTATCATCTCGGGGTGAATGTTACACTGCACGAGCAATAACAAACACGGAGCCGCGGGCCAGCTCCCGGCTCAGCGCGGATGGAGCACGCAGGGCTGCCCACGTGGGGACAACAGGGACACGGGGCGGCTTCCATCCGTGGGATAAAAGGGTGTGGCAGCCCTTGTCCGCCTTTCCAACCCTGCTAAGATGTGGAAAATCTCCTCCAGTTCCACCCAGGCTCCCCCAGTCTCCCTGAGTACAGTCTGGCCAAAGTCTCCGCTGCCATCTGCTCTTTTCTGCAAGTTTCCATTAGTGGCAACCCGAGGAAACCTCCTGGCTGAATCCTGATGGAGGAGGATTTGGTACATTTTCCTGGCATGGCCTGGCTGTTTCTGTTGTGGCTATCAAATGGGGCCAGGATTGTCATGGAAGCAAAGTCTTCTGCTTTGGAAAGCTGCTCAGTGTCCAGGAGTGATTGCCTCTGCCTGCCAGGGAGATGCAGATGTGTGCTGGGGCTGGCAGGGACTGTGGACACCACTCAGGGGCTGCTCGCAGGGGATCTGTGCCAAGGATCACCTCCCCAGCCTCCCTGGCAGCACTGCTTGCCCTGGGCTGGCTCCAGGCTGTTGATGCCACACCTTTTATTCCTGGTTAAATATTCACTGGAGGTGAGGCAGAGGGGTGCAGAAGTGTTTGCTCTCTCTGTGAGCACGCAGCTCAGCGTGGTCATGCTGTGGCAGTGGAGCAGGAAGGTGAAAAGGATGTGATCACTGTGTTCTGACATCCCCGGGCACGACAGAGGGCGAGGGCAGAGCAGGAGAGAGGAGAGGAGAAGGTTTGCTCACATTAACACTCCTCCATCCCGGCACACAGCAATCTGCCCGTGGGCACTCCAGGAGCCCTTCAAGCTCCTGGGGATGGTTCCCAGCTGCTCATCCTGCCTGAAGACCTAGGGGCTGATGCAGAGCTCCGCCTGCATCCTGGGGTGCTCCCTCGGGGATGCCCCAAGGCAGCAACACTGGTGAGATAGAGCCAGCACCACCCTCACCAGGGTCACAGCCAGAGCCTGCACCAGCAGCTCTCCCTGCGTGACACTCCAGGGCACTGCACTGGCAGGGGGATTTACAGCCCAAGTCCTTCTCCTCTGCTTGGTTTTGTGCCATTCCTTTTTCTTCATCCCTGCCTGCCCACCTACACCCTCTCCAGTATTTACACCCAGTTCTTCAGCCTCCCACTGGGACCAAGCCAAAGCTCAGCCAGGCCAGGAGAGCCCCTCTGCTGACTCCAGGGAGTAGCTGAGCCAGCTCTTGGCCGTGTGGAAACAAGCTGTGCTTACTGGGTCACTTTCAATATCCCATCCTAAATCACATCTTCCAGCACTTCATCCCTTTTGGCTCCTGTTTATTGACTTCCCAGCAAATGCTTTAAATCTGTCTGGCTTCCCTGCCCGGCTGTGCTGCTCTGGCCCCCGGCGTCCCCAGGCCATCCTGTCCTGCTGTCTCCCTGCATTTCAGGACCCCTCCACACTGATGGCTGCGTCCCACTCCCTGCATCTGGCTCACAGGTACCCAGGGCTGCCCTCACCATTCCCACCCCTACCAGCTCCTTTCCTGCTGTTTCCCATGTGTGCAGCGTGCTGTGCCTCTCCAGGAGCAGCCTTTGTGTGCCCTCCATCCCTTTCCTGGGCCATGAAGGATGGCACAGGCTGTGCAGCCCCGTTTCTGGTGGCACAGGCGTCCTCAGCCTTGTGTTGAGAAGCACCACTAGGTGACAATCCTGCTCCTCCTGCAGCCTGGGGACACCCAGGCTGGCACCCAGCACCCAGCCTGCCCTCAGAATAGTTTGACCAGCTGCTGAGTTCCATGCTGAGCTCTGCTGGCTCCCAGGAAACCTGGGAGCCAGCAAGTGAAATGGCCCAGGACAAATTCACAGGGCTTGGGGGATTTCCAAACAAAGCTGCATCCACTTTGTTCTCTATTTTCATCTGTACCCTGGAGAGCTTGTCTGTAATCACCAGGGCCCTCCGACTTTTTTATCCCACAAGCAAGTCCAAGATGAAAAAAAATAAAATATTTGACATCCCTGAGGGGAAGGATGTTTTCCAAGCCTCAAGAAAAGGAGCACTTTAAGCTCACATAGGCCTCCCAAAAATAAATACAAAAATGCACCAAGGATTAGAGGCCAGAGCTGCCTTCCCTGCTTGAGCAAAGTGCCACTCTGCTGTGTCTGTGCCCTGGTCCCCACACTGACCCACGAGCACAGGCACAGCCCCGGCCCCTCAGCACATGTAGCACCCCAAAGCCCTCCTGCAGCCTTCAGGTTCCTGCTCTTAACACCCTGTGGGTACCTGCTGTACCTGGGGACACTTTGTGCCACGAGAGGCACCGAGTCCCTCCACCTGCCAGAGGGTGGGGGGACATTGCCCCCCCAGAGCCTGAGCAGCCGGGTTGTGCCCTTTGGCACAGCAGGATGCTGCGAGATTTGCAGGCTTCCCAGCACTCCACGGTGCAGCAGAGCTGAATTTTGTCTATTTTTGATTTCATTGCATTCCTTCAGCAAAACTCTCATGGGGGAAAGAAAAATGTAAGGATTAAAATAAAAATAAAATTTTAAAAATTTAAAAAAAAAAGAAAGAAAGACAGAGAAAGGAATCGAGGGGAAAGCCAGCCCGTGGTGGGATCCTGCTGGCATTGCTGAGCCTGGCTGGTGCACAGCATGGGTACTGGGGAGGAGAATCAGCCTGGGCAGGCCATCGGGGAAGCTCCCTGCTGCAGGGGACGGCCACAGGCTAGCACAGAGGCTGGCATATTAAGCTCGTTAATTAATGATGGGAAATAAGAGTTGCGAGGGGAGATGGATTCGTGCCCAGGGCGTTGCCGGCAGCTCCGCTGGGCCCCGGAGGAGCGGCGGGCAGCCCCCCCTCAGCCCCGCTGCCGCTGCAAGGGGCAAACCGGGCAAATTCCGGCTGCCAGGACCCAGCTGCGGGTCAGGGGAGGAGCCGGCAGAGCCACACCGCTCTGATTCACACCGCAGCCTCGTCCCCAAAGCATCCGCGGGGTCAGGTCTCTATGGAAACCGCAGCAAAACACGAGCGCGCTGAGCCCGTTCCCGAGCCGGGGGCCGCGCTGTTCCTCTGCGCCTGGGAAAAGGCTTCGTGCCGCTGGGATTGCCGCCAGGAGGGAAGAGCCGCTGCTCCCTGCCGGCCCTGTCCCGCAGCTGTGCCCTGCCTGGGGCTGGCGCCCGAGCCCTTCTGCACGGGCACGGAGCAGCTGCTGGCTTCAGCCACCTTGGGGCCGCCCGGGCTCCGCTTCCCTCAGCAGGCGGGCCAGCGGCACGCCGGGGTCCCCAGGGGACACGGCCAGCAGGCGGCCCAACGGGGTTCCTGCAGGAACGTGACAGAAGGGACGAGCCCGAGCAGTTCCCAGAGCCGGTGTTTGGCTTGGCAGCGCGGAGCTCCGTGCCGCTCTCTCCAGACGCCCCCCAGCTCCGAGGGGAATGGCTGGATGTCTGAAAGCAGGCCTGGCAGCAGGGCTGCGATGGGGCTGGGGACAGGGCAGCCCCCAGGGGCCGGGCAATGCCCCCACACCGCATTCCTGCCAGGCTGAGCTTTCCCAAGGGCAGCCCCACTCAGGCGGCTGTCAGAAAAATGACATCTGCTCTTTTACTTCTCTCCACTGGTTTCCCACTCCCCAAAGCTGGGAAGGACTCATCCCACCCCACCCCATCCTGTCTGCAGGGCCAGCACAGCTTCCTACGAGGCTGTTGTGCTCGCAGCGCAGGAGCAGCTCCTCGGGAGGAGCTCGGGCTCGGCTGGAGCTGCTCAGGCCGGCCCCAGGAGCAGCCAGCCGGGACAGGGCAGCAGGGTCCCACCTTGCCACGGGACCCGAGGGATGCTGCCTGGTGTGCGCGGCCTCCCCCGCCTCCACCCGGAGCTGAGCTGCACAGCACATCTCTCAAAACCTTTATTGTCAGCAAATAACAGGAGTCAGCCCTGCAGCGGCTCAGGGAGCCTGGAGAGAGCGGGGTGCTGGCACCCGGGGCTCGCTGCCCCGCGGGGCCTGCCCCGGCCCCCTCCCTGCTCTCCTGGGCAGCAGCAGGGCCGGGCGTGCACGGGGTGAGAGGGGGGCACGTGTCATTCTCCAAAGCAAGGAGCACATTTACAACTGCTTATAAATAAACAACAACAATGAGAATCCTCCGGGCTCTGGGAAGCGGGGTGGGGGGGGTCCTGCTGCCCAGGCCACCAGCCCAATGCGCTCTGTCCTCCAAAGGTGGGGAGAGGAGAGCCCCCTTCCCCAGGGCTGCAGCTGCCAGGTGCCCCCCGGAATCCTCCTGGGGGATCAGGCTGGGGGCACCAACCTAAACCTGCCCGCAGAGCAGGCTGGGGCACCTGCCTGGGTGCACCTACAGGGATTCAAAGACAGGGATGAAGGGAGCTGCCAGACTTAACAGTGGACAGGGCCAGCTGTGGGATCCAGGGACAGTGAGGGCTAGGGCATGGAGCCTGGGAAGGGCCAGGAGAAGGGCGGTGCTGCCACAGGTGTCACACATGTCCCGCAGCTGGTGAGGAAGAGGGCTGGGCACCCTCACCCCAACCCCAAGCACTGAGGGACAGCCTGGAGCACCCTCCCGGGGTGGGACTCCTACCACCTTCCCCCATCCTCAGCCCTTTGGGTGCCACCCACCATCCCCTGCCCACGGGGACATCCCCACACCTGCCCTGCTGCCTGGTGGGAGGGCTGGGGAGGGCAGAGCGCATTGGGAACCACCAGAGATACCTTCTACCTTAGCCTTAAAACACTGAAGCTTATATTAGAGACCATGATAATAACCCAGGGGCAGGGCTGTCCTGCCAGGAGTGGAGACAGCAGAGAGGGCACAGCTCCGTGGCCAGCCTGGTGAGGGTCTGCTCGGGCTGGGAGCAGCAGGTTAGTACAGGAGGGGCACAGGGCGTGCGGGCAGGGCGGGGACGCCGCCTAGGGCTGGTTCTTCGCCTCAGGGTCTTTGTCGTAGATGTAGCTTCCCACAGCTCCGGTGTTGACACCTGCCAGGGGTGAGAAAGAAACGGCAGGGTGAGGACACGGGCAGGAAGGTGGCATAAATATCTTTTTGTGATGAGAGTTTGTGCTACGATGGGCATGCTCCAGGGAGATGTCCCCTCTGGGTGGTGGCACAAGCATCGACAGTGGCAGCCCAGGCAGGGGGCCCCTGGTCTGGGTCCCCCCTTGTGCCGCCAGGCTCTCACTCACCCTTTGGCCCGAAGAGGATCCCGTAGCAGGGCTTGTGGCAGTAGGGCTGTCCATCGTGCTGTGCAGGGCAGAGAGAAAAACCTGTCACCTGTGCTGGGGTCCAGGGACAATCCAGCCCCCAGGGCGTGTCCACCTCCCGTGCTCTTCCCCTGCAGACACCCCAACAACCCCAGCACTTGCCCGGGCTGAGGGGCTGCTCCTCCCAGCCCTGCCCTCCTGCAAAGGCAGTGGGTGCCATCAGGGTGACCCGGGACGTCTCAGCCAGGCCCCGCTGGCATCCTCAGGTGTGCAGGCCAGGGTTCTGAGGCTGGCACCCCCTTACCTCGGCGTGTCCCCCCGGGGTCAGCGTCTTGCTGCAGCGCTCACAGCGTAGGCAGGGACGGTGCCAGTCCTTCCCCAGCGAAGTCACCTTCTCAGCTGGAGTGGGACAAGGAGGGTGGGTCACACCAGCCCCCCACAACATGCTGAGGGGGAGCATTTCCCGTGGGGATATCACAACATCCCAGGAGAGCCCTCAGGATCTCCACCCTCCCACATCCCTCCCCAGCCTCTGGTGCCTCACAGGTGACAGAGGATGGCTGAGGACAGCCATTACCACATGGGAGGAGACACAGCACGGGATACAATGCAGATAAAGCCCTCCACCCAGGAGAATATCCAAGAGGACCCATCCCTGAAGGCCCCTCAGGCACATCCCTCTGTACCCACAACCCCCTCTCTGATCCAAACCCTGCTCCCAGCCTCTCTGCATGCCCCAGGGCTCCTGCACAGGTTCAGAGCCCAGCCCCATGGGGCCGTGCCACCCTGCGGGGCCATGCCACCCCGAGGCAAGCACGCGCTGCCCACTTGCCACCTTACCAAAGTAGACCCTCTTGCCACAGCGCGGGCACATGTTGGGCTCCCCGGTGAAGGTGGTGACACTGGAGGCTGGAAGAGAAGAGGACATGTGCCTGGGAAGTGGGGGGACATCTCAGCCAGGGCACACCGGGGTGGGGTGGACCCCGCACACAAACCCTGCAGCTCACACTGTCACCACACACGGTGGGTGGCTCTGCACTGGCTGCCCGGCATGGCAAGGGGCCAGGCTGCCTGTCCTGCCCTGCCCCTCACCTTTGCTGGGTCCCTTGGGAGGTGCAGCATTCACCTTCCTCTCCTCCACCTTCACGGGGTGCTCGATGGGTCCCGGAGCAGTCTGCCCCTCGATCTGCGGCTTGTCGTAGATGTAGGAGCCGGCCCCGCCAATGTTCACCCCTGCAGAGGGGCACAGAGAGACTGTGGTGGCCTGGGAGCCCTCGGGGTCTCCATTGTCCCCCCAGCCCCCCTGTCCCTCCTCCCCCAGCCCTGCTGGGTCAGGGGCCACTGCTGCACTTCAGCCCCAGCTTGCTTTCTCCTGACGCAGGCTTTCTCCAGCCACATCTGGGATAGGAGACTAACTCCACCTTCTGTTTGAATGGGAATTTGTTTTTTTAAATATGAAAAAAAAAAAAAAGGCAGCTGTCAGAATAGATTCCTCCCTCCCTCCCTCCTTCCTTCCCTCCAGCAGCTCTTCTCTCCCTCTGCACAAGCAGACAGCAGGCCTGGCACTGCAATTTGCTGGCTCAATGCTCAGCCCATGCTAGCCTGGCTTCTGGGATGTTGCTGGGGCCACCAGTGGGGATGAGGGGACCTGGCCCCTCCTGCAGCCCCATGCCCAGCACCACAGGCAGGGGGGACAGGGACGTACCTTTGGGGCCGAATAGCGTGGCGTAACAGGGCTTGTGGCAGAAGGGCTTCCCATCGTGCTGGGGAGAGAGGGCAGCGTTAGGATGCTGAGCGGTGACCACGGTCCCCTCAGGAGCACCTTCATCCACTGGTGTTCAGAGACCACCATGGCCATGCCAGCACCCTAAAATGCACCCACTTTGGGTCTGCAGCACCATCCTAGCCCGGCCTGGGCACTCGGGGGTTTCGCCTGCATCGAGCGCTCGGGCTGTGGCGCTCAGGTCATGTCCTGGGGCTGGAGCACCAGAAGCCATGGCAGCTCAGCCGTGGGCACCTCCACACCCTGCCGGCCGCGTGGCACGGGAGCCAGCGAGGCACGGCTCGCCCCCTCAGCGCACTGCGCACAGCCAGGCCGCTCTCCGTGCTCAGAGCACCGTGGGAGCTCAGCTTCGCCCTTCCCTCGCCTTGGCCCAAGATCAGAGGCCCCGCACGGGCTCTGGTCCCAGCCCAGCTGCTATCGACCCCGCTATCGTCTGGGGCGATTAGCACAGGAAGGCAGGAGGCAGGCGATAAGCCCCAGAACTGCCCGTTTCTCAGGGGCCAGCTGGAACCCAGTCCAAGAGAAAAGAAAGAGTGTTTGCGGCTGGAGCAGGGGGCCAGCAGGGCTGCCGCACACACTGCCCTGGCTAGAAAACCCACTGGGAGCCCACGCTCAGGCAGGATCCCACCCCACGGCCTGCTCGGCCCCACTCAGCACCTCAGCCCTCCTGCTCTTGCCCCGTTCTCCTGCCCTCCATCCCTCTGCTGCAAGGCAAGGACTGCTTGCCCACGCTGGGCAGGGTGGCAGCTGAGCAGAGCTGCCGTGCCAAAGGCGAGGGCCGGGACAGCCGGAGGTAAGGCTGAGGGAGGGAGAAGGCTCTGGGCTGGCCCAAGGCAGCTGCAAAATATTGCAAGGCATAAATACGAGCGTGCTCCCAGCGTTGCCATGCCAGAGGGGAGGGTAAACATTTAACTGGTCTCCCCGCGACACCTTTCCAACCTAGCCTCCTCAAAGGGAGGGAGGAAAAGCAGGGAAGGGCCAAATCTGCTGTCGGCAGAGTCAGTGGGGCTTGGCTGCCATCCCCTATGGGAACAGAATCCAACCTTATATGGAGAAGCAGCAAATCTTCTGGGCTTAACCCGGTCTAGAGCACGGATCCACCTCGCTGGCAGGACAGGCCCCCTTCCCCACGGGCTGGGGGCCACCAGCACGGCTGTCCCTGCTGGTCCCCAGCCGTGCTGCCTGCTAGAGCCAAGCTAAGGAGCTGGTGACACTGTGGAATGACAGGTGCTGCGCAGACCCAGGGCGCCGGGTGTCACGCCGGGACACGGCACAGGAGAAATGCCGTTGCTCCTAAGCCTGAGCAGCTGCGACCAGCAGCAGGGCGCCTTCACGCTCCCAAGGGCAGGGGAGTGGCAGTGGCATCACACTCCAGCACCAGCGCCAGCTCTCGTTGCCGTGGCAACCCAGGCATTCCCCGTTCTTGGAGTTTTTAAGCACAGGCGCTCAGCACACACACACCTCTCCAAAGCCCGTGCGATGCCCAAACGAGTCTGCCCAGTGCCTGGAGCTTCAGCTGCTTACTGGGGCATGCCAAGCCCCACCACGGCAGCCTGGGAGCCCAGGGTGACAGAATCGGGTCACCACACGTGGTGCCAGCACCACTCTGTGGCTCGCCCAGGGCTGTGCACAAGAGCACCCTGAGCTGCAGCAGCAGCAGCAGCGTTTGAAGCCGCAGTGCGTTCTCCTGGGCTTGCATGCCGCAGGGACAGCGCCTCCACGTGGCATCAGATATCTGCCCCAGCCCTGGCTTCGGGATTTTCATGCCACCAGGCCCCCCTGAGTGCCAGCACGGCTCCCACCCTGCCCGCCCTGGCAGCTCTTACCTCGGCGTGCCCACCCGGGGTCAGGGTCTTGTTGCAGCGCTCACACTTCAGGCAGAACTTGTGCCAGTCCTTGCCCAGGGAAGACACCTTCTCGGCTGCAGGGGACATGAGACAGGGGTGAGCCACTGCCCAGCACCCCCTGAAGCCCTGGGGGAAGCCAGGCCGTGGGAACCAGGGGGGCTGCACTCGCTCACGGGGGGCTGCTCACACTGTGCACGTCAGCCGCGCTGCGGGAAACGGGAGCCGCTGTGCTGCAGCCCCCAGGGCCCCCGCAGCCCTGTGGGACGTGGGCACAAACCCCCCGGTCCCTGACCCCTCACAGCCCCACACCAGCTATTGAGAAGGATATTAACCCTGTCCCAGCTGGAAGCAGGACACCACACCCAGCTGCCGTCCCACAGCCGCGCTTTCCCACGCGCCAGTCCAGCAACGGTAGCGTTTTCTTTCCTACTCCCCGCGTCTATTTTTACCCGCCACGTTACCCGGAATGACTTCACTCCCATTCAAATATTTGGCGTTTCCATGCCCACCCCGCCCCTGCAGTCACACTCCCCCCACGCACACCCGGCCTCTCCCCGGGGAGCCTCAGCCGCAGCTCCAGAGACGCTCCCAGGAGGAGGGGATGGCCGATGGCCTCCAGTGTCACCCAGGATGGACATGTGGCCTGCAAAACACCTGCCCCCTTGCCCCCAGCCCGGGAACGGGCCCGATGCGTGGATGGGCGCACAGCCGCCGTCCTTGCACGGCCACAAACCCGCAGAGCAACTCGCTGCCAGCACTGAAAACAGTGACAAAGCACCAGTGGGCAAATTCAGGCAAGGCAAATGCTTTGAGGCTGGCTGTATGAATACAAATACAATCCTTCCATCTGGCCCTGAGCTGTAGGTCTCCAGGAGCACCCTGGGAGGCAGCACAGGCTGCCGGAGCTCCTCTTGCATCCCCAGCCTAGCACCATCCCTTCTCCCTCCCAGCTCCTGGGCGGCTGCAGGCTGCCTCGTGCCCCCCACAGATTCCTGCTGGCCCTCCCTCTGCCCTGCACATGTGCAGAGACAGCTGGAAAACAGTGTGAGCCCGTTAAAGCCACCGTAAAACTAAATCAGTGGAGCCAAATAAAATATTTAACAAGCAAATAAAAGTGCAACCAGAGCTGGCTGCACTCCATGAGAAGACCTCCTCTGCGATGTCGGGTTTCCCCCCAAGGACCTCAGCAAATGTCACCTGTTTGCATCCAGTTGAGATGGGGGTCAAGAGCTCCCCAAAGGGCAGGTCCTGGCTTCTAGAGCCACCCTCCTCCCAAGGCAAACAGCTGCATCCGGGGCACGTCACAAGGCCAAGATAAGCCGAAACAATGCCATCATCACCCAAAAATTCCATCCCAGTGCAAAGCCAGGGCGGGAGGGAGGGGCAGTGTGACAGGGCAGAGCCAGAGCCATTGCACCAGGGTGCACAGGAGACTCCTGAGAGCACCCCCAAGCAAGCACACGAGAGATGGACTTTGGGGACTCGCATCGGTTGGAAGAAACTCCAAATCCACCTTCTGCTGATGACACACAGGCTGCAGAACCAAACCCAGGCAGGAGCAGACAGCAGGGCAAAGGGATGCCCCTCCACAGCCTGGGGTCTGGCCTGCCTGCCTGCCCAAAGTTGCCCGGGCTAATCCCTGCTGGCTCCAAGCCCAGGGAGTCAGGGGGGCCCGTGTCTCCCCAGCCCCTCACAGAAGGCAGCAGATAAGGAAGGGGCTAGGAGCAAAGCTGCCCTCCTTTTCCTCTGCAGCCCTCATCTGCCTCTGGGAGCAGAGAACCAGCTGGAGGGTGAACAGCCCCCAGGCCCCTCAGACCCCAGGGCTTCCCCAAAACTAGGGGAATACAGAGTCCCAGCACCTCACTGCCCTGGGGCCATTGCAGGCGCCTGCATGCTCCCAGCCCTCCCGGCGGGAAGGCTCCTGCCCGGGGTGAGCAGGAGGGAAAGCGAGCGCGATGGGCTGAAAGCCGAGCCAGGGGCTCGGGGCCAAAGAACCGCTCGGCTTTGTCACAGTGGATGCGCACACAGCCGGGCTGCTCACCCGAGCCCCCCCTGCCCCGGCCCAGCGCCGCCACGGGCACAAAGCAAGGAGGAAGCTCCCGGCGGATGTTTTCCAGAGGCCATGGCAATTATAGCTGGCCACAGCCCCCCCCCGGCTCCTTCCTGCTCCCGCGATACAAAACGCTGCCCCAATGACCCCCCCATCCCAATGACATTTCAGCAGATGGAGATCCTGGCTCCTCCCTGCCAGATGCACCCCGCTGCCCATGCATCCCTGAGCCACGCAGAGCGAGAGGGATCTCAGCGGCACGCACAGCCCCTGGCAGGGCATGGGGCGGCCGGAGCAGCCGGAGCACAGGGACAGCCCGGGAACCACGGGGGCTGCCCTCGCCTCCAGGGAAATGCCGCCCAGAGGCCGGTCGGGCATCCTCTGGCTGCAAAACAAGGATTCCCGGGGGACGCATCCGGGACCGGCACAGCCGGGATGGCTTTCCAAAAGGCATTGTTTGCGCCGAGCAGAGGAAGCAGCTTGGAGCCGCTCCGGCCCATTTCCAGGGCAGCAGCCTGCGGCCACACCATCCCATAAATCACCGCGGAGGGAAGGGACCAGCGCCCAGATTTCCTGTCACTCGGCCACAGCTGCGCCGCTGTTGCATCAGCTCCAGAGGAAAAGGCTCTGGCCACATCCTCCTGCTGCCGGGGGAGCCCCGCTCCTCACCCCGGCAGCCCTGCAGGAGCGGCCCGGGGCTGTGTCCAGCCCCGAGCAGGGAGCAGGGGATGGATGGCACGGTGCAGGCGTGTCGCCGCAGCCAGCCTCTGCCAGCAAAGGCCGTGCCCCGTGCCATCCCAGCACATCCTGCTGTGGCCCCCGAATGCCCCCTCGCACACTCGGCCCCGCAGCCAGCCAGCTCTAAACCAGCTGGGCAGCACCCCGGGCAGGGCAGGGTTAGGGGTGCCTGACTGCAGGAATTTGGCCTCTGCCACGAGTGCGTGGCTCAGGGCTTTGCCAGCCCCGTGTGGGTGGGCAGGGGGTGCCCATGGATGAGAAACCTCTCCGCACAGGAACCACCCCCGAGGAGAGGTGGAGGCACAGGTCTGGCTGCAGGACGCGGCTGTGGGGTGGATTTGCTCCGTGCACAGATGCAGCCGAGGGACACCAGAGGCCAGGAGCGGGCAAGAAACCGAGGGGGCTGTCAAGGCAGACTGATCCCATGGCTCCACAGCAGCCCCGCCCCGGAGACAACGCGGCTCAGCCCTTAATTACCCGCCGTGCCCAGACAAAGCAGCTGGCACAGGCCAGAGGTGGGTGCATCTCCTCAGGATGGGAAGAGAGCATCCCTCCTCCCGGTTTCTGTGCCGCCGGCCGCACCGAGCCAGCCCCAGGCCCTCGCACAGGTATTTCCACAGCCTGACGTCAGTGCTGCTCCCAGGCGGAGCCTTATTCAGCCAAAGGAACCATGGCTGCAGCTGCGTCTCTGCAAAGGGCCGGGCTGTGCCCCATCCACAGCCCCGGCAGGGCACGGGGAAGGGCTGACAAAGCCCAGTCTGGCAGCAAGGATGCCAAATCCCCACGGGGATCCAGAGACAGGCATCCCTGGCAGAGAGGGATACTGTCAGACTGACTGTAGATTCACTTCAGAGCAGCTGCGGACACAAAGGAATGGAGAAAGAAAAGTGCAAGGAAAGGTAAACGCCTGGAAACAAAGCCAAGAGCCATGAGCCAGCAGCCTCATCCCTTCCCCAGTTCCTTACAAAGCAGCCAGGAGATGGAAAAGGTGGAAGGACAGGTGGAGGATTTCCTGCCCTTGCCATGCCAGGCCGTATCCCAGCCACGCTGCCCTGCCTTCCCGTGCCCCCAGCCCATCCCCAGCCCTGCCCTCCTCAGGCACAGCTCCTCTCCCCCATCCCACAGCCGCTGCTGACGCTTACACCGCACCCTGATTTGTGGCCAAACATATATATTTAGCTTCCCTGCAGCAAGGCAAGGGAGGGCAGCCCTCCAGCTTGCTGGGCTCCCTCCAAGAGTGCAACAAAGCCAGCTCAGAACGGCCTTGCCGTGGAGCACAGCCGGGGGGAACAGGGACTGTCCCGGGGGGGCTCCCACTTCCAGCCAAGGATGGAGACAAGGTCTTCCCCAGGGTCTGAGCCCCCGTGTAGCCGAGCCACTCGGGAGCAAAAGAAGGTTGTTTGATTTCCAGCCCCAGCCTTGGCGCACAGCACTGCTCCCGTCCCCCCTGCTGCTCCCTGCCTCTCCTCTGACACAGCCTCACCCACTGCAGGCTCTTCCCTGGCCAGCAGCCTCCAATCTCCTGCTCTGGTTTGCAGGGCAGCCTCCAGCAAGTCCCCCACCATTTTCCACAGGGCTTCATCAAGCAGCACCTGAATGGGATGCGTTTGAGGTTGGGCAGCTTGGCTGTGTCTGTGCTGGGGGAGGATCAGCGATGTTTCCAGCCAGGCACCGGGTTCAGCCAGGGCTGAGCCCAAGGAATCCGCTACTTTCCTCAGCTGCCCTGCATGTGAGGCGTGGCAGGCAGGACCCCGGGGGGGGCAGGGGATGCAGCCCACACTGCCCAGAGGCACCTCCAGAAAAACCAGAGGCCCACCTGCAGCCCTGCCCTCGCCCACCACACAGCCAGCGAGAGCCGGGCACAGGCAGGCACACACCAAACCACTCCCTGGGTAGCTGTTGGTTCAGAGCACACTGTTCCTTCCTTCTGCACACTGACATGGCGTCTCTGCCGGGCAGTGCCGGGAGAATAAGACAGTTTCCTGGCCTGTTTCAGCAAGAGCAGGATTCTGGGACATGCTGGAGCAGCAAAGCTTGTCAAAGTGCCCCTCCTGCCCCATGGCTCCTCACCCTGCTGGCTCCTCACAGCTCCAAGCAAGGTTCAGCCCAGGGCTGAGGATGCTCAGGGGCCACAGCACTGGGGCTCCCCACCAGCAAGTGCACAGCAGGACGGTGGGACAGCTCTCCCCATCCTCATGCCAGGACCCTGTCACCATGATATTTTATGAAAATCCCTTTGCCAGGATTTTTTCTCCTGAGAAGCTGAGAAGTCTCAGAGGAAAAGAAAAACAATAATTATCTGCTGCTGTGGAATGCAACAGGTGCATGCATCTTTGATTGGTGCATGTGAGTTGTTTCTACTTGATGACCAATCATTGATCCAGCTGTGTCGAGGCTCTGAGCAGTCACGAGCTTTTGTTATCATTCCTTTCTATTCTTTTCCAGCCTTCTGATGAATCCTTTCTCTCTATTCTTCTAGTATAGTTTTAGTTTAGCATTTGTAATATAATATATATCATAATATAATAAATCAGCCTTCTGAAATGTGGAGTCAGGATTCTCATCTCATCCTGGGGACCCTTGAATACAGCCACAGGACCCATCTCCCACCATCACCTCCCTGGTAGCACCAGGGCCCTTGGCAGGAGCAATGGGCACCACCACAACCAGGAACGGCACCACGGCTCATGCTCCAGGCTCTGTGTTTGATTGCAACACTGCAGTGACAGATTTTCCATTACTTCTTGCTTGGGCGTTCCTGCTCCGCCTTTCCTTTCCTGTCCCATCACCTCACCTCTCCCCATCCCTGTGCTCCTGCCAGGGAAGGAGGGAGGATGGGAACATGAGGATCTCTGTCTGCCTGGAAGCCGGGACACGGCCGCAGGACTCCATAATCCAGACACAAACAGAGTCACCCAGGACCAGCCCTGGGCTTGCACAGGGCTGCCTGCCAGCTGCACGCCTGCAGCACCCACAGCCCCTGGAGCAGCTCCGCTCCCCGCTGCTGGCAACGCCAGCACCACCCTGCCAGGAGCCCCGGCAAAGCCCAGGACGCAAGAGCAAGGGGACCCAGTCCTCACTCCGCCCTGTTCCACGCTCCCACAGACCATTTTCTGTAGCCCGTGCTTTTTTCCCGCGGGAAAACCTAATGCTAATCAGCCTGTTCTTCAGCTTCCCACAGAGGCATCCCTCCCATGGCGGGCAGCAGGGAAGTGGAGCATCCTTAGTTACCACTCTGCAAGGCGCCCTCACGCTCCCAGCCCTGGGAGGAGGCAGTTCCCAAGGAGCCCAGAGGGCCAGGGCTGTGCCGACACCGCACCGGCTGCGCTCGAAGAGCCGCTTCCTTTGTTAGGGACGGCTGCGATGGAAATCCAGCCCTCCTGCCCCACCGTCTCCCTGCCCGGAGCCAAGCGCAGCAGTTACTTATTAATTGCAGAGCGGCTTCTGCAGCTTGAATTTCGCCGGGCGGTGCCGTGCTCCGCAGGGAGAGCCCCCACACCGGCTGCACCCCTGTCCCGCTGCGCCCCGGCACGCCCGGGCCTTTCTCATTCCCAGCTGGATGTGTCCGTGTCCTCAGTCCCCCTCTGGAATTCCACCGGCAAACCACCGCTGGAGAGCGGCTTTAAGTCTTGTGGGGGGAGGCTACTGAGTGACTCCCACCTGCTTTCGCCATGCCCCTTCCCAAACAAACAGAGCAGCAGCCTCCCACCGGCCCTCCCTGCCCCCAGCATGTGCAGCGAGCTCCCCAGAAGCCGCCCGCAGCCGGACCCGCCGCACGTGTGCTCGCTGCATCCCTGGGCTTGCGCCCGCCTCGTGCTGGGGACGGGAAAACAGGAAACCCCCTGCTGCCGCGATCCCCCGCTGTTCTGGGAAGAAAGGATGGGAGGCGGAAAGGCTTGGCCGGGGCTCCCGGTGACCCTGCAAAACTCATTTAAGGCTCAGCGATGCGAAAGGGAGCCGGGGAAATGCGGCGCTGCTTGGCTGCGGGAGACTCTGGTTCTCCCCGGAGCTTCCTGCCAGCAGTGGCGGCCCAAAGCCAGCCCCAGCCCAAAGCCAGCCCCAGCCCAAAGCCAGCCCCAGCCCAGCGCGCTGCCACCTGCCAGCGGGACGGAGCTGGCCCCGCACCCGCGCTCAGACATTCGCTTCATCCAGCCAACCTCCCAAAGCAGGAAAGTTAGCCCCAGCCGTTCCTGGAAACAATGTCACAGACCTCAACCTCCTTCCAAAAAAAAAAAAAAAAAAAAAAAAAGGAAAAAAAGCCAAAAAACTATTTTTATATTTCCCCGTGCTTTTTAAAGGAAAAAAGCTCATTCTGTAGCTCAGGAAACGCCCACATCCTCCTGACTGCGCAGGGAGGAGCCCGCTGGATTTTTCCAGGGAGCATGAAGCAACAGGCACGCTGGAAATGAGTTTTCCATGGGCAGCCGGCAGTGCCGGCGCTGGGCGGCCGCTCCGCGCTGCGCGGGGCCGGGAGCGGGAGCCGGCGGCGTTTCCCACACATGACCCGCGGCTGCGATGCCAGGCATTCGGGCAGCCCGGGCTGCCAGCGCTCATTCAGCGCGGCCGGGGAGGCTCCCGAACAAGCGGGGCTTTATGAATCACCTCCCCGCTGAGCTTCGGGCCGGCCCGGGAATTCAGGAGCGACTCCCAAGCCCGGGCGCGGAGCTCCCGCCGCCTGCCCGCCGAACCACGCGGCCCGGCGGCAGGACAGCCCGGGATCCGCACCCCGGAACGACGGCTCAGGGTTTGCATGGAGCTTTCATGCAGTGAATAAACGGACTCAGGTTTATTCTTCCACAGCCTGGGCGGCTCCTCGAGGAAAAAGCTCAAGGCATTAACAGGGACATGCTGCAGCCTATCTCAGCTCTAAGCACAGAGAAGTTTTTTGCTCCCGTTTCAGCTCTCCCCGAGTCTCCCTCAGGGGCAGCATTCCCTGCGGGAAGGTGTGGGATGGGGGCTGGCACTGCCCCGCTGCCAGGCACCTGCCTCCAGGGCAGGGAGTCCCCACACGGGCGGGGACGGGGAGCAGCAGAGAGCCCGGGACAGGGCACCTACAGAAACCCTGCCGGGGAGAGAGCAGCTGGGGCAGGGGGTGCAGCCCTGTTGCCCCCCAGACCACAGCCTCAGGAGACCCACAAGTGCCCCAGGATATGGGGAGAGAAGAAGAGCGCGGACACTGCTGGGGGCTGGTGCTTCTCCTCCTGGCACAGCCTGGCCTCCTCCTCGGGTCCCTGAGCCCAGCCCCGACCCCCCCACGCAGGGCAGGCTCATCCCTGCAGCGAGAGGAGCGACTCTGCCCCCGGGTCAGCGCCCAGCTGGCGGGGGAGGCACTATTTTTTGCTTAAAAAGGAAAAGATTCATACAAAGAAAGATTTCCAAGGGGCCAAGCCCTTCCCACCCACACACAAATAGGTTTATTTAAAGGAGGAAGACAGCAAATTCCTATTTCCCTGTGTTTACTTGGAGATGGCCGGAAAAGAATGAAAGCACCAATGCCTCCAATGCTCGAACATCATCAGGACCCTTTGGTATTTCTCCACCAAACAAACACACTGAGGCAACAGGGGCTGGAGCCCGGAGCAGCGGGGAGAGATGGGTAGGGAGGGCTGCGGGGAGGCAGCGCCAGGCCAGCTGGACGCCGTGGTCAGCAGGTCCCCGGCGGCAGCTCGGGCTGGAGTTCTGGATCCATCCCCGGAGCCATCCCGAGCGCGCGGTGCAGGCCCAGGGGTGCTCACCCAGGGGTGCAGACCCTGCCGGGGAGGCTCCGGGCTGGGGCAGCTCCTCGGGGAGCGTCACGGGGGCACCAAGGCCGAGGATCAGCCGCTGCCCCCCCTCCCTGCCAGCCGGGCGGCGGCGCTCAGCCCGCGCTGCCTGACAGGAGACACGCCAGCCCCGCTTCCCAGAGATCCTGACCGGCCGCAACCCCAAGCAGGGCCCTCGGAGACCTGCAGGGACTCGCTGCTGCCCTAACCCAGCCCAGGCGTGCTGAGATGGACCTCCGAGCCCAGGAGCTGCCTTTGAAAAAGTCTCGTAGAAACCCCAAAGCCCTCGTTAGCTCGCCCAGCTGGGAACAGCCCGCTGGGGGCTGGCTGCGCGGCGAGACAGGGAGGGGTGAAGGGCACACCTGGGGCCAGGTTTGCAGGGAATCAAAGGGACCGGCTGCGAGAAGGTTTTGTTTGCACCTGCCACTGCCAACTTCCCCACCCCAAGAGCTCCTCCGCATCGCGGGAGCCCCATCCCAGTACCGGCCGTGTCGGGTGGGCTGGGTTCCCCTGACCCCAGCCAGCAGTACCTGGGGACAGGAGCCACCCCGCTGTCACACACCCCAGGTGCGGGCACGCACCCCAGCCAGGGCTCCTCAGCGCCTGCTTCCCCCCTCAGCCCAGCAAGCCCGGGATCACCCACACGCTCTGTGTCGCCTGCCCCAGGGCCAGCCGGCAGCAGCCCCCAGCACAGCCCGGGGATGCCGAGCGGAGGGGCCGCGGCCACCCCGGGGGACAAGGAGCTGCCGCCGGGCCGGTCCCCGGGTGAGCCCCGCGGGGAGCTGCGGCGGAGCGGACCCCGGGGCGACACATCCCAGTGGGGGAAAAGGGGACGCACCGGGGCTCAGGGAAGGGGAAGGCAGGGATGAGCGTCGGCTCTGGGCTGGGGGACCGGTTTGAGGTCCCGGGGATGCCTCTCGGCGCGGGGAAGGGGATGCGGGGCCGGGCCCCGGGGATGCGCTCACCGAAGTACACGGTCTTGTCGCACTTGGGGCACTTGGATGCCATGGCGGGAGAGCGGAGCCGAGCCGAGCCGTGCCGTGCCGAGCCGTGCTGTGATGTGCCGCGCCGTGCGCCCCGCTCCGCCCGGCCCCCGCCCACCGCCGCCCGGGGGGAGCCGGGGCGGGGCTGCCCGCCGAGCGGCGCCGGGCTCGGTACGGCTCGGCACGGCTCGGCACGGCCCGGCTCCAGCCCAGCGCAGCAGGTGCCCGGGCCCGGCGGCGTAGAGAACACCCCCTGCCCTGTCTGCCATCCCCAAAGACCAAAGTCGGGACACGAGTGCTCCCGACTTCCCCTGCCTGGGAAAAATCCTCCATAATAAACAGGTTGTAGTTGAGCGACGCGACTTGTGGGTTTTTACCGGCCCCAAAGGCACCGGCCGGGAGCCTCCCCGGCTGAGTCCGGCCAGCGGCCGCCCTGGGACATGAGTGGGGGGTGGGGGCTCGGGCACCCCCATCGCCCGCGGGAGCGCGCAGCCCGTCCCCGCCCCGGCCCCGCTCGCTGCCCGGCTGAGCGCCCGCATCCCTCGGCTCCCGGCGCCATTCCGCTCCGTTGCCATGGAAACCCCCATCTCAAAAACCCCTCCGGCTGCGAAGGGATGCTCAGGGAGCCGTGAAGGCACGGCGAGGATGCCCGAGGAGCCAGGATGCCGCGGCGAGGCAGGGGAGCCCCTCCGTGCCCGGATGGTGCCCCGCGGCGGGGCTGTGGTGGGCGCAGGGCAGGGGGTGACAGCGGCGGTGACAGGGGCGCAGGGCCCGTGGCCGGGGAGCTGCCGTGTTGGTAAACAGGACATCTGCCGCGCCGCCAGCGCAGCCCTGCATTATTCATCAGCCCGCAGCCTGGCTCTGCTCCGCCGCCATTGTCACACAATTCCTGTCCCTGCCGGCAGCCGGTGCAGCTGCCAGGCGCCCGCCCGGCCCCCGGCGCACCGGCAGCCTCGGGAAGGGAACCCGCGGCTCCGGCGTGGGACTGAGTGACCCTGCCGGCGAGAACGGGGGCCGGGGGTGCCCCACGGCGGGTTTCTCCGCCGCCCGCGCACCCTGCTGGGCTGGAAGGCCCAGGCATCCCTGTCACTCCTCGGCCAGCTGCTGTCGCAACAATGCGTGGCTTTGTGGCCCGCGGGGTCCCTGCGCGGGGACAGGTGGCAGCGCTGCCTCCGGCCCCGCACGGCCCCCGGGAGCGGCTCAGCCCTGCGTGTCCCTGCGGGGCCAGGGGGTCCCAGCCCAGGCCTGCAGCCACCGGGGCAGGGCAGGAGCTGGCGGTTTGTGGAGCTTTTGATTTCCAGAAGACCGGCTGCCTGCTCCAGAACAGTCCCAGAGCACTCCTGAGGGCCCCTCTGTGGTACCCGGCGTGGCTGCAGCCCTAAAGCAGCCCAGGGCAGCAGGCAGGCGCCAGCACAGCATCCCTGTGCCTGCAGCAGTCTCACGCACTGAGGGGACAGCCTGGAAAGGGTCTCCTGTCTAAATCCTCCACATTCTGAGATAGCCTCAGCTGGTGTTCCAGCCCTGGGGGCTGAGGGGTGCAAGAGAAGGAGGAAGAAGGCTGCATTCACCCTGTGGCCTGTTTGGGGAGGCCACGGGAGAAAGCCTGGGCTCTGCCACGGTGCAGAGCCAGCACCCAGGAGCTGCCGGCCAAGGGCTTTTCACACAGAGAGGCTGGGGGAATTAAAACAAATCACCTAAAGGTGTGAATCCCTGCCTGCAAATGCGCTAAATCCCAAGCGGATATGCCGGGTCAGGAGCAAAGTGGCTTTAGCTGCTCGTGTCTTAATCATCCCCGATTTAGGCTCGGCATGCTCCGGCACGGAGGGCAGCGCTGTCCTGGCCGCGGGGACAGGTGACTCGGGTGGCAGAGGCTGAGCGAGCAGGGATGGCCGAGCTTCTGTGGGGACAGCGCGGCCAGTGCCAGGCGGGGGACAGCCTGCTGCCGAGGGGACACGGGATGCTGGCGGGGGGTGGTGGCACGGGAGGGACACCCCTGGCCCCGCTGTGCCTCTCCCCAGACAGCAGATGAATAATTGTCACCAAAGGATGCATTTTCCGTCAGAAACCGGAGGGCCCCATCCCTGCCCGAGGGCCGAGCTGGAGTTTCCCTGGCAGCGGGTGACAAAGCCGCCTTTCAGCGGCCAGGGGAGGTCTCTGGCACGGTCCGTGCCCCCCCGCAGCGGTGCCCAGGGTGTCCCAGCCGAGGGGGCCGTGTCCCCAGCGCTGGCAGCCGTGGCGGGGGGTGACCCGTTTTCCTCGGTGGGATTTCCCGAGCTGCGGAGGGCAGCAGCCTCCCGGCCGGCACATCGGCCCGGGGCACTGCCCCTGCTCCGGCCGTGCCCGCGATCCTCGCCCCGGGGCTCTGAGGGGCCCTTGCTCCGCCATCAAGCGGGGCTGTAACGCAGCCGCTTCCCTCGGGGGCTGCGGGGAGCGGAGCAGGAGCCACATCCCCGCCCCATCCCCTCTTGGGCTGCAGCCGGGACCGAAGCGAGCGCATCCTAAAGCCGGTGCCTGCAGCCCTTCCCCGGCAGCAGCAGCTGCCCCAGGGCCCGGCGGGGGCTGCGGGGCTCGGGGGTGCTTTGCCGAGCTGGCCCTGGAGCAGGGATCGCCTCCACCGGGAGCCCCAAAAGGTGCGAGGCTGGGACCTCTGCCCAGGGCAGGGCAAGCAGAGAGCTTTGCGCGGAGATTAAGGGAAAGTGAGGAATAAATAAGGAATAACTCCCTCCAGGCCGCCTCTCCTTTGGCTCACCTCTCTCCCCCTCCCCACGCCGACTCCCCTCAGCTCTTTTTTCTTCACTCGGATACAAATACCACAAAAACTCATGGACCAGACTGAGCTGCTCTTAAGGGGAGCTGGGGCTGGAAAGCCTTCCTCTGCTCTCATGTTTTCTGGCACCTAGGAGCCCTTGGATTTGTTACAGGGCAAGAGGAGGCTGGGGGGAAAAAAATAAAAGAGGTTATGGGAAAAACCCCCGCTGCTGGTTTGGTGTGCCCAAAGATCAGCGATCCCTGTGTGGCCTGCAGACCCTTGGCTGGTGCACCACGTGCAGCCACATGCCCAGGGCCCTCTGTCCCTCAAGGTCACCCCAGGGTGACACGCTGCAGCTTTCTCTTTTGTTCCACCCCTGAAACTCCTGTGTCCCAAACAGAGCCCACGGCCAGGAGCTGGTGGTGAAGAATGGCTGCTGCCCATGGCAAGCCACTGCCCACGGGCCACCCCAGCTATAACCAGCTTTGCCTCAGATCCTTGCGGTAGGCAGGAGTTTCATGGAAAAAGTGGTTGGGCTTCTCTTCGTGGGCTGGGAGCAGTTCCCTGTGATGGGATGCAACAGAAAGAGCCTTTCACAAAACCTGGCAAAGCACTTTTTTTCTTACTTCATTTATTCTCCACAGCCCTCCTGGATGTGCAGTGCCGGCCAGCGTGGATCCGGCTGTCCTGCACGGCGAGCTGGGGCGGCACCCTGCCTGGAACAGGGCACATCTGTCCCCCAAAACGAGGAGCCCGGGGCTGGCTGGGGCGGGCAGGCAGCCACACAGCCAGGGGACAGCCCCAGGCACGCCGGGCTCCCAGCCTTGGTGCCGAAGGGCGGCCGCAGGGTCAGCGCGCAGCTCGGGAAGGGAGCACGGGGGCTTAGGAAGGATTAGCGAGAGACGGGAAGATGGAGGAGCAGAGGACGGGCGTGCCGAGGGCTGGCAGGGGCTGGGGCTCGTCAGACAGCACATGCCACTGACCGGGGCTCGGCACGTCAGCGCCTGGCCCTGGCGCCCCGGCCCCTGCAGCTCCAACCATGCACTTGTCGCTCCTCTCCTTTAAAAGGCATCCGAGCCCCTGCCGTTATCAGGCGGGGCCGATAGCGCTGTCACGCCTGCGATAAACAGGTTTACAGATTTCGTCCTTGCCATCTGGAATGGATGTCCCCATTGTCCCCGCGACCCGCTTCCCGAGGGCCGTGGCTGCCAGCCCTCCCCGGGCCGGGGGATCCCAGCAGGCTGCACGCAGGGGACGGGGATGCAGAGCTCGGTGTGAACCCCCACGGGGCAGGGGTGACCCCTCTGCGCAGTGGGATCGCAGTGGGATCAACCAAGCAAAGGCAGGAAAGCAGCCGGAGAGCCCTGAGCACGGCTCTCAAGCCCCGGCAGAGCCGTGGGGCTGCAGAGCCGGCGCCGGTGGCTCTCCCCCAGGTTTTGCAGGGAAAGAAAGGGTGTCCCAAGGAACGGGCTGTACTCAGACCCAGCCTGCAGTGGCAAAGTTCAGCTCAGGGCAATTGGCCGTGAAGGCCTCCCAGCACCACGGCCCCCCCGGCCATGCTGCGGCCAGAGGTCGGGTGGCCATGGCGCAATGTGGCTCTGAGGGCCAGCTCAGCAGCAGCAGGAATGTGCCCAGGGGCTGCTCAGGTTTCAAGCGTCTGTGCCCCACATGCACACCACCTCCAGGACACTCTCCGTGAGCCCCTGGGGTAGGGAAGGGACTGGACACACATAGTCCAGCACCTCACGAGTGCTGTAATGTCCCCACGGCACCATCTTCTCCTTCTCCATGAGCATCACCCTCCCATGAGGATGCATTTGGCCTTGGTTGCCCCCAGACATTATGGGCATCTTCTCGGGATGCAGGGAAATCCAGCTTGGCTCCTCACCCACAGGCTCCACACGTTCTCCTCCCTCCTGTCCTGCCTGGGGGCAGCCAGAGCACAGGCAGGGGGAACAAACTCGCTCCTGCTCAGATGGAAAATCTCTGAAGAAGCACAACTTGGCTGAAACCCTCTGGCCAGAACCTGTAAATCTGCTCCCCGTGACGCTGCCAGCATCCCACGGAGCACTGGATCCAGGTGGAGAGTCCCCTTGCAGGAGGGAAGGGAGGAAGCTGGCTGCAGAAAGATGCTGAATTTATGTTATTCATTCTCATTCCAGGAATGCGGTGAATGAACTTGCAAAGCCCAGGGCAGGAATCAAGTGTGCTTCAACCCTGACCTGCCCTGACTTTCTTCCAGGCTGAAGAAGAGGTGGAGACAAGCCCCAGCTCCACAACCCCCCTGAATTTACTGTGTGTCTTTTCTTGAGGCAGCTTTCCTCCTCCTGCACGGGTGAAACGTGATCGTCAGAGGCTGAGTCTTCCACCAGGCTTTGAAGCTGCTCAAGCAGGGCAAAACCCTTCTGCCAGTCCCCAGGGAGGGAAGTGAGGGCAGGAGGGACAGGGGGACTCGGGCCACCCCAGCCTCCTCCCTTGGGAAGGGCCATAAACACCACCCACACTCCAGACACGTTTATATTCTGGGGATCACGGCAGATCCCATCACTGTTGGCTCCTGCAGGCTCACCTTGAAAGGCACTGACTACATTTACAGGAAAAACCCCAAACAAACCCTCTCTCACCAGCCGGAGAGGGCTGTCATGCCTCGACTTGCCTTTCTGCAGCGATCTCTCCTTTCTCCCTCTAATGCTGCTGCCAAAGCTTATTTGGGTTAATGGTGTTTTTAAGTCTGTGCCCTCTTGATGGATTAAGGAAAATAGAAAAGTTTCAAGGTCCAGTTCCTGTAAATTAGTCCAATCCCTTCCTTCTCCTCCTAGTCAAAATCTGTCAGATTTTATTTGCGCTCTTCCCACAGATCCCCCAGCAGGCTGGCACACCTCCCATGCCACCACTCATCCCTTGCCCCCTGTGAACAGGTGAGTGCCCCCTCCTCGTGTGGCAGTGGGAAGCAGCTCCACCATGATGCAATCCCACCACCCCAAAGAGCCTCTCCAGCTTCCCAAGGTCTGGCTTGTGTAACACTTGCACAGAGAGCCAGAGCCCGCAGCAGAGCTGGCACCGGCTCCAAATTTCCATTTCAAAAGAAAATTTCAGCGTGTATTTTGCTTTACAACTCTCCAATAGTGTCCCGCTTACAGCCCTCCTCCCACAGCAGGAATGCCAGGTTCAGAATTGTTAGTTTTGGTCATCCTTTGCTTTTTTTCACATATTGTTTCATCAATGCTGTTACAGTCAGGGCGCTGCCTTCGTGTTACAGCTGAAAAAGCAGAGATCCCAGGGAGCTGCTACTGACAAGATGGTAAAATGCAAAATGCAATGTAAAAAAAGCACCCCCAGAACGCCCAAGTTAACTTCAAAAAAAATTAAATCTGTAACAAAAGCATTTGGGCATGAAGTATTGTAGGAATGTTTGGATTTCTGTTTTGTTTTTAAAATACTTTCCTGAGCAGCTTCCTGCTTCTTTTTCAGCCTGTAAAATTGCAGGCATGGCACTGAGTCTGGAGGTCAGCATGCTCCATCCACGTGAGCACAGTCCTCTCCCAGGGATCACAGCTGAGCCTGTGACATATCTGCTCCCAGGTCTGCATGGCAGAGAGGGAGTGAAGGATTGGGACGCCAGGGACACACAGCTAAGGGAAAATACCCAAATACATGTGGCAAAACTTATTACATCCCAACAAACCTGGCCTGCTTTGGGTGTGCAAGCACTTCCCAGCTCCAGGCTCTCCTCCCCCTACAATCTCAGGGGCTCTTTAGGAGGTGGGAAGTAAGGGGAGAAAGGGACCTGGAAAATGGGATGTTATCCCCGCTGTGGGAACATCGTTCTATTTTGTCAAGGCTCTGGAGCACGAGGGTGAATAACCAAAGGCAATTCCTGCAGCAACAGCACAGGAATGTGAATAGAGAGGAGAGGTCAGTGACAGCAGCAGCAGCTCACGGGAGTGACCCCTCGGGCTTGGATAGGCCAGTGCCTGGACCTACCACTCCCTGCACTTCCCACGAGCCAGCGTTTTCCTTTGGTGGCCAAAGGGATCTTCCAGCCTCTCCTCCCAAGCTGGTACAAACCTAAGCCAGTGAAACAAACGCATGGCAGCGGAGTCTGCTACCACACGCCAGGAAACAGCATCGCTATTGAAGGACACGCAAGGGTCCTCCAAAGTTGGGGCAGCACAGGACGTGCTCTCTCTCCTTGCCTGGACTCGCTCCCAGAGCAATCTCTGGAGCCGCTCCAAGAAAGCTTTTAAGTTGCTGGAAACCGCAGGGCTGGCACCCCCAAGTGGTTCCTGTGCTCTCGGTGCAGCCGGAGCCGCCTCTGGCCGGGCTCAGGGAGAGCTCAGCCCCAGCCCCCGGGATGCTCAGCACAGCAGCAGCCCGGGCTGGCCCAGCTCCCCCAGCCCAGGCACTGCAGGAGCCAACTCAGACACGGGGTTTTCACACGTGAGCTGTTCAGATTTCCTTTTGCTACGAGAAGGAATCCACACGAGCGCTTGCCCTCAGAGACAGAAGCATTACAAAACCCTCCTGCAGCCGGCGTTTCTCACGTCCGGAGGGTTAATCCTAAGGACTGATGGTGACAAAGTAAAACGGCCAATGGTCACTGGTACTGCTCGCAGCCTGAGGGCTTCTGTGCCCTTCCCGAGTAGCACATCCTTCAGGAATGGCTGTTCTGTCTCACTTTTAAGTAGTGGACAGGAACGCCCGACCTGTAGCCCAGGATACACTTAGACCTGCCAGGGTGCACAGGTCCCCACAGCCACGGGGTGAATCTCACCACTCCTGAGCAGCAAACGAGAGCTAACACGGAGCCCGTGCTGCTCAGCTGGGGGGACAGAGCACTGCAGAGCTCGGCACTGCCCACGGGCTGTGCTGCTGACCCCCAGGGACGCCCCTCTGCCACACGCCAGAGGCAGGCCCCGAGCAGCAGGACCAGGAGCTGCTGCGGACAAAGGGCTCATTCAGAGGCCCAGCCCCGCATCTGCTGCCTGTTGGAGGAGGAGGGAGACGCCTCTGAAGCATAGGGAAATGTTTAAACCGCACAGGAGAGGAATCAAACTATGAGTGACTCAGATTCTTGCCCTGTACTGCTGGCGCAGGGACCCTGGGGAGCAGAACACAGCCCAGGGATGGGACGGAAGGCGCGGGGCTGTGTGCCCTGGGCACGTGGAACCCGAGCGAGGGCGGCTGTTCCAGAAGAGACAAAAAGCAGATGTTTCACAAAAGCTCACTTTCCAGGTTTATTAAGTAAAGTTAACTGAATTGTTTTCATTTTGTGGGGATTCCTTTCCGTCTAACCCGGTGGGTTAACAGAGTTGCACAGAATCACGGTTGGACTGTGATAACCCAAATACAACTTTGGCTCATCTCACCGCTGACACATATGGAATGACTCGGGGGTTATTACATGCTGTGTCTGCTTGAGGCAGGTACATGTACAGATCAGCACAAGTTGCAAATGATAGTTTACATCCTTTCAAAACCAAGCAGGGCATCCAGCAAATGCACTGCTGTGAGAAGACATATGAAAAAGAAATGATACAGACTTGCAAATACATAAGAAGTTGAAGAGATGCAAGAAACCTCAAACACAAGAAATGTCAAGGGGGGAAAAACCACTTAAATTCAGACACAACGTGTTCAAATGAAAACCCAGCTGTAATTTAAAGTCCCTTCAAAATGGGAAACATACGGTAACGCAATTAAAGAGAAACCAGGTCTCATCCTGGGAAACGTGTCCAAAAGCACTGATGCACAAACAGGTTCAGAGTTCTAAGCAAAATGTCCCTGGGCATTGGTGTACTTGACTCTTGGAGCCAGAGCAAAGCAATTCATTACACTTGCTGGGCCTACTGCTAACAGCACGCAGGATCCCAGATGTCACAGAGAAGGCAGCACGCAAATGCTGGTTACTGGGAGAAATGCCACGGGCCACATCTCCCAGAGAGCAACTAGAGTAAGGACACCTAATTCTGGCAGCCTGGCTCCACTGCACACAACGTTAGTGTAATGTTCTGCAAGGTTCTTCAGTTCTTAGCTCACTCCTTTCTCAGCCTGAGTTGGTCTGTCTTGTGCATGAGCACAACTGGCTGTGCAAAATGATCCAAAAAACAGAAGGGACAGGACCAAAGAAAACTGGCTGAACCTGGGGCTGGCTTTCAGCTCCTATTTTCAATTATCAGTTAAAGATTGGAAATTTATCTACAAAAGAAATAATAGAAATGAAATTTAAAAAATGGCACCGTCCACAAAATTAAAAAAAAAGAGAAAAGAAGAAAAGAGAAATCTTACAACACAGCCGCATAAAAATGGCTTTGCAACGAGAGCTCAGTCACAAAATGAAGGGTTCTAGCTCTTCGTACATCAGAAGAGGAAACAAAGCTAAAAAGTACTAGTCCACATTCTCTTAATAAGTTAAACTTACTTTCCCTCTCCCTTCTACAAAAGGGGTAGAAGCAAAAGGGAAAGGAGGCTACTAAAAATAAAAAAAAGAAGAAAAAAAAAAGAAAAAATAAGAAAAAAAGATAGGAGAGAAGGAGAGAGTGCAAGAGAGAGAGAGAGAAAGAGAGAGAGAGAGAGAGAGATAGAGCAGTCTGTGGTCAGAGGCTCAGAGCAGGGCTGAGTTCCTTTTAAGGGTTTAAAAGATGCAAAACAGTTCCTCAAAAGTTCCCTCTCTTCAACAGTTAGCTCAATGCTGTAGCCATGGAAACTCAAGTAGATACTGGAGGAGAGATTGCCGGCGGATCCGCGGGCGTTAATCCTCGATGATGATGGGCTCATCATTCATGGGCTGGCGCAGCTGCACTGCCTGCATGGGCCGCAGGATAATCGGCTTGTAGGGGCGTCTGGCGGCTCGTTTGGCTTCCGAGGAGGAAAGCAGCTTGCGGATTTTCCTGCAGACAGCAAGGAAGAAAGGCACGGATTACAGAGGCACCGGGGCTGCTCCGCATCCCCAAGGGAGACGGGGCCCGCGCACGCCTGCTGGGGTGGCTGACAATGCTTCCTTCTGCAGTGCCTGCCCTGGGAAACGCAGATTCTCTGATTTATAAACCTGCCAACGAAGAGGAAACTGCGTTCTCCGCTCCAGAATCCTTCCCCTGTAGGGTAGAAGGCATTCCGGTCCGGCCTGGGAGGACCAGGCTCTCTTGCTGGGAATAGAACATTGAAATAGTCAGGACAGCCGGTCTCCACACCACTGATTTATTCTGAGTTTATTTTGATCAGCTGGATGTGCTGCAGGTAGCTCTGGGGAAGTTTACAAAGGCAAGGCAACACCAACAGGGTGCTTCCCCTTCTCGCCTCTCCCACACAGCGTGTGCCCAACCCAGAGATGGGCAATATTCACATCTTGTATTTGGTTAAGGATTTCCCTATATGTACAAGACTGGCAACAAATCCTATCAGATGCAGGAAGCTGTTTTCCATATGGAAAGACACACCAAAGTTTTAAAATTACCAAAGTAAGTTAGACAGAGACAAATACTGAATGATCGCTTGTTTCTTTCTGTTAAAACCAGGCTCAGAGATTAAGGAAGTATCATTAAAAAACCCCATCCAAACCCAAAAATGCAGCAACAATGAAAAATGTACTGTGTAATTAAAATGAGGAATTCTCTTACACAGAGGATGTTGTGGTGGTCAAAGGCACATAAAGATTAGAAAGGAAAGTAATAAATATTCACAAGATAAGTCTGCCAGTACCCACTGTGAGTCTTCAGCTCACAAGGGCAACAAGAAGGGTCTGATAAGGCAGCACTGCCTTCCCTCACAGGCTCCTGACAGAACGAGGTTTTGGCTGACCATGAGAGACAGGAGAGAAAGGGCTCTACAGCCCACATTTCAGCCACCTATCCCCCAATTTCATTTAGGGAACACTACTGGGAACAAGACTCCCTTTTTGTTGGTTGTGGTTTTGGCTGGTTGGCTTGGTTTATTTGTCAGTGGAAGAGAGGCTTTCTCACTGAGCTGATGCCTATCACTGTGCTATGATTTCTGCCTTTAAGATGTGATGGCTGCTGAAGAAAGTGGTCAAAATACCTCCCTTATCCTCAAAAACCTACCCTTAGCACCCCCAGAACTGACAAACCATCAACTTCAGCTGAAGATTTTGAATCACTTCTTGTCAGATTTGGTCATCTCTTCACTTGGTTTTTTTTTTTGCCCACTGAGCAGGACAAGCTGCTGCACTTACACAGACACATTTTTTGTTTGCCCAGTGTCCCCATTTCTCCAGCACCTTCTAAAACTAAAAAGCCACGGGATGAGGAGAGGTGAAAACAAGCTGGCAAAGTGGTGGCGGGGGAGAGAAAAAATAAAATCTTGATATAATGACTTTTCCAAGATGTTTGACTGCAGTTGATCCACTTTTAGCCAGCAGAGCTCCTCGCAGCACCCTCATGTGCTCCATTTGCCACGCTGCCATCAGAAACACGTCCTGCAGCACTCTGGATTCTGATCAGGTCACCCGCTGCCTCCGCCTGCATGAGTTATAAATGCCAAGCTCCTTACTGGGAGCCTTCAATTCAAAACTTATTCCTTTCATTCGACCAACTTTTCAAACTGCTCCTTCAGAGCCATACAGTTTTCCAGCACCTCTGTTGTGCTCTCAACAGAGCTACACAAAAAGGGGAGAGGGGGAGCGTGTAAAACTTCAGGGAAACCTACTTGCTGTGACTGAAAACACAGCCTGACCCTCAGCTGGAGGATGATATGCAGATATTGCAGCTAGATTGATTGCTACGGAGCCAACACAAAGCTCAAATTGTTTCAGAGCACACAAACAAGTCTTACATTCCTGACACTGGAATGCAGCAGATGGTTCAGGGAAAAGTTAGAGGTGAAATGCCCGACAGAAAACCCGTGCCACTGACAATGCTCCATCGCTCAGGCTTCCCTGCTCTTCACAGCCTGCCAAAAATCTCCTTTCACCACTCATCAGTCAGCTAAGCAGCATGGCTGTCAGACAAAGAAGCCTGGGTGGGTTTTTTTTTTCCTTTTCTTTCTCTCTCTATTTTTAAATGGAAGTGATAAGATCTTACTGAGCTGGTGTCTATCATCACGATTGTCATTAGAGTTGTGCTGG